>NC_089593.1:39279002-39991127 GCF_019320115.1 Miscanthus floridulus | reverse complement strand
TCTTGTTTTGGGTCCATGGAGATAGTGTTAGTATCAGTGCAAGATAGGTGCATTGTTTGTGCCAAACAAGACTCAGAATCATTTCAGAAGCACCGATGGAACTCCTAGGTGATTAAGCTCAAGTGGAATCTTATTTCAGTCCGTTTGGAGATAGTGTTAGTATTAGTGCAAGATAGGTGCACGTGTTTGTTCCAACAAGGCTCAGAAATCATTTTGACCGCACACGATAGAACTCCTAGGTGACGAGGCTCAAGTGGAATCTCGTTTCGGTCTGTTTGGATATAGTGTTAGTATCAGTGTAAGGTAGGTGCACGGTTTGTGCCAAACAAGGCTCGGAAATCATTTTGGAAGCACCAGATGGTACTCCTAGGTGATGAGGCTCAAGTGGAATCTCATTTCAATCCGTTTGGATATAGTGTTAGTATTAGTGTAAGATAGGTGCACGGTTTGTGCCAAACGTACCATAGGCCCAAAAATCATTTTGGACGCACCCAATGGTACACCTAGGTGATGAGGCTCAAGTGGAATCTTGTTTCGGTCCGTTTGGAGATAGTGTTAGTATCAGTGCAAGATAGGTGCACGGTTTGTGCCAAATAAGGCTCGAAAATCATTTCAGAAGCACCCGATGGAACTCCTAGGTGATGAGGCTCAAGTGGAATCTTGTTTCGGTCCGTTTGGAGATAGTGTTAGTATTAGTGCAAGATAGGTGCACGGTTTGATCCAAACAAGGCTCAGAAATCATTTTGACCGCACCTGATAGAACTCCTAGGTGACAAGGCTCAAGTGGAATCTCGTTTCGGTCCGTTTGGATATAGTATTAGTATTAGTGCAAGATAGGTGCACGGTTTGTGCCAAACGTACCATAGGATCAGAAATCATTTTGGACACACCCGATGGTACTCCTAGGTGACGAGGCTCAAGTGGAATCTTGTTTCGGTCCGTTTGGAGATAGTGTTAGTATCAGTGCAAGATAGGTGCACGGTTTGTGCCAAACAAGGCTCGGAAATCATTTCGGAAGCACCCGATGGAACTCCTAGATGACGAGGCTCAAGTGGAATGTTGTTTCGGTCCGTTTGGAGATAGTGTTAGTATTGGTGCAAGACAGGTACACGGTTTGTTCCAAACAAGGATCGGAAATCATTTTGACCGCACCCGATAGAACTCCTAGGTGATGAGGCTCAAGTGGAATCTCATTTTGGTCCATTTGGATATAGTGTTAGTATTAGTGCAACATAGGTGCACGGTCTATGCCAAACATACCACAAGGCTCAGAACTCGTTTTGGACGCACCCGATGGTACTGCTAGGTGATGAGGCTCAAGTGGAATCTTGTTTCGGTCCGTTTGGAGATAGTGTTAGCATCAGTGCATGATAGGTGCACGGTTTGTGCCAAATAAGGCTCGGAAATCATTTCAGAAGCACCCAATGGAACTCCTAGGTGATGAGGCTCAACTGGAATCTTATTTTGGTCCATTTGGAGATAGTGTTAGTATTGGTGCAAGATAGGTGCATGGTTTGTTCCGAATAAGGCTCGGAAATCATTTTGACCGCACCCGATAGAACTCCTAGGTGATGAGGCTCAAGTGGAATTTCGTTTCGGTCTGTTTGGATATAGTGTTAGTATTAGTGCAAGATAGGTGCATGGTTTGTGCCAAACAAGTCTCGGAAATCATTTCAGAAGCACCCAATGGAACTCCTAGGTGATGAGGCTCAAGTGGAATCTTGTTTCAGTCCATTTGGATATAGTGTTAGTATTAGTGCAAGATAGGTGCACGGTTTGTTCCAAACAGGGCTCGGAAATCATTTTGACCTCACTCGATAGAACTCCTAGGTGATGAGGCTCAAGTGGAATCTCATTTCTGTCTGTTTGGATATAGTGTTAGTATTAGTGCAAGATAGGTGCACGGTTTGTGCCAAACGTACCATGGGCTTAGAAATCATTTTGGACGCACCCGATGGTACTCCTAGGTGACGAGGCTCAAGTGGAATCTTGTTTCGGTCCGTTTGGAGATAGTGTTAGTATCAGTGCTAGATAGGTGCACGGTTTGTGCCAAACAAGGCTCAGAAATCATTTCAGAAGGACCCGATGGAACTCCTAGGTGATGAGGCTCAAGTGGAACCTTATTTCGGTCCGTTTGGAGATAGTGTTAGTTTAGTGCAAGATAGGTGCACGGTTTGTTCCAAATAAGGCTCGGAAATCATTTTGACCGCACACGATAGAACTCCTAGGTGATGAGGCTCAAGTGGAATCTCGTTTCAGTCTGTTTGGATATAGTGTTAGTATCAGTGCAAGATAGGTGCACGGTTTGTGCCAAACAAGGCTCGGAAGTCATTTCGGAAGCACCCGATGGAACTCCTAGGTGATGAGGCTCAAGTGGAATCTTGTTTCAGTCCATTTGGAGATAGTGTTAGTATTAGTGCAAGATTGGTGCACGGTTTGTTCCGAACAAGGCTCGGAAATCATTTTGACCTCACTCGATAGAACTCCTAGGTGATGAGGCTCAAGTGGAATCTCGTTTTGGTCTGTTTGGATATAGTGTTAGTATTAGTGCAAGATAGGTGCACGGTTTGTGCCAAACATACCATAGGCTTAGAAATCGTTTTGGACACACCCAATGGTACTCCTAGGTGACGAGGCTCAAGTGGAATCTTGTTTCGGTCCATTTGGATATAGTGTTTGTATTAGTTCAAGATAGGTGCACGGTTTGTGCCAAATGTGCCATATGCTCAGAAATCATTTTGCATGCACCCGATGGTACTCCTAGGTGACGAGGCTCAAGTGGAAGCTTGTTTTGGTCCATTTGGAGATAGTGTTAGTATCAGTGCAAGATAGGTGCACGGTTTGTGCCAAACAAGACTCCGAAATCATTTCAGAAGCACCCGATGGAACTCCTAGGTGATTAGGCTCAAGTGGAATCTTATTTCAGTCCGTTTGGAGATAGTGTTAGTATTAGTGCAAGATAGGTGCACGGTTTGTTCCAAACAAGGCTCGGAAATCATTTTGACCTCACCCGATAGAACTCCTTGGTGACGAGGCTCAAGTGGAATCTTGTTTCAATCCGTTTGGATATAGTGTTAGTATTAGTGCAAGATAGGTGCACGGTTTGTGCCAAACGTACCATAGGCCCAGAAATCGTTTTGGACGCACCCAATGGTACTCCTAGGTGACGAGGCTCAAGTGGAATCTTGTTTGGGTCCGTTTGGAGATAGTGTTAGTATCAGTGCAAGATAGGTGCACGGTTTATGCCAAATAAGGCTCAGAAATCATTTTAGAAGCAGCCGATGGAACTCCTAGGTGATGAGGCTCAAGTGGAACCTTATTTTGGTCCGTTTGGAGATAGTGTTAGTATTAGTGCAAGATTGGTGCACGGTTTGTTCCAAACAAGGCTCGGAAATCATTTTGACCTCACTCGATAGAACTCCTAGGTGATGAGGCTCATGTGGAATCTTGTTTTGGTCCATTTGGAGATAGTGTTAGTATCAGTGCAAGATAGGTGCATTGTTTGTGCCAAACAAGACTCAGAAATCATTTCAGAAGCACCCGATGGAACTCCTAGGTGATTAAGCTCAAGTGGAATCTTATTTCGGTCCGTTTGGAGATAGTGTTAGTATTAGTGCAAGATAGGTGCACGGTTTGTTCCAAACAAGGCTCAGAAATCATTTTGACCGCACACGATAGAACTCCTAGGTGACGAGGCTCAAGTGGAATCTCGTTTCGGTCTGTTTGGATATAGTGTTAGTATCAGTGTAAGGTAGGTGCACGGTTTGTGCCAAACAAGGCTCGGAAATCATTTTGGAAGCACCAGATGGTACTCCTAGGTGATGAGGCTCAAGTGGAATCTCGTTTCAATCCATTTGGATATAGTGTTAGTATTAGTGTAAGATAGGTGCACGGTTTGTGCCAAACGTACCATAGGCCCAGAAATCATTTTGGACGCACCCAATGGTACTCCTAGGTGATGAGGCTCAAGTGGAATCTTGTTTCAGTCCGTTTGGAGATAGTGTTAGTATCAGTGCAAGATAGGTGCACGGTTTGTGCCAAATAAGGCTCGAAAATCATTTCAGAAGCACCCGATGGAACTCCTAGGTGATGAGGCTCAAGTGGAATCTTGTTTCGGTCCGTTTGGAGATAGTGTTAGTATTAGTGCAAGATAGGTGCACGGTTTGTTCCAAACAAGGCTCGGAAATCATTTTGACCGCACCTGATAGAACTCCTAGGTGACAAGGCTCAAGTGGAATCTCGTTTCGGTCCGTTTGGATATAGTATTAGTATTAGTGCAAGATAGGTGCACGGTTTGTGCCAAACATACCATAGGATCAGAAATCGTTTTGGACGCACCCGATGGTACTCCTAGGTGACGAGGCTCAAGTGGAATCTTGTTTCGGTCCGTTTGGAGATAGTGGTAGTATCAGTGCAAGATAGGTGCACGGTTTGTGCCAAACAAGGCTCGGAAATCATTTCGGAAGCACCCGATGGAACTCCTAGATGACGAGGCTCAAGTGGAATGTTGTTTCGGTCCGTTTGGAGATAGTGTTAGTATTGGTGCAAGACAGGTACACGGTTTGTTCCAAACAAGGATCGGAAATCATTTTGACCGCACCCGATAGAACTCCTAGGTGATGAGGCTCAAGTGGAATCTCATTTTGGTCCATTTGGATATAGTGTTAGTATTAGTGCAACATAGGTGCACGGTCTATGCCAAACATACCACAGGCTCAGAACTCATTTTGGACGCACCCGATGGTACTGCTAGGTGACGAGGCTCAAGTGGAATCTTGTTTCGGTGTTTTTGGAGGTAGTGTTAGCATCAGTGCAAGATAGGTGCACGGTTTGTGCCAAATAAGGCTCAGAAATCATTTCAGAAGCACCCAATGGAACTCCTAGGTGATGAGGCTCAACTGGAATCTTGTTTTAGTCCATTTGGAGATAGTGTTAGTATTAGTGCAAGATTGGTGCACGGTTTGTTCCAAACAAGGCTCGGAAATCATTTTGACCTCACTCGATAGAACTCCTAGGTGATGAGGCTCAAGTGGAATCTCGTTTTGGTCTGTTTGGATATAGTGTTAGTATTAGTGCAAGATAGGTGCACGGTTTGTGCCAAACATACCATAGGCTCAGAAATCGTTTTGGACACACCCGATGGTACTCCTAGGTGACGAGGCTTAAGTGGAATCTTGTTTCGGTCCATTTGGATATAGTGTTAGTATTAGTTCAAGATAGGTGCACGGTTTGTGCCAAACGTGCCATATGCTCAGAACTCGTTTTGCATGCACCCGATGGTACTCCTAGGTGACGAGGCTCAAGTGGAAGCTTGTTTTGGTCCATTTGGAGATCGTGTTAGTATCAGTGCAAGATAGGTGCACGGTTTGTGCCAAACAAGACTCAGAAATCATTTCAGAAGCACCCGATGGAACTCCTAGGTGATTAGGCTCAAGTGGAATCTTATTTCAGTCCGTTTGGAGATAGTGTTAGTATTAGTGCAAGATAGGTGCACGGTTTGTTCCAAACAAGGCTCGGAAATCATTTTGACCTCACCCGATAGAACTCCTTGGTGACGAGGCTCAAGTGGAATCTTGTTTCAATCCGTTTGGATATAGTGTTAGTATTAGTGCAAGATAGGTGCACGGTTTGTGCCAAACGTACCATAGGCCCAGAAATCGTTTTGGACGCACCCAATGGTACTCCTAGGTGACGAGGCTCAAGTGGAATCTTGTTTCGGTCCGTTTGGAGATAGTGTTAGCATCAGTGCAAGATAGGTGCACGGTTTGTGCCAAATAAGGCTCGGAAATCATTTTGACCTCACCCGATAGAACTCTTAGGTGACGAGGCTCAAGTGGAATCTCGTTTCAGTCCGGTTGGATATAGTGTTAGCATTAGTGCAAGATAGGTGGACGGTTTGTGCCAAATGTACCATAGGCTCATAAATCGTCTTAGACGCACCCGATGGTACTCCTAGGTGATGAGGCTCAAGTGGAATCTTGTTTCGGTCTGTTTGGATATAGTGTTAGTATTAGTTCAAGATAGGTGCACGGTTTGTGCCAAACGTGCCATATGCTCAGAAATCATTTTGCATGCACCCGATGGTACTCCTAGGTGACGAGGCTCATGTGGAATCTTGTTTTGGTCCATTTGGAGATAGTGTTAGTATCAGTGCAAGATAGGTGCATTGTTTGTGCCAAACAAGACTCAGAAATCATTTCAGAAGCACCCGATGGAACTCCTAGGTGATTAAGCTCAAGTGGAATCTTATTTCGGTCCGTTTGGAGATAGTGTTAGTATTAGTGCAAGATAGGTGCATGGTTTGTTCCAAACAAGGCTCAGAAATCATTTTGACCGCACATGATAGAACTCCTAGGTGACGAGGCTCAAGTGGAATCTCGTTTCGGTCTGTTTGGATATAGTGTTAGTATCAGTGTAAGGTAGGTGCACGGTTTGTGCCAAACAAGGCTCGGAAATCATTTTGACCGCACCTGATAGAACTCCTAGGTGACAAGGCTCAAGTGGAATCTCGTTTCGGTCCGTTTGGATATAGTCTTAGTATTAGTGCAAGATAGGTGCACGGTTTGTGCCAAACGTACCATAGGATCAGAAATCATTTTGGACGCACCCGATGGTACTCCTAGGTGACGAGGCTCAAGTGGAATCTTGTTTCGGTCCGTTTGGAGATAGTGTTAGTATTAGTGCAAGATAGGTGCACGGTTTGTGCCAAACAAGGCTCGGAAATCATTTCGGAAGCACCCGATGGAACTCCTAGATGACGAGGCTCAAGTGGAATGTTGTTTCGGTCCATTTGGAGATAGTGTTAGTATTGGTGCAAGACAGGTGCACGGTTTGTTCCAAACAAGGATCGGAAATCATTTTGACCGCACCCGATAGAACTCCTAGGTGATGAGGCTCAAGTGGAATCTCATTTTGGTCCATTTGGATATAGTGTTAGTATTAGTGCAACATAGGTGCACGGTCTATGCCAAACATACCACAGGCTCAGAACTCGTTTTGGACGCACCCGATGGTACTGCTAGGTGACGAGGCTCAAGTGGAATCTTGTTTCGGTCCGTTTGGAGATAGTGTTAGCATCAGTGCAAGATAGGTGCACGGTTTGTGCCAAATAAGGCTCGGAAATCATTTCAGAAGCACCCAATGGAACTCCTAGGTGATGAGGCTCAACTGGAATCTAATTTTGGTCCATTTGGAGATAGTGTTAGTATTGGTGCAAGATAGGTGCATGGTTTGTTCCAAATAAGGCTTGGAAATCATTTTGACCGCACCCGATAGAACTCCTAGGTGATGAGGCTCAAGTGGAATTTCGTTTCGGTCTCTTTGGATATAGTGTTAGTATTAGTGCAAGATAGGTGCATGGTTTGTGCCAAACAAGTCTCGGAAATCATTTCAGAAGCACCCAATGGAACTCCTAGGTGATGAGGCTCAAGTGGAATCTTGTTTCAGTCCATTTGGATATAGTGTTAGTATTAGTGCAAGATAGGTGCACGGTTTGTTCCAAACAGGGCTCGGAAATCATTTTGACCTCACTCGATAGAACTCCTAGGTGACGAGGCTCAAGTGGAATCTCATTTCTGTCCGTTTGGATATAGTGTTAGTATTAGTGCAAGATAGGTGCACGGTTTGTGCCAAACGTACCATGGGCTTAGAAATCATTTTGGACGCACCCGATGGTACTCCTAGGTGATGAGGCTCAAGTGGAATCTTGTTTCGGTCCGTTTGGAGATAGTGTTAGTATCAGTGCTAGATAGGTGCACGGTTTGTGCCAAACAAGGCTCGGAAATCATTTCAGAAGGACCCGATGGAACTCCTAGGTGATGAGGCTCAAGTGGAACCTTATTTCGGTCCGTTTGGAGATAGTGTTAGCATTAGTGCAAGATAGGTGCACGGTTTGTTCCAAATAAGGCTCGGAAATCATTTTGACCGCACATGATAGAACTCCTAGGTGATGAGGCTCAAGTGGAATCTCGTTTCGGTCTGTTTGGATATAGTGTTAGTATCAGTGCAAGATAGGTGCACGGTTTGTGCCAAACAAGGCTCGGAAGTCATTTCGGAAGCACCCGATGGAACTCCTAGGTGATGAGGCTCAAGTGGAATCTTGTTTCAGTCCATTTGGAGATAGTGTTAGTTTTAGTGCAAGATTGGTGCACGGTTTGTTCCAAACAAGGTTCGGAAATCATTTTGACCTCACTCGATAGAACTCCTAGGTGATGAGGCTCAAGTGGAATCTCGTTTTGGTCTGTTTGGATATAGTGTTAGTATTAGTGCAAGATAGGTGCACGGTTTGTGCCAAACATACCATAGGCTCAGAAATCGTTTTGGACACACCCGATGGTACTCCAAGGTGACGAGGCTCAAGTGGAATCTTGTTTCGGTCCATTTGGATATAGTGTTAGTATTAGTTCAAGATAGGTGCACGGTTTGTGCCAAACGTGCCATATGCTCAGAAATCATTTTGCATGCACCCGATGGTACTCCTAGGTGACGAGGCTCAAGTGGAATCTTGTTTTGGTCCATTTGGAGATAGTGTTAGTATCAGTGCAAGATAGGTGCACGGTTTGTGCCAAACAAGACTCAGAAATCATTTCAGAAGCACCCGATGGTACTCCTAGGTGATGAGGCTCAAGTGGAATCTTGTTTCTGTCCGTTTGGAGATAGTGTTAGTATCAGTGCAAGATAGGTGCACGGTTTGTGCCAAATAAGGCTCGGAAATCATTTCAGAAGCACCCGATGGAACTCCTAGGTGATGAGGCTCAAGTGGAATCTTATTTCGGTCCATTTGGAGATAGTGTTAGTATTAGTGCAAGATAGGTGCACGGTTTGTTCCAAACAAGGCTCGGAAATCATTTTGACCGCACCCGATAGAACTCCTAGGTGACGAGGCTCAAGTGGAATCTTGTTTCGGTCCGTTTGGATATAGTGTTAGTATTAGTGCAAGATAGGTGCACGGTTTGAGCCAAATGTGCCATAGGCTCATAAATCATTTTGCACGCACCCGATGGTACTCCTAGGTGACAAGGCTCATATGGAATCTTGTTTTGGTCCAATGGAGATAGTGTTAGTATCAGTGCAAGACAGGTGCACGGTTTGTGCCAAACAAGGCTCGGAAATCATTTTAGAAGCACCCGAGGAACTCCTAGGTGATTAGGCTCAAGTGGAATCTTATTTCGGTCTGTATGGAGATAGTGTTAGTATTAGTGCAAGATTGGTGCACGATTTGTTCCAAACAAGGCTCGGAAATCATTTTGACCTCACCCGATAGAACTCCTAGGTGACGAGGCTCAAGTGGAATCTCGTTTCAGTCTGTTTGGATATAGTGTTAGTATTAGTGCAAGATAGGTGCACGGTTTGTGCCAAACGTACCATAGGCTCATAAATCGTCTTAGACGCACCCGATGGTACTCCTAGGTGATGAGGCTCAAGTGGAATCTTGTTTCGGTCTGTTTGGATATAGTGTTAGTATTAGTTCAAGATAGGTGCACGGTTTGTGCCAAACATGCCATATGCTCAGAAATCATTTTGCATGCACCCGATGGTACTCCTAGGTGACGAGGCTCATGTGGAATCTTGTTTTGGTCCATTTGGAGATAGTGTTAGTATCAGTGCAAGATAGGTGCATTGTTTGTGCCAAACAAGACTCAGAAATCATTTCAGAAGCACCCGATGGAACTCCTAGGTGATTAAGCTCAAGTGGAATCTTATTTCGGTCTGTTTGGAGATAGTGTTAGTATTAGTGCAAGATAGGTGCACGGTTTGTTTCAAACAAGGCTCAGAAATCATTTTGACCGCACATGATAGAACTCCTAGGTGACGAGGCTCAAGTGGAATCTCGTTTCAGTCTGTTTGGATATAGTGTTAGTATCAGTGTAAGGTAGGTGCACGGTTTGTGCCAAACAAGGCTCGGAAATCATTTTGGAAGCACCAGATGGTACTCCTAGGTGATGAGGCTCAAGTGGAATCTCGTTTCAATCCGTTTGGATATAGTGTTAGTATTAGTGTAAGATAGGTGCACGGTTTGTGCCAAACGTACCACAGGCCCAGAAATCATTTTGGACGCACCCAATGGTACTCCTAGGTGATGAGGCTCAAGTGGAATCTTGTTTCGGTCTGTTTGGAGATAGTGTTAGTATTAGTGCAAGATAGGTGCACGGTTTGTGCCAAATAAGGCTCGAAAATCATTTCAGAAGCACCCGATGGAACTCCTAGGTGATGAGGCTCAAGTGGAATCTTGTTTCAGTCCATTTGGAGATAGTGTTAGTATTAGTGCAAGATTGGTGCACGGTTTGTTCCAAACAAGGCTCGGAAATCATTTTGACCTCACTTGATAGAACTCCTAGGTGATGAGGCTCAAGTGGAATCTCGTTTTGGTCTGTTTGGATATAGTGTTAGTATTAGTGCAAGATAGGTGCACGGTTTGTGCCAAACATACCATAGGCTCAGAAATCGTTTTGGACACACCCGATGGTACTCCTAGGTGACGAGGCTCAAGTGGAATCTTGTTTCGGTCCATTTGGATATAGTGTTAGTATTAGTTCAAGATAGGTGCACGGTTTGTGCCAAACGTGCCATATGCTCAGAAATCGTTTTGCATGCACTCGATGGTACTCCTAGGTGACGAGGCTCAAGTGGAATCTTGTTTTGGTCCATTTGGAGATAGTGTTAGTATCAGTGCAAGATAGGTGCACGGTTTGTGCCAAACAAGACTCAGAAATCATTTCAGAAGCACCCGATGGAACTCCTAGGTGATTAGGCTCAAGTGGAATCTTATTTCGGTCCGTTTGGAGATAGTGTTAGTATTAGTGCAAGATAGGTGCACGGTTTGTTCCAAACAAGGCTCGGAAATCATTTTGACCTCACCCGATAGAACTCCTTGGTGACGAGGCTCTAGTGGAATCTCGTTTCAATCCGTTTGGATATAGTGTTAGTATTAGTATAAGATAGGTGCACGGTTTGTGCCAAACGTACCATAGGCCCAGAAATCATTTTGGACACACCCAATGGTACTCCTAGGTGATGAGGCTCAAGTGGAATCTTGTTTCGGTCCGTTTGGAGATAGTGTTAGTATCAGTGCAAGATAGGTGCACGGTTTGTGCCAAACAAGACTCAGAAATCATTTCAGAAGCACCCGATGGAACTCCTAGGTGGTTAGGCTCAAGTGGAATCTTATTTCGGTCCGTTTGGAGATAGTGTTAGTATTAGTGCAAGATAGGTGCATGGTTTGTTCCAAACAAGGCTCAGAAATCATTTTGACCGCACCCGATAGAACTCCTAGGTGACGAGGCTCAAGTGGAATCTTGTTTCGGTCCGTTTGGATATAGTGTTAGTATTAGTGCAAGATAGGTGCACGGTTTGAGTCAAATGTGCCATAGGCTCAGAAATCATTTTGCACACACCCAATGGTACTCCTAGGTGACAAGGCTCATGTGGAATCTTGTTTTGGTCCAATTGGAGATAGTGTTAGTATCAGTGCAAGACAGGTGCACGGTTTGTGCCAAACAAAGCTCGGAAATCATTTTAGAAGCACCCGATGGAACTCCTAGGTGATTAGGCTCAAGAGGAATCTTATTTCGGTCTGTTTGGAGATAGTGTTAGTATTAGTGCAAGATTGGTGCACGGTTTGTTCCAAACAAGGCTTGGAAATCATTTTGACCTCACTCGATAGAACTCCTAGGTGACGAGGCTCAAGTGGAATCTCATTTCGGTCCATTTGGATATAGTGTTAGTATTAGTGCAAGATAGGTGCACGGTTTGTGCCAAACGTACCATAGGCTCAAAAATCATTTTAGACGCACCCGATGGTACTCCTAGGTGACGAGGCTCAAGTGGAATCTTGTTTCGGTCCGTTTGGATATAGTGTTAGTATTAGTTCAAGATAAATACACGGTTTGTGCCAAACATGCCATATGCTCATAAATCATTTTGCACGCACCCGATGGTACTCCTAGGTGACGAGGCTCAAGTGGAATCTTGTTTTGGTCCATTTGGAGATAGTGTTAGTATTAGTGCAAGATAGGTGCACGGTTTGTGCCAAACAAGACTTAGAAATCATTTCAGAAGCACCCGATGGAACTCCTAGGTGATTAGGCTCAAGTGGAATCTTATTTCGGTCCGTTTGGAGATAGTGTTAGTATTAGTGCAAGATAGGTGCACGGTTTGTTCCAAACAAGGCTCGGAAATCATTTTGACCTCACCCGATAGTACTCCTTGGTGACGAGGCTCTAGTGGAATCTCGTTTCAATCCGTTTGGATATAGCGTTAGTATTTGTATAAGATAGGTGCACGGTTTGTGCCAAATGTACCATAGGCCCAGAAATCATTTTGGAGACACCCAATGGTACTCCCAGGTGATGAGGCTCAAGTGGAATCTTGTTTCGGTCCGTTTGGAGATAGTGTTAGTATCAGTGCAAGATAGGTGCACGGTTTGTGCCAAATAAGGCTCGGAAATCATTTCAGAAGCACCCGATGGAACTCCTAGGTGATGAGGCTCAAGTGGAATCTTATTTCGGTCCATTTGGAGATAGTGTTAGTATTAGTGCAAGATAGGTGCACGGTTTGTTCCAAACAAGGCTCGGAAATCATTTTGACCGCACCCGATAGAACTCCTAGGTGACGAGGCTCAAGTGGAATCTTGTTTCGGTCCGTTTGGATATAGTGTTAGTATTAGTGCAAGATAGGTGCACGGTTTGAGCCAAATGTGCCATAGGCTCAGAAATCATTTTGCACGCACCCGATGGTACTCCTAGGTGACAAGGCTCATATGGAATCTTGTTTTGGTCCAATGGAGATAGTGTTAGTATCAGTGCAAGACAGGTGCATGGTTTGTGCCAAACAAGGCTCGGAAATCATTTTAGAAGCACCCGAGGAACTCCTAGGTGATTAGGCTCAAGTGGAATCTTATTTCGGTCTGTATGGAGATAGTGTTAGTATTAGTGCAAGATTGGTGCACGATTTGTTCCAAACAAGGCACGGAAATCATTTTGACCTCACCCGATAGAACTCCTAGGTGACGAGGCTCAAGTGGAATCTCGTTTCGGTCCGTTTGGATATAGTATTAGTATTAGTGCAAGATAGGTGCACGGTTTGTGCCAAACGTACCATAGGATCAGAAATCATTTTGGACGCACCCGATGGTACTCCTAGGTGACGAGGCTCAAGTGGAATCTTGTTTCGGTCCGTTTGGAGATAGTGTTAGTATCAGTGCAAGATAGGTGCATGGTTTGTGCCAAACAAGGCTCGGAAATCATTTCGGAAGCACCCGATGGAACTCCTAGATGACGAGGCTCAAGTGGAATGTTGTTTCGGTTCGTTTGGAGATAGTGTTAGTATTGGTGCAAGACAGGTGCACGGTTTGTTCCAAACAAGGATCGGAAATCATTTTGACCGCACCCGATAGAACTCTTAGGTGATGAGGCTCAAGTGGAATCTCATTTTGGTCCATTTGGATATAGTGTTAGTATTAGTGCAACATAGGTGCACGGTCTATGCCAAACATACCACAGGCTCAGAACTCATTTTGGACGCACCCGATGGTACTGCTAGGTGATGAGGCTCAAGTGGAATCTTGTTTCGGTCCGTTTGGAGATAGTGTTAGCATCAGTGCAAGATAGGTGCACGGTTTGTGCCAAATAAGGCTCGGAAATCATTTCAGAAGCACCCAATGGAACTCCTAGGTGATGAGGCTCAACTGGAATCTTATTTTGGTCTATTTGGAAATAGTGTTAGTATTGGTGCAAGATAGGTGCATGGTTTGTTCGAAATAAGGCTCGGAAATCATTTTGACCGCACCCGATAGAACTCCTAGGTGATGAGGCTCAAGTGGAATTTCGTTTCGGTCTGTTTGGATATAGTGTTAGTATTAGTGCAAGATAGGTGCATGGTTTGTGCCAAACAAGTCTCGGAAATCATTTCAGAAGCACCCAATGGAACTCCTAGGTGATGAGGCTCAAGTGGAATCTTGTTTCAGTCCATTTGGATATAGTGTTAGTATTAGTGCAAGATAGGTGCACGGTTTGTTCCAAACAGGGCACAGAAATCATTTTGACCTCACTCGATAGAACTCCTAGGTGACGAGGCTCAAGTGGAATCTCATTTCTATCCATTTGGATATAGTGTTAGTATTAGTGCAAGATAGGTGCACGGTTTGTGCCAAACGTACCATGGGCTTAGAAATCATTTTGGACGCACCCGATGGTACTCCTAGGTGGCGAGGCTCAAGTGGAATCTTGTTTCGGTCCGTTTGGAGATAGTGTTAGTATCAGTGCTAGATAGGTGCACGGTTTGTGCCAAACAAGGCTCGGAAATCATTTCAGAAGGACCCGATGGAACTCCTAGGTGATGAGGCTCAAGTGGAACCTTATTTCGGTCTGTTTGGAGATAGTGTTAGTTTAGTGCAAGATAGGTGCACGGTTTGTTCCAAATAAGGCTCGGAAATCATTTTGACCGCACACGATAGAACTCCTAGGTGATGAGGCTCAAGTGGAATCTCGTTTCGGTCTGTTTGGATATAGTGTTAGTATCAGTGCAAGATAGGTGCACGGTTTGTGCCAAACAAGGCTCGGAAGTCATTTCGGAAGCACCCGATGGAACTCCTAGGTGATGAGGCTCAAGTGGAATCTTGTTTCAGTCCATTTGGAGATAGTGTTAGTATTAGTGCAAGATTGGTGCACGGTTTGTTCCAAACAAGGCTCGGAAATCATTTTGACCTCACTCGATAGAACTTGATATGAACCCGCTAGGGTTTATGGACGATCTTTCGATGAGAGGCGTGAGATCACTTGATTTGGTGGATGGAGATGACGTTCACGGCCCGACTACAGCCTTCCAAGACCGCGCCTTAGCAACCGATACACCACCTCCAAAGGCCGTCACGAACTTGTGGAGCGCGACAACCTGCCACTAGGGCTCCCGTCCTGCAAGCAATCGAAGAACTAGCAAGAACAAGGAAACAAGCACTGAATTTGCAAGATGGAATTGAAAGCCTCAAACTGAATCTTATTTTGAGTGGGGTTCCGAAGACAAGGAGACGGGCGGCTGGATCAGCACGCGCGCCTACAAGGCAAAGGCTAAACTTGATCTAAACAAAACCCAAGTGTTCCTGGTGGCGGCTAAGGGGTATATGACATGTGGAGGACGACCACAAGAGAGTTTGGGTCGTGCTCCAACCCTAGGACGCGTCCCTACTGGACTCTAAACGATACAAGCCCATTGGGCTAACTTAAGGTGGCGCAGCACCTTGGACAGAATAGACCTCTTGGTGATTTTTGGGCTGTTGACGCCGTTTATGAGCAGATATAAGTATGAGATCAGATCCGTATGAAAGTAGACTTCATTAGCTTTCCAACAAGTCCAGAATCACCCCAATCCGACTCCGTATGTAACCGTGGCGACCGTCGCAAGTTGGAGGTGTGCTGCAGTCCGAATCCAGCCTATGCGAGTCCTTTTCCCTTTCGGTCTTCTCCTTGATTCCTAATCAAAACAAGAGTGCACGTGTCTCCAAGATCTAAACAGGATGGACAAGAGCTCAAGAAGGAACTCACTTGATGATTAAGTGTTCGAGCACGAGCACGGGTAATAGGACCAGCAGGTGTCGGTGTGGACGGCGTGGATGTATGATCGGTGTTGATGTCCTCATCATCCTCCCTTTCTTGAATTTGAGTCGTCCTCGACTCAAGCTCATCTTCCTCACCCAAATAAGGCTTCAAATCTGCAATGTTAAATGTGGGACTAACCCCAAAATCTGCAGGAAGATCAAGCTTATATGCATTCTCATTTATTCGTTGCATCACTTTAAAAGGACCATCCGCTCTAGGCATCAATTTAGATTTTCTTAATTCAGGAAACCTATCCTTTCGCAAATGCAACCAAACCAAATCTCCAGGTTCAAGAATCAATTCCCTTCTACCTTTATCTCCAGCAAATTTGTACTTAGCATTCATGCGCTCTATGTTTTCTTTAGTGGTTTCATGTAGTTTTAGCATCAATTCAGCACGTTGCTTAGCATCAAAATTCAACTTTTCAGAGCTTGGCAATGGCATTAAATCAATAGGAGCACATGGTAACAAGCCATAAACAATCTCAAAGGGACACATCTTCGTAGTAGAATGCAGCGAACGATTATAAGCAAACTCAATATGAGGCAAACAATCTTCCCACATCTTAATATTCTTCTTTAAAACAGTCCTTAACATAGTAGACAAAGTTCTATTCACAACTTCAGTTTGACCATCAGTTTGGGGGTGACAAGTGGTGGAAAATAAAAGCTTAGTCCCCAATTTGGCCCATAAAGTTCTCCAAAAATGGCTAAGAAATTTAGCATCACGATCAGAAACAATTGTATTTGGCACACCATGCAAGCGAACAACTTCTCGAAAGAACAAATCAGCAATATTTGTAGCATCATCAGTTTTATGACATGGTATGAAATGTGCCATTTTAGAGAATCGATCCACAACCACAAAAACACTATCTCGCCCTTTCCTAGTCCGTGGCAATCCCAACACAAAATCCATAGAAATATCCTCCCAAGGAGCACTAGGAACAGGAAGAGGCATATACAAACCGTGTGGATTCAACCGGGACTTAGCCTTTTGACATGTTGTGCAGCGAGCAACAAATCTCTCCACGTCTCGTCGCATCTTTGGCCAAAAGAAATGACCAGCAAGAATGTCCTCCGTCTTCTTCGCTCCAAAATGCCCCATCAAGCCACCTCCATGCGCTTCCTGCAGCAACAAGCGAACGGAGCTAGCTGGAATGCATAGCTTGTTAGCTCTAAACACAAACCCATCATTGAGGATGAATTTGTTCCACGTTTTCCCATCTTTACAATGCAGCAGCACTTCTTTAAAATCAGCATCATGAGCATATCGGTCTTTAATTGTTTCTAACCCAAAGATCTTGTAATCAAGTTGATTCAGCAAAGTATATCTCCTAGACAATGCATCTGCAATGATATTATCCTTCCCTTTCTTGTGTTTGATAATGTAAGGAAAAGATTCAATAAATTCAACCCATTTTGCATGTCTACGATTCAGTTTTCCTTGACTACGAATATGCTTCAAAGATTCATGATCAGAATGTATAACAAATTCTTTGGGCCACAAATAATGCTGCCATGTTTCTAATGTCCGCACTAGAGCATATAATTCCTTATCATATGTAGAATAATTAAGAATAGGCCCACTCAATTTCTCACTAAAGTATGCAACAGGTTTTCCTTCTTGTAACAAAACACCACCCAATCCAATTCCACTCGCATCACATTCAAGCTCGAAAGTCTTATTAAAATCAGGGAGTTGGAGTAGAGGTGCATGTGTTAACTTATCTTTCAGCACATGGAAGGCGTGCTCTTGTGCTTTGCCCCAAGAAAAGGGCACTCCCTTCTTTGTAAGCTCATTCAATGGTGCAGCAATGGTGCTAAAGTCCTTCACAAAACGGCGATAGAAACCAGCAAGTCCTAGGAAACTCCGCACTTGTGTGACCGTCGTGGGTACAGGCCATCCTTGTATAGCTTCCACCTTGGCTTTATCAACCTCAATTCCCTGTGGAGTGACAACATAGCCAAGAAACGATACTCGATCGGTGCAGAAAGTGCACTTCTCAAGGTTACCAAACAAACGTGCATCACGTAGAGCATTGAAAACAGCACGTAAGTGATCAAGGTGTTCATCTATGGATTTGCTATAAATCAGTATATCATCAAAGTAGACGACAACAAATTTCCCAATGAAAGCACGCAAAACCTCGTTCATTAATCTCATGAAAGTACTAGGTGCATTAGTTAACCCAAAAGGCATGACTAACCACTCATATAGTCCGAACTTGGTTTTGAAAGCAGTTTTCCATTCATCTCCCAATTTCATACGAATCTGGTGGTACCCACTACGCAAATCAACCTTTGAAAACACAACAGCACCACTCAATTCATCAAGCATATCATCTAGTCGTGGAATAGGGTGTCAATATCGAATGGTGATATTATTAATAGCCCTACAATCAACACACATGCGCCATGTTCCATCTTTCTTAGGCACTAAAATCACTGGAACAGCACAAGGACTAAGAGACTCACGCACATAACCTTTGTCTAGTAGTTCTTGCACTTGTCGCTGAATTTCCTTCGTTTCCTCCGGATTGGTCCTGTATGGCGCACGGTTTGGCAAAGATGCTCCAGGGATAAGATCAATTTGGTGCTCAATCCCTCGTATTGGTGGCAGCCCCGCTGGTATCTCAATAGGGAACACATCAGAATACTCCTGCAAAATGTTAGCAACAGCAGGGGGCAAAGAACGTTGCATATCCTCAAATGAAATGAAAGCATCCTTGCATACCAAAGCATAAGCAACAGAGGTGGATGCATTGAACTCATTAATATCAGATTTTGTAGCAAGCATACAACGTCCTTTCAATTTTATCTCATCTTTGTCATCAACAACAGATTTGTCACTCTCGCTCTTTGCTTTTGCAGCCTTAGTAACATCAGATTTCATAATAGCTTCAGGAGACATAGGATGCAACACAATTTTTCGATCATGGTATAGAAACGAATATTGATTTGATCTACCATGATGCATCGAATCTCTATCAAATTGCCATGGTCTACCTAGCAGAATATTGCAAGCTTGCATAGGCACAACATCACATTCAACAATATCTTTGTATGATCCGATGGCAAAATCGATTCGCACCAGTCTCGTTACCTTTGCCTTACCACTGTTGTTCAGCCATTGGATGTAGTAGGGATGGGGGTGTGGTTTGGTGGTGAGGGCGAGCTTCTGTACCATGTCGCTACTTGCCAAGTTGTTGCAGCTACCTCCATCAATGATCATGCGGCACGAACGCTCCTTGATGACACACTTTGTTTGGAATAAAGTGTGTCGCTGATTTTGCTCCGCCTTCTCCATTTGTGCACTAAGCACTCGCTGTACAATCAAGCTCTCATAGTGCTCCGCGTCACCTGCATTAATGTGTTCTTCTATGTGTTCCTCACTACCTACATAGTCAGCCGCAAGCAATGCAAGTGTATCTTCATCAAAATCACTAGCGGATGAACACTCACCATCATCTTTGACAATCATAACACGCTTGTTTGGGCAGTCACGCATCATATGGCCATATCCCTTGCACCGATGACATTGTATGTTGCTTGTTCTACCTGTCGATGCCACGGATGAAGTACTCGCAGCCGGCTTTTGCGTTGTCTTCGCTACTGAATTGGTGGGGGCAGCTCGAGTCTTATCACTAGATGATGGCGTAGGAGTATGTGTAGACGGAGTTGTAGACGTGCGCGGCTGCCATGAACTAGCTTTCCCTGTAGAAACATTAGTCCTTGCGCTAGCACGTCGTCCCTGCACTTCCCGTTCAGCTTTACAAGCAAGATGAAACAGTTTGGTTACGTTATTGTATTCTTTGTAAGCGAGGATATCCTGAATTTCCCGATTTAACCCACCTAAAAATCTAGCCATAGCAGGTTCCTCATCCTCCTCTAATTTACAACGCAACATACCCGTTTGTAATTCCTGATAGTATTCTTCTACACTTTTAGAACCTTGTCTCAATTGCTGCAACTTATTTATCATATCACGGGCATAGTAAGATGGGACAAATCTAGCTCTCATGGCTCGTTTCAGCGCATCCCAAGTTTTAGGTATGTTATTAGGATTTTTCTTGCCATATTCAATCCACCAAACAGAAGCAAAATCCGTGAACTCACTAGTAGCAGCCCTAACACGTGTGTTCTCAGGAAATTCATGGCATGCAAACTTTTGATCAACAGCAATCTCCCAAGTAATGTATGCATCAGGGTCATATTTACCATCAAAAGGAGGTATTTTAAATTTAATCTTACTGAAAGCATCATCATTATTGTGTACCTCGCGTCGGCGGCGGCCACCCATACCTCTACGGTTGTGACGTAGGCGACGTCGATCACGAGTGTCTCGATCATCATGTTCAGTATCACCTGTGTATTCTTCATCATAACTACCATCCTCTCGATCTTCCTCCTTCTTTTCTTCTTTATGCTGGTCTTTATCATTGTTGTGGAGGTCATCAAAACGCCTCAGCAGAGCAGCAAGGCTTTTGTCCACACTGGCAATGGACTGCTCCAAACCTGCAAGCTTGTTGTTTGCGACAATCTGCGTAGCCTCCAACTGCCCAAGTTTGTCATTTGTCACCTGCAAGTCATTATCAAGTCCCTCCGTGTGCAACTTCACTTTCCTTTCAAAATGTTGTATGATGCCCTTTGTGCGAGGCGAATGGGGAATTTGGTTATCTTCGTCGGTCCCTGGCATGGTTCAAAGACAAAGACAACAAGAAGACAAGTGAAGAAATAAAAGCCCTACAACTACTAGGATGTAGCTACAGCAAGTCGCTCACTCTCCACCTGTTACACAAGTTCTTACCAGTTCTTACCTTGCTCGACAGGAGGGGTCGTCTACCAACAAGTCTGCAGCAATGGATGAAGTGTATCAGTGCCGCAGCACGAGACCTGTCAAGCTGTAGAATATGTGGAGCTATAGGTGGGCTGAAACAAGGAACGAACTAGCACCACGTTAGTTACAAAAAGCAAGCTGAATAATCGTTCAACCGGCGGTACTGTGCTGGTCCTAGTCTAGACCGTGCTAGAGACGCGAGCCTGGACACAAAGGAGAGCACAACACACCACCCAAAGTGAACGAAAAAAAAATCTCTAAGATCAGCCCCTTTCTCTTCTTTTCTTTTGCTTCTTTCTCTTTTTTTTTTTTTGAATATTTTTTTTTCAGGGGCACTCAAAACTGATTATATGAACAAGACACTCCCAAAGAGTAACTCAGCACACACACTTTTTCTCTCTCTCTCTCTCTCTAGAGTAAGCCACTCGTTTAGATATGAATACCTGCTGCGTGCTTCGTTTGATATTTGTAGCACAGGGTGAACTGATTCCTCGTCCGATTGGAACTTCCAATTCTACTCGGACTTTGGCCAACAGCGAGGAATAACCGATTCCTTGATCCGACTCAAACTTGAAAACCTACTTGGATTCGGCCAACAGAGAGGAACAGCCGATTCCTTGTCCGATTCAAACTTCAAACCCTACTTGGATTCGGCCAACAGAGAGACTATATGATAGCACGTGTTGTGATAGAACGTGACAAGAACTCAAAACTCTAAAGGACTAAAACTAAGACCAGCAACTTGACACAACCGATGCAACCGACGACTCAACAAGCCCTAACTAGGTAGCACTAGCCACGGCCCAAAGGTCTATAGGATTGTAGGAAACTAATCTACTATTTTTTTGGCTTTTTTTTTGGACTGTAGGAAAAATAAAAACAGCGAAGAATTACAAGTCTCTCACCGATAAACCTTGCTCTGATTACCAACTGATATGAACCCGCTAGGGTTTATGGACGATCTTTCGATGAGAGGCGTGAGATCACTCGATTTGGTGGATGGAGATGACGTTCACGGCCCGACTACAGCCTTCCAAGACCGCGCCTTAGCAACCGATACACCACCTCCAAAGGCCGTCACGATCTTGTGGAGCGCGACAACCAGCCACTAGGGCTCCCGTCCTGCAAGCAATCGAAGAACTAGCAAGAACAAGGAAACAAGCACTGAATTTGCAAGATGGAATTGAAAGCCTCAAACTGAATCTTATTTTGAGTGGGGTTCCGAAGACAAGGAGACGGGCGGCTGGATCAGCACGCGCGCCTACAAGCAAGTAGCAAAGGCTAAACTTGATCTAAACAAAACCCAAGTGTTCCTGGTGGCGGCTAAGGGGTATATGACATGTGGAGGACGACCACAAGAGAGTTTGGGTCGTGCTCCAACCCTAGGACGCGTCCCTACTGGACTCTAAACGATACAAGCCCATTGGGCTAAATTAAGGTGGCGCAGCACCTTGGACAGAATAGACCTCTTGGTGATTTTTGGGCTGTTGACGCCGTTTATGAGCAGATATAAGTATGAGATCAGATCCGTATGAAAGTAGACTTCATTAGCTTTCCAACAAGTCCAGAATCACCCCAATCCGACTCCGTATGTAACCGTGGCGACCGTCGCAAGTTGGAGGTGTGCTGCAGTCCGAATCCAGCCTACGCGAGTCCTTTTCCCTTTCGGTCTTCTCCTTGATTCCTAATCAAAACAAGAGTGCACGTGTCTCCAAGATCTAAACAGGATGGACAAGAGCTCAAGAAGGAACTCACTTGATGATTAAGTGTTCGAGCACGAGCACGGGTAATAGGACCAGCAGGTGTCGGTGTGGACGGCGTGGATGTATGATCGGTGTTGATGTCCTCATCAGAACTCCTAGGTGATGAGGCTCAAGTGGAATCTCGTTTTGGTCTGTTTGGATATAGTGTTAGTATTAGTGCAAGATAGGTGCACGGTTTGTGCCAAACATACCATAGGCTCAGAAATCGTTTTGGACACACCCGATGGTACTCCTAGGTGACGAGGCTTAAGTGGAATCTTGTTTCGGTCCATTTGGATATAGTGTTAGTATTAGTTCAAGATAGGTGCACGGTTTGTGCCAAACGTGCCATATGCTCAGAAATCGTTTTGCATGCACCCGATGGTACTCCTAGGTGACGAGGCTCAAGTGGAAGCTTGTTTTGGTCCATTTGGAGATCGTGTTAGTATCAGTGCAAGATAGGTGCATGGTTTGTGCCAAACAAGACTCAGAAATCATTTCAGAAGCACCCGATGGAACTCCTAGGTGATTAGGCTCAAGTGGAATCTTATTTTAGTCCGTTTGGAGATAGTGTTAGTATTAGTGCAAGATAGGTGCATGGTTTGTTCCAAACAAGGCTCGGAAATCATTTTGACCTCACCCGATAGAACTCCTTGGTGACGAGGCTCAAGTGGAATCTTGTTTCAATCCATTTGGATATAGTGTTAGTATTAGTGCAAGATAGGTGCACGGTTTGTGCCAAACGTACCATAGGCCCAGAAATCGTTTTGGACGCACCCAATGGTACTCCTAGGTGACGAGGCTCAAGTGGAATCTTGTTTCGGTCCGTTTGGAGATAGTGTTAGCATCAGTGCAAGATAGGTGCACGGTTTGTGCCAAATAAGGCTCGAAAATCATTTTAGAAGCACCCGATGGAACTCCTAGGTGATGAGGCTCAAGTGGAATCTTATTTTGGTCCGTTTGGGGATAGTGTTAGTATTGGTGCAAGATAGGTGCATGGTTTGTTCCAAATATGGCTCAGAAATCATTTTGACCGCACCCGATAAAACTCCTAGGTGATGAGGCTCAAGTGGAATCTCATTTCGGTCTGTTTGGATATAGTGTTAGTATTAGTGCAAGATAGGTGCACGGTTTGTGCCAAACAAGGCTCAGAAATCATTTCAGAAGCACCTGATGGAACTCCTAGGTGATGAGGCTCAAGTGGAATCTTGTTTCAGTCCATTTGGATATAGTGTTAGTATTAGTGCAAGATAGGTGCATGGTTTGTTCCAAACAAGGCACGGAAATCATTTTGACCTCACCCGATAGAACTTCTTGGTGACGAGGCTAAGGTGGAATCTCGTTTCAATCCGTTTGGATATAGTGTTAGTATTACTATAAGATAGGTGCACGGTTTGTGCCAAACGTACCATAGGCCCAGAAATCATTTTGGACGCACCCAATGGTACTCCTAGGTGATGAGGCTCAAGTGGAATCTTGTTTTGGTCCGTTTGGAGATAGTGTTAGTATCAGTGCATGATAGGTGCACGGTTTGTGCCAAATAAGGCTCGGAAATCATTTCAGAAGCACCCGATGGAACTCCTAGGTGATGAGGCTCAAGTGGAATCTTATTTTGGTCCGTTTGGAGATAGTGTTAGTATTAGTGCAAGATAGGTGCACGGTTTGTTCCAAACAAGGCTCGGAAATCATTTTGACCGCACCGGATAGAACTCCTAGGTGACGAGGCTCAAGTGGAATCTCGTTTCGGTCCGTTTGGATATAGTGTTAGTATTAGTGCAAGATAGGTGCACGGTTTGTGCCAAACGTACCATAGGATCAGAAATCGTTTTGGACGCACCCGATGGTACTCCTAGGTGATGAGGCTCAAGTGGAATCTTGTTTCGGTCCATTTGGAGATAGTGCTAGTATCAGTGCAAGATAGGTGCACGGTTTGTGCCAAACAAGGCTCGGAAATCATTTCGGTAGCACCCGATGGAACTCCTAGATGACGAGGCTCAAGTGGAATCTTGTTTCGGTCAGTTTGGAGATAGTGTTAGTATTAGTGCAAGACAGGTGCATGGTTTGTTCCAAACAAGGATCGGAAATCATTTTGACCACACCCGATAGAACTCCTAGGTGACGAGGCTCAAGTGGAATCTCGTTTTGGTCCGTTTGGATATAGTGTTAGTATTAGTGCAAGATAGGTGCACGGTGTATGCCAAACGTACCATAGGCTCAGAACTCATTTTGGACGCACCCGATGGTACTCCTAGGTGACGAGGCTCAAGTGGAATCTTGTTTCGGTCCGTTTGGAGATAGTGTTAGTATCAGTGCTATATAGGTGCACGGTTTGTGCCAAACAAGGCTCGGAAATCATTTCAGAAGGACCCGATGGAACTCCTAGGTGATGAGGCTCAAGTGGAACCTTATTTCGGTCCGTTTGGAGATAGTGTTAGTATTAGTGCAAGATAGGTGCACGGTTTGTTCCAAATAAGGCTCGGAAATCATTTTGACCGCACACGATAGAACTCCTAGGTGATGAGGCTCAAGTGGAATCTCGTTTCGGTCTGTTTGGATATAGTGTTAGTATCAGTGCAAGATAGGTGCACGGTTTGTGCCAAACAAGGCTCGGAAGTAATTTCGGAAGCACCCGATGGAACTCCTAGGTGATGAGGCTCAAGTGGAATCTTGTTTCGGTCCATTTGGAGATAGTGTTAGTATTAGTGCAAGATTGGTGCACGGTTTGTTCCAAACAAGGCTCGGAAATCATTTTGACCTCACTCGATAGAACTCCTAGGTGATGAGGCTCAAGTGGAATCTCGTTTTGGTCTGTTTGGATATAGTGTTAGTATTAGTGCAAGATAGTTGCATGGTTTGTGCCAAACATACCATAGGCTCAGAAATCATTTTGGACACACCCGATGGTACTCCTAGGTGACGAGGCTTAAGTGGAATCTTGTTTCGGTCCATTTGGATATATTGTTAGTATTAGTTCAAGATAGGTGCACGGTTTGTGCCAAACGTGCCATATGCTCAGAAATCGTTTTGCATGCACCCGATGGTACTCCTAGGTGACGAGGCTCAAGTGGAAGCTTGTTTTGGTCCATTTGGAGATCGTGTTAGTATCAGTGCAAGATAGGTGCACGGTTTGTGCCAAACAAGACTCAGAAATCATTTCAGAAGCACCCGATGGAACTCCTAGGTGATTAGGCTCAAGTGGAATCTTATTTTAGTCCGTTTGGAGATAGTGTTAGTATTAGTGCAAGATAGGTGCACGGTTTGTTCCAAACAAGGCTCGGAAATCATTTTGACCTCACCCGATAGAACTCCTTGGTGACGAGGCTCAAGTGGAATCTTGTTTCAATCCATTTGGATATAGTGTTAGTATTAGTGCAAGATAGGTGCACGGTTTGTGCCAAACGTACCATAGGCCCAGAAATCATTTTGGACGCACCCAATGGTACTCCTAGGTGACGAGGCTCAAGTGGAATCTTGTTTCGGTCTGTTTGGAGATAGTGTTAGCATCAGTGCAAGATAGGTGCACGGTTTGTGCCAAATAAGGCTCGAAAATCATTTCAGAAGCTCCCGATGGAACTCCTAGGTGATGAGGCTCAAGTGGAATCTTATTTTGGTCCGTTTGGGGATAGTGTTAGTATTGGTGCAAGATAGGTGCATGGTTTGTTCCAAATATGGCTCAGAAATCATTTTGACCGCACCCGATAAAACTCCTAGGTGATGAGGCTCAAGTGGAATCTCATTTCGGTCTGTTTGGATATAGTGTTAGTATTAGTGCAAGATAGGTGCACGGTTTGTGCCAAACAAGGCTCAGAAATCATTTCAGAAGCACCTGATGGAACTCCTAGGTGATGAGGCTCAAGTGGAATCTTGTTTCAGTCCATTTGGATATAGTGTTAGTATTAGTGCAAGATAGGTGCATGGTTTGTTCCAAACAAGGCACGGAAATCATTTTGACCTCACCCGATAGAACTTCTTGGTGACGAGGCTAAGGTGGAATCTCGTTTCAATCCATTTGGATATAGTGTTAGTATTACTATAAGATAGGTGCACGGTTTGTGCCAAACGTACCATAGGCCCAGAAATCATTTTGGACGCACCCAATGGTACTCCTAGGTGATGAGGCTCAAGTGGAATCTTGTTTTGGTCCGTTTGGAGATAGTGTTAGTATCAGTGCATGATAGGTGCACGGTTTGTGCCAAATAAGGCTCGGAAATCATTTCAGAAGCACCCGATGGAACTCCTAGGTGATGAGGCTCAAGTGGAATCTTATTTTGGTCCGTTTGGAGATAGTGTTAGTATTAGTGCAAGATAGGTGCATGGTTTGTTCCAAACAAGGCTCGGAAATCATTTTGACCGCACCGGATAGAACTCCTAGGTGACGAGGCTCAAGTGGAATCTAGTTTCGGTCCGTTTGGATATAGTGTTAGTATTAGTGCAAGATAGGTGCACGGTTTGTGCCAAACGTACCATAGGATCAGAAATCGTTTTGGACGCACCCGATGGTACTCCTAGGTGATGAGGCTCAAGTGGAATCTTGTTTCGGTCCGTTTGGAGATAGTGCTAGTATCAGTGCAAGATAGGTGCACGGTTTGTGCCAAACAAGGCTCGGAAATCATTTCGGTAGCACCCGATGGAACTCCTAGATGACGAGGCTCAAGTGGAATCTTGTTTCGGTCAGTTTGGAGATAGTGTTAGTATTAGTGCAAGACAGGTGCATGGTTTGTTCCAAACAAGGATCGGAAATCATTTTGACCACACCCGATAGAACTCCTAGGTGACGAGGCTCAAATGGAATCTCGTTTTGGTCCGTTTGGATATAGTGTTAGTATTAGTGCAAGATAGGTGCACGGTGTATGCCAAACGTACCATAGGCTCAGAACTCATTTTGGACGCACCCGATGGTACTCCTAGGTGACGAGGCTCAAGTGGAATCTTGTTTCGGTCCGTTTGGAGATAGTGTTAGCATCAGTGCAAGATAGGTGCACGGTTTGTGCCAAATAAGGCTCAGAAATCATTTCAGAAGCACCTGATGGAACTCCTAGGTGAAGAGGCTCAAGTGGAATCTTATTTTGGTCCGTTTGGAGATAGTGTTAGTATTGGTGCAAGATAGGTGCATGGTTTGTTCCAAATATGGCTCAGAAATCATTTTGACCGCACCCGATAGAACTCCTAGGTGATGAGGCTCAAGTGGAATCTCGTTTCGGTCTGTTTGGATATAGTGTTAGTATTAGTGCAAGATAGGTGCACGGTTTGTGCCAAACAAGGCTCGGAAATCATTTCAGAAGCACCCGATGGAACTCCTAGGTGATGAGGCTCAAGTGGAATCTTGTTTCAGTCCATTTGGATATAGTGTTAGTATTAGTGCAAGATAGGTGCACGGTTTGTTCCAAACAAGGCACGGAAATCATTTTGACCTCACCCGATAGAACTTCTTGGTGACGAGGCTAAGGTGGAATCTCGTTTCAATCCGTTTGGATATAGTGTTAGTATTAGTATAAGATAGGTGCACGGTTTGTGCCAAACATAACATAGGCCCAGAAATCATTTTGGACGCACCCAATGGTACTCCTAGGTGATGAGGCTCAAGTGGAATCTTGTTTCGGTCCGTTTGGAGATAGTGTTAGTATCAGTGCAAGACAGGTGCACGGTTTGTGCTAAATAAGGCTCGGAAATCATTTCAGAAGCACCCGATGGAACTCCTAGGTGATGAGGCTCAAGTGGAATCTTATTTTGGTCCGTTTGGAGATAGTGTTAGTATTAGTGCAAGATAGGTGCACGGTTTGTTCCAAACAAGGCTCGGCAATCATTTTGACCGCACCTGATAGAACTCCTAGTTGACGAGGCTCAAGTGGAATCTCGTTTCGGTCCGTTTGGATATAGTGTTAGTATTAGTGCAAGATAGGTGCACGGTTTGTGCCAAACGTACCATAGGATCAGAAATCATTTTGGTCGCACCCGATGGTACTCCTAGGTGCTGAGGCTCAAGTGGAATCTTGTTTTGGTCCGTTTGGAGATAGTGCTAGTATCAGTGCAAGATAGGTGCACGGTTTGTGCCAAACAAGGCTAGGAAATCATTTCGGAAGCACCCGATGGAACTCCTAGATGACGAGGCTCAAGTGGAATCTTGTTTTAGTCGGTTTGGAGATAGTGTTAGTATTAGTGCAAGACAGGTGCACGGTTTGTTCCAAACAAGGATCGGAAATCATTTTGACCACACCCGATAGAACTCCTAGGTGACGAGGCTCAAGTGGAATCTCGTTTCGGTCCGTTTGGATATAGTGTTAGTATTAGTGCAAGATAGGTGCACGGTTTGTGCCAAACGTACCATAGGATCAGAAATCGTTTTGGACGCACCTGATGGTACTCCTAGGTGACGAGGCTCAAGTGAAATCTTGTTTCGGTCCGTTTGGAGATAGTGTTAGTATCAGTGCAAGATAGGTGCACGGTTTGTGCCAAACAAGGCTTGGAAATCATTTCGGAAGCACCTGATGGAACTCCTAGATGACGAGGCTCAAGTGGAATCTTGTTTCGGTCTGTTTGGAGATAGTGTTAGTATTAGTGCAAGACAGGTGCATGGTTTGTTCCAAACAAGGATCGGAAATCATTTTGACCGCACCCGATAGAACTCCTAGGTGATGAGGCTCAAGTGAAATCTCATTTTGGTCCGTTTGGATATAGTGTTAGTATTAGTGCCACATAGGTGCACGGTCTATGCCAAACGTACCACAGGCTCAGAACACGTTTTGGACACACCCGATGGTACTGCTAGGTGACGAGGCTCAAGTGGAATCTTGTTTTGGTCCGTTTGGAGACAGTGTTAGCATCAGTGCAAGATAGGTGCACGGTTTGTGCCAAATAAGGCTCGGAAATCATTTCAGAAGCACCCGATGGAACTCCTTGGTGATGAGGCTCAAGTGGAATCTTATTTTGGTCCATTTGGAGATAGTGTTAGTATTGGTGCAAGATAGGTGCATGGTTTGTTCCAAATAAGGCTCGGAAATCATTTTGACCGCACCTGATTGAACTCCTAGGTGATGAGGCTCAAGTGGAATTTCGTTTCGGTCTGTTTGGATATAGTGTTAGTATTAGTGCAACATAGGTGCACGGTTTGTGCCAAACAAGGCTCAGAAATCATTTCAGAAGCACCCGATGGAACTCCTAGGTGATGAGGCTCAAGTGGAATCTTGTTTCAGTCCATTTGGATGTAGTGTTAGTATTAGTGCAAGATAGGTGCACAGTTTGTTCCAAACAGGGCTCGGAAATCATTTTGACCTCACTCGATAGAACTCCTAGGTGACGAGGCTCAAGTGGAATCTCATTTCTATCCGTTTGGATATAGTGTTAGTATTAGTGCAAGCTAGGTGCACGGTTTGTGCCAAACGTACCATGGGCTTAGAAATCATTTTGGACGCACCCGATGGTACTCCAAGGTGACGAGGCTCAAGTGGAATCTTGTTTCGGTCCGTTTGGAGATAGTGTTAGTATCAGTGCTAGATAGGTGCACGGTTTGTGCCAAACAAGGCTCGGAAATCATTTCACCGATGGAACTCCTAGGTGATGAGGCTCAAGTGGAACCTTATTTCGATCCGTTTGGAGATAGTGTTAGTATTAGTGCAAGATAGGTGCACGGTTTGTTCCAAACAAGGCACAGAAATCATTTTGACCGCACACGATAGAACTCCTAGGTGACGAGGCTCAAGTGGAATCTCGTTTCGGTCTGTTTGGATATAGTGTTAGTATCAGTGCAAGATAGGTGCACGGTTTTTGCCAAACAAGGCTCGGAAATCATTTCGGAAGCACCCGATGGAACTCCTAGGTGATGAGGCTCAAGTGGAATCTTGTTTCAGTCCATTTGGAGATAGTGTTAGTATTAGTGCAAGATTGGTGCATGGTTTGTTCTAAACAAGGCTCGGAAATCATTTTGACCTCACTCGATAGAACTCCTAGGTGACGAGGGTCAAGTGGAATCTCGTTTCGGTCCGTTTGGATATAGTGTTAGTATTAGTGCAAGATAGGTGCACAGTTTGTGCCAAACATACCATAGGCTCAGAAATCGTTTTGGACACACCCGATGGTACTCCTAGGTGACGAGGCTCAAGTGGAATCTTGTTTTGGTCCGTTTGGATATAGTGTTAGTATTAGTTCAAGATAGGTGCACGGTTTGTGCCAAACGTGCCATATGCTCAGAAATCATTTTGCATGCACCCAATGGTACTCCTAGGTGACGAGGCTCAAGTGGAATCTTGTTTTGGTCCATTTGGAGATAGTGTTAGTATCAGTGCAAGATAGGTGCACGGTTTGTGCCAAACAAGACTCAGAAATCATTTCAGAAGCACCCGATGGAACTCCTAGGTGATTAGGCTCAAGTGGAATCTTATTTTGGTCCATTTGGAGATAGTGTTAGTATTAGTGCAAGATAGGTGCACGGTTTGTTCCAAACAAGGCTCAGAAATCATTTTGACCTCACCCGATGGTACTCCTAGGTGACGAGGCTCAAGTGGAATCTCGTTTCGGTCCGTTTGGATATAATGTTAGTATTAGTGCAAGATAGGTGCACGGTTTGTGCCAAACGTGCCATATGCTCAGAAATCGTTTTGGACGCACTCAATGGTACTCCTAGGTGACGAGGCTCAAGTGGAATCTTGTTTCGGTCCGTTTGGAGATAGTGTTAGTAGCAGTGCAAGATAGGAGCATGGTTTATGCCAAATAAGGCTCAGAAATCATTTCAGAAGCACCCGATGGAACTCCTAGGTGATGAGGCTCAAGTGGAATCTTATTTCGGTCCATTTGGAGATAGTGTTAGTATTAGTGCAAGATAGGTGCACGGTTTGTTCCAAACAAGGCTCGGAAATCATTTTGACCGCACTTGATAGAACTCCTAGGTGACGAGGCTCAAGTGGAATCTCGTTTCGGTCCGTTTGGATATAGTGTTAGTATTAGTGCAAGATAGGTGCACGGTTTGTGCGAAACGTACCATAGGATCAGAACTCATTTTGGACGCACCCGATGGTACTCCTAGGTGCTGAGGCTCAAGTGGAATCTTGTTTCGGTCCGTTTGGAGATAGTGCTAGTATCAGTGCAAGATAGGTGCACGGCTTGTGCCAAACAAGGCTAGGAAATCATTTCGGAAGCACCCGATGGAACTCCTAGATGACGAGGCTCAAGTGGAATCTTGTTTCGGTCGGTTTGGAGATAGTGTTAGTATTAGTGCAAGACAGGTGCACGGTTTGTTCCAAACAAGGATCGGAAATCATTTTGACCACACCCGATAGAACTCCTAGGTGACGAGGCTCAAGTGGAATCTCGTTTTGGTCCGTTTGGATATAGTGTTAGTATTAGTGCAAGATAGGTGCACGGTCTATGCCAAACGTACCACAGGCTCACAACTCGTTTTGGACGCACCCGATGGTACTACTAGGTGACGAGGCTCAAGTGGAATCTTGTTTCGGTCCGTTTGGAGATAGTGTTAGCATCAATGCAAGATAGGTGCACGGTTTGTGCCAAATAAGGCTCGGAAATCATTTCAGAAGCACCCGATGGAACTCCTAGGTGATGAGGCTCAAGTGGAATCTTATTTTGGTCCATTTGGAGATAGTGTTCGTATTGGTGCAAGATAGGTGCATGGTTTGTTCCAAATAAGGCTCGGAAATCATTTTGATCGCACCCGATAGAACTCCTAGGTGATGAGGCTCAAGTGGAATTTCGTTTCGGTCTGTTTGGATATAGTGTTAGTATCAATGCAAGATAGGTGCACGGTTTGTGCCAAACAAGGCTCGGAAATCATTTCGGAAGCACCCGATGGAACTCCTAGGTGATGAGGCTCAAGTGGAATCTTGTTTTAGTCCATTTGGATATAGTGTTAGTATTAGTGCAAGATAGGTGCACGGTTTGTTCCAAACAGGGCTCGGAAATCATTTTGACCTCACTCGATAGAACTCCTAGGTGACGAGGCTCAAGTGGAATCTCATTTCTGTCCGTTTGGATATAGTGTTAGTATTAGTGCAAGATAGGTGCACGGTTTGTGCCAAACGTACCATGGGCTTAGAAATCATTTTGGACGCACCCGATGGTACTCCAAGGTGACGAGGCTCAAGTGGAATCTTGTTTCGGTCCGTTTGGAGATAGTGTTAGTATCAGTGCTAGATAGGTGCACGGTTTGTGCCAAACAAGGCTCGGAAATCATTTCTGAAGGACCCGATGGAACTCCTAGGTGATGAGGCTCAAGTGGAACCTTATTTCGGTCTGTTTGGAGATAGTGTTAGTATTAGTGCAAGATAGGTGCACGGTTTATTCCAAACAAGGCTCGGAAATCATTTTGACCGCACACGATAGAACTCCTAGGTGACGTGGCTCAAGTGGAATCTCGTTTCGGTCTGTTTGGATATAGTGTTAGTACCAGGGCAAGATAGGTGCACGGTTTGTGCCAAACAAGGCTCAGAAATCATTTCGGAAGCACCCGATGGAACTCCTAGGTGATGAGGCTCAAGTGGAATCTTGTTTCAGTCCATTTGGAGATAGTGTTAGTATTAGTGCAAGATTGGTGCACGGTTTGTTCCAAACAAGGCTCGGAAATCATTTTGACCTCACTCGATAGAACTCCTAGGTGACGAGGCTCAAGTGGAATCTCGTTTCGGTCCATTTGGATATAGTGTTAGTATTAGTGCAAGATAGGTGCACGGTTTGTGCCAAACATACCATAGGCTTAGAAATCATTTTGGACACTTCCGATGGTACTCCTATGTGACGAGGCTCAAGTGGAATCTTGTTTCGGTCCATTTGGATATAGTGTTAGTATTAGTTCAAGATAGGTGCACGGTTTGTGCCAAACGTGCCATATGCTCAAAAATTGTTTTGCATGCACCCGATGGTACTCCTAGGTGACGAGGCTCAGGTGGAATCTTGTTTTGGTCCATTTGGAGATAGTGTTAGTATCAGTGCAAGATAGGTGCACGGTTTGTGCCAAACAAGACTCAGAAATCATTTCAGAAGCACCCGATGGAACTCCTAGGTGATTAGGCTCAAGTGGAATCTTATTTCGGTCCGTTTGGAGATAGTGCTAGTATCAGTGCAAGATAGGTGCACGGTTTGTGCCAAACAACGCTTGGAAATCAATTCGGAAGCACCCGATGGAACTCCTAGATGACGAGGCTCAAGTGGAATCTTGTTTCGGTCGGTTTGGAGATAGTGTTAGTATTAGTGCAAGACAGGAGCACGGTTTGTTCCAAACAAGGATCGGAAATCATTTTGACCACACCCGATAGAACTCCTAGGTGACGAGGCTCAAGTGGAATCTCGTTTTGGTCCGTTTGGATATAGTGTTAGTATTAGTGCAAGATAGGTGCACGGTCTATGCCAAACGTACCACAGGCTCACAACTCATTTTGGACGCACCCGATGGTACTACTAGGTGACGAGGCTCAAGTGAATCTTGTTTCGGTCCGTTTGGAGATAGTGTTAGCATCAATGCAAGATAGGTGCACGGTTTGTGCCAAATAAGGCTCGGAAATCATTTCAGAAGCACCCGATGGAACTCCTAGGTGATTAGGCTCAAGTGGAATCTTATTTCAGTCCGTTTGGAGATAGTGTTAGTATTAGTGCAAGATAGGTGCATGGTTTGTTCCAAACAAGGCTCGGAAATCATTTTGACCTCACCCGATAGAACTCCTTGGTGACGAGGCTCAAGTGGAATCTCGTTTCAATCCGTTTGGATATAGTGTTAGTATTAGTGCAAGATAGGTGCACAGTTTGTGCCAAACGTATCATAGGCCCAGAAATCGTTTTGGACGCACCCAATGGTACTCCTAGGTGACGAGGCTCAAGTGGAATCTTGTTTGGGTCCGTTTGGAGATAGTGTTAGTATCAGTGCAAGATAGGTGCACGGTTTATGCCAAATAAGGCTCAGAAATCATTTCAGAAGCACCCGATGGAACTCCTAGGTGATGAGGCTCAAGTGGAATCTTATTTCGGTCCGTTTGGAGATAGTGTTAGTATTAGTGCAAGATTGGTGCACTGTTTGTTCCAAACAAGGCTCGGAAATCATTTTGACCGCACCTGATAGAACTCCTAGGTGACGAGGCTCAAGTGGAATCTCGTTTCGGTCCGTTTGGATATAGTGTTAGTATTAGTGTAAGATAGGTGCACGGTTTGTGCCAAACGTACCATAGGATCAGAAATCATTTTGGACGCACCCGATGGTATTCCTAGGTGATGAGGCTCAAGTGGAATCTTGTTTCGGTCTGTTTGGAGATAGTGCTAGTATCAGTGCAAGATAGGTGCACGGTTTGTGCCAAACAAGGCTCAGAAATCATTTCGGTAGCACCCGATGGAACTCCTAGATGACGAGGCTCAAGTGGAATCTTGTTTCGGTTGGTTTGGAGATAGTGTTAGTATTAGTGCAAGACAGGTGCATGGTTTGTTCCAAACAAGGATCGGAAATCATTTTGACCACACCCGATAGAACTCCTAGGTGACGAGGCTCACGTGGAATCTTGTTTTGGTCCGTTTGGATATAGTGTTAGTATTAGTGCAAGATAGGTGCACGGTGTATGCCAAATGTACCATAGGCTCAGAACTCATTTTGGACGCACCCGATGGTACTCCTAGGTGACGAGGCTCAAGTGGAATCTTGTTTCGGTCCGTTTGGAGATAGTGTTAGCATCAGTGCAAGATAGGTGCACGGTTTGTGCCAAATAAGGCTCGAAAATCATTTCAGAAGCACCCGATGGAACTCCTAGGTGATGAGGCTCAAGTGGAATCTTATTTTGGTCTGTTTGGGGATAGTGTTAGTGTTGGTGCAAGATAGGTGCATGGTTTGTTCCAAATATGGCTCAGAAATCATTTTGACCGCACCCGATAAAACTCCTAGGTGATGAGGCTCAAGTGGAATCTCATTTCGGTCTGTTTGGATATAGTGTTAGTATTAGTGCAAGATAGGTGCACGGTTTGTGCTAAACAAGGCTCAGAAATCATTTCAGAAGCACCTGATGGAACTCCTAGGTGATGAGGCTCAAGTGGAATCTTGTTTCAGTCCATTTGGATATAGTGTTAGTATTAGTGCAATATAGGTGCACGGTTTGTTCCAAACAAGGCACGGAAATCATTTTGACCTCACCCGATAGAACTTCTTGGTGACGAGGCTAAGGTGGAATCTCATTTCAATCCGTTTGGATATAGTGTTAGTATTACTATAAGATAGGTGCACGGTTTGTGCCAAACGTACCATAGGCTCAGAAATCATTTTGGACGCACCCAATGGTACTCCTAGGTGATGAGGCTCAAGTGGAATCTTGTTTTGGTAGGTTTGGAGATAGTGTTAGTATCAGTGCAAGATAGGTGCACGGTTTGTGCCAAATAAGGCTCGGAAATCATTTCAGAAGCACCCGATGGAACTCCTAGGTGATGAGGCTCAAGTGGAATCTTATTTTGGTCCGTTTGGAGATAGTGTTAGTATTAGTGCAAGATAGGTGCACGGTTTGTTCCAAACAAGGCTCGGAAATCATTTTGACCGCACCGGATAGAACTCCTAGGTGACGAGGCTCAAGTGGAATCTCGTTTCGGTCCGTTTGGATATAGTGTTAGTATTAGTGCAAGATAGGTGCATGGTTTGTGCCAAACGTACCATAGGATCAGAAATCGTTTTGGACGCACCCGATGGTACTCCTAGGTGACGAGGCTTAAGTGAAATCTTGTTTCGGTCCGTTTGGAGATAGTGTTAGTATCAGTGCAAGATAGGTGCACGGTTTGTGCCAAACAAGGCTTAGAAATCATTTCGGAAGCACCCGATGGAACTCCTAGATGATGAGGCTCAAGTGGAATCTTGTTTCGGTCTGTTTGGAGATAGTGTTAGTATTACTGCAAGACAGGTGCACGGTTTGTTCCAAACAAGGATCGGAAATCATTTTGACCGCACCCGATAGAACTCCTAGGTGATGAGGCTCAAGTGGAATCTCATTTTGGTCTGTTTGGATATAGTGTTAGTATTAGTGCCACATAGGTGCACGGTCTATGCCAAACGTACCACAAGCTCAGAACACATTTTGGACACACCCGATGGTACTGCTAGGTGACGAGGCTCAAGTGGAATCTTGTTTCGGTCCGTTTGGAGATAGTGTTAGCATCAGTGCAAGATAGGTGCACGGTTTGTGCCAAATAAGGCTCGGAAATCATTTCAGAAGCACCCGATGGAACTCCTAGGTGATGAGGCTCAAGTGGAATCTTATTTTGGTCCATTTGGAGATAGTGTTAGTATTGGTGCAAGATAGGTGCATGGTTTGTTCCAAATAAGGCTCGGAAATCATTTTGACCGCACCTGATTGAACTCCTAGGTGATGAGGCTCAAGTGGAATTTCGTTTCGGTCTGTTTGGATATAGTGTTAGTATTAGTGCAAGATAGGTGCATGGTTTGTGCCAAACAAGGCTCGGAAATCATTTCAGAAGCACCCGATGGAACTCCTAGGTGATGAGGCTCAAGTGGAATCTTGTTTCAGTCCATTTGGATATAGTGTTAGTATTAGTGCAAGATAGGTGCACGGTTTGTTCCAAACAGGGCTCGGAAATCATTTTGACCTCACTCGATAGAACTCCTAGGTGACGAGGCTCAAGTGGAATCTCATTTCTGTCCATTTGGATATAGTGTTAGTATTAGTGCAAGATAGGTGCACGGTTTGTGCCAAACGTACCATGGGCTTAGAAATCATTTTGGACGCACCCGATGGTACTCCAAGGTGACGAGGCTCAAGTGGAATCTTGTTTCGGTCCGTTTGGAGATAGTGTTAGTATCAGTGCTAGATAGGTGCACGGTTTGTGCCAAACAAGGCTCGGAAATCATTTCGGAAGGACCCGATGGAACTCCTAGGTGATGAGGCTCAAGTGGAATCTTGTTTCAGTCCATTTGGAGATAGTGTTAGTATTAGTGCAAGATTGGTGCACGGTTTGTTCCAAACAAGGCTCGGAAATCATTTTGACCTCACTCGATAGAACTCCTAGGTGACGAGGCTCAAGTGGAATCTCGTTTCGGTCCGTTTGGATATAGTGTTAGTATTAGTGCAAGATAGGTGCACGGTTTGTGCCAAACGTACCATAGGCTCCGAAATCGTTTTGGACACACCCGATGGTACTCCTAGGTGACAAGGCTCAAGTGGAATCTTGTTTCGGTCCGTTTGGATATAGTGTTAGTATTAGTTCAAGATAGGTGCACGGTTTGTGCCAAACGTGCCATATGCTCAGAAATCATTTTGCATGCACCCAATGGTACTCCTAGGTGACGAGGCTCAAGTGGAATCTTATTTTGGTCCATTTGGAGATAGTGTTAGTACCAGTGCAAGATAGGTGCACGGTTTGTTCCAAACAAGGCTCAGAAATCATTTCAGAAGCACCCGATGGAACTCCTAGGTGATTAGGCTCAAGTGGAATCTTATTTCGGTCCGTTTGGAGATAGTGTTAGTATTAGTGCAAGATAGGTGCACGGTTTGTTCCAAACAAGGCTCAGAAATCATTTTGACCTCACCCGATGGTACTCCTAGGTGACGAGGCTCAAGTGGAATCTTGTTTCGGTCCGTTTGGATATAGTGTTAGTATTAGTGCAAGATAGGTGCACGGTTTGTGCCAAACGTGCCATATGCTCAGAAATCATTTTGGACGCACTCAATGGTACTCCTAGGTGACGAGGCTCAAGTGGAATCTTGTTTCGGTCTGTTTGGAGATAGTATTAGTATCAGTGCAAGATAGGAGCACGGTTTATGCCAAATAAGGCTCAGAAATCATTTCAGAAGCACCCGATGGAACTCCTAGGTGATGAGGCTCAAGTGGAATCTTATTTCGGTCCGTTTGGAGATAGTGTTAGTATTAGTGCAAGATAGGTGCACGGTTTGTTCCAAACAAGGCTCTAAAATCATTTTGACCGCACCTGATAGAACTCCTAGGTGACGAGGCTCAAGTGGAATCTTGTTTCGGTCCGTTTGGATATAGTGTTAGTATTAGTGCAAGATAGGTGCACGGTTTGTGCCAAACGTACCATAGGATCAGAAATCATTTTGGACACACCCGATGGTACTCCTAGGTGCTGAGGCTCAAGTGGAATCTTGTTTTGGTCCGTTTGGAGATAGTGCTAGTATCAGTGCAAGATAGGTGCACGGTTTGTGCCAAACAAGGCTAGGAAATCATTTCGGAAGCACCCGATGGAACTCCTAGATGACGAGGCTCAAGTGGAATCTTGTTTCGGTCGGTTTGGAGATAGTGTTAGTATTAGTGCAAGACAGGTGCACGGTTTGTTCCAAACAAGGATCGGAAATCATTTTGACCACACCCGATAGAACTCCTAGGTGACGAGGCTCAAGTGGAATCTCATTTTGGTCCGTTTGGATATAGTGTTAGTATTAGTGCAAGATAGGTGCACGGTCTATGCCAAACGTACCACAGGCTCAGAACTCGTTTTGGACGCACCCGATGGTACTTCTAGGTGACGAGGCTCAAGTGGAATCTTGTTTCGGTCCGTTTGGAGATAGTGTTAGCATCAGTGCAAGATAGGTGCACGGTTTGTGCCAAATAAGGCTTTGAAATCATTTTAGAAGCACCCGATGGAACTCCTAGGTGATGAGGCTCAAGTGGAATCTTATTTTGGTCTGTTTGGAGATAGTGTTTGTATTGGTGTAAGATAGGTGCATGGTTTGTTCCAAATAAGGCTCGGAAATCATTTTGACCGCACCCGATAGAACTCCTAGGTGATGAGGCTCAAGTGGAATTTCGTTTCGGTCTGTTTGGATATAGTGTTAGTATTAGTGCAAGGTAGGTGCATGGTTTGTGCCAAACAAGGCTCGGAAATCATTTCAGAAGGACCCGATGGAACTCCTAGGTGATGAGGCTCAAGTGGAACCGTATTTCGGTCCGTTTAGAGATAGTGTTAGTATTAGTGCAAGATAGGTGCACGGTTTATTCCAAACAAGGATCGGAAATCATTTTGACCGCACACGATAGAACTCCTAGGTGACGAGGCTCAAGTGGAATCTCGTTTCGGTCTGTTTGGATATAGTGTTAGTACCAGTGCAAGATAGGTGCACGGTTTGTGCCAAACAAGGCTCAGAAATCATTTCAGAAGCACCCGATGGAACTCCTAGGTGATGAGGCTCAAGTGGAATCTTGTTTCAGTCCATTTGGAGATAGTGTTAGTATTAGTGCAAGATTGGTGCACGGTTTGTTCCAAACAAGGCTCGGAAATCATTTTGACCTCACTCGATAGAACTCCTAGGTGACGAGGCTCAAGTGGAATCTCATTTCGGTCCGTTTGGATATAGTGTTAGTATTAGTGCAAGATAGGTGCACGGTTTGTGCCAAACATACCATAGGCTCAGAAATCATTTTGGACACACCCGATGGTACTCCTATGTGACGAGGCTCAAGTGGAATCTTGTTTCGGTCCGTTTGGATATAGTGTTAGTATTAGTTCAAGATAGGTGCACGGTTTGTGCCAAACGTGCCATATGCTCAAAAATCGTTTTGCATGCACCCGATGGTACTCCTAGGTGACGAGGCTCAAGTGGAATCTTGTTTTGGTCCATTTGGAGATAGTGTTAGTATCAGTGCAAGATAGGTGCACGGTTTGTGCCAAACAAGACTCAGAAATCATTTTAGAAGCACCCGATGGAACTCCTAGGTGATTAGGCTCAAGTGGAATCTTATTTCGGTCCGTTTGGAGATAGTGCTAGTATCAGTGCAAGATAGGTGCACGGTTTGTGCCAAACAACGCTTGGAACTCAATTCGGAAGCACCCGATGGAACTCCTAGATGACGAGGCTCAAGTGGAATCTTATTTCGGTCGGTTTGGAGATAGTGTTAGTATTAGTGCAAGACAGGTGCACGGTTTGTTCCAAACAAGGATCGGAAATCATTTTGACCACACCCGATAGAACTCCTAGGTGACGAGGCTCAAGTGGAATCTCGTTTTGGTCCGTTTGGATATAGTGTTAGTATTAGTGCAAGATAGGTGCACGGTCTATGCCAAACGTACCATAGGCTCACAACTCGTTTTGGACGCACCCGATGGTACTACTAGGTGACGAGGCTCAAGTGGAATCTTGTTAGTGTTAGCATCAATGCAAGATAGGTGCACGGTTTGTGCCAAATAAGGCTCGGAAATCATTTCAGAAGCACCCGATGGAACTCCTAGGTGATGAGGCTCAAGTGGAATCTTATTTTGGTCCATTTGGAGATAGTGTTCGTATTGGTGCAAGATAGGTGCATGGTTTGTTCCAAATAAGGCTCGGAAATCATTTTGACCGCACCCGATAGAACTCCTAGGTGATGAGGCTCAAGTGGAATTTCGTTTCGGTCTGTTTGGATATAGTGTTAGTATCAATGCAAGACAGGTGCACGGTTTGTGCCAAACAAGGCTCGGAAATCATTTCGGAAGCACCCGATGGAACTCCTAGGTGATGAGGCTCAAGTGGAATCTTGTTTCAGTCCATTTGGAGATAGTGTTAGTATTAGTGCAAGATTGGTGCACGGTTTGTTCCAAACAAGGCTCAGAAATCATTTTGACCTCACTCGATAGAACTCCTAGGTGACGAGGCTGAAGTGGAATCTCGTTTCGGTCCGTTTGGATATAGTGTTAGTATTAGTGCAAGATAGGTGCACGGTTTGTGCCAAACATACCATAGGCTCAGAAATTGTTTTGGACACACCCGATGGTACTCCAAGGTGACGAGGCTCAAGTGGAATCTTGTTTCGGTCCGTTTGGAGATAGTGTTAGTATCAGTGCTAGATAGGTGCACGGTTTGTGCCAAACAAGGCTCGGAAATCATTTCAGAAGGACCCGATGGAACTCCTAGGTGATGAGGCTCAAGTGGAATCTTGTTTCAGTCCATTTGGAGATAGTGTTAGTATTAGTGCAAGATTGGTGCACGGTTTGTTCCAAACAAGGCTCAGAAATCATTTTGACCTCACTCGATAGAACTCCTAGGTGACGAGGCTCAAGTGGAATCTCGTTTCGGTCCGTTTGGATATAGTGTTAGTATTAGTGCAAGATAGGTGCACGGTTTGTGCCAAACGTACCATAGGATCAGAAATCATTTTGGACGCACCCGATGGTACTCCTAGGTGCTGAGGCTCAAGTGGAATCTTGTTTCGGTCCGTTTGGAGATAGTGCTAGTATCAGTGCAAGATAGGTGCACGGTTTATGCCAAACAAGGCTAGGAAATCATTTCGGAAGCACCCGATGGAACTCCTAGATGACAAGGCTCAAGTGGAATCTTGTTTCGGTCGGTTTGGAGATAGTGTTAGTATTAGTGCAAGACAGGTGCACGGTTTGTTCCAAACAAGGATCGGAAATCATTTTGACCACACCTGATAGAACTCCTAGGTGACGAGGCTCAAGTGGAATCTCATTTTGGTCCGTTTGGATATAGTGTTAGTATTAGTGCAAGATAGGTGCACGGTCTATGCCAAACGTACCACAGGCTCAGAACTCGTTTTGGACACACCCGATGGTACTGCTAGATGACGAGGCTCAAGTGGAAGCTTGTTTCGGTCCGTTTGGAGATAGTGTTAGCATCAGTGCAAGATAGGTGCACGGTTTGTGCCAAATAAGGCTCGGAAATCATTTCAGAAGCACCCGATGGAACTCCTAGGTGATGAGGCTCAAGTGGAATCTTATTTTGGTCCGTTTGGAGATAGTGTTAGTATTAGTGCAAGATAGGTGCATGGTTTGCTCCAAATGAGGCTTGGAAATCATTTTGACCGCACCCGATAGAACTCCTAGGTGATGAGGCTCAAGTGGAATTTCGTTTCGGTCTGTTTGGATATAGTGTTAGTATTAGTGCAAGATAGGTGCATGGTTTGTGCCAAACAAGGCTCGGAAATCATTTCAGAAGCACCCGATAGAACTCCTAGGTGATGAGGCTCAAGTGGAATCTTGTTTTAGTCCATTTGGATATAGTGTTAGTATTAGTGCAAGATAGGTGCACGGTTTGTTCCAAACAGGGCTCGGAAATCATTTTGACCTCACTCGATAGAACTCCTAGGTGACGAGGCTCAAGTGGAATCTAATTTCTGTCCGTTTGGATATAGTGTTAGTATTAGTGCAAGATAGGTGCACGGTTTGTGCCAAACGTACCATGGCTTAGAAATCATTTTGGACGCACCCGATGGTACTCCAAGGTGACGAGGCTCAAGTGGAATCTTGTTTCGGTCTGTTTGGAGATAGTGTTAGTATCAGTGCTAGATAGGTGCACGGTTTGTGCCAAACAAGGCTCGGAAATCATTTCAGAAGGACCCGTTGGAACTCCTAGGTGATGAGGCTCAAGTGGAACCTTATTTCGGTCCGTTTGGAGATAGTGTTAGTATTAGTGCAAGATAGGTGCACGATTTATTCCAAACAAGGCTCGGAAATCATTTTGACCGCACACGATAGAACTCCTAAGTGACGAGGCTCAAGTGGAATCTCGTTTCGGTCTGTTTGGATATAGTGTTAGTACCAATGCAAGATAGGTGCACGATTTGTGCTAAACAAGGCTCGAAAATCATTTCGGAAGCACCCGATGGAACTCCTAGGTGATGAGGCTCAAGTGGAATCTTGTTTCAGTCCATTTGGAGATAGTGTTAGTATTAGTGCAAGATTGGTGCACGGTTTGTTCCAAACAAGGCTTGGAAATCATTTTGACCTCACTCGATAGAACTCCTAGGTGACGAGGCTCAAGTGGAATCTTGTTTCGGTCCGTTTGGATATAGTGTTAGTATTAGTGCAAGATAGGTGCACGGTTTGTGCCAAACATACCATAGGCTCAGAAATCATTTTGGACACACCCGATGGTACTCCTATGTGACGAGGCTCAAGTGGAATCTTGTTTCGGTCCGTTTGGATATAGTGTTAGTATTAGTTCAAGATAGGTGCACGGTTTGTGCCAAACGTGCCATATGCTCAAAAATCGTTTTGCATGCACCCGATGGTACTCCTAGGTGACGAGGCTCAAGTGGAATCTTGTTTTGGTCCATTTGGAGATAGTGTTAGTATCTGTGCAAGATAGGTGCACGGTTTGTGCCAAACAAGACTCAGAAATCATTTCAGAAGCACCCGATGGAACTCCTAGGTGATTAGGCTCAAGTGGAATCTTATTTCGGTCTGTTTGGAGATAGTGCTAGTATCAGTGCAAGATAGGTGCACAGTTTGTGCCAAACAACGCTTGGAAATCAATTCGGAAGCACCCGATGGAACTCCTAGATGACGAGGCTCAAGTGGAATCTTGTTTCGGTCAGTTTGGAGATAGTGTTAGTATTAGTGCAAGACAGGTGCACGGTTTGTTCCAAACAAGGATCGGAAATCATTTTGACCACACCCGATAGAACTCCTAGGTGACGAGGCTCAAGTGGAATCTCGTTTTGGTCCGTTTGGATATAGTGTTAGTATTAGTGCAAGATAGGTGCACGGTCTATGCCAAACGTACCACAGGCTCAGAACTCGTTTTGGACGCACCCGATGGTACTTCTAGGTGATGAGGCTCAAGTGGAATCTTGTTTCGGTCCGTTTGGAGATAGTGTTAGCATCGGTGCAAGATAGGTGCACGGTTTGTGCCAAATAAGGCTTAGAAATCATTTTAGAAGCACCCGATGGAACTCCTAGGTGATGAGGCTCAAGTGGAATCTTATTTTGGTCTGTTTGGAGATAGTGTTTGTATTGGTGTAAGATAGGTGCATGGTTTGTTCCAAATAAGGCTCGGAAATCATTTTGACCGCACCCGATAGAACTCCTAGGTGATGAGGCTCAAGTGGAATTTCGTTTCGGTCTGTTTGGATATAGTGTTAGTATTAGTGCAAGATAGGTGCATGGTTTGTGCCAAACAAGGCTCGGAAATCATTTCAGAAGGACCCGATGGAACTCCTAGGTGATGAGGCTCAAGTGGAACCTTATTTCGGTCCGTTTAGAGATAGTGTTAGTATTAGTGCAAGGTAGGTGCACGGTTTATTCCAAACAAGGATCGGAAATCATTTTGACCGCACACGATAGAACTCCTAGGTGACGAGGCTCAAGTGGAATCTCGTTTCGGTCTGTTTGGATATAGTGTTAGTACCAGTGCAAGATAGGTGCACGGTTTGTGCCAAACAAGGCTCGGAAATCATTTCAGAAGCACCCGATGGAACTCCTAGGTGATGAGGCTCAAGTGGAATCTTGTTTCAGTCCATTTGGAGATAGTGTTAGTATTAGTGCAAGATTGGTGCACGGTTTGTTCCAAACAAGGCTCGGAAATCATTTTGACCTCACTCGATAGAACTCCTAGGTGACGAGGCTCAAGTGGAATCTCATTTCGGTCCGTTTGGATATAGTGTTAGTATTAGTGCAAGATAGGTGCACGGTTTGTGCCAAACATACCATAGGCTCAGAAATCATTTTGGACACACCCGATGGTACTCCTATGTGACGAGGCTCAAGTGGAATCTTGTTTCGGTCCGTTTGGATATAGTGTTAGTATTAGTTCAAGATAGGTGCACGGTTTGTGCCAAACGTGCCATATGCTCAAAAATCGTTTTGCATGCACCCGATGGTACTCCTAGGTGACGAGGCTCAAGTGGAATCTTGTTTTGGTCCATTTGGAGATAGTGTTAGTATCAGTGCAAGATAGGTGCACGGTTTGTGCCAAACAAGACTCAGAAATCATTTTAGAAGCACCCGATGGAACTCCTAGGTGATTAGGCTCAAGTGGAATCTTATTTCGGTCCGTTTGGAGATAGTGCTAGTATCAGTGCAAGATAGGTGCACGGTTTGTGCCAAACAACGCTTGGAACTCAATTCGGAAGCACCCGATGGAACTCCTAGATGACGAGGCTCAAGTGGAATCTTATTTCGGTCGGTTTGGAGATAGTGTTAGTATTAGTGCAAGACAGGTGCACGGTTTGTTCCAAACAAGGATCGGAAATCATTTTGACCACACCCGATAGAACTCCTAGGTGACGAGGCTCAAGTGGAATCTCGTTTTGGTCCGTTTGGATATAGTGTTAGTATTAGTGCAAGATAGGTGCACGGTCTATGCCAAACATACCATAGGCTCACAACTCGTTTTGGACGCACCCGATGGTACTACTAGGTGACGAGGCTCAAGTGGAATCTTGTTAGTGTTAGCATCAATGCAAGATAGGTGCACGGTTTGTGCCAAATAAGGCTCGGAAATCATTTCAGAAGCACCCGATGGAACTCCTAGGTGATGAGGCTCAAGTGGAATCTTATTTTGGTCCATTTGGAGATAGTGTTCGTATTGGTGCAAGATAGGTGCATGGTTTGTTCCAAATAAGGCTCGGAAATCATTTTGACCGCACCCGATAGAACTCCTAGGTGATGAGGCTCAAGTGGAATTTCGTTTCGGTCTGTTTGGATATAGTGTTAGTATCAATGCAAGACAGGTGCACGGTTTGTGCCAAACAAGGCTCGGAAATCATTTCGGAAGCACCCGATGGAACTCCTAGGTGATGAGGCTCAAGTGGAATCTTGTTTCAGTCCATTTGGAGATAGTGTTAGTATTAGTGCAAGATTGGTGCACGGTTTGTTCCAAACAAGGCTCAGAAATCATTTTGACCTCACTCGATAGAACTCCTAGGTGACGAGGCTGAAGTGGAATCTCGTTTCGGTCCGTTTGGATATAGTGTTAGTATTAGTGCAAGATAGGTGCACGGTTTGTGCCAAACATACCATAGGCTCAGAAATTGTTTTGGACACACCCGATGGTACTCCAAGGTGACGAGGCTCAAGTGGAATCTTGTTTCGGTCCGTTTGGAGATAGTGTTAGTATCAGTGCTAGATAGGTGCACGGTTTGTGCCAAACAAGGCTCGGAAATCATTTCAGAAGGACCCGATGGAACTCCTAGGTGATGAGGCTCAAGTGGAATCTTGTTTCAGTCCATTTGGAGATAGTGTTAGTATTAGTGCAAGATTGGTGCACGGTTTGTTCCAAACAAGGCTCAGAAATCATTTTGACCTCACTCGATAGAACTCCTAGGTGACGAGGCTCAAGTGGAATCTCGTTTCGGTCCGTTTGGATATAGTGTTAGTATTAGTGCAAGATAGGTGCACGGTTTGTGCCAAACGTACCATAGGATCAGAAATCATTTTGGACGCACCCGATGGTACTCCTAGGTGCTGAGGCTCAAGTGGAATCTTGTTTCGGTCCGTTTGGAGATAGTGCTAGTATCAGTGCAAGATAGGTGCACGGTTTATGCCAAACAAGGCTAGGAAATCATTTCGGAAGCACCCGATGGAACTCCTAGATGACGAGGCTCAAGTGGAATCTTGTTTCGGTCGGTTTGGAGATAGTGTTAGTATTAGTGCAAGACAGGTGCACGGTTTGTTCCAAACAAGGATCGGAAATCATTTTGACCACACCTGATAGAACTCCTAGGTGACGAGGCTCAAGTGGAATCTCGTTTTGGTCCGTTTGGATATAGTGTTAGTATTAGTGCAAGATAGGTGCACGGTCTATGCCAAACGTACCACAGGCTCAGAACTCGTTTTGGACACACCCGATGGTACTGCTAGATGACGAGGCTCAAGTGGAAGCTTGTTTCGGTCCGTTTGGAGATAGTGTTAGCATCAGTGCAAGATAGGTGCACGGTTTGTGCCAAATAAGGCTCGGAAATCATTTCAGAAGCACCCGATGGAACTCCTAGGTGATGAGGCTCAAGTGGAATCTTATTTTGGTCCGTTTGGAGATAGTGTTTGTATTGGTGCAAGATAGGTGCATGGTTTGCTCCAAATGAGGCTTGGAAATCATTTTGACCGCACCCGATAGAACTCCTAGGTGATGAGGCTCAAGTGGAATTTCGTTTCGGTCTGTTTGGATATAGTGTTAGTATTAGTGCAAGATAGGTGCATGGTTTGTGCCAAACAAGGCTCGGAAATCATTTCAGAAGCACCCGATGAAACTCCTAGGTGATGAGGCTCAAGTGGAATCTTGTTTTAGTCCATTTGGATATAGTGTTAGTATTAGTGCAAGATAGGTGCACGGTTTGTTCCAAACAGGGCTCGGAAATCATTTTGACCTCACTCGATAGAACTCCTAGGTGACGAGGCTCAAGTGGAATCTAATTTCTGTCCGTTTGGATATAGTGTTAGTATTAGTGCAAGATAGGTGCACGGTTTGTGCCAAACGTACCATGGGCTTAGAAATCATTTTGGACGCACCCGATGGTACTCCAAGGTGACGAGGCTCAAGTGGAATCTTGTTTCGGTCTGTTTGGAGATAGTGTTAGTATCAGTGCTAGATAGGTGCACGGTTTGTGCCAAACAAGGCTCGGAAATCATTTCAGAAGGACCCGTTGGAACTCCTAGGTGATGAGGCTCAAGTGGAACCTTATTTCGGTCCGTTTGGAGATAGTGTTAGTATTAGTGCAAGATAGGTGCACGATTTATTCCAAACAAGGCTCGGAAATCATTTTGACCGCACACGATAGAACTCCTAAGTGACGAGGCTCAAGTGGAATCTCGTTTCGGTCTGTTTGGATATAGTGTTAGTACCAGTGCAAGATAGGTGCACGATTTGTGCCAAACAAGGCTCGGAAATCATTTCGGAAGCACCCGATGGAACTCCTAGATGACGAGGCTCAAGTGGAATCTTGTTTCGGTCGGTTTGGAGATAGTGTTAGTATTAGTGCAAGACAGGTGCACGGTTTGTTCCAAACAAGAATCGGAAATCATTTTGACCACACCTGATAGAACTCCTAGGTGACGAGGCTCAAGTGGAATCTCGTTTTGGTTCGTTTGGATATAGTGTTAGTATTAGTGCAAGATAGGTGCACGGTCTATGCCAAACGTACCACAGGCTCAGAACTCGTTTTGGACACACCCGATGGTACTGCTAGATGACGAGGCTCAAGTGGAAGCTTGTTTCGGTCCGTTTGGAGATAGTGTTAGCATCAGTGCAAGATAGGTGCACGGTTTGTGCCAAATAAGGCTCGGAAATCATTTCAGAAGCACCCGATGGAACTCCTAGGTGATGAGGCTCAAGTGGAATCTTATTTTGGTCCGTTTGGAGATAGTGTTTGTATTGGTGCAAGATAGGTGCATGGTTTGCTCCAAATGAGGCTTGGAAATCATTTTGACCGCACCCGATAGAACTCCTAGGTGATGAGGCTCAAGTGGAATTTCGTTTCGGTCTGTTTGGATATAGTGTTAGTATTAGTGCAAGATAGGTGCATGGTTTGTGCCAAACAAGGCTCGGAAATCATTTCAGAAGCACCCGATGAAACTCCTAGGTGATGAGGCTCAAGTGGAATCTTGTTTTAGTCCATTTGGATATAGTGTTAGTATTAGTGCAAGATAGGTGCACGGTTTGTTCCAAACAGGGCTCGGAAATCATTTTGACCTCACTCGATAGAACTCCTAGGTGACGAGGCTCAAGTGGAATCTAATTTCTGTCCGTTTGGATATAGTGTTAGTATTAGTGCAAGATAGGTGCACGGTTTGTGCCAAACGTACCATGGGCTTAGAAATCATTTTGGACGCACCCGATGGTACTCCAAGGTGACGAGGCTCAAGTGGAATCTTGTTTCGGTCTGTTTGGAGATAGTGTTAGTATCAGTGCTAGATAGGTGCACGGTTTGTGCCAAACAAGGCTCGGAAATCATTTCAGAAGGACCCGTTGGAACTCCTAGGTGATGAGGCTCAAGTGGAACCTTATTTCGGTCCGTTTGGAGATAGTGTTAGTATTAGTGCAAGATAGGTGCACGATTTATTCCAAACAAGGCTCGGAAATCATTTTGACCGCACACGATAGAACTCCTAAGTGACGAGGCTCAAGTGGAATCTCGTTTCGGTCTGTTTGGATATAGTGTTAGTACCAGTGCAAGATAGGTGCACGATTTGTGCCAAACAAGGCTCGGAAATCATTTCGGAAGCACCCGATGGAACTCCTAGGTGATGAGGCTCAAGTGGAATCTTGTTTCAGTCCATTTGGAGATAGTGTTAGTATTAGTGCAAGATTGGTGCACGGTTTGTTCCAAACAAGGCTCGGAAATCATTTTGACCTCACTCGATAGAACTCCTAGGTGACGAGGCTCAAGTGGAATCTTGTTTCGGTCCATTTGGATATAGTGTTAGTATTAGTGCAAGATAGGTGCACGGTTTGTGCCAAACATACCATAGGCTCAGAAATCATTTTGGACACACCCGATGGTACTCCTATGTGACGAGGCTCAAGTGGAATCTTGTTTCGGTCCGTTTGGATATAGTGTTAGTATTAGTTCAAGATAGGTGCACGGTTTGTGCCAAACGTGCCATATGCTCAAAAATCGTTTTGCATGCACCCGATGGTACTCCTAGGTGACGAGGCTCAAGTGGAATCTTGTTTTGGTCCATTTGGAGATAGTGTTAGTATCTGTGCAAGATAGGTGCACGGTTTGTGCCAAACAAGACTCAGAAATCATTTCAGAAGCACCCGATGGAACTCCTAGGTGATTAGGCTCAAGTGGAATCTTATTTCGGTCCGTTTGGAGATAGTGCTAGTATCAGTGCAAGATAGGTGCACAGTTTGTGCCAAACAACGGTTGGAAATCAATTCGGAAGCACCCGATGGAACCCCTAGATGACGAGGCTCAAGTGGAATCTTGTTTCGGTCAGTTTGGAGATAGTGTTAGTATTAGTGCAAGACAGGTGCACGGTTTGTTCCAAACAAGGATCGGAAATCATTTTGACCACACCTGATAGAACTCCTAGGTGACGAGGCTCAAGTGGAATCTTGTTTTGGTCCGTTTGGATATAGTGTTAGTATTAGTGCAAGATAGGTGCACGGTCTATGCCAAACGTACCACAGGTTCACAACTCGTTTTGGACGCACCCGATGGTACTACTAGGTGACGAGGCTCAAGTGGAATCTTGTTTCGGTCCGTTTGGAGATAGTGTTAGCATCAATGCAAGATAGGTGCACGGTTTGTGCCAAATATGGCTCGGAAATCATTTCAGAAGCACCCGATGGAACTCCTAGGTGATGAGGCTCAAGTGGAATCTTATTTTGGTCCATTTGGAGATAGTGTTCGTATTGGTGCAAGATAGGTGCATGGTTTGTTCCAAATAAGGCTCGGAAATCATTTTGACCGCACCCGATAGAACTCCTAGGTGATGAGGCTCAAGTGGAATTTCGTTTCGGTCTGTTTGGATATAGTGTTAGTATCAATGCAAGATAGGTGCATGGTTTGTGCCAAACAAGGCTCGGAAATCATTTCGGAAGGACCCGATGGAACTCCTAGGTGATGAGGCTCAAGTGGAATCTTGTTTCAGTCCATTTGGAGATAGTGTTAGTATTCATGCAAGATTGGTGCACGGTTTGTTCCAAACAAGGCTCGGAAATCATTTTGACCTCACTCGATAGAACTCCTTGGTGACGAGGCTCAAGTGGAATCTCGTTTCGGTCCGTTTGGATATAGTGTTAGTATTAGTGCAAGATAGGTGCACGGATTGTGCTAAACATACCATAGGCTCAGAAATTGTTTTGGACACACCCGATGGTACTCCAAGGTGACGAGGCTCAAGTGGAATCTTGTTTCGGTCCGTTTGGAGATAGTGTTAGTATCTGTGCTAGATAGGTGCACGGTTTGTGCCAAACAAGGCTCGGAAATCATTTCAGAAGGACCCGATGGAACTCCTAGGTGATGAGGCTCAAGTGGAACCTTATTTCGGTCCGTTTGGAGATAGTGTTAGTATTAGTGCAAGATAGGTGCACGGTTTATTCCAAACAAGGCTCGGAAATCATTTTGACCGCACACGATAGAACTCCTAGGTGACGAGGCTCAAGTGCAATCTCGTTTCGGTCTGTTTGGATATAGTGTTAGTACCAGTGCAAGATAGGTGCACGGTTTGTGCCAAACAAAGTTCAGAAATCATTTCGGAAGCACCCAATGGAACTCCTAGGTGATGAGGCTCAAGTGGAATCTTGTTTCAGTCCATTTGGAGATAGTGTTAGTATTAGTGCAAGATTGGTGCATGGTTTGTTCCAAACAAGGCTCGGAAATCATTTTGACCTCACTCGATAGAACTCCTAGGTGACGAGGCTCAAGTGGAATCTCATTTCGGTCTGTTTGGATATAGTGTTAGTATTAGTGCAAGATAGGTGCACGGTTTGTGCCAAACATACCATAGGCTCAGAAATCATTTTGGACACACCCGATGGTACTCCTATGTGACGAGGCTCAAGTGGAATCTTGTTTCAGTCCGTTTGGATATAGTGTTAGTATTAGTTCAAGATAGGTGCACGGTTTGTGCCAAACGTGCCATATGCTCAAAAATCATTTTGCATGCACCCGATGGTACTCCTTGGTGACGAGGCTCAAGTGGAATCTTGTTTTGGTCCATTTGGAGATAGTGTTAGTATCAGTGCAAGATAGGTGCACGGTTTGTGCCAAACAAGACTCAGAAATCATTTCAGAAGCACCCGATGGAACTCCTAGGTGATTAGGCTCAAGTGGAATCTTATTTTGGTCCGTTTGGAGATAGTGCTAGTATCAGTGCAAGATAGGTGCACAGTTTGAGCCAAACAAGGCTTGGAAATCATTTCGGAAGCACCCGATGGAACTCCTAGATGACGAGGCTCAAGTGGAATCTTGTTTCGGTCGGTTTGGTGATAGTGTTAGTATTAGTGCAAGACAGGTGCACGGTTTGTTCCAAACAAGGATCGGAAATCATTTTGACCACACCCGATAGAACTCCTAGGTGACGAGACTCAAGTGGAATCTCATTTTGGTCCGTTTGGATATAGTGTTAGTATTAGTGCAAGATAGGTGCACGGTCTATGCCAAACGTACCATAGGCTCACAACTCATTTTGGACGCACCCGATGGTACTGCTAGGTGAAGAGGCTCAAGTGGAATCTTGTTTCGGTCCGTTTGGAGGTAGTGTTAGCATCAATGCAAGATAGGTGCACGGTTTGTGCCAAATAAGGCTCGGAAATCATTTCAGAAGCACCCGATGGAACTCCTAGGTGATGAGGCTCAAGTGGAATCTTATTTTGGTCCATTTGGAGATAGTGTTAGTATTGGTGCAAGATAGGTGCATGGTTTGTTCCAAATAAGGCTCGGAAATCATTTTGACCGCACCCGATAGAACTCCTAGGTGATGAGGCTCAAGTGGGATTTCGTTTCGGTCTGTTTGGATATAGTGTTAGTATCAATGCAAGATAGGTGCACGGTTTGTGCCAAACATGGCTCGGAAATCATTTCGGAAGCACCCGATGGAACTCCTAGGTGATGAGGCTCAAGTGGAATCTTCTTTCAGTCCATTTGGAGATAGTGTTAGTATTAGTGCAAGATTGGTGCACGGTTTGTTCCAAACAAGGCTCGGAAATCATTTTGACCTCACTCGATAGAACTCCTAGGTGACGAGGCTCAAGTGGAATCTCGTTTTGGTCCATTTGGATATAGTGTTAGTATTAGTGCAAGATAGGTGCACGGTTTGTGCCAAACATACCATAGGCTCAGAAATTGTTTTGGACACACCCGATGGTACTCCTAGGTGACAAGGCTCAAGTGGAATCTTGTTTTGGTCCGTTTGGATATAGTGTTAGTATTAGTTCAAGATAGGTGCCCGGTTTGTGCCAAACGTGCCATATGCTCAGAAATCGTTTTGCATGCACCCGATGGTACTCGTAGGTGACAAGGCTCAAGTGGAATCTTGTATTGGTCCATTTGGAGATAGTGTTAGTATCAGTGCAAGATAGGTGCACGGTTTGTGCCAAACAAGACTCAGAAATCATTTCAGGAGCACCCGATGGAACTCCTAGGTGATTAGGCTCAAGTGGAATCTTATTTCAGTCCGTTTGGAGATAGTGTTAGTATTAGTGCAAGATAGGTGCACGGTTTGTTCCAAACAAGGCTCAGAAATCATTTTGACCTCACCCGATAGAACCCCTTGGTGACGAGGCTCAAGTGGAATCTTGTTTCAATCCATTTGGATATAGTGTTAGTATTAGTGCAAGATAGGTGCACGGTTTGTGCCAAACATACCATAGGCCCAGAAATCATTTTGGACGCACTCAATGGTACTCCTAGGTGACGAGGCTCAAGTGGAATCTTGTTTCGGTCCATTTGGAGATAGTGTTAGTATCAGTGCAAGATAGGTGCACGGTTTATGCCAAATAAGGCTCGGAAATCATTTCAGAAGCACCCAATGGAACTCCTAGGTGATGAGGCTCAAGTGGAATCTTATTTCGGTCCGTTTGGAGATAGTGTTAGTATTAGTGCAAGATAGGTGCATGGTTTGTTCCAAACAAGGCTCGGAAATCATTTTGACCGCAGCTGATAAAACTCCTAGGTGATGAGGCTCAAGTGGAATCTCTTTTCGATCCATTTGGATATAGTGTTAGTATTAGTGCAAGATAGGTGCACGGTTTGTGCCAAACGTACCATAGGATCAGAAATCATTTTGGACGCACCCGATGGTACTCCTAGGTGATGAGGCTCAAGTGGAATCTTGTTTTGGTCCGTTTGGAGATAGTGCTAGAATCAGTGCAAGATAGGTGCACGGTTTGTGCCAAACAAGGCTCAGAAATCATTTCGAAAGCACCCGAAAGAACTCCTAGGTGACGAGGCTCAAGTGGAATCTTGTTTTGGTCCATTTGGATATAGTGTTAGTATTAGTGCAAGATAGATGCACGGTCTATGCCAAACGTACCACAGGCTCAGAACTCGTTTTGGACGCACCCGATGGTACTGCTAGGTGACGAGGCTCAAGTGGAATCTTGTTTCGGTCCGTTTGGAGATAGTGTTAGCATCAGTGCAAGATAGGTGCACGGTTTGTGCCAAATAAGGCTCGGAAATCATTTCAGAAGCACCCGATGGAACTCCTAGGTGATGAGGCTCAAGTGGAATCTTATTTTGGTTCACTTGGAGATAGTGTTAGTATTAGTGCAAGATAGGTGCACGGTTTGTTCCAAACAGGGCTTAGAAATCATTTTGACCTCACTCGATAGAACTCCTAGGTGACGAGGCTCAAGTGGAATTTCATTTCTGTCAGTTTGGATATAGTGTTAGTATTAGTGCAAGATAGGTGTACGGTTTGTGCCAAACGTACCATGGGCTTAGAAATCATTTTGGACGCACCCGATGGTACTCCAAGGTGATGAGGCTCAACTGCAATCTTGTTTCGGTCCGTTTGGAGATAGTGTTAGTTTCAGTGATAGATAGGTGCACGGTTTTTGCCAAACAAGGCTCGGAAATCATTTCAGAAGGACCCGATGGAACTCCTAGGTGATGAGGCTCAAGTGGAACCTTATTTCGGTCCGTTTGGAGATAGTGTTATTATTAGTGCAAGATAGGTGCACGGTTTATTCCAAACAAGGCTTGAAAATCATTTTGACCGCACACGATAGAACTCCTAGATGACGAGGCTCAAGTGGAATCTCGTTTCGGTCTGTTTGGATATAGTGTTAGTACCAGTGCAAGATAGGTGCACGGTTTGTGCCAAACAAGGCTCAGAAATCATTTCGGAAGCACCCGATGGAACTCCTAGGTGAAGAGGCTCAAGTGGAATCTTGTTTCAGTCCATTTGAAGATAGTGTTAGTATTAGTGCAAGATTGGTGCATGGTTTGTTCCAAACAAGGCTCGGAAATCATTTTGACCTCACTCGATAGAACTCCTAGGTGACGAGACTCAAGTGGAATCTCGTTTCGGTCCGTTTGGATATAGTGTTAGTAGTAGTGCAAGATAGGTGCACGGTTTGTGCCAAACATACCATAGGCTCAGAAATCGTTTTGGACACACTCGATGGTACTCCTATGTGACGAGGCTCAAGTGGAATCTTGTTTCGGTCCGTTTGGATATAGTGTTAGTATTAGTTCAAGATAGGTGCACGGTTTGTGCCAAACGTGCCATATGCTCAGAAATCGTTTTGCATGCACCTGATGGTACTCCTAGGTGACGAGGCTCAAGTGGAATCTTGTTTTGGTCCATTTGGAGATAGTGTTAGTATCAGTGCAAGATAGGTGCACGGTTTGTGCCAAACAAGACTCAGAAATCATTTCAGAAGCACCCGATGGAACTCCTAGGTGATTAGGCTCAAGTGGAATCTTATTTCAGTCCGTTTGCAGATAGTGTTAGTATTAGTGCAAGATAGGTGCACGGTTTATTCCAAACAAGGCTCGGAAATCATTTTGACCTCACCCGATAGAACTCCTTGGTGACGAGGCTCAAGTGGAATCTCGTTTCAATCTGTTTGGATATAGTGTTAGTATTAGTGCAAGATAGGTGCACGGTTTGTGCCAAACGTACCATAGGCCCAGAAATCATTTTGGAATTACTCAACGGTACTCCTAGGTGACGAGGCTCAAGTGGAATCTTGTTTCGGTCCGTTTGGAGATAGTGTTTGTATCAGTGCAAGATAGGTGCATGGTTTATGCCAAATAAGGCTCGGAAATCATTTCAGAAGCACCCGATGGAACTCCTAGGTGATGAGGCTCAAGTGGAATCTTATTTCGGTCCGTTTGGAGATAGTGTTAGTATTAGTGCTAGATAGGTGCACGGTTTGTTCCAAACAAGGCTCGGAAATCATTTTGACCGCACCTGATAGAACTCCTAGGTGATGAGGCTCAAGTGGAATCTCGTGTCGGTCCGTTTGGATATAGTGTTAGTATTAGTGCAAGATAGGTGCACGGTTTGTGCCAAACGTACCATAGGATCAGAAATTGTTTTGGACGCACCCGATGGTACTCCTAGGTGATGAGGCTCAAGTGGAATCTTGTTTCGGTCCGTTTGGAGATAGTGCTAGTATTGGTGCAAGATAGGTGCATGGTTTGTTCCAAATAAGGCTCGGAAATCATTTTGACCGCACCCGATAGAACTCCTAGGTGATGAGGCTCAAGTGGAATTTTGTTTCGGTCTGTTTGGATATAGTGTTAGTATTAGTGCAAGATAGGTGCACGGTTTGTGCCAAACAAGGCTCGGAAATCATTTCAGAAGCACCCGATGGAACTCCTAGGTGATGAGGCTCAAGTGGAATCTTGTTTTAGTCCATTTGGATATAGTGTTAGTATTAGTGCAAGATAGGTGCACGGTTTGTTCCAAACAGGGCTCGGAAATCATTTTGACCTCACTCGATAGAACTCCTAGGTGACGAGGCTCAAGTGGAATTTCATTTCTGTCCGTTTGGATATAGTGTTAGTATTAGTGCAAGATAGGTGTACGGTTTGTGCCAAACGTACTATGGGCTTAGAAATCATTTTGGACGCACCCGATGGTACTCCAAGGTGATGAGGCTCAACTGGAATCTTGTTTCGGTCCGTTTGGAGATAGTGTTAGTTTCAGTGCTAGATAGGTGCACGGTTTGTGCCAAACAAGGCTCGGAAATCATTTCAGAAGGACCCGATGGAACTCCTAGGTGATGAGGCTCAAGTGGAACCTTATTTCGGTCCGTTTGGAGATAGTGTTATTATTAGTGCAAGATAGGTGCACGGTTTATTCCAAACAAGGCTCGGAAATCATTTTGACCGCACATGATAGAACTCCTAGGTGACGAGGCTCAAGTGGAATCTCATTTCGGTCTGTTTGGATATAGTGTTAGTACCAGTGCAAGATAGGTGCACGGTTTGTGCCAAACAAGGCTCAGAAATCATTTTGGAAGCACCCGATGGAACTCCTAGGTGATGAGGCTCAAGTGGAATCTTGTTTCAGTCCATTTGAAGATAGTGTTAGTATTAGTGCAAGATTGGTGCACGGTTTGTTCCAAACAAGGCTCGGAAATCATTTTGACCTCACTCGATAGGACTCCTAGGTGACGAGACTCAAGTGGAATCTTGTTTCGGTCCGTTTGGATATAGTGTTAGTATTAGTGCAAGATAGGTGCACGGTTTGTGCCAAACATACCATAGGCTCAGAAATCATTTTGGACACACCCGATGGTACTCCTATGTGACGAGGCTCAAGTGGAATCTTGTTTCGGTCCGTTTGGATATAGTGTTAGTATTAGTTCAAGATAGGTGCACGGTTTGTGCCAAACGTGCCATATGCTCAGAAATCGTTTTGCATGCACCTGATGGTACTCCTAGGTGACGAGGCTCAAGTGGAATCTTGTTTTGGTCCATTTGGAGATAGTGTTAGTATCAGTGCAAGATAGGTGCACGGTTTGTGCCAAACAAGACTCAGAAATCATTTCAGAAGCACCCGATGGAACTCCTAGGTGATTAGGCTCAAGTGGAATCTTATTTTGGTCCGTTTGGAGATAGTGTTAGTACTGGTGCAAGATAGGTGCATGGTTTGTTCCAAATAAGGCTCGGAAATCATTTTGACCGCACCCGATAGAACTCCTAGGTGATGAGGCTCAAGTGGAATTTTGTTTCGGTCTGTTTGGATATATTGTTAGTATTAGTGCAAGATAGGTGCACGGTTTGTGCCAAACAAAGCTCAGAAATCATTTCAGAAGCACCCGATGGAACTCCTAGGTGATGAGGCTCAAGTGGAATCTTGTTTTAGTCCATTTGGATATAGTGTTAGTATTAGTGCAAGATAGGTGCACGGTTTGTTCCAAACAGGGCTCGGAAATCATTTTGACCTCACTCGATAGAACTCCTAGGTGACGAGGCTCAAGTGGAATTTCATTTCTGTCCGTTTGGATATAGTGTTAGTATTAGTGCAAGATAGGTGTACGGTTTGTGCCAAACGTACCATGGGCTTAGAAATCATTTTGGACGCACCCGATGGTACTCCAAGGTGATGAGGCTCAACTGGAATCTTGTTTTGGTCCGTTTGGAGATAGTGTTAGTTTCAGTGCTAGATAGGTGCACGGTTTGTGCCAAACAAGGCTCAGAAATCATTTCAGAAGGACCCGATGGAACTCCTAGGTGATGAGGCTCAAGTGGAACCTTATTTCGGTCCGTTTGGAGATAGTGTTATTATTAGTGCAAGATAGGTGCACGGTTTATTCCAAACAAGGCTCGGAAATCATTTTGACCGCACACGATAGAACTCCTAGGTGACGAGGCACAAGTGGAATCTCGTTTCGGTCTGTTTGGATATAGTGTTAGTACCAGTGCAAGATAGGTGCACGGTTTGTGCCAAACAAGGCTCAGAAATCATTTCGGAAGCACCCGATGGAACTCCTAGGTGATGAGGCTCAAGTGGAATCTTGTTTCAGTCCATTTGAAGATAGTGTTAGTATTAGTGCAAGATTGGTGCACGGTTTATTCCAAACAAGGCTCAGAAATCATTTTGACCTCACTCGATAGAACTCCTAGGTGACGAGACTCAAGTGGAATCTTGTTTCGGTCCGTTTGGATATAGTGTTAGTATTAGTGCAAGATAGGTGCACAGTTTGTGCCAAACATACCATAGGCTCAGAAATCGTTTTGGACACACCCGATGGTACTCCTATGTGACGAGGCTCAAGTGGAATCTTGTTTCGGTCCGTTTGGATATAGTGTTAGTATTAGTTCAAGATAGGTGCACGGTTCGTGCCAAACGTGCCATATGCTCAGAAATCGTTTTGCATGCACCTGATGGTACTCCTAGGTGATGAGGCTCAAGTGGAATCTTGTTTTGGTCCATTTGGAGATAGTGTTAGTATCAGTGCAAGATAGGTGCATGGTTTGTGCCAAACAAGACTCAGAAATCATTTTAGAAGCACCCGATGGAACTCCTAGGTGATTAGGCTCAAGTGGAATCTTATTTCGGTCCATTTGGAGATAGTGTTAGTATTAGTGCAAGATAGGTGGACGGTTTGTTCCAAACAAGGCTCGAAAATCATTTTGACCTCACCCGATAGAACTCCTTGGTGACGAGGCTCAAGTGGAATCTCGTTTCAATCTGTTTGGATATAGTGTTAGTATTAGTGCAAGATAGGTGCACGATTTGTGCCAAATGTACCATAGGCCCAGAAATTGTTTTGGAATTACTCAATGGTACTCCTAGGTGACGAGGCTCAAGTGGAATCTTGTTTCGGTCCATTTGGAGATAGTGTTTGTATCAGTGCAAGATAGGTGCACGGTTTATGCCAAATAAGGCTCAGAAATCATTTCAGAAGCACCTGATGGAACTCCTAGGTGATGAGGCTCAAGTGGAATCTTATTTCGGTCCGTTTGGAGATAGTGTTAGTATTAGTGCAAGATAGGTGCACGGTTTGTTCCAAACAAGGCTCGGAAATCATTTTGACCGCACCTGATAGAACTCCTAGGTGATGAGGCTCAAGTGGAATCTCGTGTCGGTCCGTTTGGATATAGTGTTAGTATTAGTGCAAGATAGGTGCACGGTTTGTGCCAAATGTACCATAGGATCAGAAATCATTTTGGACGCACCCGATGGTACTCCTAGGTGATGAGGCTCAAGTGGAATCTTGTTTCGGTCCATTTGGAGATAGTGCTAGTATCAGTGCAAGATAGGTGCACGGTTTGTGCCAAACAAGGCTCGGAAATCATTTCGGAAGCACCCGATGGAACTCCTAGATGACGAGGCTCAAGTGGAATCTTGTTTCGGTCGGTTTGGAGATAGTGTTAGTATTAGTGCAAGACAGGTGCACGGTTTGTTCCAAACAAGGACCAGAAATCATTTTGACCACACCCGATAGAACTCCTAGGTGACGAGGCTCAAGTGGAATCTCGTTTTGGTCCGTTTGGATATAGTGTTAGTATTAGTGCAAGATAGGTGCACGATCTATGCCAAACGTACCACAGGCTTAGAACTCATTTTGGACGCACCCGATGGTACTTCTAGGTGACAAGGCTCAAGTGGAATCTTATTTCGGTCCGTTTGGAGATAGTGTTAGCATCAGTGCAAGATAGGTGCACAGTTTGTGCCAAATAAGGCTCGGAAATCATTTCAGAAGCACCCGATGGAACTCCTAGGTGATGAGGCTCAAGTGGAATCTTATTTTGGTCCGTTTGGAGATAGTGTTAGTATTGGTGCAAGATAGGTGCATGGTTTGTTCCAAATATGGCTCAGAAATCATTTTGACCGCACCCGATAGAACTCCTAGGTGATGAGGCTCAAGTGGAATCTCGTTTCGGTCTGTTTGGATATAGTGTTAGTATTAGTACAAGATAGGTGCACGATTTGTGCCAAACAAGGCTCGGAAATCATTTCGGAAGCACCCGATGGAACTCCTAGGTGATGAGGCTCAAGTGAAATCTTGTTTCAGTCCATTTGGATAGTGTTAGTATTAGTGCAAGATCGGTGCACGGTTTGTTCCAAACAGGGCTCGGAAATCATTTTGACCTCACTCGATAGAACTCCTAGGTGACGAGGCTCAAGTGGAATCTCATTTCTATCCGTTTGGATATAGTGTTAGTATTAGTGCAAGATAGGTGCACGGTTTGTGCCAAACGTACCATAGGCCCAGAAATCATTTTGGACGCACCCAATGGTACTCCTAGGTGATGAGGCTCAAGTGGAATCTTGTTTCGGTCCGTTTGGAGATAGTGCTAGTATCAGTGCAAGATAGGTGCACGGTTTGTGCCAAACAAGGCTCGGAAATCATTTCGGAAGCACCCGATGGAACTCCTAGATGACGAGGCTCAAGTGGAATCTTGTTTCGGTCGGTTTGGAGATAGTGTTAGTATTAGTGCAAGACAGGTGCATGGTTTGTTCCAAACAAGGATCAGAAATAATTTTGACCACACCCGATAGAACTCCTAGGTGACGAGGCTCAAGTGGAATCTCGTTTTGGTCCGTTTGGATATAGTGTTAGTATTAGTGCAAGATAGGTGCACGGTCTATGCCAAATGTACCACAGGCTCAGAACTCGTTTTGGATGCACCCGATGGTACTCCTAGGTGACGAGGCTCAAATGGAATCTTGTTTCGGTCCGTTTGGAGATAGTGTTAGCATCAGTGCAAGATAGGTGCACAGTTTGTGCCAAACATACCATAGGATCAGAAATCATTTTGGACGCACCCGATGGTACTCCTAGGTGACGAGGCTCAAGTGGAATCTTGTTTCGGTCCATTTGGAGATAGTGTTAGTATTAGTGCAAGACAGGTGCAAGGTTTGTTCCAAACAAGGCTCGGAAATCATTTTGACCGCACCCGATAGAACTCCTAGGTGATGAGGCTCAAGTGGAATCTTGTTTCGGTCCGTTTGGAGATAGTGTTAGTATCAGTGCAAGATAGGTGCACGGTTTGTGTGCCAAACGTACCATAGGATCAGAAATCAGTTTGGACACACCCGGTGGTACTCCTGGGTGACGAGGCTCAAGTGGAATCTTGTTTCAGTCCATTTGGAGATAGTGTTAGTATTAGTGCAAGATAGGTGCAAGGTTTGTGCTAAACGTTCCATAGGATCACAAATCATTTTGGACGCACCTGATGGTACTCCTAGGTGACAAGGCTCAAGTGGAATCTTGTTTTGGTCCATTTGGAGATAGTGTTAGTATTAGTGCAAGACAGGTGCACGGTTTGTTCCAAACAAGGCTCGGAAATCATTTTGACCGCACCCGATAGAACTCCTAGGTGACGAGGCTCAAGTGGTATCTCGATTTGGTCTGTTTAGATATAGTGTTAGTATTAGTGCAAGATAGGTGCACGGCCTGTGCCAAACGTACCATAGGCTTAGAAATCATTGAGGACGCACCCGATGGTACTCCTAGGTGACGAGGCTCAAGTGGAATCTTGTTCCGGTCCGTTTGGAGATAGTGTTAGCATCAGTGCAAGATAGGTGCACAGTTTGTGCCAAACATACCATAGGATCAGAAATCATTTTGGACGCACCCGATGGTACTCCTAGGTGACGAGGCTCAAGTGGAATCTTGTTTCGGTCCATTTGGAGATAGTGTTAGTATTAGTGCAAGACAGGTGCAAGGTTTGTTCCAAACAAGGCTCGGAAATCATTTTGACCGCACCCGATAGAACTCCTAGGTGATGAGGCTCAAGTGGAATCTTGTTTCGGTCCGTTTGGAGATAGTGTTAGTATCAGTGCAAGATAGGTGCACGGTTTGTGTGCCAAACGTACCATAGGATCAGAAATCAGTTTGGACACACCTAGTGGTACTCCTGGGTGACGAGGCTCAAGTGGAATCTTGTTTCAGTCCATTTGGAGATAGTGTTAGTATTAGTGCAAGATAGGTGCAAGGTTTGTGCCAAACGTTCCATAGGATCACAAATCGTTTTGGACGCACCTGATGGTACTCCTAGGTGACAAGGCTCAAGTGGAATCTTGTTTCGGTCCATTTGGAGATAGTGTTAGTATTAGTGCAAGACAGGTGCACGGTTTGTTCCAAACAAGGCTCGGAAATCATTTTGACCGCACCCGATAGAACTCCTAGGTGACGAGGCTCAAGTGGTATCTCGATTTGGTCCGTTTAGATATAGTGTTAGTATTAGTGCAAGATAGGTGCACGGCCTGTGCCAATCGTACCATAGGCTTAGAAATCTTTGAGGACGCACCCGATGGTACTCCTAGGTGACGAGGCTCAAGTGGAATCTTGTTTTGGTCCGTTTGGAGATAGTGTTAGTATTAGTGCAAGATAGGTGCACGGTTTGTGCCAAACAAGGCTCGGAAATCATTTCAGAGGCACCGATGGAACTCCTAGGTGATGAGGCTCAAGTGGAATCTTATTTTTGTCTGTTTAGAGATAGTGTTAGTATTAGTGCAAGATAAGTGCACGGTTTGTTCGAAACAAGGCTCGGAAATCATTTTGACCGCACCCGATAGATCTCCTAGGTGACGAGGCTCAAGTGGAATCTTGTTTCGGTCCATTTGGATATAGTGTTAGTATTAGTGCAAGATAGATGCACAGTTTGTGCCTAATGTACCATAGGCTCAGAAATCATTTTGGATGCACCCGATGGAACTCCTAGGTGACGAGGCTCAAGTGGAATCTTGTTTCGGTCCGTTTGGAGATTGTGTTAGTATCAGTGCAAGATAGGTGCACGGTTTGTGCCAAACGTACCATTGGATCAAAAATCATTTTGGACGCACCCGATGGTACTCCTAGGTGACGAGGCTCAAGTGGAATCTTATTTCGGTTCGTTTGGAGATAGTGTTAGTATTAGTGCACCATAGGTGCACGGTTTCTTCCAAACATGGCTCAGAAATCATTTTGACCGCACCCGATAGAACTCCCAGGTGACGAGGCTCAAGTGAAATCTTATTTCAGTCCATTTGGATATAATGTTAGTATTAGTGCAAGACAGGTGCACGGTTTGTGTCAAACATACCATAGGCTCAGAAATCATTTTGGACGCACCCGATGGTACTCCTAGGTAATGAGGCTCAAGTGCAATCTTGTTTCGGTCCGTTTGGAGATAGTGTTAGTATCAGTGCAAAATAAGTGCACGGTTTGTGCCAAACAAGGCTCGGAAATCATTTCGGAAGCAACCAATGGATCTCGTAGATGATGAGGCTTAAGTGGAATCTTGTTTCGGTCCGTTTGGAGTTAGTGTTAGTATTAGTGCAAGATATTTGCACGGTTTGTTCCAAACAAGGCTTAGAAATCATTTTGACCACACCCGATAGAACTCCTAGGTGACGAGGCTCAAGTGAAATCTCGTTTCGGTTCATTTGGATATAGTGTTTGTTTTAGTGCAAGATAGGTGCATGGTTTGAGCCTAATGTACAATAGGCTCAGAAATCATTTTGGACGCACCCGATGGAACTCCAAGGTGACGAGGCTCAAGTGGAATCTTGTTTCAGTCCGTTTAGAGATAGTGTTAGTATCAATTAAAGATAGGTGCATGGTTTGTGCCAAACAAGGCTCAGAAATCATTTTAGAAGCACCCGATGGAACTCCTAGGTGATGAGGCTCAAGTGGAACCTTGTTTCAGTCCGTTTGGAGATAGTATTAGTATTAGTGCAAGATAAGTGCACGGTTTGTTCCAAACAAGGCTCGGAAATCATTTTGACCACACCCGATAGAACTCCTAGGTGACGAGGCTCAAGTGGAATCTTGTTTCGATCTGTTTGGAGATAGTGTTAGTATCAGTTCAAGATAGGTGCATGGTTTGTGCCAAACGTACCATAGGATCAGAAATCATTTTGGACGAACCCGATGGTACTCCTAGGTGACGAGGCTCAAGTGGAATCTTGTTTTGGTCTGTTTGGAGATAGTGTTAGTATTAGTGTAAGACAGGTGCACGGTTTGTTCCAAACAAGGCTTGGAAATCATTTTGACCGCACCCGATAGAACTCCATGGTAACGAGGCTCAAGTGGAATCTCGTTTTGGTCAGTTTGGATATAGTGTTAGTATTAGTGCAAGATGGGTGCACGGTCTGTGCCAAACATACCATAGGCTCAGAAATCATTTTGGACGCACTTGATGTTACTCCTAGGTGATGAGGCTCAAGTGGAATCTTGTTTCGGTCCATTTGGAGATAATGTTAGTATCAGTGCAAGATAGGTGCATGGTTTGTGCCAAACAAAGCTCAGAAATCATTTCGGAAGCACCCAATGGATCTCGTAGATGATGAGGCTTAAGTGGAATCTTGTTTCGGTCTGTTTGGAGTTAGTGTTAGTATTAGTGCAAGATAGGTGCACGGTTTGTTCCAAACAAGGCTCAGAAATCATTTTGACCGCACCCGATAGAACTCCTAGGTGACGAGGCTCAAGTGAAATCTCGTTTCGGTTCATTTGGATATAGTGTTAGTTTTAGTGCAAGATAGGTGCATGGTTTGTGCCGAATGTACCATAGGCTCAGAAATCATTTTAGACGCACCCGATGGAACTCCTAGGTGATGAGGCTCAAGTGGAATCTTGTTTCAGTCCGTTTGGAGATAGTGTTAGTATCAATGAAAGATAGGTGCACGGTTTGTGCCAAACAAGGGTCGGAAATCATTTCAAAAGCAACCAATGGAACTCCTAGGTGACGAGGCTCAAGTGGAATCTTGTTTCAGTCCGTTTGGAGACAGTATTAGTATTAGTGCAAGATAGGTGCACGGTTTGTTCCAAACAAGGCTCAGAAATCATTTTGACCGCACCCGATAGAACTCCTACGTGACGAGGCTCAAGTGGAATCTCGTTTCGGTTCGTTTGGATATAGTGTTAGGATTAGTGCAAGATAGGTGCATGGTTTGTGCCAAACGTACCATAGGATTAGAAATCATTTTGGACGCACCCGACGGTACTCCTAGGTGACGAGCCTCAAGTGGAATCTTGTTTCAATCTATGTGGAGATAGTGTTAGTATTAGTGCAAGATAGGTGCACGGTTTGTGCCAAACAAGTCTCGAAAATCATTTCTGAAGCACCCGATGGAACTCCTAGATGACGAGGCTCAAGTGGAATCTTGTTTCGGTCTGTTTGGAGATAGTGTTAGTATTAGTGCAAGACAGGTGCACGGTTTGTTCCAAACAAGGCTCGGAAATCGTTTTGACCGCACCCGATAGAACTCCAAGGTGACGAGGCTCAAGTGGAATCTTGTTTCGGTCCGTTTGGAGATAGTGTTAGTATCAGTGCAAGATAGGTGCACAGTTTGTGCCTAACGTACCATAGGATCAGAAATCATTTTGGACGCACCCGATGATACTCCTAGGTGACGAGGCTCAAGTGGAATCTTGTTTCGGTCCGTTTGGAGATAGTGTTAGTATCAATGCAAGATAGGTGCACGGTTTGTGCCAAACGTACCATAGGATCAGAAATCATTTTGGACGCACCCAATGGTACTCCTAGGTGATGAGGCTCAAGTGGAATCTTGTTTCGGTCTGTTTGGAGATCGTGTTACTATTAGTGCAAGATAGGTGCACGGTTTGTGCCAAACGTACCATAGGATCAAAAATCGTTTTGGACGCACCCGATGGTACTCCTAGGTGACGAGGCTCAAGTGGAATCTTGTTTCGGTCCATTTGGAGATAGTGTTAGTATTAGTGCAAGATAGGTGCATGGTTTGTTCCAAACAAGGCTCGGAAATTGTTTTGACCGCACCCGATAGAACTGCTAGGTGACGAGGCTCAAGTGGAATCTCGTTTCGGTCCGTTTAGATATAATGTTAGTATTAGTGCAAGATAGGTGCACGGCCTCTGCCAAACGTACTATAGGCTTAGAAATCATTGAGGACGCACCCGATGGTACTCCTAGGTGACGAGGCTCAAGTGGAATCTTGTTTTGCTACGTTTGGAGATAGTGTTAGTATTAGTGCAAGATAGGTGCACGGTTTGTGCCAAACAAGGCTCGGAAATCATTTCAGAGGCACCGATGGAACTCCTAGGTGATGAGGCTCAAGTGGAATCTTATTTTTGTCTGTTTAGAGATAGTGTTAGTATTAGTGCAAGATAAGTGCACGGTTTGTTCGAAACAAGGCTCGGAAATCATTTTGACCGCACCCGATAGATCTCCTAGGTGACGAGGCTCAAGTGGAATCTCGTTTCGGTCCATTTGGATATAGTGTTAGTATTAGTGCAAGATAGATGCACAGTTTGTGCCTAATGTACCATAGGCTCAGAAATCATTTTGGATGCACCCGATGGAACTCCTAGGTGACGAGGCTCAAGTGGAATCTTGTTTCGGTCCGTTTGGAGATTGTGTTAGTATCAGTGCAAGATAGGTGCACGGTTTGTGCCAAACGTACCATTGGATCAAAAATCATTTTGGACGCACCCGATGGTACTCCTAGGTGACGAGGCTCAAGTGGAATCTTGTTTCGGTTCGTTTGGAGATAGTGTTAGTATTAGTGCAACATAGGTGCACGGTTTCTTCCAAACATGGCTCAGAAATCATTTTGACCGCACCCGATAGAACTCCTAGGTGACGAGGCTCAAGTGAAATCTTATTTCAGTCCATTTGGATATAATGTTAGTATTAGTGCAAGACAGGTGCACGGTTTGTGTCAAACATACCATAGGCTCAGAAATCATTTTGGACGCACCCGATGGTACTCCTAGGTAATGAGGCTCAAGTGCAATCTTGTTTCGGTCCGTTTGGAGATAGTGTTAGTATCAGTGCAAAATAGGTGCACGGTTTGTGCCAAACAAGGCTCGGAAATCATTTCGGAAGCAACCAATGGATCTCGTAGATGATGAGGCTTAAGTGGAATCTTGTTTCGGTTCGTTTGGAGTTAGTGTTAGTATTAGTGCAAGATATTTGCACGGTTTGTTCCAAACAAGGCTTAGAAATCATTTTGACCACACCCGATAGAACTCCTAGGTGACGAGGCTCAAGTGAAATCTCGTTTCGGTTCATTTGGATATAGTGTTTGTTTTAGTGCAAGATAGGTGCATGGTTTGAGCCTAATGTACAATAGGCTCAGAAATCATTTTGGACGCACCCGATGGAACTCCAAGGTGACGAGGCTCAAGTGGAATCTTGTTACAGTCCGTTTAGAGATAGTGTTAGTATCAATTAAAGATAGGTGCATGGTTTGTGCCAAACAAGGCTCGGAAATCATTTTAGAAGCACCCGATGGAACTCCTAGGTGATGAGGCTCAAGTGGAACCTTGTTTCAGTCCGTTTGGAGATAGTATTAGTATTAGTGTAAGATAAGTGCACGGTTTGTTCCAAACAAGGCTCGGAAATCATTTTGACCACACCCGATAGAACTCCTAGGTGACGAGGCTCAAGTGGAATCTTGTTTCGATCTGTTTGGAGATAGTGTTAGTATCAGTTCAAGATAGGTGCATGGTTTGTGCCAAACGTACCATAGGATCAGAAATCATTTTGGACGAACCCGATGGTACTCCTAGGTGACGAGGCTCAAGTGGAATCTTGTTTTGGTCTGTTTGGAGATAGTGTTAGTATTAGTGTAAGACAGGTGCACGGTTTGTTCCAAACAAGGCTTGGAAATCATTTTGACCGCACCCGATAGAACTCCATGGTGACGAGGCTCAAGTGGAATCTTGTTTTGGTCAGTTTGGATATAGTGTTAGTATTAGTGCAAGATGGGTGCACGGTCTGTGCCAAACATACCATAGGCTCAGAAATCGTTTTGGACGCACTTGATGTTACTCCTAGGTGACGAGGCTCAAGTGGAATCTTGTTTCGGTCCATTTGGAGATAATGTTAGTATCAGTGCAAGATAGGTGCATGGTTTGTGCCAAACAAAGCTCAGAAATAATTTCGGAAGCACCCAATGGATCTCGTAGATGATGAGGCTTAAGTGGAATCTTGTTTCGGTCTGTTTGGAGTTAGTGTTAGTATTAGTGCAAGATAGGTGCACGGTTTGTTCCAAACAAGGCTCAGAAATCATTTTGACCGCACCCGATAGAACTCCTAGGTGACGAGGCTCAAGTGAAATCTCATTTCGGTTCGTTTGGATATAGTGTTAGTTTTAGTGCAAGATAGGTGCATGGTTTGTGCCGAATGTACCATAGGCTCAGAAATCATTTTAGACGCACCCGATGGAACTCCTAGGTGATGAGGCTCAAGTGGAATCTTGTTTCAGTCCGTTTGGAGATAGTGTTAGTATCAATGAAAGATAGGTGCACGGTTTGTGCCAAACAAGGGTCGGAAATCATTTCAAAAGCAACCAATGGAACTCCTAGGTGACGAGGCTCAAGTGGAATCATGTTTCAGTCCGTTTGGAGACAGTATTAGTATTAGTGCAAGATAAGTGCACGGTTTGTTCCAAACAAGGCTCAGAAATCATTTTGATCGCACCCGATAGAACTCCTACGTGACGAGGCTCAAGTGGAATCTCGTTTCGGTTCGTTTGGATATAGTGTTAGGATTAGTGCAAGATAGGTGCATGGTTTGTGCCAAACGTACCATAGGATTAGAAATCATTTTGGACGCACCCGACGGTACTCCTAGGTGACGAGCCTCAAGTGGAATCTTGTTTCAATCTATGTGGAGATAGTGTTAGTATTAGTGCAAGATAGGTGCACGGTTTGTGCCAAACAAGTCTCGAAAATCATTTCTGAAGCACCCGATGGAACTCCTAGATGACGAGGCTCAAGTGGAATCTTGTTTCGGTCTGTTTGGAGATAGTGTTAGTATTAGTGCAAGACAGGTGCACGGTTTGTTCCAAACAAGGCTCGGAAATCGTTTTGACCGCACCCGATAGAACTCTAAGGTGATGAGGCTCAAGTGGAATCTTGTTTCGGTCCGTTTGGAGATAGTGTTAGTATCAGTGCAAGATAGGTGCACAGTTTGTGCCAAACGTACCATAGGATCAGAAATCATTTTGGACGCACCCGATGATACTCCTAGGTGACGAGGCTCAAGTGGAATCTTGTTTCGGTCCGTTTGGAGATAGTGTTAGTATCAATGCAAGATAGGTGCACGGTTTGTGCCAAACGTACCATAGGATCAGAAATCATTTTGGACGCACCCGATGGTACTCCTAGGTGATGAGGCTCAAGTGGAATCTTGTTTCGGTCTGTTTGGAGATCGTGTTACTATTAGTGCAAGATAGGTGCACGGTTTGTGCCAAACGTACCATAGGATCAAAAATCATTTTGGACGCACCCGATGGTACTCCTAGGTGACGAGGCTCAAGTGGAATCTTGTTTCGGTCCATTTGGAGATAGTGTTAGTATTAGTGCAAGATAGGTGCATGGTTTGTTCCAAACAAGGCTCAGAAATTGTTTTGACCGCACCCGATAGAACTGCTAGGTGACGAGGCTCAAGTGGAATCTCGTTTCGGTCCGTTTAGATATAATGTTAGTATTAGTGCAAGATAGGTGCACGGCCTGTGCCAAATGTACTATAGGCTTAGAAATCATTGAGGACGCACCCGATGGTACTCCTAGGTGACGAGGCTCAAGTGGAATCTTGTTTTGGTCCGTTTGGAGATAGTGTTAGTATTAGTGCAAGATAGGTGCACGGTTTGTGCCAAACAAGGCTCGGAAATCATTTCAGAGGCACCGATGGAACTCCTAGGTGATGAGGCTCAAGTGGAATCTTATTTTTGTCTGTTTAGAGATAGTGTTAGTATTAGTGCAAGATAAGTGCACGGTTTGTTCGAAACAAGGCTCGGAAATCATTTTGACCGCACCCGATAGATCTCCTAGGTGACGAGGCTCAAGTGGAATCTCGTTTCGGTCCATTTGGATATAGTGTTAGTATTAGTGCAAGATAGATGCACAGTTTGTGCCTAATGTACCATAGGCTCAGAAATCATTTTGGATGCACCCGATGGAACTCCTAGGTGACGAGGCTCAAGTGGAATCTTGTTTCGGTCCGTTTGGAGATTGTGTTAGTATCAGTGCAAGATAGGTGCACGGTTTGTGCCAAACGTACCATTGGATCAAAAATCATTTTGGACGCACCCGATGGTACTCCTAGGTGACGAGGCTCAAGTGGAATCTTGTTTCAGTTCGTTTGGAGATAGTGTTAGTATTAGTGCAACATAGGTGCACGGTTTCTTCCAAACATGGCTCAGAAATCATTTTGACCGCACCCGATAGAACTCCTAGGTGACGAGGCTCAAGTGAAATCTTATTTCAGTCCATTTGGATATAATGTTAGTATTAGTGCAAGACAGGTGCACGGTTTGTGTCAAACATACCATAGGCTCAGAAATCATTTTGGACGCACCCGATGGTACTCCTAGGTAATGAGGCTCAAGTGCAATCTTGTTTCGGTCCGTTTGGAGATAGTGTTAGTATCAGTGCAAAATAGGTGCACGGTTTGTGCCAAACAAGGCTCGGAAATCATTTCGGAAGCAACCGATGGATCTCGTAGATGATGAGGCTTAAGTGGAATCTTGTTTCGGTCCGTTTGGAGTTAGTGTTAGTATTAGTGCAAGATATTTGCACGGTTTGTTCCAAATAAGGCTTAGAAATCATTTTGACCACACCCGATAGAACTCCTAGGTGACGAGGCTCAAGTGAAATCTCGTTTCGGTTCATTTGGATATAGTGTTTGTTTTAGTGCAAGATAGGTGCATGGTTTGAGCCTAATGTACAATAGGCTCAGAAATCATTTTGGACGCACCCGATGGAACTCGAAGGTGACGAGGCTCAAGTGGAATCTTGTTTCAGTCCGTTTAGAGATAGTGTTAGTATCAATTAAAGATAGGTGCACGGTTTGTGCCAAACAAGGCTCGGAAATCATTTCAGAAGCACCCGATGGAACTCCTAGGTGATGAGGCTCAAGTGGAACCTTGTTTCAGTCCGTTTGGAGATAGTATTAGTATTAGTGCAAGATAAGTGCACGGTTTGTTCCAAACAAGGCTCGGAAATCATTTTGACCACACCCGATAGAACTCCTAGGTGACGAGGCTCAAGTGGAATCTTGTTTCGATCCGTTTGGAGATAGTGTTAGTATCAGTTAAAGATAGGTTTACGGTTTGTGCCAAACGTACCATAGGATCAGAAATCATTTTGGACGAACCCGATGGTACTCCTAGGTGACGAGGCTCAAGTGGAATCTTGTTTTGGTCTGTTTGGAGATAGTGTTAGTATTAGTGTAAGACAGGTGCACGGTTTGTTCCAAACAAGGCTTGGAAATCATTTTGACCGCACCCGATAGAACTCCATGGTGACAAGGCTCAAGTGGAATCTCGTTTTGGTCTGTTTGGATATAGTGTCAGTATTAGTGCAAGATGGGTGCACGGTCTGTGCCAAATATACCATAGGCTCAGAAATCATTTTGGACGCACTTGATGTTACTCCTAGGTGACGAGGCTCAAGTGGAATCTTGTTTCGGTCCATTTGGAGATAATGTTAGTATCAGTGCAAGATAGGTGCATGGTTTGTGCCAAACAAAGCTCAGAAATCATTTCAGAAGCACCCAATGGATCTCGTAGATGATGAGGCTTAAGTGGAATCTTGTTTCGGTCTGTTTGGAGTTAGTGTTAGTATTAGTGCAAGATAGGTGCACGGTTTGTTCCAAACAAGGCTCAGAAATCATTTTGACCGCACCCGATAGAACTCCTAGGTGACGAGGCTCAAGTGAAATCTCGTTTCGGTTCGTTTGGATATAGTGTTAGTTTTAGTGCAAGATAGGTGCATGGTTTGTGCCGAATGTACCATAGGCTCAGAAATCGTTTTAGACGCACCCGATGGAACTCCTAGGTGATGAGGCTCAAGTGGAATCTTGTTTCAGTCCGTTTGGAGATAGTGTTAGTATCAATGAAAGATAGGTGCACGGTTTGTGCCAAACAAGGGTCGGAAATCATTTCAAAAGCACCCGATGGAACTCCTAGGTGACGAGGCTCAAGTGGAATCTTGTTTCAGTCCGTTTGGAGATAGTATTAGTATTAGTGCAAGATAAGTGCACGGTTTGTTCCAAACAAGGCTCAGAAATCATTTTGACCGCACCCGATAGAACTCCTACGTGACGAGGCTCAAGTGGAATCTCGTTTCGGTTCGTTTGGATATAGTGTTAGGATTAGTGCAAGATAGGTGCATGGTTTGTGCCAAACGTACCATAGGATTAGAAATCATTTTGGACGCACCTGACGGTACTCCTAGGTGACGAGGCTCAAGTGGAATCTTGTTTCGGTCTGTTTGGAGATAGTGTTAGTATTAGTGCAAGACAGGTGCATGGTTTGTTCCAAACAAGGCTCGGAAATTGTTTTGACCGCACCCGATAGAACTCCAAGGTGACGAGGCTCAAGTGGAATCTTGTTTCCGTCCGTTTGGAGATAGTGTTAGTATTAGTGCAAGATAGGTGCACAGTTTGTGCCAAACGTACCATAGGATCAGAAATCATTTTGGACGCACCCGATGATACTCCTAGGTGACGAGGCTCAAGTGGAATCTTGTTTCGGTCCGTTTGGAGATAGTGTTAGTATCAATGCAAGATAGGTGCACGGTTTGTGCCAAACGTACCATAGGATCAGAAATCATTTTGGACGCACCCGATGGTACTCCTAGGTGATGAGGCTCAAGTGGAATCTTGTTTCGGTCTGTTCGGAGATCGTGTTACTATTAGTGCAAGATAGGTGCACGGTTTGTGCCAAATGTACCATAGGATCAGAAATCGTTTTGGACGCACCCGATGGTACTCCTAGGTGACGAGGCTCAAGTGGAATCTTGTTTCGGTCCGTTTGGAGATAGTGTTAGTATTAGTGCAAGATAGGTGCACGGTTTGTTCCAAACAAGGCACGGAAATCATTTTGACCTCACCCGATAGAACTTCTTGGTGATGAGGCTAAGGTGGAATCTCGTTTCAATCCATTTGGATATAGTGTTAGTATTAGTATAAGATAGGTGCACGGTTTGTGCCAAACATACCATAGGCCCAGAAATCATTTTGGACGCACCCAATGGTACTCCTAGGTGATGAGGCTCAAGTGGAATCTTGTTTCGGTCCGTTTGGAGATAGTGTTAGTATCAGTGCAAGATAGGTGCATGGTTTGTGCCAAACAAGGCTCGGAAATCATTTTGGAAGCACCCGATGGATCTCGTAGATGAAGAGGCTTAAGTGAAATCTTGTTTCGGTCTGTTTGGAGTTAGTGTTAGTATTAGTGCAAGATAGGTGCACGGTTTGTGTCAAACATACCATAGGCTCAGAAATCATTTTGGACACACCCTATGGTACTCCTTGGTGACGAGGCTCAAGTGGAATCTTGTTTTGGTCCATTTGGAGATAGTGTTAGTATTAGTGCAAGATAGGTGCACGGTTTGTTCCAAACAAGGCTCGGAAATTGTTTTGACCACACCCGATAGAACTCCTAGGTGACGAGGCTCAAGTGAAATCTCGTTACGGTCCGTTTGGATATAGTGTTAGTTTTAGTGCAAGATAGGTGCATGGTTTATGCCTAATGTACTATAGGCTCAGAAATCATTTTGGACGCACCCGATGCAACTCCTAGGTGATGAGGCTCAAGTGGAATCTTGTTTCAGTCCGTTTGGAGATAGTTTTAGTATCAATGAAAGATAGGTGCACGGTTTATGCCAAACAAGGCTCGGAAATCATTTCGGAAGCACTCGATGGAACTCCTAGGTGACGAGGCTCAAGTGGAATCTTGTTTCAGTCCATTTGGAGATAGTATTAGTATTAGTGCAAGATAAGTGCACGGTTTGTTCCAAACTAGGCTCAAAAATCATTTTGACCGCACCCGAAAGAATTCTTAGGTGACGAGGTTCAAGTGGAATCTCGTTTTAGTCCGTTTGGATATAGTGTTAGGATTAGTGCAAGATAGGTGCATGGTTTGTGCCAAACGTACCATAGGATCAGAAATCATTTTGGACGCACCCGATGGAACGAAACAAGATTCCACTTGAGCCTCGTTATCTACGAGATCCATCGGGTGCTTCTGAAATGATTTCTATCGGGTGCGGTCAAAATGATTTCTGAGCCTTGTTTGGAACAAACCGTGCACCTATCTTGCATAATACTAACACTATCTCCAAACGGACCGAAACAAGATTCCACTTGAGCCTCGTCACCTAGGAGTACCATCGGGTGCGTCCAAAATGATTTCTAATCCTATGGTACGTTTGGCACAAACCGTGCACCTATCTTGCACTAATACTAACACTATATCCAAACAGACCGAAACGAGATTCCACTTGAGCCTTGTCACCTAGGAGTTCTATCGAGTGCGGTTAAAATGATTTCCGAGCCTTGTTTGGAACAAACCGTGCACCTATCTTGCACTAATACTAACACTATCTCCAAACGGACCGAAACAAGATTCCACTTGAGCCTCGTCACCTAGGAGTACCATCGGGTGCGTCTAAAACGATTTCTGATCCTTTGGTACGTTTGGCACAAACCATGCACCTATCTTGCACTAATACTAACACTATCTCCAAACAGACCGAAACAAGATTCCACTTGAGCCTCGTCACCTAGGAGTACCATCGGGTGCGTCCAAAACGATTTCTGATCCTATGGTACATTTGGCACAAACCATGCACCTATCTTGCACTGATACTAACACTATCTACAAATGGACCGAAACAAGATTCCACTTGAGCCTCGTCACCTAGGAGTACCATCGGGTGCGTCCAAAACGATTTCTGATCCTATGGTACATTTGGCACAAACCGTGCACCTATCTTGCACTAATACTAACACTATCTCCAAACGGACCGAAACAAGATTCCACTTGAGCCTCGTCACCTAGGAGTTCCATCGGGTGCATCCAAAACAATTTCTGAGCCAATGGTACATTAGGCACAAACCGTGCACCTATCTTGCACTAATATGAACACTATATCCAAATAGACCGAAACAAGATTCCACTTGAGCCTTGTCACCTAGGAGTTCTATCGGGTGCGGTCAAAATGATTTCCGAGCCTTGTTTGGAACAAACCGTGCACCTATCTTGCACTAATACTAACACTAACTCCAAATAGACCAAAAAAAGATTCCACTTGAGCCTCGTCACCTTGGAGTTCTATCGGGTGCTTCCAAAATGATTTCCGAGCCTTGGTTGGCACAAATCGTGCACCTATCTTGCACTGATACTAACACTATCTCCAAACACCGAAACAAAATTCCACTTGAGCCTCATCTCCTAGGAGTTCCATTGGGTGCGTCCAAAATGATTTTTTAGCCTATGGTACATTAGGCACAAACCGTGCACCTATCTTGCACTGATACTAACACTATCTCCAAATGGTCCGAAACAAGATTCCACTTGAGCCTCGTCACCTAGGAGTGCCATCGGGTGCGTCCAAAATGATTTCTGAGCCTATGGTATGTTTGGCACAGACCGTGCACCTTTCTTGCACTAATACTAACACTATATCCAAATGGACCAAAACGAGATTCCACTTGAGCCTCGTCACCTAGGAGTTCTATCGGGTGCGGTCAAAATAATTTCTGAGCCTTGTTTGGAACAAACCATGCAACTATCTTGCACTAATACTAACACTATCTCCAAACGGACCGAAACAAGATTCCACTTGAGCCTTGTCACCTAGGAGTACCATTGGGTGCGTCCAAAACGATTTCTGAGCCTATGGTACGTTTGGCACAGACCGTGCACCTATCTTGCACTAATACTAACACTATATCCAAACGGACCAAAACGAGATTCCACTTGAGCCTCGTCACCAAGGAGTTCTATCGAGTGAGGTCAAAATGATTTCCGAGCCTTGTTTGGAACAAACCATGCACCTGTCTTGCACTAATACTAACACTATCTCCAAACAGACCGAAACAAGATTCCACTTGAGCCTCATCACCTAAGAGTACCATCGGGTGCGTCCAAAATGATTTCTGATCCTATGGTACGTTTGGCACAAACCATGCACCTATCTTGCACTGATACTAACACTATCTCCAAATAGACCGAAACAAGATTCCACTTGAGCCTCATCACCTAGGAGTACCATCGGGTGCGTCCAAAATGATTTCTGATCCTATGGTACGTTTGGCACAAACCGTGCTCCTATCTTGCACTGATACTAACACTATCTCCAAACGGACCGAAACAATATTCCACTTGAGCCTCATAACCTAGGAGTTCCATCGGGTGCATCCAAAACGATTTCTGAGCCTATGGTACATTAGGCACAAATCGTGCACCTATCTTGCACTAATACGAACACTATATCCAAATAGGCCGTAACGAGATTCCACTTGTGCCTTGTCACCTAGGAGTTCTATCGGGTGTGGTCAAAATGATTTCCGAGCCTTGTTTGGAACAAACCGTGCACCTATCTTGCACTAATACTAACACTAACTCCAAATGGACCGAAACAAGATTCCACTTGAGCCTCGTCACCTAGGAGTTCTATCGGGTACTTCCAAAATGATTTCCGAGCCTTGGTTGGCACAAACCGTGCACCTATCTTGCACTGATACTAACACTATCTCCAAACGCACCGAAACAAAATTCCACTTGAGCCTTATCACCTAGGAGTTCCATTAGGTGTGTCCAAAATGATTTCTGAGCCTATGGTACATTAGGCACAAACCATGCACCTGTCTTGCACTGATACTAACACTATCTCCAAACGGTCCGAAACAAGATTCCACTTGAGCCTCGTCACCTAGGAGTACCATCGAGTGCGTCCAAAATGATTTCTGAGCCTATGGTACATTTGGCACAGACCGTGCACCTTTCTTGCACTAATACTAACGCTATATCCAAACGGACTGAAACAAGATTCCACTTGAGCCTCATCACCTAGGAGTTCTATCGGGTGCGGTCAAAATGATTTCTGAGCCTTGTTTGAACAAACCGTGCACCTATCTTGCACTAATACTAACACTATCTCCAAACGGACCGAAACAAGATTCCACTTGAGCCTCGTCACCTAGGAGTACCATCAGGTGAATCCAAAACGATTTCTGAGCATATGGTACGTTTGGCACAGACCGTGCACCTATCTTGCACTAATACTAACACTATATCCAAATGGACCGAAACGAGATTCCACTTGAGCCTCGTCACCTAGGAGTTCTATCGAGTGCGGTCAAAAGGATTTCTGAGCCTTGTTTGGAACAAACCGTGCACCTGTCTTGCACTAATACTAACACTATCTCCAAACGAACCGAAATAAGATTCCACTTGAGCCTCATCACCTAGGAGTACCATCGGGTGCGTCCAAAACAATTTCTGATCCTATGGTACGTTTGGCACAAACCGTGCACCTATCTTGCACTGATACTAACACTACCTCCAAACGGACCGAAACAAGATTCCACTTGAGCCTCGTCACCTAGGAGTACCATCAGGTGCGTCCAAAATGATTTCTGATCCTATGGTACGTTTGGCACAAACCGTGCACCTATCTTGCACTGATACTAACACTATCTCCAAACGGACCGAAACAAGATTCCACTTGAGCCTCGTCACCTTGGAGTTCTATCGGGTGCGGTCAAAATGATTTCTGAGCCTTGTTTGGAACAAACCGTGCACCTATGTTGCACTAATACTAACACTATCTCCAAACGGACCGAAACAAGATTCCACTTGAGCCTCGTCACCTAGGAGTACCATCGGGTGCGTCTAAAACGATTTCTGATCCTATGGTACGTTTGGCACAAACCATGCACCTATCTTGCACTAATACTAACACTATCTCCAAACGGACCGAAACAAGATTCCACTTGAGCCTCGTCACCTAGGAGTACCATCGGGTGCGTCCAAAACGATTTCTGATCCTATGGTACGTTTGGCACAAACCATGCACCTATCTTGCACTGATACTAACACTATCTACAAACGGACCGAAACAAGATTCCACTTGAGCCTCGTCACCTAGGAGTACCATCGGGTGCGTCCAAAACGATTTCTGATCCTATGGTACATTTGGCACAAACCGTTCACCTATCTTGCACTAATAATACTAACACTATCTCCAAACGGACCGAAACAAGATTCCACTTGAGCCTCGTCACCTAGGAGTTCCATCGGGTGCATCCAAAACAATTTCTGAGCCAATGGTACATTAGGCACAAACCGTGCACCTATCTTGCACTAATATGAACACTATATCCAAATAGACCGAAACAAGATTCCACTTGAGCCTTGTCACCTAGGAGTTCTATCGGGTGCGGTCAAAATGATTTCCGAGCCTTGTTTGGAACAAACCGTGCACCTATCTTGCACTAATACTAACACTAACTCCAAATAGACCCAAAAAAGATTCCACTTGAGCCTCGTCACCTTGGAGTTCTATCGGGTGCTTCCAAAATGATTTCCGAGCCTTGGTTGGCACAAATCATGCACCTATCTTGCACTGATACTAACACTATCTCCAAACACCGAAACAAAATTCCACTTGAGCCTCGTCTCCTAGGAGTTCCATTGGGTGCGTCCAAAACGATTTTTTAGCCTATGGTACATTAGGCACAAACCGTGCACCTATCTTGCACTGATACTAACACTATCTCCAAATGGTCCGAAACAAGATTCCACTTGAGCCTCGTCACCTAGGAGTACCATCGGGTGCGTCCAAAATGATTTCTGAGCCTATGGTATGTTTGGCACAGACCGTGCACCTTTCTTGCACTAATACTAACACTATATCCAAACGGACCAAAACGAGATTCCACTTGAGCCTCGTCACCTAGGAGTTCTATCGGGTGCGGTCAAAATGATTTCTGAGCCTTGTTTGGAACAAACCATGCAACTATCTTGCACTAATACTAACACTATCTCCAAACGGACCGAAACAAGATTCCACTTGAGCCTTGTCACCTAGGAGTACCATTGGGTGCGTCCAAAACTATTTCTGAGCCTATGGTACGTTTGGCACAGACCGTGCACCTATCTTGCACTAATACTAACACTATATCCAAACGGACCAAAACGAGATTCCACTTGAGCCTCGTCACCTAGGAGTTCTATCGAGTGCGGTCAAAATGATTTTCGAGCCTTGTTTGGAACAAACCATGCACCTGTCTTGCACTAATACTAACACTATCTCCAAACGGACCGAAACAAGATTCCACTTGAGCCTCATCACCTAGGAGTACCATCGGGTGCGTCCAAAATGATTTCTGATCCTATGGTACGTTTGGCACAAACCATGCACCTATCTTGCACTGATACTAACACTATCTCCAAATAGACCGAAACAAGATTCCACTTGAGCCTCATCACCTAGGAGTACCATCGGGTGCGTCCAAAACGATTTCTGATCCTATGGTACGTTTGGCACAAACCGTGCTCCTATCTTGCACTGATACTAACACTATCTCCAAACGGACCGAAACAAGATTCCACTTGAGCCTCATAACCTAGGAGTTCCATCGGGTGCATCCAAAACGATTTCTGAGCCTATGGTACATTAGGCACAAATCGTGCACCTATCTTGCACTAATACGAACACTATATCCAAATAGGCCGAAACGAGATTCCACTTGTGCCTTGTCACCTAGGAGTTCTATCGGGTGCGGTCAAAATGATTTCCGAGCCTTGTTTGGAACAAACCGTGCACCTATCTTGCACTAATACTAACACTAACTCCAAATGGACCGAAACAAGATTCCACTTGAGCCTCGTCACCTAGGAGTTCTATCGGGTACTTCCAAAATGATTTCCGAGCCTTGGTTGGCACAAACCGTGCACCTATCTTGCACTGATACTAACACTATCTCCAAACGCACCGAAACAAAATTCCACTTGAGCCTTATCACCTAGGAGTTCCATTAGGTGCGTCCAAAATGATTTCTGAGCTTATGGTACATTAGGCACAAACCATGCACCTGTCTTGCACTGATACTAACACTATCTCCAAACGGTCCGAAACAAGATTCCACTTGAGCCTCGTCACCTAGGAGTACCATCGAGTGCGTCCAAAATGATTTCTGAGCCTATGGTATGTTTGGCACAGACCGTGCACCTTTCTTGCACTAATACTAACACTATATCCAAACGGACTGAAACAAGATTCCACTTGAGCCTCGTCACCTAGGAGTTCTATCGGGTGCGGTCAAAATGATTTCTGAGCCTTGTTTGAACAAACCGTGCACCTATCTTGCACTAATACTAACACTATCTCCAAACGGACCGAAACAAGATTCCACTTGAGCCTCGTCACCTAGGAGTACCATCAGGTGCGTCCAAAACGATTTCTGAGCCTATGGTACGTTTGGCACAGACCGTGCACCTATCTTGCACTAATACTAACACTATATCCAAACGGACCGAAACGAGATTCCACTTGAGCCTCGTCACCTAGGAGTTCTATCGAGTGTGGTCAAAAGGATTTCTGAGCCTTGTTTGGAACAAACCGTGCACCTGTCTTGCACTAATACTAACACTATCTCCAAACGAACCGAAACAAGATTCCACTTGAGCCTCATCACCTAGGAGTACCATCGGGTGCGTCCAAAACGATTTCTGATCCTATGGTACGTTTGGCACAAACCGTGCACCTATCTTGCACTGATACTAACACTACCTCCAAACGGACCGAAACAAGATTCCACTTGAGCCTCGTCACCTAGGAGTACCATCAGGTGCGTCCAAAATGATTTCTGATCCTATGGTACGTTTGGCACAAACCGTGCACCTATCTTGCACTGATACTAACACTATCTCCAAACAGACCGAAACAAGATTCCACTTGAGCCTTGTCACCTTGGAGTTCTATCGGGTGCGGTCAAAATGATTTCTGAGCCTTGTTTGGAACAAACCGTGCACCTATGTTGCACTAATACTAACACTATCTCCAAATGGACCGAAACAAGATTCCACTTGAGCCTCGTCACCTAGGAGTACCATCGGGTGCGTCTAAAACGATTTCTGATCCTATGGTACGTTTGGCACAAACCATGCACCTATCTTGCACTAATACTAACACTATCTCCAAACGGACCGAAACAAGATTCCACTTGAGCCTCGTCACCTAGGAGTACCATCGGGTGCGTCCAAAACGATTTCTGATCCTATGGTACGTTTGGCACAAACCATGCACCTATCTTGCACTGATACTAACACTATCTACAAACAGACCGAAACAAGATTCCACTTGAGCCTCGTCACCTAGGAGTACCATCGGGTGCGTCCAAAACGATTTCTGATCCTATGGTACATTTGGCACAAACCGTGCACCTATCTTGCACTAATAATACTAACACTATCTCCAAACGGACCGAAACAAGATTCCACTTGAGCCTCGTCACCTAGGAGTTCCATCGGGTGCATCCAAAACAATTTCTGAGCCAATGGTACATTAGGCACAAACCGTGCACCTATCTTGCACTAATATGAACACTATATCCAAATAGACCGAAACAAGATTCCACTTGAGCCTTGTCACCTAGGAGTTCTATCGGGTGCGGTCAAAATGATTTCCGAGCCTTGTTTGGAACAAACCGTGCACCTATCTTGCACTAATACTAACACTAACTCCAAATAGACCCAAAAAAGATTCCACTTGAGCCTCGTCACCTTGGAGTTCTATCGGGTGCTTCCAAAATGATTTCCGAGCCTTGGTTGGCACAAATCATGCACCTATCTTGCACTGATACTAACACTATCTCCAAACACCGAAACAAAATTCCACTTGAGCCTCATCTCCTAGGAGTTCCATTGGGTGCGTCCAAAACGATTTTTTAGCCTATGGTACATTAGGCACAAACCGTGCACCTATCTTGCACTGATACTAACACTATCTCCAAATGGTCCGAAACAAGATTCCACTTGAGCCTCGTCACCTAGGAGTACCATCGGGTGCGTCCAAAATGATTTCTGAGCCTATGGTACGTTTGGCACAGACCGTGCACCTTTCTTGCACTAATACTAACACTATATCCAAACGGACCAAAACGAGATTCCACTTGAGCCTCGTCACCTAGGAGTTCTATCGGGTGCGGTCAAAATGATTTCTGAGCCTTGTTTGGAACAAACCATGCAACTATCTTGCACTAATACTAACACTATCTCCAAACGGACCGAAACAAGATTCCACTTGAGCCTTGTCACCTAGGAGTACCATTGGGTGCGTCCAAAACGATTTCTGAGCCTATGGTACGTTTGGCACAGACCGTGCACCTATCTTGCACTAATACTAACACTATATCCAAACGGACCAAAACGAGATTCCACTTGAGCCTCGTCACCTAGGAGTTCTATCGAGTGCGGTCAAAATGATTTTCGAGCCTTGTTTGGAACAAACCATGCACCTGTCTTGCACTAATACTAACACTATCTCCAAACGGACCGAAACAAGATTCCACTTGAGCCTCATCACCTAGGAGTACCATCGGGTGCGTCCAAAATGATTTCTGATCCTATGGTACGTTTGGCACAAACCATGCACCTATCTTGCACTGATACTAACACTATCTCCAAATAGACCGAAACAAGATTCCACTTGAGCCTCATCACCTAGGAGTACCATCGGGTGCGTCCAAAACGATTTCTGATCCTATGGTACGTTTGGCACAAACCGTGCTCCTATCTTGCACTGATACTAACACTATCTCCAAACGGACCGAAACAAGATTCCACTTGAGCCTCATAACCTAGGAGTTCCATCGGGTGCATCCAAAACGATTTCTGAGCCTATGGTACATTAGGCACAAATCGTGCACCTATCTTGCACTAATACGAACACTATATCCAAATAGGCCGTAACGAGATTCCACTTGTGCCTTGTCACCTAGGAGTTCTATCGGGTGTGGTCAAAATGATTTCCGAGCCTTGTTTGGAACAAACCGTGCACCTATCTTGCACTAATACTAACACTAACTCCAAATGGACCGAAACAAGATTCCACTTGAGCCTCGTCACCTAGGAGTTCTATCGGGTACTTCCAAAACGATTTCCGAGCCTTGGTTGGCACAAACCGTGCACCTATCTTGCACTGATACTAATACTATCTCCAAACGCACCGAAACAAAATTCCACTTGAGCCTTATCACCTAGGAGTTCCATTAGGTGCGTCCAAAATGATTTCTGAGCCTATGGTACATTAGGCACAAACCATGCACCTGTCTTGCACTGATACTAACACTATCTCCAAACGGTCCGAAACAAGATTCCACTTGAGCCTCGTCACCTAGGAGTACCATCGAGTGCGTCCAAAATGATTTCTGAGCCTATGGTACGTTTGGCACAGACCGTGCACCTTTCTTGCACTAATACTAACACTATATCCAAACGGACTGAAACAAGATTCCACTTGAGCCTCGTCACCTAGGAGTTCTATCGGGTGCGGTCAAAATGATTTCTGAGCCTTGTTTGAACAAACCGTGCACCTATCTTGCACTAATACTAACACTATCTCCAAACGGACCGAAACAAGATTCCACTTGAGCCTCGTCACCTAGGAGTACCATCAGGTGCGTCCAAAACGATTTCTGAGCCTATGGTACGTTTGGCACAGACCGTGCACCTATCTTGCACTAATACTAACACTATATCCAAACGGACCGAAACGAGATTCCACTTGAGCCTCGTCACCTAGGAGTTCTATCGAGTGCGGTCAAAAGGATTTCTGAGCCTTGTTTGGAACAAACCGTGCACCTGTCTTGCACTAATACTAACACTATCTCCAAACGAACCGAAACAAGATTCCACTTGAGCCTCATCACCTAGGAGTACCATCGGGTGCGTCCAAAATGATTTCTGATCCTATGGTACGTTTGGCACAAACCGTGCACCTATCTTGCACTGATACTAACACTACCTCCAAACGGACCGAAACAAGATTCCACTTGAGCCTCGTCACCTAGGAGTACCATCAGGTGCGTCCAAAATGATTTCTGATCCTATGGTACGTTTGGCACAAACCGTGCACCTATCTTGCACTGATACTAACACTATCTCCAAATAGACCGAAACAAGATTCCACTTGAGCCTCGTCACCTTGGAGTTCTATCGGGTGCGGTCAAAATGATTTCTGAGCCTTGTTTGGAACAAACCGTGCACCTATGTTGCACTAATACTAACACTATCTCCAAACGGACCGAAACAAGATTCCACTTGAGCCTCGTCACCTAGGAGTACCATCGGGTGCGTCTAAAATGATTTCTGATCCTATGGTACGTTTGGCACAAACCATGCACCTATCTTGCACTAATACTAACACTATCTCCAAACGGACCGAAACAAGATTCCACTTGAGCCTCGTCACCTAGGAGTACCATCGGGTGCGTCCAAAACGATTTCTGATCCTATGGTACGTTTGGCACAAACCATGCACCTATCTTGCACTGATACTAACACTATCTACAAACGGACCGAAACAAGATTCCACTTGAGCCTCGTCACCTAGGAGTACCATCGGGTGCGTCCAAAACGATTTCTGATCCTATGGTACATTTGGCACAAACCGTGCACCTATCTTGCACTAATACTAACACTATCTCCAAACGGACCGAAACAAGATACCACTTGAGCCTCATCACCTAGGAGTTCCATCGGGTGCATCCAAAACAATTTCTGAGCCAATGGTACATTAGGCACAAACCGTGCACCTATCTTGCACTAATATGAACACTATATCCAAATAGACTGAAACAAGATTCCACTTGAGCCTTGTCACCTAGGAGTTCTATCGGGTGCGGTCAAAATGATTTCCGAGCCTTGTTTGGAACAAACCGTGCACCTATCTTGCACTAATACTAACACTAACTCCAAATAGACCAAAAAAAGATTCCACTTGAGCCTCGTCACCTTGGAGTTCTATCGGGTGCTTCCAAAATGATTTCCGAGCCTTGGTTGGCACAAATCGTGCACCTATCTTGCACTGATACTAACACTATCTCCAAACACCGAAACAAAATTCCACTTGAGCCTCATCTCCTAGGAGTTCCATTGGGTGCGTCCAAAATGATTTTTTAGCCTATGGTACATTAGGCACAAACCGTGCACCTATCTTGCACTGATACTAACACTATCTCCAAATGGTCCGAAACAAGATTCCACTTGAGCCTCGTCACCTAGGAGTACCATCGGGTGCGTCCAAAATGATTTCTGAGCCTATGGTATGTTTGGCACAGACCGTGCACCTTTCTTGCACTAATACTAACACTATATCCAAACGGACCAAAACGAGATTCCACTTGAGCCTCATCACCTAGGAGTTCTATCGGGTGCGGTCAAAATGATTTCCGAGCCTTGTTTGGAACAAACCGTGCACCTATCTTGCACTAATACTAACACTATCTCCAAACGGACCGAAACAAGATTCCACTTGAGCCTCGTCACCTAGGTGTACCATCGGGTGCGTCCAAAACAATTTCTGAGCCTATAGTATGTTTGGCACAGACCATGCACCTATCTTGCACTAATACTAACACTATATCCAAACGGACCGAAACGAGATTCCACTTGAGCCTTGTCACCTAGGAGTTCTATCGAGTGCGGTCAAAATGATTTTCTGAGCCTTGTTTGGAACAAACCGTGCACCTGTCTTGCACTATTACTAACACTATCTCCAAACGGACCGAAACAAGATTCCACTTGAGCCTCGTCACCTAGGAGTACCATCGGGTGCGTCCAAAATGATTTCTGATCCTATGGTACATTTGGCACAAACCGTGCACCTATCTTGCACTGATACTAACACTATCTCGAAATGGACTGAAACAAGATTCCACTTGAGCCTCGTCACCTAGGAGTACCATCAGGTGCGTCCAAAATGATTTCTGATCCTATGGTATGTTTGGCACAAACCGTGCACCTATCTTGCACTGATACTAACACTATCTCCAAACGGACCGAAACAAGATTCCACTTGAGCCTCGTCACCTTGGAGTTCTATCAGGTGCGGTCCAAATGATTTCTGAGCCTTGTTTGGAACAAACCATGCACCTATCTTGCACTAATACTAACACTATCTCCAAACGGACCAAAACAAGATTCCACTTGAGCCTCGTCACCTAGGAGTACCATCGGGTGCGTCCAAAATGAGTTCTGAGCCTATGGTATGTTTGGCACAGACCTTGCACCTCTCTTGCACTAATACTAACACTATATCCAAACGGACTGAAACAAGATTCCACTTGAGCCTCGTCACCTAGGAGTACCATCGGGTGCGTCCAAAACAATTTCTAGGCCTATGGTACGTTTGGCACAAACCATGCACCTATCTTGCACTAATACAAACACTATATCCAAACGGACCAAAACGAGATTCCACTTAAGCCTCGTCACCTAGGAGTTCTATCAGGTGAGGTCAAAATGATTTCTGAGCCTTGTTTGGAACAAACCGTGCACCTATCTTGCACTAATACTAACACTATCTTCAAATGGACCGAAACAAGATTCCACTTGAGCCTCATCACCTAGGAGTTCCATCGGGTGCTTCCGAAATGATTTCTGAGCCATGTTTGGCACAAACCGTGCACCTATTTTGCACTAATACTAACACAATCTCCAAATGGACCGAAACAAGATTCCACTTGAGCCTCGTCACCTAGGAGTTCTATTGGGTGCGGTCAAAATGATTTCCGAGCCTTGTTTGGAACAAACCGTGCACTTGTCTAGCACTAATACTAACACTATCTCTAAACGGACTGAAACAAGATTCCACTTGTGCCTCGTCATCTAGGAGTTCCATCGGGTGCTTCTGAAATGATTTCCGAGACTTGTTTGGCACAAACTATGCACCTATATTGCACTAATACTAACACTATCTCCAAACGGACTGAAACAAGATTCCACTTGAGCCTCGTCACCTAGGAGTACCATCGGGTGTGTCCAAAATGATTTTTGATCCTATGGTACGTTTGACACAAACCGTGCACCTATCTTGCACTAATCCTAACACTATATCCAAATGGACCAAAACGAGATTCCACTTGAGCCTCATCACCTAGGAGTTCTATCGGGTGCGGTCAAAATGATTTCCTAGCCTTGTTTGGAACAAACCATGCACTTATCTTGCACTAATACTAATACTATCTCCAAACGGACTAAAACAAGATTCCACTTGAGCCTCATCAATTAGGAGTTCCATCGGGTGCTTCTGAAATGATTTCTGAGCCTTGTTTGGCACAAACCGTGCACCTATCTTTCATTGATACTAACACTATCTCCAAACGGACTGAAACAAGATTCCACTTGAGCCTCGTCACCTAGGAGTTCCATCAGGTGCGTCCATAACGATTTCTAAGCCTTTGGTACATTAGGCACAAACCATGAACCTATCTTGCACTAAAACTAACACTATATCCAAACAGACCGAAATGAGATTTCACTTGAGCCTCGTCACCTAGGAGTTCTATCGGGTGCGGTCAAAATGATTTCCGAGCCTTGTTTGGAACAAACCGTGCACCTATATTGCACTAATAATAACACTAACTCCAAACGGACCAAAACAAGATTCCACTTAAGCCTTGTCATGTACGAGATCCATCGGGTGCTTCCGAAATGATTTCCGAGCCTTGTTTGGCACAAACCGTGCACCTATCTTGCACTGATACTAACACTATCTCCAAACGGACCGAAACAAGATTCCACTTGAGCCTCATCACCTAGGAGTACCATAGGGTGCGTCCAAAATGATTTCTGAGCCAATGGTATGTTTGGCACAAACCGTGCACCTGTCTTGCACTAATACTAACACTATATCCAAACGGTCTGAAATGAGATTTCACTTGAGCCTCGTCACCTAGGAGTTCTATTGGGTGCGGTCAAAACGATTTCTGAGCCTTGTTTAGAAGAAACCATGCACTTGTCTTGCACTAATACTAACACTATCTCCAAACGGTCCAAAACAAGATTCCACTTGAGCCTCGTCACCTAGGAGTACCATCGGGTGCGTCCAAAATGATTTCTGATCCTATGGTACGTTTGGCACAGACCGTGCACCTATCTTGCACTAATACTAACACAATATCCAAATGGACTGAAACGAGATTCCACTTGAGCCTCGTCACCTAGGAGTTCTATCGGGTGCGGTCAAAATGATTTCCGAGCCTTGTTTGGAACAAACCGTGCACCTGTCTTGCACTAATACTAACACTATCTCCAAACGGACTGAAATAAGATTCCACTTGAGCCTCGTCACCTAGGAGTACCATCGGGTGCGTCCAAAATGACTTCTGATCCTATGGTACGTTTGGCACAAACCGTGCAACTATCTTGCACTGATACTAACACTATCTCCAAACGGACCGAAACAAGATTCCACTTGAGCCTCGTCACCTAGGAGTTCCATCGGGTGCATCCAAAGCGATTTTTGAGCCTGTGGTACATTAGGCACAAACCGTGCACCTATCTTGCACTAATACGAACACTGTATCCAAATAGGCCGAAACAAGATTCCACTTGAGCCTCGTCACCTAGGAGTTCTATCGGGTGCTTCCAAAATGATTTCTAAGCGTTGGTTGGCACAAACCATGCACCTATCTTGCACTGATACTAACACTATCTCCAAACGCACCGAAACAAAATTCCACTTGAGCCTTATCACCTAGGAGTTCCATTGGGTGCGTCCAAAATGATTTCTGAGCCTATGGTACATTAGGCACAAAACGTGCACCTGTCTTGCACTGATACTAACACTATCTCCAAACAGTCCAAAACAAGATTCCACTTGAGCCTCGTCACCTAGGAGTACTATCGGGTGCGTCCAAAATGATTTCCAAGCCTATGGTACGTTTGGCACAGACCGTGCACCTTTCTTGCACTAATACTAACACTATATCCAAACGGACCGAAACGAGATTCCACTTGAGCCTCGTCACCTAGGAGTTCTATCGGGTTTGGTCAAAATGATTTCCGAGCCTTGTTTGGAACAAACCGTGCACCTATCTTGCACTAATACTAACACTATCTCCAAACGGACCGAAACAAGATTCCACTTGAGCCTCGTCACCTAGGAGTACCATCAGGTGCATCCAAAAAGATTTCTGAGCCTATGGTACGTTTGACACAGACCGTGCACCTATCTTGCACTAATACTAACACTATATCCAAACGGACCGAAACGAGATTCCACTTGAGCCTCGTCACCTAGGAGTTCTATCGAGTGCGGTCAAAATGATTTCCGAGCCTTGTTTGGAACAAACCGTGCACCTGTCTTGCACTAATACTAACACTATCTCCAAACGGACCGAAACAAGATTCCACTTGAGCCTCGTCACCTAGGAGTACCATCGGGTGCGTCCAAAATGATTTCTGATCCTATGGTACGTTTGGCACAAACCGTGTACCTATCTTGCACTGATACTAACACTATCTCCAAACGGACCGAAACAAGATTCCACTTGAGCGTCGTCACCTAGGAGTACCATCAGGTGCGCCCAAAATGATTTCGGTTCCTATGGTACGTTTGGCACAAACCGTGCACCTATCTTGCACTGATACTAACACTATCTCCAAACGGACCAAAACAAGATTCCACTTGAGCCTCGTCACCTAGGAGTTCCATCGGGTGCTTCCAAAATGATTTCCGAGCCTTGGTTGGCACAAACCATGCACCTATCTTGCACTGATACTAACACTATCTCCAAACGCACCGAAACAAAATTCCACTTGAGCCTTGTCACCTAGGAGTTCCATTGGGTGCGTCCAAAACGATTTCTGAGCCTATGGTACATTAGGCACAAACCGTGCACCTGTCTTGCACTGATACTAACACTATCTCCAAACAGTCCAAAACAGGATTCCACTTGAGCCTCGTCACCTAGGAATACCATCGGGTGCGTCCAAAATGATTTCCGAGCCTATGGTACGTTTGGCACAGACCGTGCACCTTTCTTGCACTAATACTAACACTATATCCAAACGGACCGAAACGAGATTCCACTTGAGCCTCGTCACCTAGGAGTTCTATCGGGTGCGGTCAAAATGATTTCCGAGCCTTGTTTGGAACAAACCGTGCACCTATCTTGCACTAATACTAACACTATCTCCAAACAGACCGAAACAAGATTCCACTTGAGCCTCGTCACCTAGGAGTACCATCGGGTGCGTCCAAAACGATTTCTGATCCTATGGTACGTTTGGCACAGACCGTGCACCTATCTTGCACTAATACTAACACTATATCCAAACGGACCGAAACGAGATTCCACTTGAGCCTCGTCACCTAGGAGTTCTATCGAGTGCGGTCAAAATGATTTCCGAGCCTTGTTTGGAACAAACCGTGCACCTGTCTTGCACTAATACAAACACTATCTCCAAACGGACCGAAACAAGATTCCACTTGAGCCTCATCACCTAGGAGTACCATCGGGTGCGTCCAAAATGATTTCTGATCCTCTGGTACGTTTGGCACAAACCGTGCACCTATCTTGCACTCATACTAACACTATCTCCAAACGGACCGAAACAAGATTCCACTTGAGCCTCGTCACCTAGGAGTACCATCAGGTGCATCCAAAATGATTTCTGATCTTATGGTACATTTGGCACAGACCGTGCACCTTTCTTGCACTAATACTAACACTATATCCAAACGGACCGAAACGAGATTCCACTTGAGCCTCGTCACCTAGGAGTTCTATCGGGTGCGGTCAAAATGATTTCCGAGCCTTGTTTGGAACAAACCGTGCACCTATCTTGCACTAATACTAACACTATCCTCAAACGGACCAAAACAAGATTCCACTTGAGCCTCATCACCTAGGAGTACCATCGGGTGTGTCCAAAACGATTTCTGATCCTATGGTACGTTTGGCACAAACCGTGCACCTATCTTGCACTGATACAAACACTATCTCCAAATGGATCGAAACGAGATTCCACTTGAGCCTCATCACCTAGGAGTTCTATTGGGTGTGGTCAAAATGATTTCCGAGCCTTGTTTGGAACAAACCGTGCACCTATCTTGCACTGATACTAACACTATCTCCAAACGGGCCGAAACAAGATTCCACTTGAGCCTCGTCACCTAGGAGTTCCATCGGGTGCATCCAAAATGATTTCTGAGCCTATGGTACATTAGGCACAAATCGTGCACCTATCTTGCACTAATACGAACACTATATCCAAATAGGCCGAAACGAGATTCCACTTGTGCCTTGTCACCTAGGAGTTCTATCGGGTGCGGTCAAAATGATTTCCGAGCCTTGTTTGGAACAAACCGTGCACCTATCTTGCACTAATACTAACACTAACTCCAAATGGACCGAAACAAGATTCCACTTGAGCCTCGTCACCAAGGAGTTCTATCGGGTGCTTCCAAAATGATTTCTGATCCTATGGTACGTTTGGCACAAACCGTGCACCTATCTTGCACTGATACTAACACTATCTCCAAACAGACCGAAACAAGATTCCACTTGAGCCTCGTCACCTAGGAGTACCATCAGGTGCATCCAAAATGATTTCTGATCCTATGGTACGTTTGGCACAAACCGTGCACCTATCTTGCACTGATACTAACACTATCTCTAAACGGACCGAAACAAGATTCCACTTGAGCCTCATCACCTAGGAGTACCATCGGGTGTGGTCAAAATGATTTCTGAGCCATGTTTGGAACAAACCATGCACCTATCTTGCACTAATACTAACACTATCTCCAAACGGACCGAAACAAGATTCCACTTGAGCCTCGTCACCTAGGAGTACCATCGGGTGCGTCCAAAATGATTTCTGATCCTCTAGTACGTTTGGCACAAACCGTGCACCTATCTTGCACTCATACTAACACTATCTCTAAACGGACCGAAACAAGATTCCACTTGAGCCTCATCACCTAGGAGTACCATCGGGTGTGTCCAAAACGATTTCTGATCCTATGGTACGTTTGGCACAAACTGTGCACCTATCTTGCACTGATACAAACACTATCTCCAAATGGATCGAAATGAGATTCCACTTGAGCCTCATCACCTAGGAGTTCTATTGGGTGTGGTCAAAATGATTTCCGAGCCTTGTTTGGAACAAACCGTGCACCTATCTTGCACTGATACTAACACTATCTCCAAACGGGCCGAAACAAGATTCCACTTGAGCCTCGTCACCTAGGAGTTCCATCGGGTGCATCCAAAATGATTTCTGAGCCTATGGTACATTAGGCACAAATCGTGCACCTATCTTGCACTAATACGAACACTATATCCAAATAGGCCGAAACGAGATTCCACTTGTGCCTTGTCACCTAGGAGTTCTATCGGGTGCGGTCAAAATGATTTCCGAGCCTTGTTTGGAACAAACCGTGCACCTGTCTTGCACTAATACTAACACTATCTCCAAACGGACCGAAACAAGATTCCACTTGAGCCTCGTCACCTAGGAGTACCATCGGGTGCGTCCAAAATGATTTCTGATCCTATGGTACGTTTGGCACAAACCGTGCACCTATCTTGCACTGATACTAACACTATCTCCAAACAGACCGAAACAAGATTCCACTTGAGCCTCGTCACCTAGGAGTACCATCAGGTGCGTCCAAAATGATTTCTGATCCTATGGTACGTTTGGCACAAACCGTGCACCTATCTTGCACTGATACTAACACTATCTCTAAACGGACCGAAACAAGATTCCACTTGAGCCTCGTCACCTTGGAGTTCTATCGGGTGTGGTCAAAATGATTTCTGAGCCATGTTTGGAACAAACCATGCACCTATCTTGCACTAATACTAACACTATCTCCAAACGGACCGAAACAAGATTCCACTTGAGCCTCGTCACCTAGGAGTACCATCGGGTGCGTCCAAAATGATTTCTGATCCTCTGGTACGCTTGGCACAAACCGTGCACCTATCTTGCACTCATACTAACACTATCTCCAAACGGACCGAAACAAGATTCCACTTGAGCCTCGTCACCTAGGAGTACCATCAGGTGCATCCAAAATGATTTCTGGTCTTATGGTACATTTGGCACAGACCGTGCACCTTTCTTGCACTAATACTAACACTATATCCAAACGGACCGAAACGAGATTCCACTTGAGCCTCGTCACCTAGGAGTTCTATCGGGTGCGGTCAAAATGATTTCCGAGCCTTGTTTGGAACAAACCGTGCACCTATCTTGCACTAATACTAACACTATCTTCAAACGGACCAAAACAAGATTCCACTTGAGCCTCATCACCTAGGAGTACCATCGGGTGTGTCCAAAACGATTTCTGATCCTATGGTACGTTTGGCACAAACCGTGCACCTATCTTGCACTGATACAAACACTATCTCCAAATGGATCGAAACGAGATTCCACTTGAGCCTCATCACCTAGGAGTTCTATTGGGTGTGGTCAAAATGATTTCCGAGCCTTGTTTGGAACAAACCGTGCACCTATCTTGCACTGATACTAACACTATCTCCAAACGGGCCGAAACAAGATTCCACTTGAGCCTCGTCACCTAGGAGTTCCATCGGGTGCATCCAAAATGATTTCTGAGCCTATGGTACATTAGGCACAAATCGTGCACCTATCTTGCACTAATACGAACACTATATCCAAATAGGCCGAAACGAGATTCCACTTGTGCCTTGTCACCTAGGAGTTCTATCGGGTGCGGTCAAAATGATTTCCGAGCCTTGTTTGGAACAAACCGTGCACCTATCTTGCACTAATACTAACACTAACTCCAAATGGACCGAAACAAGATTCCACTTGAGCCTCGTCACCTAGGAGTTCTATCAGGTGCTTCCAAAATGATTTCCGAGCCTTGGTTGGCACAAACCGTGCACCTATCTTGCACTGATACTAACACTATCTCCAAACGCACCGAAACAAAATTCCACTTGAGCCTTATCACCTAGGAGTTCCATTGGGTGCATCCAAAACGATTTCTGAGCCTATGGTACATTAGGCACAAACCGTGCACCTGTCTTGCACTGATACTAACACTATCTCCAAACGGTCCAAAACAAGATTCCACTTGAGCCTCGTCACCTAGGAGTACCATCGGGTGCGTCCAAAATGATTTCTGAGCCTATGGTACGTTTGGCACAGACCGTGCACCTTTCTTGCACTAATACTAACACTATATCCAAACGGACTGAAACGAGATTCCACTTGAGCCTCGTCACCTAGGAGTTCTATCGGGTGCGGTCAAAATGATTTCTGAGCCTTGTTTGGAACAAACCGTGCACCTATCTTGCACTAATACTAACACTATCTCCAAATGGACCGAAACAAGATTCCACTTGAGCCTCGTCACCTAGGAGTACCATCGGGTGCGTCCAAAATGATTTCTGAGCCTATGGTACATTTGGCACAGACCGTGCACCTATTTTGCACTAATACTAATACTATATCCAAACGGACCGAAACGAGATTCCACTTGAGCCTCGTCACCTAGGAGTTCTATCGAGTGCGGTCAAAATGATTTCCGAGCCTTGTTTGGAACAAACCGTGCACCTGTCTTGCACTAATACTAACACTATCTCCAAACGGACCGAAACAAGATTCCACTTGAGCCTCGTCACCTAGGAGTACCATCGGGTGCGTCCAAAATGATTTCTGATCCTATGGTACGTTTGGCACAAACCGTGCACCTATCTTGCACTGATACTAACACTATCTCCAAACAGACCGAAACAAGATTCCACTTGAGCCTCGTCACCTAGGAGTACCATCAGGTGCGTCCAAAATGATTTCTGATCCTATGGTACGTTTGGCACAAACCGTGCACCTATCTTGCACTGATACTAACACTATCTCTAAACGGACCGAAACAAGATTCCACTTGAGCCTCGTCACCTTGGAGTTCTATCGGGTGTGGTCAAAATGATTTCTGAGCCATGTTTGGAACAAACCATGCACCTATCTTGCACTAATACTAACACTATCTCCAAACGGACCAAAACAAGATTCCACTTGAGCCTCGTCACCTAGGAGTACCATCGGGTGTGTCCAAAATGATTTCTGATCCTATGGTACGTTTGGCACAAACCGTGCACCTATCTTGCACTGATACAAACACTATCTCCAAATGGACCGAAACAAGATTCCACTTGAGCCTCGTCACCTAGGTGTTCTATTGGGTGCGGTCAAAATGATTTCCAAGCCTTGTTTGGAACAAACCGTGCACTTGTCTAGCACTAATACTAACACTATCTCTAAACGGACCGAAACAAGATTCCACTTGTGCCTCGTCATCTAGGAGTTCCATCGGGTGCTTCCGAAATGATTTCCGAGACTTGTTTGGCACAAACTATGCACCTATATTGCACTAATACTAACACTATCTCCAAATGGACTGAAACAAGATTCCACTTGAGCCTCGTCACCTAGGAGTACCATCGGGTGTGTCCAAAATGATTTTTGATCCTATGGTACGTTTGACACAAACCGTGCACCTATCTTGCACTAATCCTAACACTATATCCAAATGGACCAAAACGAGATTCCACTTGAGCCTCGTCACCTAGGAGTTCTATCGGGTGCGGTCAAAATGATTTCCTAGCCTTGTTTGGAACAAACCGTGCACTTATCTTGCACTAATACTAATACTATCTCCAAACGGACTAAAACAAGATTCCACTTGAGCCTCATCAATTAGGAGTTCCATCGGGTGCTTCTGAAATGATTTCTGAGCCTTGTTTGGCACAAACCGTGCACCTATCTTTCATTGATACTAACACTATCTCCAAACGGACTGAAACAAGATTCCACTTGAGCCTCGTCACCTAGGAGTTCCATCGGGTGCGTCCAAAAGAATTTCTGAGCCTATGGTACATTAGGCACAAACCATGCACCTATCTTGCACTAAAACTAACACTATATCCAAACGGACCGAAACGAGATTTCACTTGAGCCTCGTCACCTAGGAGTTCTATCGGGTGCGGTCAAAATGATTTCCGAGCCTTGTTTGGAACAAACCGTGCACCTATCTTGCACTAATAATAACACTAACTCCAAGCGGACCAAAACAAGATTCCACTTAAGCCTCGTCATGTACGAGATCCATCGGGTGCTTCCGAAATGATTTCCGAGCCTTGTTTGGCACAAACCGTGCACCTATCTTGCACTGATACTAACACTATCTCCAAACGGACCGAAACAAGATTCCACTTGAGCCTCATCACCTAGGAGTACCGTAGGGTGCGTCCAAAATGATTTCTGAGCCAATGGTATGTTTGGCACAAACCGTGCACCTGTCTTGCACTAATACTAACACTATATCCAAACGGTCTGAAATGAGATTTCACTTGAGCCTCGTCACCTAGGAGTTCTATTGGGTGCGGTCAAAACGATTTCTGAGCCTTGTTTAGAAGAAACCATGCACCTGTCTTGCACTAATACTAACACTATCTCCAAACGGTCCAAAACAAGATTCCACTTGAGCCACATCACCTAGGAGTACCATCGGGTGCGTCCAAAATGATTTTTGATCCTATGGTACGTTTGGCACAGACCGTGCACCTATCTTGCACTAATACTAACACAATATCCAAATGGACTGAAACGAGATTCCACTTGAGCTTCGTCACCTAGGAGTTCTATCGGGTGCGGTCAAAATGATTTCCGAGGTTTGTTTGGAACAAACCGTGCACCTGTCTTGCACTAATACTAACACTATCTCCAAATGGACTGAAATAAGATTCCACTTGAGCCTCGTCACCTAGGAGTACCGTCAGGTGCATCCAAAATGACTTCTGATCCTATGGTACGTTTGGCACAAACCGTGCAACTATCTTGCACTGATACTAACACTATCTCCAAACGGACTGAAACAAGATTCCACTTGAGCCTCGTCACCTAGGAGTTCCATCGGGTGCATCCAAAGCGATTTTTGAGCCTATGGTACATTAGGCACAAACCGTGCACCTATCTTGCACAAATACGAACACTATATCCAAATAGGCCAAAACGAGATTCCACTTGTGCCTTGTCACCTAGGAGTTCTATCGGGTGCGGTCAAAATGATTTCCGAGCCTTGTTTGGAACAAACCGTGCACCTATCTTGCACTATACTAACACTAACTCCAAATGGACCGAAACAAGATTCCACTTGAGCCTCGTCACCTAGGAGTTCTATGGGGTTATTCCAAAATGATTTCTGAGCCTTGGTTGGCACAAACCATGCACCTATCTTGCACTGATACTAACACTATCTCCAAACGCACCGAAACAAAATTCCACTTGAGCCTTATCACCTAGGAGTTCCATTGGGTGCGTCCAAAATGATTTCTGAGCTTATGGTACATTAGGCACAAAACGTGCACCTGTCTTGCACTGATACTAACACTATCTCCAAACAGTCCAAAACAAGATTCCACTTGAGCCTCGTCACCTAGGAGTACCATCGGGTGCGTCCAAAATGATTTTCGAGCCTATGGTACGTTTGGCACGGACCGTGCACCTTTCTTGCACTAATACTAACACTATATCCAAACGGACCGAAACGAGATTCCACTTGAGCCTCGTCACCTAGGAGTTCTATCGGGTGCGGTCAAAATGATTTCCAAGCCTTGTTTGGAACAAACCGTGCACCTATCTTGCACTAATACTAACACTATCTCCAAACGGACCGAAACAAGATTCCACTTGAGCCTCGTCACCTAGGAGTACCATCAGGTGCATCCAAAATGATTTCTGAGCCTATGGTACGTTTGGCACAGACCGTGCACCTATCTTGCACTAATACTAACACTATATCCAAACAGACCGAAATGAGATTCCACTTGAGCCTCGTCACCTAGGAGTTCTATCGAGTGCGGTCAAAATGATTTCCGAGCCTTGTTTGGAACAAACCGTGCACCTGTCTTGCACTAATACTAACACTATCTCCAAACGGACCGAAACAAGATTCCACTTGAGCCTCGTCACCTAGGAGTACCATCGGGTGCGTCCAAAATGATTTCTGATCCTATGGTACGTTTGGCACAAACCGTGAACCTGTCTTGCACTGATACTAACACTATCTCCAAACGGACCGAAAAAGGATACCACTTGAGCGTCGTCACCTAGGAGTACCATCAGGTGCGTCCAAAATGATTTCTGATCCTATGGTACGTTTGGCACAAACCGTGCACCTATCTTGCACTGATACTAACACTATCTCCAAACGGACCGAAACAAGATTCCACTTGAGCCTCATCACCTTGGAGTTCTATCGGGTGCGGTCAAAATGATTTTCGAGCCTTGTTTGGAACAAACCGTGCACCTATCTTGCACTAATACTAACACTATCTCCAAACGGACCGAAATAAGATTCCACTTGAGCCTCATCACCTAGGAGTTCCATCGGGTCCTTCTGAAATGATTTCCGAGCCTTGTTTGGCACAAACCGTGCACCTATCTAGCACTGATACTAACACTATCTCCAAGCGGACCGAAACAAGATTCCACTTGAGCCTCGTCACCAAGGAGTACCATCGAGTGCGTCCAAAATGATTTCTGAGCCTATGGTATGTTTGGCACAAACCATGCACCTGTCTTGCACTAATACTAACACTATCTCCAAACGGACCGAAACAAGATTCCACTTGAGCCTCGTCACCTAGGAGTACCATCGGGTGTGTCCAAAATGATTTCTGATCCTATGGTACGTTTGGCACAAACCGTGCACCTATCTTGCACTGATACAAACACTATCTCTAAATGGACTGAAACAAGATTCCACTTGAGCCTCGTCACCTAGGAGTTCTATTGGGTGCGGTCAAAATGATTTTTGAGCCTTGTTTGGAACAAACCGTGCACTTGTCTAGCACTAATACTAACACTATCTCTAAATGGACCGAAACAAGATTCAACTTGTGCCTCGTCATCTAGGAGTTCCATCAGGTGCTTCCGAAATGATTTCCGAGACTTGTTTGGCACAAACTATGCTCCTATATTGCACTAATACTAACACTATCTCCAAATGGACTGAAACAAGATTCCACTTGAGCCTCATCACCTAGGAGTACCATCGGGTGTGTCCAAAATAATTTTTGATCCTATGGTACGTTTGACACAAACCGTGCACCTATCTTGCACTAATCCTAACACTATATCCAAACGGACCAAAATGAGATTCCACTTGAGCCTCGTCACCTAGGAGTTCTATCGGGTGCGGTCAAAATGATTTCCAAGCCTTGTTTGGAACAAACCGTGCACCTATCTTGCACTAATACTAACACTATCTCCAAACGGACCGAAACAAGATTCCACTTGAGCCTCGTCACCTAGGAGTACCATCAGGTGCATCCAAAATGATTTCTGAGCCTATGGTACATTTGGCACAGACCGTGCACCTATCTTGCACTAATACTAACACTATATCCAAACGGACCGAAATGAGATTCCACTTGAGCCTCGTCACCTAGGAGTTCTATCGAGTGCGGTCAAAATGATTTCCGAGCCTTGTTTGGAACAAACCGTGCACCTGTCTTGCACTAATACTAACACTATCTCCAAACGGACCGAAACAAGATTCCACTTGAGCCTCGTCACCTAGGAGTACCATCGGGTGCGTCCAAAATGATTTCTGATCCTATGGTACGTTTGGCACAAACCGTGAACCTATCTTGCACTGATACTAACACTATCTCCAAACGGACCGAAAAAGGATTCCACTTGAGCGTCGTCACCTAGGAGTACCATCAGGTGCGTCCAAAATGATTTCTGATCCTATGGTACGTTTGGCACAAACCGTGCACCTATCTTGCACTGATACTAACACTATCTCCAAACGGACCGAAACAAGATTCCACTTGAGCCTCATCACCTTGGAGTTCTATCGGGTGCGGTCAAAATGATTTTCGAGCCTTGTTTGGAACAAACCGTGCACCTATCTTGCACTAATACTAACACTGTCTCCAAACGGACCGAAATAAGATTCCACTTGAGCCTCATCACCTAGGAGTTCCATCGGGTCCTTCTGAAATGATTTCCGAGCCTTGTTTGGCACAAACCGTGCACCTATCTAGCACTGATACTAACACTATCTCCAAACGGACCGAAACAAGATTCCACTTGAGCCTCGTCACCAAGGAGTACCATCGAGTGCGTCCAAAATGATTTCTGAGCCTATGGTATGTTTGGCACAAACCATGCACCTGTCTTGCACTAATACTAACACTATCTCCAAACGGACCGAAACAAGATTCCACTTGAGCCTCGTCACCTAGGAGTACCATCGGGTGTGTCCAAAATGATTTCTGATCCTATGGTACGTTTGGCACAAACCGTGCACCTATCTTGCACTGATACAAACACTATCTCTAAATGGACTGAAACAAGATTCCACTTGAGCCTCGTCACCTAGGAGTTCTATTGGGTGCGGTCAAAATGATTTTCGAGCCTTGTTTGGAACAAACCGTGCACTTGTCTAGCACTAATACTAACACTATCTCTAAACGGACCGAAACAAGATTCAACTTGTGCCTCGTCATCTAGGAGTTCCATCAGGTGCTTCCGAAATGATTTCCGAGACTTGTTTGGCACAAACTATGCACCTATATTGCACTAATACTAACACTATCTCCAAATGGACTGAAACAAGATTCCACTTGAGCCTCATCACCTAGGAGTACCATCGGGTGTGTCCAAAATAATTTTTGATCCTATGGTACGTTTGACACAAACCGTGCACCTATCTTGCACTAATCCTAACACTATATCCAAACGGACCAAAATGAGATTCCACTTGAGCCTCGTCACCTAGGAGTTCTATCGGGTGCGGTCAAAATGATTTTCTAGCCTTGTTTGGAACAAACCGTGCACTTATCTTGCACTAATACTAATACTATCTCCGAACGGACTAAAACAAGATTCCACTTGAGCCTCATCACCTAGGAGTTCCATCGGGTGCTTCTGAAATGATTTCCGAGCCTTGTTTGGCACAAACCGTGCACCTATCTTTCATTGATACTAACACTATCTCCAAACGGACTGAAACAAGATTCCACTTGAGCCTCGTCACCTAGGAGTTCCATCGGGTGCGTCCAAAACGATTTCTGAGCCTATGGTACATTAGGCACAAACCATGCACCTTTCTTGCACTAAAACTAACACTATATCCAAACGGACCAAAACGAGATTTCACTTGAGCCTCGTCACCTAGGAGTTCTATTGGGTGCGGTCAAAATGATTTCCGAGCCTTGTTTGGAACACACCGTGCACCTATCCTGCACTAATAATAACACTAACTCCAAACGGACCAAAACATGATTCCACTTAAGCCTCGTCATGTACGAGATCCATCGGGTGCTTCCGAAATGATTTCCGAGCCTTGTTTGGCACAAACCGTGCACCTATCTTGCACTGATACTAACACTATCTACAAACGGACCAAAACAAGATTCCACTTGAGCCTCGTCACCTAGGAGTACCATAGGGTGCGTCCAAAATGATTTCTGAGCCTATGGTATGTTTGGCACAAACCGTGCACCTGTCTTGCACTGATACTAACACTGTCTCCAAACAGACCGAAACAAGATTCCACTTGAGCCTCGTCACCTAGGAGTTCTATCGGGTGCGGTCAAAATGATTTCCAAGCCTTGTTTGAAACAAACTGTGCACCTGTCTTGCACAAAGACTAACACTATCTCCAAACGGACTAAAACAATATTCCACTTGAGCCTCGTCACCTAGGAGTACCATCGGGTGCGTCCAAAATGATTTCTGATCCTATGGTACGTTTGGCACAAACCGTGCACCTACCTTGCACTGATACTAACACTATCTCCAAACGGACTGAAACAAGATTCCACTCGAGCCTCGTCACCTAGGAGTACCATCAGGTGCGTCCAAAACGATTTCTGATCCTATGGTACGTTTGGCACAAACCGTGCACCTATCTTGCACTTATACTAACACTATCTCCAAACGGACCGAAATAAGATTCCACTTGAGCCTCGTCACCTAGGAGTTCCATCGGGTGCATCCAAAACAATTTCTGAGCCTATGGTACATTAGGCACAAACCGTGCACCTATCTTGCACTAATACGAACACTATATCCAAACAGACCGAAATGAGATTCCACTTGAGCCTTGTCACGTAGGAGTTCTATCGCGTGCGGTCAAAATGATTTCCGAGCCTTGTTTGGAACAAACCGTGCACCTATCTTGCACTAATACTAACACTAACTCCAAACGGACCGAAACAAGATTCCACTTGAGCCTCGTCACCTAGGAGTTCTATCGGGTGCTTCGAAAATGATTTTCGAGCCTTGGTTGGCACAAACCGTGCACCAATCTTGCACTGATACTAACACTATCTCTAAACGGACTGAAACAAGATTCCACTTGAGCCTCATCACCTTGGAGTTCCATCGGGTGCGTCCAAAACGATTTCTGAGCGTATGGTACATTAGGCACAAACCATGCACCTATCTTGCACTAAAACTAACACTATATTCAAACGGACCGAAACAAGATTTCACTTGAGCCTCGTCACCTAGGAGTTCTATCGGGTGCGGTCAAAATGATTTCTAAGCCTTGTTTGGAACAAACCGTGCAAATATCTTGCACTAATACTAACACTAACTCCAAACGGCCGAAACAAGATTCCACTTAAGCCTCATCATCTACGAGATCCATCGGGTGCTTCCGAAATGATTTCCGAGCCTTGTTTGGCACAAACCGTGCACCTATCTTGCACTGATACTAACACTATCTCCAAAAGGACCGAAACAAGATTCCACTTGAGCCTCGTCACCTAGGAGTACCATAGGGTGCGTCCAAAATGATTTCTGAGCCTATGGTATGTTTGGCACAAACCGTGCACCTGTCTTGCACTAATACTAACACTATATCCAAACAGACCGAAATGAGATTTCACTTGAGCCTTGTCACCTAGGAGTTCTATCGGGTGCGGTCAAAATGATTTCTGAGCCTTGTTTAGAAGAAACCGTGCACCTGTCTTGCACTAATACTAACACTATCTCCAAACGGACTGAAACAATATTCCACTTGAGCCTCGTCACCTAGGAGTACCATCGGGTGCGTCCAAAATGATTTCTGATCCTACGGTACATTTGGCACAAACCGTGCACCTACCTTGCACTGATACTAACACTATCTCCAAACGGACTGAAACAAGATTCCACTCGAGCCTCGTCACCTAGGAGTACCATCAGGTGCGTCCAAAACGATTTCTGATCCCATGGTACGTTTGGCACAAACCGTGCACCTATCTTGCACTTATACTAACACTATCTCCAAATGGACCGAAACAAGATTCCACTTGAGCCTCGTCACCTAGGAGTTCCATCGGGTGCATCCAAAACAATTTCTGAGCCTATGGTACATTAGGCACAAACCGTGCACCTATCTTGCACTAATACGAACACTATATCCAAACAGACCAAAACGAGATTCCACTTGAGCCTTGTCACGTAGGAGTTCTATCGAGTGCGGTCAAAATGATTTCCGAGCCTTGTTTGGAACAAACCGTGCACCTATCTTGCACTAATACTAACACTATCTCCAAACGGACCGAAACAAGATTCCACTTGAGCCTCGTCACCTAGGAGTACCATCAGGTGCGTCCAAAATGATTTCTGAGCCTATGGTACGTTTGGCACAGATCGTGCACCTATCTTGCACTAATACTAACACTATATCCAAACGGACTAAAACGAGATTCCACTTGAGCCTCGTCACCTAGGAGTTCTATCGAGTGCGGTCAAAATGATTTCCGAGCCTTGTTTGGAACAAACCATGCACCTGTCTTGCACTAATACTAACACTATTTCCAAACGGACCGAAACAAGATTCCACTTGAGCCTCGTCACCTAGGAGTACCATCGGGTGCGTCCAAAATGATTTCTGATCCTATGGTACGTTTGGCACAAACCGTGAACCTATCTTGCACTGATACTAACACTATCTCCAAACGGACCGAAAAAGGATTCCACTTGAGCGTCGTCACCTAGGGGTACCATCAGGTGCGTCCAAAATAATTTCTGATCCTATGGTACGTTTGGCACAAACCGTGCACCTATCTTGCACTGATACTAACACTATCTCCAAACGGACCGAAACAAGATTCCACTTGAGCCTCATTACCTTGGAGTTCTATCGGGTGCGGTCAAAATGATTTTCGAGCCTTGTTTGGAACAAACCGTGCACCTATCTTGCACTAATACTAACACTATCTCCAAACGGACCGAAATAAGATTCCACTTGAGCCTCATCACCTAGGAGTTCCATCGGGTCCTTCTGAAATGATTTCCGAGCCTTGTTTGGCACAAACCGTGCACCTATCTAGCACTGATACTAACACTATCTCCAAATGGACCGAAACAAGATTCCACTTGAGCCTCGTCACCAAGGAGTACCATCGAGTGCGTCCAAAATGATTTCTGAGCCTATGGTATGTTTGGCACAAACCATGCACCTGTCTTGCACTAATACTAACACTATCTCCAAACGGACCGAAACAAGATTCCACTTGAGCCTCGTCACCTAGGAGTACCATCGGGTGTGTCCAAAATGATTTCTGATCCTATGGTACGTTTGGCACAAACCGTGCACCTATCTTGCACTGATACAAACACTATCTCTAAATGGACTGAAACAAGATTCCACTTGAGCCTCGTCACCTAGGAGTTCTATTGGGTGCGGTCAAAATGATTTTCGAGCCTTGTTTGGAACAAACCGTGCACTTGTCTAGCACTAATACTAACACTATCTCTAAACGGACCGAAACAAGATTCAACTTGTGCCTCGTCATCTAGGAGTTCCATCAGGTGCTTCCGAAATGATTTCCGAGACTTGTTTGGCACAAACTATGCACCTATATTGCACTAATACTAACACTATCTCCAAATGGACTGAAACAAGATTCCACTTGAGCCTCATCACCTAGGAGTACCATCGGGTGTGTCCAAAATAATTTTTGATCCTATGGTACGTTTGACACAAACCGTGCACCTATCTTGCACTAATCCTAACACTATATCCAAACGGACCAAAATGAGATTCCACTTGAGCCTCGTCACCTAGGAGTTCTATCAGGTGCGGTCAAAATGATTTCCAAGCCTTGTTTGGAACAAACCGTGCACCTATCTTGCACTAATACTAACACTATCTCCAAACGGACCGAAACAAGATTCCACTTGAGCCTCGTCACCTAGGAGTACCATCAGGTGCATCCAAAATGATTTCTGAGCCTATGGTACGTTTGGCACAGACCGTGCACCTATCTTGCACTAATACTAACACTATATCCAAACGGACCGAAATGAGATTCCACTTGAGCCTCGTCACCTAGGAGTTCTATCGAGTGCGGTCAAAATGATTTCTGAGCCTTGTTTGGAACAAACCGTGCACCTGTCTTGCACTAATACTAACACTATCTCCAAACGGACCGAAACAAGATTCCACTTGAGCCTCGTCACCTAGGAGTACCATCGGGTGCGTCCAAAATGATTTCTGATCCTATGGTACGTTTGGCACAAACTGTGAACCTATCTTGCACTGATACTAACACTATCTCCAAACGGACCGAAAAAGGATTCCACTTGAGCGTCGTCACCTAGGAGTACCATCAGGTGCGTCCAAAATGATTTCTGATCCTATGGTACGTTTGGCACAAACCGTGCACCTATCTTGCACTGATACTAACACTATCTCCAAACGGACCGAAACAAGATTCCACTTGAGCCTCATCACCTTGGAGTTCTATCGGGTGCGGTCAAAATGATTTTCGAGCCTTGTTTGGAACAAACCGTGCACCTATCTTGCACTAATACTAACACTATCTCCAAACGGACCGAAATAAGATTCCACTTGAGCCTCATCACCTAGGAGTTCCATCGGGTCCTTCTGAAATGATTTCCGAGCCTTGTTTGGCACAAACCGTGCACCTATCTAGCACTGATACTAACACTATCTCCAAACGGACCGAAACAAGATTCCACTTGAGCCTCGTCACCAAGGAGTACCATCGAGTGCGTCCAAAATGATTTCTGAGCCTATGGTATGTTTGGCACAAACCATGCACCTGTCTTGGACTAATACTAACACTATCTCCAAACGGACCGAAACAAGATTCCACTTGAGCCTCGTCACCTAGGAGTACCATCGGGTGTGTCCAAAATGATTTCTGATCCTATGGTACGTTTGGCACAAACCGTGCACCTATCTTGCACTGATACAAACACTATCTCTAAATGGACTGAAACAAGATTCCACTTGAGCCTCGTCACCTAGGAGTTCTATTGGGTGCGGTCAAAATGATTTTCGAGCCTTGCTTGGAACAAACCGTGCACTTGTCTAGCACTAATACTAACACTATCTCTAAACGGACCGAAACAAGATTCAACTTGTGCCTCGTCATCTAGGAGTTCCATCAGGTGCTTCCGAAATGATTTCCGAGACTTGTTTGGCACAAACTATGCACCTATATTGCACTAATACTAACACTATCTCCAAATGGACTGAAACAAGATTCCACTTGAGCCTCATCACCTAGGAGTACCATCGGGTGTGTCCAAAATAATTTTTGATCCTATGGTACGTTTGACACAAACCGTGCACCTATCTTGCACTAATCCTAACACTATATCCAAACGGACCAAAATGAGATTCCACTTGACACTCGTCACCTAGGAGTTCTATCGGGTGCGGTCAAAATGATTTTCTAGCCTTGTTTGGAACAAACCGTGCACTTATCTTGCACTAATACTAATACTATCTCCGAACGGACTAAAACAAGATTCCACTTGAGCCTCATCACCTAGGAGTTCCATCGGGTGCTTCTGAAATGATTTCCGAGCCTTGTTTGGCACAAACCGTGCACCTATCTTTCATTGATACTAACACTATCTCCAAACGGACTGAAACAAGATTCCACTTGAGCCTCGTCACCTAGGAGTTCCATCGGGTGCGTCCAAAACGATTTCTGAGCCTATGGTACATTAGGCACAAACCATGCACCTTTCTTGCACTAAAACTAACACTATATCCAAATGGACCAAAACGAGATTTCACTTGAGCCTCGTCACCTAGGAGTTCTATTGGGTGCGGTCAAAATGATTTCCGAGCCTTGTTTGGAACACACCGTGCACCTATCCTGCACTAATAATAACACTAACTCCAAACGGACCAAAACATGATTCCACTTAAGCCTCGTCATGTACGAGATCCATCGGGTGCTTCCGAAATGATTTCCGAGCCTTGTTTGGCACAAACCGTGCACCTATCTTGCACTGATACTAACACTATCTACAAACGGACCAAAACAAGATTCCACTTGAGCCTCGTCACCTAGGAGTACCATAGGGTGCGTCCAAAATGATTTCTGAGCCTATGGTATGTTTGGCACAAACCGTGCACCTGTCTTGCACTGATACTAACACTGTCTCCAAACAGACCGAAACAAGATTCCACTTGAGCCTCGTCACCTAGGAGTTCTATCGGGTGCGGTCAAAATGATTTCCAAGCCTTGTTTGAAACAAACTGTGCACCTGTCTTGCACTAAGACTAACACTATCTCCAAACGGACTAAAACAATATTCCACTTGAGCCTCGTCACCTAGGAGTACCATCGGGTGCGTCCAAAATGATTTCTGATCCTATGGTACGTTTGGCACAAACCGTGCACCTACCTTGCACTGATACTAACACTATCTCCAAACGGACTGAAACAAGATTCCACTCGAGCCTCGTCACCTAGGAGTACCATCAGGTGCGTCCAAAACGATTTCTGATCCTATGGTACGTTTGGCACAAACCGTGCACCTATCTTGCACTTATACTAACACTATCTCCAAACGGACCGAAACAAGATTCCACTTGAGCCTCGTCACCTAGGAGTTCCATCGGGTGCATCCAAAACAATTTCTGAGCCTATGGTACATTAGGCACAAACCGTGCACCTATCTTGCACTAATACGAACACTATATCCAAACAGACCAAAATGAGATTCCACTTGAGCCTTGTCACGTAGGAGTTCTATCGCGTAAGGTCAAAATGATTTCCGAGCCTTGTTTGGAACAAACCGTGCACCTATCTTGCACTAATACTAACACTAACTCCAAACGGACCGAAACAAGATTCCACTTGAGCCTCGTCACCTAGGAGTTCTATCGGGTGCTTCGAAAATGATTTTCGAGCCTTGGTTGGCACAAACCGTGCACCAATCTTGCACTGATACTAACACTATCTCTAAACGGACTGAAACAAGATTCCAATTGAGCCTCATCACCTTGGGGTTCCATCGGGTGCGTCCAAATCGATTTCTGAGCGTATGGTACATTAGGCACAAACCATGCACCTATCTTGCACTAAAACTAACACTATATTCAAACGGACCGAAACAAGATTTCACTTGAGCCTCGTCACCTAGGAGTTCTATCGGGTGCGGTCAAAATGATTTCTAAGCCTTGTTTGGAACAAACCGTGCAAATATCTTGCACTAATACTAACACTAACTCCAAACGGCCGAAACAAGATTCCACTTAAGCCTCATCATCTACGAGATCCATCGGGTGCTTCCGAAATGATTTCCGAGCCTTGTTTGGCACAAACCGTGCACCTATCTTGCACTGATACTAACACTATCTCCAAAAGGACCGAAACAAGATTCCACTTGAGCCTCGTCACCTAGGAGTACCATAGGGTGCGTCCAAAATGATTTCTGAGCCTATGGTATGTTTGGCACAAACCGTGCACCTGTCTTGCACTAATACTAACACTATATCCAAACAGACCGAAATGAGATTTCACTTGAGCCTTGTCACCTAGGAGTTCTATCGGGTGCGGTCAAAATGATTTCTGAGCCTTGTTTAGAAGAAACCGTGCACCTGTCTTGCACTAATACTAACACTATCTCCAAACAGACTGAAACAATATTCCACTTGAGCCTCGTCACCTAGGAGTACCATCGGATGCGTCCAAAATGATTTCTGATCCTATGGTACATTTGGCACAAACCGTGCACCTACCTTGCACTGATACTAACACTATCTCCAAACGGACTGAAACAAGATTCCACTCGAGCCTCGTCACCTAGGAGTACCATCAGGTGCGTCCAAAACGATTTCTGATCCCATGGTACGTTTGGCACAAACCGTGCACCTATCTTGCACTTATACTAACACTATCTCCAAATGGACCGAAACAAGATTCCAATTGAGCCTCGTCACCTAGGAGTTCCATCGGGTGCATCCAAAACAATTTCTGAGCCTATGGTACATTAGGCACAAACCGTGCACCTATCTTGCACTAATACGAACACTATATCCAAACAAACCAAAACGAGATTCCACTTGAGCCTTGTCACGTAGGAGTTCTATCGAGTGCGGTCAAAATGATTTCCGAGCCTTGTTTGGAACAAACCGTGCACCTATCTTGCACTAATACTAACACTATCTCCAAACGGACCGAAACAAGATTCCACTTGAGCCTCGTCACCTAGGAGTACCATCAGGTGCGTCCAAAATGATTTCTGAGCCTATGGTACGTTTGGCACAGATCGTGCACCTATCTTGCACTAATACTAACACTATATCCAAACGGACTGAAACGAGATTCCACTTGAGCCTCGTCACCTAGGAGTTCTATCGAGTGCGGTCAAAATGATTTCCGAGCCTTGTTTGGAACAAACCATGCACCTGTCTTGCACTAATACTAACACTATCTCCAAACGGACCGAAACAAAATTCCACTTGAGCCTCGTCACCTAGGAGTACCATCGGGTGCGTCCAAAATGATTTCTGATCCTATGGTACGTTTGGCACAAACCGTGCACCTATCTTGCACTGATACTAACACTATCTCCAAATGGACCGAAACAAGATTCCACTTGAGCCTCGTCACCTAGGAGTACCATCAGGTGCGTCCAAAATGATTTCTGATCCAATGGTACGTTTGGCACAAACCGTGCACCTTTCTTGCACTGATACTAACACTATCTCCAAACGGACCGAAACAAGATTCCACTTGAGCCTCGTCACCTTGGAGTTCTATTGGGTGCGGTCAAAATGATTTCTGAGCCTTGTTTGGAACAAACCATGCACCTGTCTTGCACTAATACTAACACTATCTCCAAACGTACCGATACAAGATTCCACTTGAGCCTCGTCACCTAGGAGTACCATCGGGTGTGTCCAAAATGATTTCTGATCCTATGGTACATTTGGCACAAACCGTGCACCTATCTTGCACTGATACAAACACTATCTCTAAATGGACCGAAACAAGATTCCACTTGCGCCTCATCACCTAGGAGTTCTATTGGGTGCGGTCAAAATGATTTTTGAGCCTTGTTTGGAACAAACCGTGCACTTGTCTAGCACTAATACTAACACTATCTCTAAACGGACCGAAACAAGATTCCACTTGTGCCTCGTCATCTAGGAGTTCCATCGGGTGCTTCCGAAATGATTTCCGAGACTTGTTTGGCACAAACTATGCACCTATATTGCACTAATTCTAACACTATCTCCAAACGGACTGAAACAAGATTCCACTTGAGCCTCATCACCTAGGAGTACCATCGGGTGTGTCCAAAATGATTTTTGATCCTATGGTACGTTTGACACAAACCGTGCACCTATCTTGCACTAATCCTAACACTATATCCAAACGGACCAAAACGAGATTCCACTTGAGCCTCGTCACCTAGGAGTTCTATCGGGTGCGGTCAAAATGATTTCCTAGCCTTGTTTGGAACAAACCATGCACTTATCTTGCACTAATACTAATACTATCTCCAAATAGACTAAAACAAGATTCCACTTGAGCCTCATCACCTAAGAGTTCCATCGGGTGCTTCTGAAATGATTTCCGAGCCTTGTTTGGCACAAACCGTGCACCTATCTTTCATTGATACTAACACTATCTCCAAACGGACTGAAACAAGATTCCACTTGAGCCTCGTCACCTAGGAGTTCCATCGGGTGCGTCCAAAATGATTTCTGAGCCTATGGTACATTAGGCACAAACCATGCACCTTTCTTGCACTAAAACTAACACTATATCCAAACGGACCGAAACGAGATTTCACTTAAGCCTCGTCATGTACGAGATCCATCGGGTGCTTCCGAAATGATTTCCGAGCCTTATTTGACACAAACCGTGCACCTATCTAGCACTGATACTAACACTATCTCCAAACGGACCGAAACAAGATTCCACTTGAGCCTCGTCACCTAGGAGTTCCATCGGGTGCATCCAAAACGATTTCTGAGCCTATGGTACATTAGGCACAAATCGTGCAACTATCTTGCACTAATACGAACACTATATCCAAATAGGCCGTAACGAGATTCCACTTGTGCCTTGTCACCTAGGAGTTCTATTGGGTGTGATCAAAATGATTTCCGAGCCTTGTTTGGAACAAACCGTGCACCTATCCTGCACTAATAATAACACTAACTCCAAACGGACCAAAACATGATTCCACTTAAGCCTCGTCATGTACGAGATCCATCGGGTGCTTCCGAAATGATTTCCGAGCCTTGTTTGGCACAAACCGTGCACCTATCTTGCACTGATACTAACACTATCTCCAAACGGACCGAAACAAGATACCACTTGAGCCTCGTCACCTAGGAGTACCATAGGGTGCATCCAAAATGATTTCTGAGCCTATGGTATGTTTGGAACAAACCATGCACCTGTCTTGCACTGATACTAACACTGTCTCCAAACAGACCGAAACAAGATTTCACTTGAGCCTCGTCACCTAGGAGTTCTATCGGGTGTGGTCAAAATGATTTCCAAGCCTTGTTTGAAACAAACCGTGCACCTGTCTTGCACTAATACTAACACTATCTCCAAACAGAATAAAACAATATTCCACTTGAGCCTCGTCACCTAGGAGTACCTTCGGGTGCGTCCAAAATGATTTCTGATCCTATGGTACGTTTGGCACAAACCGTGCACCTACCTTGCACTGATACTAACACTATCTCCAAACGGACTGAAACAAGATTCCACTCGAGCCTCATCACCTAGGAGTACCATCAGGTGCGTCCAAAACGATTTCTGATCCTATGGTACGTTTGGCACAAACCGTGCACCTATCTTGCACTTATACTAACACTATCTCCAAATGGACCGAAACAAGATTCCACTTGAGCCTCGTCACCTAGGAGTTCCATCGGGTGCATCCAAAACAATTTCTGAGCCTATGGTACATTAGGCACAAACCATGCACCTATCTTGCACTAATACGAACACTATATCCAAACAGACTGAAACGAGATTCCACTTGAGCCTTGTCACGTAGGAATTCTATCGGGTGCTGTCAAAATGATTTCCGAGCCTTGTTTGGAACAAACCGTGCACCTATCTTGCACTAATACTAACACTAACTCCAAACAGACCGAAACAAGATTCCACTTGAGCCTCGTCACCTAGGAGTTCTATCGGGTGCTTCCAAAATGATTTCCGAGCCTTGGTTGGCACAAACCGTGCACCAATCTTGCACTGATACTAACACTATCTCTAAACGGACTGAAACAAGATTCCACTTGAGCCTCATCACCTTGGAGTTCCATCGGGTGCGTCCAAAATGATTTCTGAGCGTATGGTACATTAGGCACAAACCATGCACCTATCTTGCACTAAAACTAACACTATATTCAAACGGACCGAAACAAGATTTCACTTGAGCCTCGTCACCTAGGAGTTCTATCGGGTGCGGTCAAAATGATTTCTAAGCCTTGTTTGGAACAAACCGTACAAATATCTTGCACTAATACTAACACTAACTCCAAACGGCCGAAACAAGATTCCACTTAAGCCTCATCATCTACGAGATCCATCGGGTGCTTTCGAAATGATTTCCGAGCCTTGTTTGGCACAAACCATGCACCAATCTTGCACTGATACTAACACTATCTCCAAACGGACCGAAACAAGATTCCACATGAGCCTCATCACCTAGGAGTACCATAGGGCGTGTCCAAAATGATTTCTGAGCCTATGGTATGTTTGGCACAAACCGTGCACCTGTCTTGCACTAATACTAACACTATATCCAAACAGACCGAAATGAGATTTCATTTGAGCCTCGTCACCTAGGAGTTCTATCAGGTGCGGTTAAAATGATTTCTCAGCCTTGTTTAGAAGAAACTGTGCACCTGTCTTGCACTAAAACTAACACTATCTCCAAACGGACCAAAACAAGATTCCACTTGAGCCTCGTCACCTAGGAGTACCATCGGGTGTGTCCAAAACAATTTCTGAGCCTATGGTACATTAGGCACAAACCGTGCACCTATCTTGCACTAATACGAATACTATATCCAAACAGACCGAAACAAGATTCCACTTGAGCCTCGTCACCTAGGAGTACCATCGGGTGCGTCCAAAATGATTTCTGATCCTATGGTACGTTTGGCACAAACCGTGCACCTATCTTGCACTGATACTAACACTATCTCCAAATGGACCGAAACAAGATTCCACTTGAGCCTCATCACCTAGGAGTTCCATCGGGTGCATCCAAAACAATTTCTAAGCCTATGGTACATTAGGCACAAACCATGCACCTATCTTGCACTAATACGAACACTATATCCAAACAGACCGAAACGAGATTCCACTTGAGCCTTGTCACCTAGGAGTTCTATCGGGTGCGGTCAAAATGATTTCCGAGCCTTGTTTGGAACAAACTGTGCACCTATCTTGCACTAATACTAACACTAACTCCAAACAGACCGAAACAAGATTCCACTTGAGCCTCGTCACCTAGGAGTTCTATCGGGTGCTTCCAAAATGATTTCCGAGCCTTGGTTGGCACAAACCGTGCACCTATCTTGCACTGATACTTACACTATCTCCAAACGCACCGAAACAAGATTCCACTTGAGCCTCATCACCTAGGAGTACCATCGGGTGCGTCCAAAATGATTTCTGATCCTATGGTACGTTTGGCACAAATCGTGCACCTATCTTGCACTGATACTAACACTATCTCCAAACGGACCAAAACAAGATTCCACTTGAGCCTCGTCACCTAGGAGTACCATCGGGTGCGTCCAAAATGATTTCTTATCCTATTGTACGTTTGGCACAAATCGTGCACCTATCTTGCACTAATCCTAACACTATATCCAAACGGACCGAAACGAGATTCCACTTGAGCCTCGTCACCTAGGAGTTCTATCGGGTGCGGTCAAAATGATTTCCGAGCCTTGTTTGGAACAAACCATGCACTTATCTTGCACTAATACTAATACTATCTCCAAACGGACTGAAACAAGATTCCACTTGAGCCTCGTCACCTAGGAGTTCCATCGGGTGCTTCCGAAATGATTTCCGAGCCTTGTTTGGCACAAACCGTGCACCTATCTTTCATTGATTCTAACACTATCTCCAAACGGACTGAAACAAGATTCCACTTGAGCCTCGTCACCTAGGAGTTCCATCGGGTGCGTCCAAAATGATTTCTGAGCCTATGGTACATTAGGCACAAACCATGCACCTTTCTTGCACTAAAACTAACACTATATCCAAACGGACTGAAATGAGATTTCACTTGAGCCTTGTCACCTAGGAGTTCTATCGGGTGTGGTCAAAATGATTTCCGAGCCTTGTTTGGAACAAACCGTGCACCTATCTTTCACTAATACTAACACTAACTCCAAACGGACCAAAACAAGATTCCACTTAAGCTTCGTCATCTACGAGATCCATTGGGTGCTTCTGAAATGATTTCGGAGCCTTGTTTGGCACAAACCGTGCACCTATCTTGCACTGATACTAACACTATCTCCAAATGGACCGAAACAAGATTCCACTTGAGCCTCATCAACTAGGAGTACCATCGGGTGCGTCTAAAACGATTTTTGAGCGTATGGTATGTTTGGCATAGACCGTGCACCTATCTTGCACTGATACTAACACTATCTCCAAATGGACCGAAACAAGATTCCACTTGAGCCTCGTCAACTAGGAGTACCATCGGGTGCGTCTAAAACGATTTTTGAGCGTATGGTATGTTTGGCATAGACCGTGCACCCATCTTGCACTAATACTAACACTATATCCAAACGGACCGAAATGAGATTCCACTTGAGCCTCATCACCTAGGAGTTCTATTGGGTGCGGTCAAAATAATTTCCGAGCCTTGTTTGGAACAAACCGTGCACCAATCTTGCACTAATACGAACACTATATCCAAACGGACCGAAACAAGATTCCACTTGAGCCTCGTCACCTAGGAGTACCATCGGGTGCGTCCAAAATGATTTCTGAGCCTATGGTACATTAGGCACAAACCGTGCACCTATCTTGCACTAATACGAATACTATATCCAAACAGACCAAAACGAGATTCCACTTGAGCCTTGTCACCTAGGAGTTCTATCGGGTGCGGTCAAAATGATTTCCGAGCCTTGTTTGGAACAAACCGTGCACCTATCTTGCACTAATACTAACACTAACTCCAAACGGACCGAAACAAGATTCCACTTGAGCCTCGTCACCTAGGAGTTCTATCGGGTGCTTCCAAAATGATTTCCGAGCCTTGGTTGGCACAAACCGTGCACCTATCTTGCACTGATACTAACACTATCTCCAAACACACCAAAACATAATTCCACTTGAGCCTCGTCACCTAGGAGTTCCATTGGGTGCGTCCAAAATGATTTCTGAGCCTATGGTACATTAGGCACAAACCGTGCACCTATCTTGCACTGATACTAACACTATCTCCAAACGGTCCAAAACAAGATTCCACTTGAGCCTCTTCACCTAGGAGTACCATTGGGTGCGTCCAAAATGATTTCTGAGCCTATGGTACATTTGGCACAGACCGTGCACCTTTCTTCCACTAATACTAACACTATATCCAAACGGACCGAAACGAGATTCCACTTGAGCCTCGTCACCTAGGAGTTCTATCGGGTGTGGTCAAAATGATTTCCGAGCCTTGTTTGGAACAAACCATGCACCTATCTTGCACTAATACTAACACTATCTCCAAACGGACCGAAACAAGATTCCACTTGAGCCTCGTCACCTAGGAGTACCATCGGGTGCGTCCAAAATGATTTCTAAGCCTATGATACGTTTGGCACAGACCGTGCACCTATCTTGCACAAATACTAACACTATATCCAAACGGACCGAAACGAGATTCCACTTGAGCCTCGTCACCTAGGAGTTCTATCAAGTGCGGTCAAAATGATTTCTGAGCCTTGTTTGGAACAAACCGTGCACCTGTCTTGCACTAATACTAACACTATCTCCAAACGGACCGAAACAAGATTCCACTTGAGCCTCGTCACCTAGGAGTACCATCGGGTGCGTCCAAAATGATTTCTAAGCCTATGGTACGTTTGGCACAGACCGTGCACCTATCTTGAACAAATACTAACACTATATCCAAACGGACCAAAACGAGATTCCACTTGAGCCTCGTCACCTAGGAGTTCTATCAAGTGCGGTCAAAATGATTTCTGAGCCTTGTTTGGAACAAACCATGCACCTGTCTTGCACTAATAATAACACTATCTCCAAACAGACCAAAACAAGATTCCACTTGAGCCTCGTCACCTAGGAGTACCATCGGGTGCATCCAAAACGATTTCTGATCCTATGGTACGTTTAGCACAAACTGTGCACCTGTCTTGCACTGATACTAACACTATCTCCAAATGGACCGAAACAAGATTCCACTTGAGCCTCGTCACCTAGGAGTACCATCAGGTGCATCCAAAATGATTTCTGATCCTATGGTATGTTTGGCACAAACCGTGCACCTATCTTGCACTGATACTAACACTATCTCCAAATGGACCGAAACAAGATTCCACTTGAGCCTCGTCACCTTGGAGTTCTATCGGGTGCGGTCAAAATGATTTCTAAGCCTTGTTTGGAACAAACCGTGCACCTGTCTTGCACTAATACTAACACTATCTCCAAACGGACCGAAACAAGATTCCACTTGAGCCTCGTCACCTAGGAGTTCTATCAGGTGCGGTTAAAATGATTTCTCAGCCTTGTTTAGAAGAAACTGTGCACCTGTCTTGCACTAAAACTAACACTATCTCCAAACGGACCAAAACAAGATTCCACTTGAGCCTCGTCACCTAGGAGTACCATCGGGTGTGTCCAAAACAATTTCTGAGCCTATGGTACATTAGGCACAAACCGTGCACCTATCTTGCACTAATACGAATACTATATCCAAACGGACCGAAACAAGATTCCACTTGAGCCTCGTCACCTAGGAGTACCATCGGGTGCGTCCAAAATGATTTCTGATCCTATGGTACGTTTGGCACAAACCGTGCACCTATCTTGCACTGATACTAACACTATCTCCAAACGGACCGAAACAAGATTCCACTTGAGCCTCATCACCTAGGAGTTCCATCGGGTGCATCCAAAACAATTTCTAAGCCTATGGTACATTAGGCACAAACCATGCACCTATCTTGCACTAATACGAACACTATATCCAAACAGACCGAAACGAGATTCCACTTGAGCCTTGTCACCTAGGAGTTCTATCGGGTGCGGTCAAAATGATTTCCGAGCCTTGTTTGGAACAAACTGTGCACCTATCTTGCACTAATACTAACACTAACTCCAAACAGACCGAAACAAGATTCCACTTGACCCTCGTCACCTAGGAGTTCTATCGGGTGCTTCCAAAATGATTTCCGAGCCTTGGTTGGCACAAACCGTGCACCTATCTTGCACTGATACTTACACTATCTCCAAACGCACCGAAACAAGATTCCACTTGAGCCTCATCACCTAGGAGTACCATCGGGTGCGTCCAAAATGATTTCTGATCCTATGGTACGTTTGGCACAAATCGTGCACCTATCTTGCACTGATACTAACACTATCTCCAAACGGACCAAAACAAGATTCCACTTGAGCCTCGTCACCTAGGAGTACCATCGGGTGCGTCCAAAATGATTTCTTATCCTATTGTACGTTTGGCACAAATCGTGCACCTATCTTGCACTAATCCTAACACTATATCCAAACGGACCGAAACGAGATTCCACTTGAGCCTCGTCACCTAGGAGTTCTATCGGGTGCGGTCAAAATGATTTCCGAGCCTTGTTTGGAACAAACCATGCACTTATCTTGCACTAATACTAATACTATCTCCAAACGGACTGAAACAAGATTCCACTTGAGCCTCGTCACCTAGGAGTTCCATCGGGTGCTTCCGAAATGATTTCCGAGCCTTGTTTGGCACAAACCGTGCACCTATCTTTCATTGATTCTAACACTATCTCCAAACGGACTAAAACAAGATTCCACTTGAGCCTCGTCACCTAGGAGTTCCATCGGGTGCGTCCAAAACGATTTCTGAGCCTATGGTACATTAGGCACAAACCATGCACCTTTCTTGCACTAAAACTAACACTATATCCAAACGGACTGAAATGAGATTTCACTTGAGCCTTGTCACCTAGGAGTTCTATCGGGTGTGGTCAAAATGATTTCCGAGCCTTGTTTGGAACAAACCGTGCACCTATCTTGCACTAATACTAACACTAACTCCAAACGGACCAAAACAAGATTCCACTTAAGCTTCGTCATCTACGAGATCCATTGGGTGCTTCTGAAATGATTTCGGAGCCTTGTTTGGCACAAACCGTGCACCTATCTTGCACTGATACTAACACTATCTCCAAATGGACCGAAACAAGATTCCACTTGAGCCTCGTCAACTATGAGTACCATCGGGTGCGTCTAAAACGATTTTTGAGCGTATGGTATGTTTGGCATAGACCGTGCACCTATCTTGCACTGATACTAACACTATCTCCAAATGGACCGAAACAAGATTCCACTTGAGCCTCGTCAACTAGGAGTACCATCGGGTGCGTCTAAAACGATTTTTGAGCGTATGGTATGTTTGGCATAGACCGTGCACCCATCTTGCACTAATACTAACACTATATCCAAACGGACCGAAATGAGATTCCACTTGAGCCTCATCACCTAGGAGTTCTATCGGGTGCGGTCAAAATAATTTCCGAGCCTTGTTTGGAACAAACCGTGCACCAATCTTGCACTAATACGAACACTATATCCAAACGGACCGAAACAAGATTCCACTTGAGCCTCGTCACCTAGGAGTACCATCGGGTGCGTCCAAAATGATTTCTGAGCCTATGGTACATTAGGCACAAACCGTGCACCTATCTTGCACTAATACGAATACTATATCCAAACAGACCAAAACGAGATTCCACTTGAGCCTTGTCACCTAGGAGTTCTATCGGGTGCGGTCAAAATGATTTCCGAGCCTTGTTTGGAACAAACCGTGCACCTATCTTGCACTAATACTAACACTAACTCCAAACGGACCGAAACAAGATTCCACTTGAGCCTCGTCACCTAGGAGTTCTATCGGGTGCTTCCAAAATGATTTCCGAGCCTTGGTTGGCACAAACCGTGCACCTATCTTGCACTGATACTAACACTATCTCCAAACACACCAAAACATAATTCCACTTGAGCCTCGTCACCTAGGAGTTCCATTGGGTGCGTCCAAAACGATTTCTGAGCCTATGGTACATTAGGCACAAACCGTGCACCTATCTTGCACTGATACTAACACTATCTCCAAACGGTCCAAAACAAGATTCCACTTGAGCCTCTTCACCTAGGAGTACCATTGGGTGCGTCCAAAATGATTTCTGAGCCTATGGTACATTTGGCACAGACCGTGCACCTTTCTTCCACTAATACTAACACTATATCCAAACGGACCGAAACGAGATTCCACTTGAGCCTCGTCACCTAGGAGTTCTATCGGGTGTGGTCAAAATGATTTCCGAGCCTTGTTTGGAACAAACTGTGCACCTATCTTGCACTAATACTAACACTATCTCCAAACGGACCGAAACAAGATTCCACTTGAGCCTCGTCACCTAGGAGTACCATCGGGTGCGTCCAAAACGATTTCTAAGCCTATGGTACGTTTGGCACAGACCGTGCACCTATCTTGCACAAATACTAACACTATATCCAAACGGACCGAAACGAGATTCCACTTGAGCCTCGTCACCTAGGAGTTCTATCAAGTGCGGTCAAAATGATTTCTGAGCCTTGTTTGGAACAAACCGTGCACCTGTCTTGCACTAATACTAACACTATCTCCAAACGGACCGAAACAAGATTCCACTTGAGCCTCGTCACCTAGGAGTACCATCGGGTGCGTCCAAAATGATTTCTAAGCCTATGGTACGTTTGGCACAGACCGTGCACCTATCTTGAACAAATACTAACACTATATCCAAACGGACCAAAATGAGATTCCACTTGAGCCTCGTCACCTAGGAGTTCTATCAAGTGCGGTCAAAATGATTTCTGAGCCTTGTTTGGAACAAACCATGCACCTGTCTTGCACTAATAATAACACTATCTCCAAACAGACCAAAACAAGATTCCACTTGAGCCTCGTCACCTAGGAGTACCATCGGGTGCATCCAAAACGATTTCTGATCCTATGGTACGTTTGGCACAAACTGTGCACCTGTCTTGCACTGATACTAACACTATCTCCAAATGGACTGAAACAAGATTCCACTTGAGCCTCGTCACCTAGGAGTACCATCAGGTGCATCCAAAATGATTTCTGATCCTATGGTATGTTTGGCACAAACCGTGCACCTATCTTGCACTGATACTAACACTATCTCCAAATGGACCGAAACAAGATTCCACTTGAGCCTCGTCACCTTGGAGTTCTATCGGGTGCGGTCAAAATGATTTCTAAGCCTTGTTTGGAACAAACCGTGCACCTGTCTTGCACTAATACTAACACTATCTCCAAACGGACCGAAACAAGATTCCACTTGAGCCTCGTCACCTAGGAGTACCATCTGGTGCGTCCAAAACGATTTCTGAGCCTATGGTACGTTACAGCTGGCATCAGAGCAAGATTTAACGCTAAACACGTCATTTGTGTATTTAAAACAAAAGTATTTGTGAAAATCCTAAATTAAATACTAAGTATTGCCAGTGGTCATATCCCTTATGCCCAAATAAGGACTCTTAGGTGGCTTATTAAAGTACTAACTTGGGGGTTCCTGCTTGTTTCTGTTTCGTCGTCCATACGGCGTGCTATTGTATGGATGCCATCCGCTTGGGTGGTAATGTATGGATCAAAATACCTCTACGCTCTAGTAAGTGTGAGTTGTGAGAGCATGACCGTCCAACCGTCGGTCTAGGGGAGAGTAGTTGTGGTTGCTCGCATACTTACATGTTTAATCATGTATCTATGAGAGTATTTAATTATGGGTATCTCTGACGGGTAGCTGTGATACTAGAGTATATGCATCAGGGGATGTATGTATGAAAGTATTTAGTTTACTGCTTGTTTTCTATGCTTTTTGGGAAATTATTAGGCTGAAATGAAATTTTCTGCAGGTACACTAACAACGTATCGTTGTAGATCGACTAGCTACCGTCTATGAGAGAACGTATGTATGCCACCGTATATTTCGCTAGCCTTTAAATTTTCTAGGTTTGTGAGGACGTACGGATCGTGCATGCATCATGTTCAAGCATACATGGCATTTCTTGCATTACTCCCTCCTTTAAAAGTGATTGTCCTGACTAATTAAATTTTGTATCCCTTAAATGATTCTCCCCTTATGTTGTAACTTTTTGCTACAGATGGCGCGCACGAAACGCACTGCTCGTAAGTCCGCTGAAGGTAGGGCGCCTCGTCACCATTTAGCTCCTCATGAGCCCCGTCCTGAGCCTACTGAGGCTGAAAGGCTGAGGGCAGAGCTGGCTCAGGTGACTGCTGAAAGGACTGCAGTTCAGCAGCGTTTGGAGCAAGTCACGCAGGAACGGGATCAAGAGAACCTGGAGGTTCAGAGGTTGACAGTTGCTCACCACAACTGTGAGCGTATGTTGGTTCACATGCTGAACCAACAGAATGAAGCCTAGCATGAGGAGAATGTGTTGAGAGCAAGGCAGATTGAGCTAGAGCAGCAGTTGGCAGTTGCAGAAGAGTACAATGACAATCTCCATGAGGAGGTTCACCTACTGCACAATCAACTTCACCCTATCCTGCCACCTGATGAGGATGAGATGGGTTCTGGTGTCATCATGGCTGAAGGTGATGATGACATGGAAGTCAATGGACCTAAGGACGCTCCACCTGATGAGGAGTTAGAGCCTCCTAGTGATGAAGATGGAGGAGAGATCCTCGACACTAACTCCGAGGATGATGCGTAGTTTAGCTTACTACTGAGCTAATGCGCTAGATCTAGTCTTTTGTTGCTCCTCATGCATGAACGAGTAACTTTGTAGCAAGTTAATCGTTGGGATGTAATATCGAACCCTATGTTACCTTTGATGTAAGTTGGAACCACTATGGCTTGGATGTAACCTATCGAACGTATTATGCTCCACGTATGTGAGCATTTGATGAATTTCGCCTTTGCGGTCTATGGATCTCGTTGTTGGTTAAGTTCATCGCATTTATATGTCAATTGATGCGCTTGATGAGTTGGGTGATTGTGATGAATGATTGTGCCTCTGTTGATTATTAAAAGCATTCCCTCTAATGGACTCAGTTTGGCATAATTATACAGTTCATCTACAAAAATTTCCACATCGTCAGTGCTCATTGGCTATACCTTTTGCAGATGGCTCATAACCTTCGTCGCGGTCGTGGCATGGGAAATGAGGAACAACCACCTCCGCCACCACCCACACCAGCTGAGCTAATGCAGATAGTTGTGGAAAGTTAGCGCATGCTAGCTGAGGCTATGCGCCAGATAGCTAACCGTGAGGATCGGCATGTCCGCCAGGGACCCGAGCCGAACCAGTACAGTAGTTTTAAGGACTTTATGGACACGAAGCCTCCTATCTTTCATGAGGCAGAAGAACCCTTACAAGCGGATGAATGGTTGAGCACGATAGAGCAAAGATTTGGATTGCTCCGTTTGACTGAAGGCATGAAGGCTACGTATGCAGGACACCAGCTCCAAGGCCCTGCAGGCATCTGGTGGACCCATCACAGGACCACCTTCCCTACTAACGTTGAGATCGTTTGGAACCAGTTCCAGGCAGCCTTCAGGGGACACTTTATCCCTCCTGGTCTCATGGCCATTAAGCATACTGAGTTTATGAAGCTCAACCAAGGCAATAAGAGTCTCAATGAGTACCTCCAGGCATTCAACAACCTGGCAAGATATGCTCCTGAGTTCGTCGATACTAACGCCAAGAGAATAGCTAGCTTCAAGAGGGGACTTTCCCCAAAACTAATGAAGTCAATGGGCAACTGCAAGTGTGTCACCTTCAATGAGTTTATTAGTGACACTCTGACTCAGGAGAACAATGACAAGATATATGCTGCTTCCAAGAACCGTAAAAGGAATTTTGAGGCTGGTGCTTCCCAGTCCAAGGCTCCAATGGTATCTAAGGCCCTATAGAATGCCACCCAATGAGTTGGCTGAGCTGAAGAGTCAGTTGAATGAGCTATTGAAGAAAGGGTTGATTCGGCCTAGTTCTTCTCCTTGGGGTTGTCCGGCTATATTTGTGAAGAAGAAGGATGAGTCTCTACGCATGTGCGTGGATTATCGTCCCCTAAACGCTGTTACTATCAAGAACAAATACCCTCTTCCTCGCATCGATATTCTGTTTGATCAGCTCTCCAAGGCTAAGGTATTCTCCAAGATCGATTTGAGGTCTGGCTACCATCAGATCAAAATTCGTCCTGAAGATATACCTAAGACAGCTTTCTCTACTCGTTATGGCTTGTTCAAATACCTCGTCATGTCATTCGGGTTGACAAATGCTCCGGCACACTTTATGTACCTGATGAATTCTATATTCATGCCAGAATTGGACAAATTTGTCGTCGTGTTCATTGATGATATCTTGGTATATTCTCAGAATGAAGAAGAGCATGCTGGACACCTGAGAATTGTTTTAACTCGGTTACGTGATAACCAGCTTTATGCCAAGTTCAGCAAGTGCGAGTTCTGGTTGAACAAGATACCTTTTCTTGGTCATGTATTATCTGGTGATGGAATTTCGGTTGACCCTACTAAGGTGCAAGAAGTCCTGGAGTGGAAGGCACCTACTACGGTCACAGAAGTCTAAAGTTTTCTGGGTCTGGCTGGCTATTATCGTCACTTTATCCCGGATTTCTCAAAGGTCGCCAAGCCCATGACTCGGCTACTGCAAAAGGATGAGAAGTTTGTATGGACTCCGAAGTGTGAAGAGGCTTTCCACACTTTGCGGACCTTACTAACCTCTGCTCCTGTATTGGCACAACCTGACATCGAGAAGCCTTTTGATGTCTACTGTGATGCATGTGGCACCGGTTTGGGGTGTGTTCTTATGCAGGAGGGTCGAGTAATTGCTTATGCTTCGCGCCAGCTCCGAAAGCATGAAGTCAACTATCCTACCCATGACTTAGAGCTAGCCACAGTCGTTCATGCCCTGAAGATCTAGAGACATTACTTGCTTGGTAATGTGTGCAACATCTATACTGACCATAAGAGTCTCAAGTACATCTTTACGTAGCCTGAGTTGAACATGCGTCAACGACGATGGTTAGAATTGATCAAAAACTACAACCTTCAAGTGCACTACCACCCTGGTAAGGCAAATGTGGTTGCTGATGCCCTAAGTAGAAAGGCCCATTGCAATTCCTTAGTTAGTGAAGACTTTCATCTGGCACACCTCCTTCATCCTGTAGTACTCCACAATATCACTGTGGATTGCTCTCTTAGAAGTCGAATTATCGAGCTCCAGAAGACGGATGTGGGTGTATTTCACATCAAGCGGAAAATGAAAGAGAAAGAGACCAAGCACTTTAAAGTCGATGACAAGGGAATTCTCTGGTTTAATGATAGGCTTGTGGTACCCAAAGATAAAGAACTTAGAAATCAAATTATGGATGAAGCCCATTCTTCAAAATTGTCCATCCATCCTGGTAGCAGTAAAATGTATCAAGATCTCAAGCTGTATTATTGGTGGACCAAGATGAAGAAAGAAATCGCAGCTTATGTGGCAAGGTGTGATAACTGTTGCAGAGTCAAGGCTATTCACATAAGGTCCGGACTATTGCAGCCACTATCTATTCCTGGCTGGAAGTGGGAAGAAATTAGCATGGATTTTATTGTTGGATTACCCACTACCAAAAAGGGTTGTGATTCCATCTGGGTTATCGTAGATCGTCTAACTAAATCTGCTCACTTTATTCCGGTCAAGTCTACCTATCACCCTCACAATTATGCTGAGATTTATTTTCAACAAGTGGTACGTCTCCATGGTGTACCCAAATCCATTGTTTCGGATAGAGGACCTCAGTTCACGGCTCGCTTTTGGGAGTGCTTACATCAGAATCTTGGCACTCATCTAATCCGTAGTTCTGCCTATCATCCGCAAACATCGGGACAGACTGAGCGTGTTAATCAAATTCTTGAAGACATGCTTAGAGCTTGTCTTATCTCTTGCAAAGGCTCTTGGGAAGACTGGTTACCTCTCGCTGAATTCTCTTATAACAACAGTTATCAAGAAAGTATCAAAATGGCTCCTTTTGAAGCTCTTTATGGCCGCAAGTGTAGAACTCCTTTGAACTGGATGGAACCCGGAGAAAGAAGATTCTATGGTATTGATTTTGTAAAAGAAGCCAAAGAGCAAGTCCGAACTATACATAAGAATATGACTGCCGCACAGGCTAGACAAAAGAGCTATGCTGACAAGAGAAGAAAACCTATTGAGTTTGAAGTAGGTGATCATGTGTATTTGAAGGTATCCCCTATGAAAGGAGTCAAGCATTTTGGAATTAAAAGGAAACTTGAGCCTCGATATGTTGGGCCCTACCGCATTATCGAGAAAAGTGGAAGAGTAGCATATAAGCTCGATCTACCACTGGAGATGGGAGCTATATTCCCGGTATTCCATGTGTCCCAGCTTAAGAAGTGTCTTCGTATTCCTGAGGAGAGAATAGCAACAAGGAAAGTCAACTTGAAATCTGATCTTTCTTATGAAGAAAAGCCCGTGCAAGTCCTGGATACTCAAGAAAGAGTGACTCATACACGAGTAGTTAAATTATACAAGGTAGTTTGGAGTAATCATAGTGAACGGGATGCAACCTGGGAGCGGGAAGATTATTTAAAGGAAAATCATCCAACTTTCTATACTAAATGGTACGCTTTCCAAATCTCGGGACGAGATTTTTCTAAGGGGGGAGGGCTGTAACACCCTAGGTGTTTGGCTTCTACTAATTGCATGTCATTTCATAAACATGTGCATTATCCATGTCATCATGCCATTATCATTGAAACATACGTATGCAACATTTTAAATTGTATGTGTTTCATGCTTGATTGCTTAGAGTGGTAGTAGTGCAACATGGGAATGCAACATGAAACTCTCATACCTTGAAACATGGCAACATGGTAGTAATGTGGCAATTATAAAATGACAACAAGGTCTTGAAACATGTGAGACATTTCATTGCAACATATGAATGAATTGCTTGTTTTACTTTCTTTATCACATGTGATCATTAGAAGTGGTATAACACTTTTGTAAAATGGTTGATCATGGTCTATTACACCTTAACTACACTTAGGTTACTTGTTTGGACATTGTTCATGTAGATCAAAATGACCAAAATGCCCTTAATTGCATGTTTGACTAGAATTGACCCTAGGAGTCTCACTATTTGACTGATTCAAAAGTCCAACTTAGAGACTTCGCATGGCTGTGCACTCTTTACCAAAGTTGTAGCTAATTTATCAAGGAACAAAAGTTGTTTTATGGCCAACTCATGAAAATGTGTGGAACATGCTCAAACATGGCCCACAAGTCAGTATTTCATGCTGATTCCACACTTAGAAATTTTTCTAAGTCATAGTTACGTTTTCAGTTGCATCAAGCTCACTTTGGCTTCATGTAACTTCGGATCCATGATGAATTAGGTGTTGGTCCTTGAAGCGAAAGTGTAGATGGATGATAGGCCTACATTTTTCATGTATACTATTTTTGCAATAGATCAATGGTTTAGCCGTGTTGACACGTTGAAATGTCGCTGACAGTCACTGTCATCAAGTACTGAATCGCCGTTTTCAGAAAACGGACAGTGTCCGTCATGGCCGACCGGCGCAGGAGCGTCTCGCCGCGTGGCGTCCATGCTCGGCCAAGGTCTCCACGTCGCGTGCTTGAGCTCCAGATGAAAGCCACGCCTCGCCACTCTCTCTGCGTCTCGCCATTTCCCTCTCTCGCCTTCACCGCGCGCAGCGCCACGCCACAGCAGCCCTCCGCCATTGCCGGCCAAGCGTCGCCGTCGTTGTACACGCACGCCACCACGAAAATGCGTTGCACCGTCCGCCTGTAGCCTCGCCGTGAGCCCCTCTGCCACCCCCACCCCTCAGCCAGGTTGATTGTGCCGTGGTAAGGGCGAATTCGACATTCCCTTCCACCGTCGCCGTGGCTGTTCTCGCCGGAGATGATGCTCCACGTGGCCAGCTCTCCCCGCGTCTTCCCATTCCTTCCTCTGGCTCGCGCTAGGTCATAGGAACACCACCGAAGCTCCTCGAGCCACCCGTTAGGGCTATGACGCCGTAGCGTCGCCGGAGCCGGCCATGCCGTGACCAAGCACTGCCGTGGCCATCGCCGCCCCCTCCAGCTGCGTCCTTAGCTGCAATAGATGATTCCCTTAGGTTCGCTAGGGTGAGGCAAAACTGTTGGCACCGTTGCCTTCGCCGGAGGAGCCACCGGCGGCGAGTTACGCCGTCGCCTTCCTCCGCTCCCCTGCTTGTCTCGCTGTCACGCGGGACCCGGCTGTCAGCCACCGAGACTCAGGCGGGAGCCCAGCCTGGGCCGCGCCGTGTGTTTGGGTTGCTGGCGCCGCGTCATGGGCCGCGCCTGTGTGCTCGCGGGCCGCCGTTTCTTGGGCTGGCCCGAGTAGGGCTGAGTGTTGTTTTCCTATTTCGTTTTGTTTATTTATTTCACAGATTTATGTACATCTTGAAAAATATGTAGCTCCTAGTATATAGATCCAAATGCTATGGTTCTAATTTTGTTAAGTTCCTGGTCATGTCTAGTATTTAATAAAAATATTATATGAGCACATGTTTTAGAAAAATTGGATGAATTAAATAGGAGTTTGAAATGTGTTTTTAGAAGCATGCAAACTTGTTTGAATTTTATCTTGAGTCTCTGTGGTCCAAAAATTATGAAATTTTGTGGGTCCTCTATTTTGGTTTAGTAGAGTCTCTGGTTAAAATTTTAGAGCTAGTGCATGTGTAGTTTTTAAGTTATAGAATTTCCTTTTATTAATGGGTGGATCTTGTGTGAATTTTCATAATTTTTCTATAGATCCAGTAAAGGTAAAATTTGGTGGGTACTATTCTTATGCTAGAATTATGCTAGGAAAAATGTGAAATCTGTTGCTTGACACTTTTCATTAGGATTTCTTAATTATGCCATTTTAAGCCAGTATGCCTTATCATTTTTTGTGTAGACTGTTATACTTACTCAATGGCTTTGAAATTTTTATGATGGTCTATGTGCAGCATGAGATAGCTACTGTAATTTTTGTAGATTTTTATAAATAGTTTTACTATATATTGCTTTAATCACCTAATTAACTAGATAAATTAGAAAAGGGTATTAAATAATTTATTTAGAAGTTGACACTATACTTTCTGATGTTTATTAGGTATGCAAAACAAGTTGGTAAACTTGGTTTGATCAAAGTATGCTTTTGCACAATCATTAAATAATTAAGTTAGTAACCCCGTCATTCTGGACAGATTCTAGGTTTGCTGGAAATTGATTTAGTTAACATAAGAATCATGCTTTGATGTTTACAAATGTTTTGTAGAGAATTTCATAAGCTTTCCAGAATGTCCTCATGCAAGTCATTTGGAATTGTAGAACTTTAGTTGTGATTTAATTAAGGGACTACTTGTATGCATATGAAACTTAAATGTTAAATTATGTATACCTTTATTATTTCTAAGTTGTGGTAATGTTCCTAGGTGTTAGGCCTTTAACTGAAGATGAGCATCTTTATCTTAGGTTATGCAAGTTAGGTAAGTTGATCTTGTCTTTAAGTTAAGTAGATACATGCTTAAAGTGATTTGAATAGAGCCAATTACTCGGTAAACGAGTGTCCAGTGATACTTTCGTAAACACTCACTGTGACTCATTCATCATGAGCATCATGTCATTCCTTATGCATCCATGATATTTATATTTTGCATCGGCATGCAATAGGTGTACCGGAAGGAGTAACCCTGCTGGAATTCGAGGAACTGAGCGAGCAGCAGCAGCCGACACCAGAGATTCAGGAGGAGCAGCCTTCAGGAGAAGTGCCAGACGAGGTCACCGTTGAGTGCCCGGATCACCGTCCTTGCAACTTTGTGAAAGGCAAGCCCCGGAGCATATTAAGCCTCCTAATTTCCAAAATGCAGTACAGTATTATTGTTACATATATATATGGTTGCATTAAGTTTAGGTGTTGGATGCAAACACTTGCTGCATTGGTTACCCAATTCCTTGTCCAGATATTGTTACCCTAAATCTTATGTAGCTCAGGCTCGAGTAGTGCTTAGCCCTGCTTAAACGCGGTAGAAGTCGGGTGATTTCCTGTCACCTGCGAGATATAGGAATATACATGTGGCACGGTTGGCTATATTTGCTATCGTGGAAAAGAACCAGTCTTAATTTGAAATAAAGACCGGACGGAGGCTTGCCGGTTTGCAGTGACTCCGTCTGCGTCGCTTAAGGACTGATTCTTGGAGCCTTTCCTGTTCATGTTGAACGCATGCCTCTCTCTTAGTTGGCCGGGTCTGGAGACCGACCGCGAAGCCGAGTAGCTCAACTCAGGCCGGGAGTCGATAAGTATAAAGTATGCCTCGAAGGGGAGCCGTAGGCGTGAGTCCAAGGGCAGGTGATTTAAAAGTCCTGATCGTCCTGGCAGAAGGGTAATCCCTGAGAGCGCTGGCGCTGATCGAACCCGCGAATTTGGTTCCTGAGTTGTACCAAAGGTAACCCACGGCTACCCTTGCTAAGTATGCCAGGGTGAGAGTTAGGAATACCCCCTCAGCTGAGTTGTAATTCGATTCGAATCGCCGTCTCTCCCGGTTAGTGAGAACTTGACGGGCTTATCTCCAATGTAGATACACTTAATAACATAATGGTTCGGAAATGATGATATGATGATGACAGCCTTATTATACCTGCTATGGTTAATATTGTTTGCTCCTAATAAGTGAGTGCTCTAGTACAGGTGCTAATCTAGTGGACAGGTAAATAATGATAAGCTTGATGCTAATTTTAAATTGGTTACTATAATCTTAAGCTCTTTTATGCAACTGTGTCAAGCTAGCCCACCTGAAAAAGCCTTGCATGATCCTTGGTGTCTTTATTTCTGTTTTTGTTGGATAAGTCTAGCTGAGTACCTTCTCGTACTCAGGGTTTATCTCCCACCTGTTGCAGATGACCAGTTCTACTTTGGTTGCTGCAAGTACTGCCTTCTCCCAGCTGGGGATGAAGACTAGACCGTTGGGCGCGGTCTCTACTAGTTCTCGTACCTGATAATGCTTTTGTGGGACATGACTCAGACTTGGCAATGTATTTGAAAACCTTGATGTTTTGTACTAAACTATGTTGCTTCCGCACACTCAAACTTGGTTTGTAATATTCTAATTCAACTCTGATGGATGTAATCCGAATGCTACTTGTGAAATGTTGTAACAGATGATGTGTTGTGTTGAATCATTATGATCTTGGTTTGTATGTCGAGAGTTGGTTGAAATCCTTCGTGATTTCCGGACTACCGGGATTATGGGAGCTTAAGTACAGGAATTTGATCGCTTCGGTGATTGTTTTTGTACTTACGTTCTTATGATTTGGTCAGTTCTGTTACACTCGTCACCTTAGAGTTCTATCAGGTGCGGTCAAAATGATTTCCGAGCCTTGTTTGGAACAAATTGTGCACCTGTCTTGCACTAATTCTAACACTATCTCCAAACGGACTGAAACAAGATTCCACTTGAGCCTCGTCTTCTAGGAGTTCCATCGGGTGCTTCCGAAATGATTTCTGAGACTTGTTTGGCACAAACCATGCACCTATCTTGCACTAATACTACCACTATCTCCAAACGGACTGAAACAAGATTCCACTTGAGCCTCGTCACCTAGGAGTACCATCGGGTGCGTCCAAAATGATTTCTGATCCTATGGTTCGTTTGGCACAAACCGTGCACCTATCTTGCACTAATCCTAACACTATATCCAAACGGACTGAAACGAGATTCCACTTGAGCCTCGTCACCTGGGAGTTCTATCGGGTGCGGTCAAAATGATTTCTGAGCCATGTTTGGAACAAACCGTGCACTTATCTTGCACTAATACTAATACTATCTCTAAACGGACTGAAACAAGATTCCACTTGGGCCTCATCACCTCGGAGTTCCATCGGGTGCTTCTGAAATGATTTCCAAGCATTGTTCGGCACAAATCGTGCACCTATCTTTCATTGATACTAACACTATCTCCAAATGGACTGAAACAAAATTCCACTTGAGCCTCGTCACCTAGGAGTTCCATCGGGTGCGTCCAAAACGATTTCTGAGCCTATGGTACATTAGGCACAAACCATGCACCTATCTTGCACTAAAACTAACACTATATCCAAATGGACCGAAACGAGATTCCACTTGAGCCTCATCACCTAGGAGTTCTATCGGGTGCGGTCAAAATGATTTCCGAGCCTTGTTTGGAACAAACCATGCACTTATCTTGCACTAATACTAATACTATCTCCAAACGGACTGAAACAAGATTCCACTTGAGCCTCATCACCTAGGAGTTCCATCGGGTGCTTCCGATATGATTTCCGTGCCTTGTTTGGGACAAACCATGCACCTATCTTTCGTTGATACTAACACTATCTCCAAACGGACTGAAACAAGATTCGACTTGAGCCTCGTCACCTAGGAGTTCCATCGGGTGCGTCCAAAACGATTTCTGAGCCTATGGTACATTAGGCACAAACCATGCACCTATCTTGCACTAAAACTAACACTATATCCAAACAGACCGAAACGAGATTCCACTTGAGCCTCGTCACCTAGGAGTTCTATCGGGTTCGGTCAAAATGATTTCCGAGCCTTGTTTGGAACAAACTGTGCACTTATCTTGCACTAATACTAATACTATCTCCAAATGGACTAAACAAGATTCCACTTGAGCCTCGTCACCTAGGAGTTCCATCGGGTGCTTCTGAAATGATTTCCGAGCCTTGTTTGGCACAAACCGTGCACCTATCTTTCATTGATACTAACACTATCTCCAAACGGACTGAAACAAGATCCCACTTGAGCCTTGTCACCTAGGAGTTCCATCGGGTGCGTCCAAAATGATTTCTGAGTCTATAGTACGTTAGGCACAAACCATGCACCTATCTTGCACTAAAACTAACACTATATCCAAACGGACCAAAACGAGATTTCACTTGAGCTTCGTCACCTAGGAGTTCTATTAGGTGCGGTCAAAATGATTTCCGAGCCTTGTTTGGAAAAACCATGCACCTATCTTGCACTAATACTAACTCCAAACGGTCCGAAACAAGATTCCACTTAAGCCTCGTCATCTACGAGATCCATCGAGTGCTTCCAAAATGATTTTCGAGCCTTGTTTGGCCCAAACCGTGCACCTATCTTGCACTGATACTAACACTATCTCCAAACGGATCGAAACAAGATTCCACTTGAGCCTCGTCATCTAGGAGTTCCATCGGGTGCTTCTGAAATGATTTCCAAAACTTGTTTGGCATAAATCGTGCACCTATCTTGCACCGATAATAACACTATCTCCAAACGGACCAAAACAAGATTCCACTTGAGCCTCGTCACCTAGGAGTACCATCGGGTGCGTCCAAAATGATTTCTGATCCTATGGTACGTTTGGCACAAACCGTGCACCTATCTTGCACTAATACTAACACTATATCCAAACGGACCGAAACAAGATTCCACTTGAGCCTCGTCACCTAGGAGTTCTATTGGGTGCGGTCAAAATGATTTCCGAGCCTTGTTTGGAACAAACCATGCACCTGTCTTGCACTAATACTAACACTATCTCCAAACGGACAAAAACAAGATTCCACTTGAGCCTCATCGTCTAGGAGTTCCATCGGGTGCTTCCGAAATGATTTCCGAGACTTGTTTGGCACAAACCGTGCACCTATCTTGCACTAAAACTAACACTATCTCCAAACGGACTAAAACAAGATTCCACTTGAGCCTCATCACCTAGGAGTACCATCGGGTGTGTCCAAAATGATTTCTGATCCTATGGTACGTTTGGCACAAACCGTGCACCTATCTTGCACTAATCCTAACACTATATCCAAACAGACCGAAACAGGGTTCTACTTGAGCCTCGTCACCTAGGAGTTCTATCGGGTGCGGTCAAAATGATTTCCGAGCCTTGTTTGGAACAAACCATGCACTTATCTTGCACTAATACTAACACTATCTCCAAACAGACCGAAACAAGATTCCACTTGAGCCTCGTCACCTAGGAGTTCCATCGGGTGCTTCCGAAATGATTTCCGAGACTTGTTTGGCACAAACCGTGCACCTATCTTTCATTGATACTAACACTATCTCCAAACGGACTGAAACAAGATTCCAATTGAGCCTCGTCATCTAGGAGTTCCATCGGGTGCGTCCAAAACAATTTCTGAGCCTATGGTACATTAGGCACAAACCATGCACCTATCTTGCACTAAAACTAACACTATATCCAAACGGACCGAAACGAGATTCCACTTGAGCCTCGTCACCAAGGAGTTCTATCGGGTGCGGTCAAAATGATTTCTGAGCCTTGTTTGGAACAAACCGTGCACCTATCATGCACTAATACTAACACTAACTCCAAACGGACCGAAACAAGATTCCACTTGAGCGTCGTCATCTAGGAGTTCCATCGGGTGCTTCTGAAATGATTTCCGAAACTTGTTTGGCACAAATCGTGCACCTATCTTGCACCGATACTAACACTATCTCCAAATGGACCGCAACAAGATTCCACTTGAGCCTCGTCGCCTAGGAGTACCATCGGGTGCGTCCAAAATGATTTCTGAGCCTATGGTACATTTGGCATAGGCCGTGCACCTATCTTGCACTAATACTAACACTATATCTAAACGGACTGAAACGAGATTCCACTTGAGCCTCGTCACCTAGTAGTTCTATCGGGTGTGATCAAAATGATTCTGAGCCTTGTTTGGAATAAACCGTGCACCTATCTTGCACTAATACTAACACTATCTCCAAACAGACCGAAACAAGATTCCACTTGAGCCTCGTCACCTAGGAGTACCATCGGGTGCGTCCAAAATGATTTCTAATCCTATGGTATGTTTGGCACAAACAGTGCACCTATCTTGCACTGATACTAACACTATCTCCAAACGGACCGAAACAAGATTCCACTTGAGCCTTGTCACCTAGCAGTACCATCGGGTGCGTCCAAAATGATTTCTAAGCCTATGGTATGTTTGGCACAGACCGTGCACCTATCTTGCACTAATACTAACACTATATCCAAACGGACCAAAACAAGATTCCACTTAAGCCTCGTCACCTAGGAGTTCTATCGGGTGCGGTCAAAATGATTTCTGAGCCTTGTTTGGAACAAACCGGGCACTTATCTTGCACTAATACTAATACTATCTCCAAACGGACTGAAACAAGATTCCACTTGAGCCTCGTCACCTAGGAGTTCCATCGGGTGCTTCCGAAATGATTTCCGAGCCTTGTTTGGCACAAACCGTGCACCTATCTTTCATTGATACTAACACTATCTCCAAACGGACTGAAACAAGATTCCACTTGAGCCTCGTCACCTAGGAGTTCCATCGGGTGCGTCCAAAACGATTTCTAAGCCTATGGTACATTAGGCACAAACCATGCACCTATCTTGCACTAAACTAACACTATATCCAAACGGACCGAAACGAGATTTCACTTGAGCTTCGTCACCTAGGAGTTCTATCGGGTGCGGTCAAAATGATTTCCGAGCCTTGTTTGGAACAAACCGTGCACCTATCTTGCACTAATACTAACACTAACTCCAAACGGACCGAAACAAGATTCAACTTAAGCCTTATTAATTTTCATTAAATCTTATAGAAAGAGGGATACTTTCTTCTTTTTTTAGGGATTTTTGGAAAAACAAGGTTCTTGTCTTTTTTATTCTATCACTGGGCGGAATAGGAAGACATGGTTAGTTATTCTTCTACTACGAATATCCAAATTTTGACACCTAATACTCCATGGATAGTTCAAGGAATAAAATAGTTTACTTAAGACTTATTTATTAGACTTATTTATTTTTATTATTGAATTTCCATTCTCAACAGAGAACTCAAGATGATCAATCCTGAAATGAGAAGGATCGACTCTTTCCCAACAAATAAACTATCAACCTCAAAAAAAGTGGAATTAATTTAATGAATTAATATATCTTTCTATAACAAAAACAATTAACTATTAAACAAATAAGCTATTAAACAAATAAGCTATGCCAATGAACGATTTCTGAGCCTATGGTACGTTTGGCACAGACTGTGCACCCATCTTGCACTAATACTAACACTATATCCAAACGGACCGAAACGAGATTCCACTTGAGCCTCGTCACCAAGGAGTTCTATCGGGTGCGGTCAAAATGATTTCCGAGCCTTGTTTGGAACAAACCGTGCACCTGTCTTGCACTAATACTAACACTATCTCCAAACGGACCGAAACAAGATTCCACTTGAGCCTCGTCACCTAGGAGTACCATCGGGTTCGTCCAAAATGATTTCTGATCCTATGGTACGTTTGGCACAAACCGTGCACCTATCTTGCACTAATACTAACACTAACTCCAAACGGACTGAAACAAGATTCCAGTTGAGCCTCGTCATCAAGGAGTTCCATCGGGTGCTTCCAAAATGATTTCCGAGCCTTGGTTGGCACAAACCGTGCACCTATCTTGCACTGATACTAACACTATCTCTAAACGCACCGAAACAAAATTCCACTTGAGCCTCGTCACCTAGGAGTTCCATCGGGTGAGTCCAAAACGATTTCTGAGCCTATGGTACATTAGGGACAAACCATGCACCTGTCTTGCACTGATACTAACACTATCTCCAAACGGTCCGAAACAAGATTCCACTTGAGCCTCGTCACCCAGGAGTTCTATCGGGTGCCGGCAAAATGATTTCTGTGCCTTGTTTGGAACAAACCAAGCATTTATCTTGCACTAATACTAACACTATCTCCAAACGGACTGAAACAAGATTCCACTTGAGCCTCATCACCTAGGAGTTCCATCGGGTGCTTCTAAAATGATTTTCGAGCCTTGTTTGGCACAAACCGTGCACCTATCTTGCACTGATACTAACACTATCTCCAAATAGACCGAAACAAGATTCCACTTGAGCCTCATCACCTAGGAGTACCATCGGGTGCGTCCAAAACAATTTCTGAGCCTATGGTACGTTTGGCACAGGCCGTTCACCTATCTTGCACTAATACTAACACTATATCTAAATGGACTGAAATGAATACCACTTGAGCTTCGTCACCTAGGAGTTCTATCAGGTGTGGCCAAAATGATTTCTGAGCCTTGTTTGGAACAAACCTTGCACCTGTCTTGCACTAATACTAACACTATCTCCAAACGCACCGAAACAAGATTCCACTTGAGCCTCGTCACCTAGGAGTACCATCAAGTGCGTCCAAAATGATTTCTGAGCCTTGTTTGGCACAAACCGTGCACCTATCTTGCACTGATACTAACACTATCTCCAAACGGACCAAAACAAGATTCCACTTGAGCCTCGTCACCTAGGAGTACCATCGGGTGCGTCCAAAACGATTTTTGAGCCTATAGTACGTTTGGCATAGGCCGTGCACCTATCTTGCACTAATACTAACACTATATCTAAACGGACCGAAATGAGATTCCACTTGAGCCTCGTCACCTAGCAGTTCTATCGGGTGCGGTCAAAACAATTTCTGAGCCTTGTTTGGAACAAACCGTGCACCTGTCTTGCAATAATACTAACACTATCTCCAAATGGACCGAAACAAGATTCCACTTGAGCCTCGTCACCAAAAGTACCATCAGGTGCGTCCAAAATGATTTCTGATCCTATGGTACGTTTGGCACAAACCGTGCACCTATCTTGCACTGATACTAAGACTATCTCCAAACGGACAAAAACAAGATTCCTCTTGAGCCTCGTCACCTAGGAGTACCATCGGGTGCGTCCAAAATGATTTCTGAGCCTATGGGACGTTTGGCACAGGCCATTCACCTATCTTGCACTAATACTAACATATATCTAAACGGACCGAAACGAGATACCACTTGAGCCTCGTCACCTAGGAGTTCTATCGAGTGCGGTCAAAATGATTTCCGAGCCTTGTTTGGAACAAACCTTGCACCTGTCTTGCACTAATACTAACACTACCTCCAAAAGGACCAAAACAAGATTCCACTTGAGCCTCGTCACCTAGGAGTACCATCGGGTGCGTCCAAAATGATTTCTGAGCCTTGTTTGGCACAAACCGTGCACCTATCTTGCACTGATACTAACACTATCTGCAAACAGACCGAAACAAGATTCCACTTGAGCCTCATCACCTAGGAGTACCATCAGGTGCGTCCAAAACGATTTTTGAGATTATAGTATGTTTGGCACAGGCCATGCACCTACCTTGCACTAATACTAACACTATATCTAAACGGACCGAAACGAGATTCCACTTGAGCCTCATCACCTAGGAGTTCTATTGGGGCGGTCAAAATGATTTCTGAGCCTTGTTTGGAACAAACCGTGCACCTGTCTTGCACTAATACTAACACTATCTCCAAATGGACCGAAACAAGATTCCACTTGAGCCTCGTCGTCTAGGATTTCCATCGGGTGCTTCCATAATGATTTCCGAGACTTGTTTGGCACAAACCGTGCACCTATCTTGCACTAATACTAACACTATCTCCAAACGGACTGAAACAAGATTCCACTTGAGCCTCGTCACCTAGGAGTACCATCGGGTGCGTCCAAAATGATTTCTGATCCTATGGTATGTTTGGCACAAACTTTGCACCTATCTTGCACTAATCCTAACACTATATCCAAACGGACCAAAACAAGATTCCACTTAAGCCTCGTCACCTAGGAGTTCTATCGGGTGCGGTCAAAATGATTTCTGAGCCTTGTTTGGAACAAACCATGCACTTATCTTGCACTAATACTAATACTATCTCCAAACGGACTGAAACAAGATTCCACTTGAGCCTCGTCGCCTAGGAGTTCCATCGGGTGCTTCCAAAATGATTTGCGAGCCTTGTTTGGCACAAACCGTGCACCTATCTTTCATTGATACTAACACTATCTCCAAACGGACTGAAACAAGATTCGACTTGAGCCTCGTCACCTAGGAGTTCCATCGGGTGCGTCCAAAATGATTTCTGAGCCTATGGTACATTAGGCACAAACCATGCACCTATCTTGCACTAAAACTAACACTATATCCAAACGGACCAAAATGAGATTTCACTTGAGTTTCGTCACCTAGGAGTTCTATCGGGTGCGGTCAAAATGATTTCCGAGCCTTGTTTGGAACAAACCGTGCACCTATCTTGCACTAATACTAACACTAACTCCAAACCGACCAAAACAAGATTCAACTTAAGCCTTATTAATTTTCATTAAATCTTATAGAATGAGGGATACTTTCTTCTTTTTTTAGGGATTTTTGGAAAAACAAGGTTCTTGTCTTTTTTATTCTATCACTGGGCGGAATAGGAAGACATGGTTAGTTATTCTTCTTCTACGAATATCCAAATTTTGACACCTAATACTCCATAGATAGTTCAAGGAATAAAATAGTTTACTTAAGACTTATTTATTAGACTTATTTATTTTTATTATTGAATTTCCATTCTCAACAGAGAACTCAAGATGATCAATCCTGAAATGAGAAGGATCGACTCTTTCCCAACAAATAAACTATCAACCTCAAAAAAAGTGGAATTAATTTAATGAATTAATATATTTTTCTGTAACAAAAACAATTAACTATTAAACAAATAAGCTATTAAACAAATAAGCTATGCCAATGAACGATTTCTGAGCCTATGGTATGTTTGGCACAGACCGTGCACCCATCTTACACTAATACTAACACTATATCCAAACGGACCGAAATGAGATTCCACTTGAGCCTCGTCACCAAGGAGTTCTATTGGGTGTGGTCAAAATGATTTCCGAGCCTTGTTTGGAACAAACCGTGCACCTGTCTTGCACTAATACTAACACTATCTCCAAACGGACCGAAACAAGATTCCACTTGAGCCTCGTCACCTAGGAGTACCATCGAGTTCGTCCAAAATGATTTCTGAACCTATGGTATGTTTGGCACAAACCGTGCACCTATCTTGCATTGATACTAACACTATCTCCAAATGGATCGAAACAAGATTCCACTTGAGCCTCGTCACCAAGGAGTTCTATCGGGTGCGGTCAAAATGATTTCCGAGCCTTGTTTGGAATAAACCATGCACTTATCTTGCACTAATACTAATACTATCTCCAAACAGACTGAAATAAGATTCCACTTGGGCGTCATCACCTAGGAGTTCCATCGGGTGCTTCTGAAATGATTTCTGAGCCTTGTTTGGCACAAACCGTGCACCTATCTTTCATTGATACTAACACTATCTCCAAACGGACTGAAACAAGATTCCACTTGAGCCTCATCACCTAGGAGTTCCATCGGGTGCGTCCAAAACGATTTCTGAGCCTATGGTACATTAGGCACAAACCATGCACCTATCTTGCACTAAAACTAACACTATATCCAAACGGACCGAAATGAGATTTCACTTGAGCCTCGTCACCTAGGAGTTCTATCGGGTGCGGTCAAAATGATTTCTAGGCCTTGTTTGGAACAAACCGTGCAAATATCTTGCACTAATACTAAAACTAACTCCAAACGGACCAAAACAAGATTCCACTTAAGCCTCATCATCTACGAGATCCATCGGTTGCTTCCGAAATGATTTCCGAGCCTTGTTTGGCACAAACCGTGCACCTATCTTGTACTGATACTAACACTATCTCCAAACAGACCAAAACAAGATTCTACTTGAGCCTCGTCACCTAGGAGTACCATCAGGTGCATCCAAAATGATTTCTGAGCCTATGGTATGTTTGACACAAACCGTGCATCTATCTTGCACTAATACTAACACTAACTCCAAACGGACCGAAACAAGATTCCACTTAAGCCTCGTCATCTACGAGATCCGTCGGGTGCTTCCAAAATGATTTCCGTGCCTTGTTTGGCACAAACCGTGCACCTATCTTGCACTGATACTAACACTATCTCCAAACGGACCAAAACAAGATTCCACTTGAGCCTCGTCACCTAGGAGTACCATCGGGTGCGTCCAAAACGATTTCTGAGCCTATAGTATGTTTGGCAGAGGCCGTGCACCTATCTTGCACTAATACTAACACTATATCTAAACGGACCGAAACAAGATTCCACTTGAGCCTCGTCACCTAGGAGTACCATCGGGTGCGTCCAAAATGATTTCTGAGCCTATGGTATGTTTGACACAAACCTTGCACCTATCTTGCATTAATACTAACACTAACTCTAAACGGACCGAAACAAGATTCCACTTAAGCCTTGTCATCTACGAGATCCATCAGGTGCTTCCAAAATGATTTCTGTGCCTTGTTTGGCATAAACCGTGCACCTATCTTGCACTGATACTAACACGATCTCCAAACGGACCGAAATAAGATTCCACTTGAGCCTCGTCACCTAGGAGTACCATCGGGTGCGTCCAAAACGATTTCTGATCCTATGGTACGTTTGGCACAAACCGTGTACCTATCTAGCACTGATACTAACACTATCTCCAAATGGACTGAAACAAGATTCCACTTGAGCCTCGTCACCTAGGAGTACCATCGGGTGCGTCCAAAATGATTTCTGATCCTATGGTACGTTTGGCACAAACCGTGCACCTATCTTGCACTGATACTAACACTATCTCCAAACGGATCGAAACAAGATTCCACTTGAGCCTCATCACCTTGGAGTTCTATCGGGTGTGGTTAAAACGATTTCCGAGCCTTGTTTGGAACAAACCATGCACCTATCTTGCACTAATCCTAACACTATCTCCAAACGGACTGAAACAAGATTCCACTTGAGCCTCTGTCACCTAGGAGTACCGTCGGGTGCATTCAAAATGATTTCTGATCCTATGGTATGTTTGGCCCAAACCATGCACCTATCTTGCACTAAACCTAACACTATATCTAAACGGACCGAAACAAGATTCCACTTGAGCCTCGTCACCTTGGAGTTCTATCGGGTGCGGTCAAAATGATTTCCGAGCCTTGTTTGGAACAAACCGTGCACTTATCTTGCACTAATACTAATACTATCTCCAAACGGACTAAAACAAGATTCCACTTGAGCCTCATCACCTAGGAGTTCCATCGGGTGCTTCCAAAATGATTTTCGGGCCTTGTTTGGCACAAACCATGCACCTATCTTTCATTGATACTAACACTATCTCCAAACGGACTGAAACAAGATTCCACTTGAGCCTCGTCACCTAGGAGTTCCATCGGGTGCGTCCAAAACGATTTCTGAGCCTAAGGTACATTAGGCACAAACCATGCACCTATCTTGCACTAAAACTAACACTATATCCAAATAGACCGAAACGAGATTTCACTTGAGCCTTGTCACCTATGAGTTCTATCGGGTGCGGTCAAAATGACTTCCAAGCCTTGTTTGGAACAAACCGTGCACCTATCTTGCACTAATACTAACACTAACTCCAAACGGACCGAAACAAGATTCCACTTAAGCCTCGTTATCTACGAGATCCATCGGGTGCTTCTGAAATGATTTCTGAGCCTTGTTTGGCACAAACCGTGCACCTATCTTGCACTGATACTAACACTATCTCCAAATGGATTGAAACAAGATTCCACTTGAGCCTCATCACCTAGGAGTACCATTGGGTGCGTCCAAAATGATTTCTAAGCCTATGGTACGTTTGGCACAGACCATGCACCCATCTTGCACTAATACTAACACTATATCCAAACGGATCGAAACGAGATTCCACTTGAGCCTCGTCACCTAGGAGTTCTATTGGGTGCAGTCAAAATGATTTCCAAGCCTTGTTTGGAACAAACCTGCACCTGTCTTGCACTAATACTAACACTATCTCCAAACAGACCGAAACAAGATTCCACTTGAGCCTCATCGTCTAGGAGTTCCATCGGGTGCTTCCGAAATGATTTCCGAGACTTGTTTGGCACAAACCGTGCACCTATCTTGCACTGATACTAACACTATCTCCAAACGGACCGAAACAAGATTCCACTTGAGCCTCATCACCTAGGAGTACCATTGGGTGCGTCCAAAATGATTTCTGAGCCTATAGTACGTTTGGCACAGGCCGTGCACCTATCTTGCACTAATACTAACACTATATCTAAACGGACCGAAACGAGATTCCACTTGAGCCTCGTCACCTAGCAGTTCTATCAGGTGCGGTCAAAACAATTTCTGAGCCTTGTTTGGAACAAACCGTGCACCTATCTTGCACTAATACTAACACTATCTCCAAATGGACCGAAACAAGATTCCACTTGAGCCTCGTCACCTAGGAGTACCATCGGGTGCGTCCAAAACGATTTCTGATCCTATGGTACGTTTGGCACAAACCATGCACCTATCTTGTGCTGATACTAACACGATCTCCAAACGGACCGAAACAAGATTCCACTTGAGCCTCGTCACCTAGGAGTACCATCGGGTGCGTCCAAAACGATTTCTGATCCTATGGTACGTTTGGCACAAACCGTGCACCTATCTTGCACTGATACTAACACTATCTCCAAGCGGACTGAAACAAGATTCCACTTGAGCCTCATCACCTAGGAGTACCATCGGGTGCGTCCAAAACGATTTCTGATCCTATGGTACGTTTGGCACAAACCGTACACCTATCTTGCACTGATACTAACACGATCTCCAAACGGACCGAAACAAGATTCCACTTGAGCCTCGTCACCTAGGAGTACCATCGGGTGCGTCCAAAACGATTTCTGATCCTATGGTACGTTTGGCACAAACCGTGCACCTATCTTGCACTGATACTAACACTATCTCCAAACGGACTGAAACAAGATTCCACTTGAGCCTCATCACCTTGGAGTTCTATCAGGTGCGGTTAAAACGATTTCCGAGCCTTGTTTGGAACAAACCGTGCACCTATCTTGCACTAATCCTAACACTATCTCCAAACGGACTGAAACAAGATTCCACTTGAGCCTCGTCACCTAGGAGTACCGTCAGGTGCATTCAAAATGATTTCTGATCCTATGGTATGTTTGGCCCAAACCGTGCACCTATCTTGCACTAATCCTAACACTATATCTAAACAGACCGAAACGAGATTCCACTTGAGCCTCGTCACCTTGGAGTTCTATCGGGTGCGGTCAAAATGATTTCCGAGCCTTGTTTGGAACAAACCGTGCACTTATCTTGCACTAATACTAATACTATCTCCAAACGGACTAAAACAAGATTCCACTTGAGCCTCATCACCTAGGAGTTCCATCGGCTGCTTCCAAAATGATTTTCGGGCCTTGTTTGGCACAAACCATGCACCTATCTTTCATTGATACTAACACTATCTCCAAACGGACTGAAACAAGATTCCACTTGAGCCTCGTCACCTAGGAGTTCCATCGGGTGCGTCCAAAACGATTTCTGAGCCTATGGTACATTAGGCACAAACCATGCACCTATCTTGCACTAAAACTAACACTATATCCAAATAGACCGAAACGAGATTTCACTTGAGCCTTGTCACCTATGAGTTCTATCGGGTGCGGTCAAAATGACTTCCAAGCCTTGTTTGGAACAAACCGTGCACCTATCTTGCACTAATACTAACACTAACTCCAAACGGACCGAAACAAGATTCCACTTAAGCCTCGTTATCTACGAGATCCATCGGGTGCTTCTGAAATGATTTCTGAGCCTTGTTTGGCACAAACCGTGCACCTATCTTGCACTGATACTAACACTATCTCCAAATGGATTGAAACAAGATTCCACTTGAGCCTCATCACCTAGGAGTACCATTGGGTGCGTCCAAAATGATTTCTAAGCCTATGGTACGTTTGGCACAGACCATGCACCCATCTTGCACTAATACTAACACTATATCCAAACGGATCGAAACGAGATTCCACTTGAGCCTCGTCACCTAGGAGTTCTATTGGGTGCAGTCAAAATGATTTCCAAGCCTTGTTTGGAACAAACCGTGCACCTGTCTTGCACTAATACTAACACTATCTCCAAACGGACCGAAACAAGATTCCACTTGAGCCTCATCGTCTAGGAGTTCCATCGGGTGCTTCCGAAATGATTTCTGAGACTTGTTTGGCACAAACCGTGCACCTATCTTGCACTGATACTAACACTATCTCCAAACGGACCGAAACAAGATTCCACTTGAGCCTCATCACCTAGGAGTACCATTGGGTGCGTCCAAAATGATTTCTGAGCCTATAGTACGTTTGGCACAGGCCGTGCACCTATCTTGCACTAATACTAACACTATATCTAAACGGACCGAAACGAGATTCCACTTGAGCCTCGTCACCTAGCAGTTCTATCAGGTGCGGTCAAAACAATTTCTGAGCCTTGTTTGGAACAAACCGTGCACCTATCTTGCACTAATACTAACACTATCTCCAAATGGACCGAAACAAGATTCCACTTGAGCCTCGTCACCTAGGAGTACCATCGGGTGCGTCCAAAACGATTTCTGATCCTATGGTACGTTTGGCACAAACCGTGCACCTATCTTGCGCTGATACTAACACGATCTCCAAACGGACCGAAACAAGATTCCACTTGAGCCTCGTCACCTAGGAGTACCATCGGGTGCGTCCAAAACGATTTCTGATCCTATGGTACGTTTGGCACAAACCGTGCACCTATCTTGCACTGATACTAACACTATCTCCAAACGGACTGAAACAAGATTCCACTTGAGCCTCGTCACCTAGGAGTACCATCGGGTGCGTCCAAAACAATTTCTGATCCTATGGTACGTTTGGCACAAACCGTACACCTATCTTGCACTGGTACTAACACGATCTCCAAATGGACCGAAACAAGATTCCACTTGAGCCTCGTCACCTAGGAGTACCATCGGGTGCGTCCAAAACGATTTCTGATCCTATGGTACGTTTGGCACAAACCGTGCACCTATCTTGCACTGATACTAACACTATCTCCAAACGGACTGAAACAAGATTCCACTTGAGCCTCATCACCTAGGAGTACCATCGGGTGCGTCCAAAATGATTTATGATCCTATGGTACGTTTGGCCCAAACCGTGCACCTGTCTTGCACTGATACTAACACTATCTCCAAACGAACCAAAACAAGATTCCACTTGAGCCTCGTCACCTTGGAGTTCTATCGGGTGCGGTTAAAACGATTTCCGAGCCTTGTTTGGAACAAACCGTGCACCTATGTTGCACTAATCCTAACACTATCTCCGAACGGACTGAAACAAGATTCCACTTTAGCCTCGTCACCTAGGAGTACCGTCGGGTGCATTCAAAATGATTTCTGATCCCATGGTATGTTTGGCCCAAACCGTGCACCTATCTTGCACTAATCCTAACACTACATCCAAACGGACCGAAACGAGATTCCACTTAAGCCTCGTCACCTTGGAGTTCTATCGGGTGCGATCAAAATGATTTCTGAGCCTTGTTTGGAACAAACCGTGCACTTATCTTGCACTAATACTAATACTATCTCCAAACGGACTAAAACAAGATTCCACTTGAGCCTCATCACCTAGGAGTACCATCGGGTGCGTCCAAAACGATTTCTGATCCTATGGTACGTTTGGCATAAACCGTGCACCTATCTTGCACTAATACTAACACTATCTCCAAACAGACTGAAACAAGATTCCACTTGAGCCTCGTCACCTAGGAGTACCATCGGGTGCGTCCAAAACGATTTCTGATCCTATGGTACGTTTGGCACAAACCGTGCACCTATCTTGCACTGATACTAACACTGTCTCCAAACGGACTGAAACAAGATTCCACTTGAGCCTCGTCACCTAGGAGTACCATCGGGTGCGTCCAAAACGATTTCTGATCCTATGGTACGTTTGGCACAAACCGTACACCTATCTTGCACTGATACTAACACGATCTCCAAATGGACCGAAACAAGATTCCACTTGAGCCTCGTCACCTAGGAGTACCATCGGGTGCGTCCAAAATGATTTCTGATCCTATGGTACGTTTGGCACAAACCGTGCACCTATCTTGCACTGATACTAACACTATCTCCAAACGGACTGAAACAAGATTCCACTTGAGCCTCATCACCAAGGAGTACCATCGGGTGCGTCCAAAATGATTTATGATCCTATGGTACGTTTGGCCCAAACCGTGCTCCTGTCTTGCACTGATACTAACACTATCTCCAAACGGACCAAAACAAGATTCCACTTGAGCCTCGTCACCTTGGAGTTCTATCGGGTGCGGTTAAAACGATTTCCGAGCCTTGTTTGGAACAAACCGTGCACCTATGTTGCACTAATCCTAACACTATCTCCGAACGGACTGAAACAAGATTCCACTTGAGCCTCGTCACCTAGGAGTACCGTCGGGTGCATTCAAAATGATTTCTGATCCTATGGTATGTTTGGCCCAAACCGTGCACCTATCTTGCACTAATCCTAACACTACATCCAAACGGACCGAAACGAGATTCCACTTAAGACTCGTCACCTTGGAGTTCTATCGGGTGCGATCAAAATGATTTCTGAGCCTTGTTTGGAACAAACCGTGCACTTATCTTGCACTAATACTAATACTATCTCCAAACGGACTAAAACAAGATTCCACTTGAGCCTCATCACCTAGGAGTTCCATCGGGTGCTTCCAAAATGATTTTCGAGCCTTGTTTGGCACAAACCATGCACCTATCTTTCATTGATACTAACACTATCTCCAAATGGACTGAAACAAGATTCCACTTGAGCCTCGTCACCTAGGAGTTCCATCGGGTGCGTCCAAAACGATTTCTGAGCCTATGGTACATTAGGCACAAACCATGCACCTATCTTGCACTAAAACTAACACTATATCCAAACGGACCGAAACGAGATTTCACTTGAGCCTTGTCACCTAGGAGTTCTATCGGATGCGGTCAAAATGACTTCCAAGCCTTGTTTGGAACAAACCGTGCACCTATCTTGCACTAATACTAACACTAACTCCAAACGGACCGAAACAAGATTCCACTTAAGCCTCGTTATCTACGAGATCCATCGGGTGCTTCTGAAATGATTTCTGAGCCTTGTTTGGCACAAACCGTGCACCTATCTTGCACTGATACTAACACTATCTCTAAACGGACCGAAACAAGATTCCACTTGAGCCTCATCACCTAGGAGTACCATTGGGTGCGTCCAAAATGATTTCTAAGCCTATGGTACGTTTGGCACAGACCATGCACCCATCTTGCACTAATACTAACACTATATCCAAACGGACCGAAACGAGATTCCACTTGAGCCTCATCACCTAGGAGTTCTATTGGGTGCGGTCAAAATGATTTCCAAGCCTTGTTTGGAACAAACCATGCACCTGTCTTGCACTAATACTAACACTATCTCCAAACGGACCGAAACAAGATTCCACTTGAGCCTCATCGTCTAGGAGTTCCATCGGGTGCTTCCAAAATGATTTCCGAGACTTGTTTGGCATAAACCGTGCACCTATCTTGCACTAATACTAACACTATCTCCAAACGGACTGAAACAAGATTCCACTTGAGCCTCGTCACCTAGGAGTACCATCGGGTGCGTCCAAAACGATTTCTGATCCTATGGTACGTTTGGCACAAACCGTGCACCTATCTTGCACTGATACTAACACTATCTCCAAACGGACTGAAACAAGATTCCACTTGAGCCTCGTCACCTAGGAGTACCATCGGGTGCGTCCAAAATGATTTCTGATCCTATGGTACGTTTGGCACAAACCGTACACCTATCTTGCACTGATACTAACACGATCTCCAAATGGACCGAAACAAGATTCCACTTGAGCCTCGTCACCTAGGAGTACCATCGGGTGCGTCCAAAACGATTTCTGATCCTATGGTACGTTTGGCACAAACCGTGCACCTATCTTGCACTGATACTAACACTATCTCCAAACGGACTGAAACAAGATTCCACTTGAGCCTCATCACCTAGGAGTACCATCGGGTGCGTCCAAAATGATTTATGATCCTATGGTACGTTTGGCCCAAACCGTGCACCTGTCTTGCACTGATACTAACACTATCTCCAAACGGACCAAAACAAGATTCCACTTGAGCCTCGTCACCTTGGAGTTCTATCGGGTGCGGTTAAAACGATTTCCGAGCCTTGTTTGGAACAAACCGTGCACCTATGTTGCACTAATCCTAACACTATCTCCGAACGGACTGAAACAAGATTCCACTTGAGCCTCGTCACCTAGGAGTACCGTCGGGTGCATTCAAAATGATTTCTAATCCTATGGTATGTTTGGCCCAAACCGTGCACCTATCTTGCACTAATCCTAACACTACATCAAAACGGACCGAAACGAGATTCCACTTAAGCCTCGTCACCTTGGAGTTCTATCGGGTGCGATCAAAATGATTTCTGAGCCTTGTTTGGAACAAACCGTGCACTTATCTTGCACTAATACTAATACTATCTCCAAACGGACTAAAACAAGATTCCACTTGAGCCTCATCACCTAGGAGTTCCATCGGGTGCTTCCAAAATGATTTTCGAGCCTTGTTTGGCACAAACCATGCACCTATCTTTCATTGATACTAACACTATCTCCAAACGGACTGAAACAAGATTCCACTTGAGCCTCGTCACCTAGGAGTTCCATCGGGTGCGTCCAAAACGATTTCTGAGCCTATGGTACGTTTGGCCCAAACCGTGCACCTGTCTTGCACTGATACTAACACTATCTCCAAACGGACCAAAACAAGATTCCACTTGAGCCTCGTCACCTTGGAGTTCTATCGGGTGCGGTTAAAACGATTTCCGAGCCTTGTTTGGAACAAACCGTGCACCTATGTTGCACTAATCCTAACACTATCTCCGAACGGACTGAAACAAGATTCCACTTGAGCCTCGTCACCTAGGAGTACCGTCGGGTGCATTCAAAATGATTTCTGATCCTATGGTATGTTTGGCCCAAACCGTGCACCTATCTTGCACTAATCCTAACACTACATCCAAACGGACCGAAACGAGATTCCACTTAAGCCTCGTCACCTTGGAGTTCTATCGGGTGCGATCAAAATGATTTCTGAGCCTTGTTTGGAACAAACCGTGCACTTATCTTGCACTAATACTAATACTATCTCCAAACGGACTAAAACAAGATTCCACTTGAGCCTCATCACCTAGGAGTTCCATCGGGTGCTTCCAAAATGATTTTCGAGCCTTGTTTGGCACAAACCATGCACCTATCTTTCATTGATACTAACACTATCTCCAAATGGACTGAAACAAGATTCCACTTGAGCCTCGTCACCTAGGAGTTCCATCGGGTGCGTCCAAAACGATTTCTGAGCCTATGGTACATTAGGCACAAACCATGCACCTATCTTGCACTAAAACTAACACTATATCCAAACGGACCGAAACGAGATTTCACTTGAGCCTTGTCACCTAGGAGTTCTATCGGATGCGGTCAAAATGACTTCCAAGCCTTGTTTGGAACAAACCGTGCACCTATCTTGCACTAATACTAACACTAACTCCAAACGGACCGAAACAAGATTCCACTTAAGCCTCGTTATCTACGAGATCCATCGGGTGCTTCTGAAATGATTTCTGAGCCTTGTTTGGCACAAACCGTGCACCTATCTTGCACTGATACTAACACTATCTCTAAACGGACCGAAACAAGATTCCACTTGAGCCTCATCACCTAGGAGTACCATTGGGTGCGTCCAAAATGATTTCTAAGCCTATGGTACGTTTGGCACAGACCATGCACCCATCTTGCACTAATACTAACACTATATCCAAACGGACCGAAACGAGATTCCACTTGAGCCTCATCACCTAGGAGTTCTATTGGGTGCGGTCAAAATGATTTCCAAGCCTTGTTTGGAACAAACCATGCACCTGTCTTGCACTAATACTAACACTATCTCCAAACGGACCGAAACAAGATTCCACTTGAGCCTCATCGTCTAGGAGTTCCATCGGGTGCTTCCAAAATGATTTCCGAGACTTGTTTGGCATAAACCGTGCACCTATCTTGCACTAATACTAACACTATCTCCAAACGGACTGAAACAAGATTCCACTTGAGCCTCGTCACCTAGGAGTACCATCGGGTGCGTCCAAAACGATTTCTGATCCTATGGTACGTTTGGCACAAACCGTGCACCTATCTTGCACTGATACTAACACTATCTCCAAACGGACTGAAACAAGATTCCACTTGAGCCTCGTCACCTAGGAGTACCATCGGGTGCGTCCAAAACGATTTCTGATCCTATGGTACGTTTGGCACAAACCGTACACCTATCTTGCACTGATACTAACACGATCTCCAAATGGACCGAAACAAGATTCCACTTGAGCCTCGTCACCTAGGAGTACCATCGGGTGCGTCCAAAATGATTTCTGATCCTATGGTACGTTTGGCACAAACCGTGCACCTATCTTGCACTGATACTAACACTATCTCCAAACGGACTGAAACAAGATTCCACTTGAGCCTCATCACCTAGGAGTACCATCGGGTGCGTCCAAAATGATTTATGATCCTATGGTACGTTTGGCCCAAACCGTGCACCTGTCTTGCACTGATACTAACACTATCTCCAAACGGACCAAAACAAGATTCCACTTGAGCCTCGTCACCTTGGAGTTCTATCGGGTGCGGTTAAAACGATTTCCGAGCCTTGTTTGGAACAAACCGTGCACCTATGTTGCACTAATCCTAACACTATCTCCGAACGGACTGAAACAAGATTCCACTTGAGCCTCGTCACCTAGGAGTACCGTCGGGTGCATTCAAAATGATTTCTGATCCTATGGTATGTTTGGCCCAAACCGTGCACCTATCTTGCACTAATCCTAACACTACATCCAAACGGACCGAAACGAGATTCCACTTAAGCCTCGTCACCTTGGAGTTCTATCGGGTGCGATCAAAATGATTTCTGAGCCTTGTTTGGAATAAACCGTGCACTTATCTTGCACTAATACTAATACTATCTCCAAACGGACTAAAACAAGATTCCACTTGAGCCTCATCACCTAGGAGTTCCATCGGGTGCTTCCAAAATGATTTTCGAGCCTTGTTTGGCACAAACCATGCACCTATCTTTCATTGATACTAACACTATCTCCAAATGGACTGAAACAAGATTCCACTTGAGCCTCGTCACCTAGGAGTTCCATCGGGTGCGTTCAAAATGATTTATGAGCCTATGGTACATTAGGCACAAACCATGCACCTATCTTGCACTAAAACTAACACTATATCCGAACGGACCGAAACGAGATTTCACTTGAGCCTTGTCACCTAGGAGTTCTATCGGATGCGGTCAAAATGACTTCCAAGCCTTGTTTGGAACAAACCGTGCACCTATCTTGCACTAATACTAACACTAACTCCAAACGGACCAAAACAAGATTCCACTTAAGCCTCGTTATCTACGAGATCCATCGGGTGCTTCTGAAATGATTTCTGAGCCTTGTTTGGCACAAACCGTGCACCTATCTTGCACTGATACTAACACTATCTCTAAACGGACCGAAACAAGATTCCACTTGAGCCTCATCACCTAGGAGTACCATTGGGTGCGTCCAAAATGATTTCTAAGCCTATGGTACGTTTGGCACAGACCATGCACCCATCTTGCACTAATACTAACACTATATCCAAACGGACCGAAACGAGATTCCACTTGAGCCTCATCACCTCGGAGTTCTATTGGGTGCGGTCAAAATGATTTCCAAGCCTTGTTTGGAACAAACCATGCACCTGTCTTGCACTAATACTAACACTATCTCCAAACGGACCGAAACAAGATTCCACTTGAGCCTCATCGTCTAGGAGTTCCATCGGGTGCTTCCAAAATGATTTCTGAGACTTGTTTGGCATAAACCGTGCACCTATCTTGCACTAATACTAACACTATCTCCAAACGGACTGAAACAAGATTCCACTTGAGCCTCGTCACCTAGGAGTACCATTGGGTGCGTCCAAAACGATTTCTGATCCTATGGTACGTTTGGCACAAACCGTGCACCTATCTTGCACTAATCCTAACACTATATCCAAACGGACTGAAACGAGATTCTACTTGAACCTCGTCACCTAGGAGTTCTATCGGGTGCGGTCAAAATGATTTCTGAGCCTTGTTTGGAACAAACCGTGCACTTATCTTGCACTAATACTAATACTATCTCCAAATGGACTGAAACAAGATTCCACTTGAGCCTCGTCACCTAGGAGTTCCATCGAGTGCTTCCGAAATGATTTCCGAGCCTTGTTTGGCACAAACCGTGCACCTATCTTTCATTGATACTAACACTATCTCCAAACGGACTGAAACAAGATTCCACTTGAGCCTCATCACCTAGGAGTTGCATCGGGTGTGTCCAAAATGATTTCTGAGCCTATGGTACATTAGGCATAAACCATGCACCTATCTTGCACTAAAACTAACACTATATCCAAATGGACCGTAACGAGATTTCACTTTACCCTCGTCACCTAGGAGTTCTATCGGGTGTGGTCAAAACAATTTCCGAGCCTTGTTTGGAACAAACCGTGCACCTATCTTGCAATAATACTAACACTATCTCCAAATGGACCAAAACAAGATTCCACTTGAGCCTCGTCACCTAGGAGTACCATAGGGTGTGTCCAAAATGATTTCTGAGCCTATGGTATGTTTGACACAAACCGTGCACCTATCTTGCACTAATACTAACACTAACTCCAAACAGACCGAAACAAGATTTCACTTAAGCCTCTTCATCTATGAGATCCATCGGGTGCTTCCAAAATGATTTCCGAGCCTTGTTTGGCACAAACCGTGCACCTATCTTGCACTGATACTAACACTATCTCCAAACGGACCGAAACAAGATTCCACTTGAGCCTCGTCACCTAGGAGTACCATCGGGTGCGTCCAAAATGATTTCTGATCCTATGGTACGTTTGGCACAAACCGTACACCTATCTTGCACTGATACTAACACGATCTCCAAATGGACCGAAACAAGATTCCACTTGAGCCTTGTCACCTAGGAGTACCATCGGGTGCGTCCAAAATGATTTCTGATCCTATGGTACGTTTGGCACAAACCGTGCACCTATCTTGCACTGATACTAACACTATCTCCAAACAGACTGAAACAAGATTCCACTTGAGCCTCATCACCTAGGAGTACCATCGGGTGCGTCCAAAATGATTTATGATCCTATGGTACGTTTGGCCCAAACCGTGCACCTGTCTTGCACTGATACTAACACTATCTCCAAACGGACCAAAACAAGATTCCACTTGAGCCTCGTCACCTTGGAGTTCTATCGGGTGCGGTTAAAACGATTTCCGAGCCTTGTTTGGAACAAACCGTGCACCTATGTTGCACTAATCCTAACACTATCTCCGAACGGACTGAAACAAGATTCCACTTGAGCCTCGTCACCTAGGAGTACCGTCGGGTGCATTCAAAATGATTTCTAATCCTATGGTATGTTTGGCCCAAACCGTGCACCTATCTTGCACTAATCCTAACACTACATCCAAACGGACCGAAACAAGATTCCACTTAAGCCTCGTCACCTTGGAGTTCTATCGGGTGCGATCAAAATGATTTCTGAGCCTTGTTTGGAACAAACCGTGCACTTATCTTGCACTAATACTAATACTATCTCCAAACGGACTAAAACAAGATTCCACTTGAGCCTCATCACCTAGGAGTTCCATCGGGTGCTTCCAAAATGATTTTCGAGCCTTGTTTGGCACAAACCATGCACCTATCTTTCATTGATACTAACACTATCTCCAAATGGACTGAAACAAGATTCCACTTGAGCCTCGTCACCTAGGAGTTCCATCGGGTGCGTCCAAAATGATTTCTGAGCCTATGGTACATTAGGCACAAACCATGCACCTATCTTGCACTAAAACTAACACTATATCCGAACGGACGGAAACGAGATTTCACTTGAGCCTTGTCACCTAGGAGTTCTATCGGATGCGGTCAAAATGACTTCCAAGCCTTGTTTGGAACAAACCGTGCACCTATCTTGCACTAATACTAACACTAACTCCAAACAGACCGAAACAAGATTCCACTTAAGCCTCGTTATCTATGAGATCCATCGGGTGCTTCTGAAATGATTTCTGAGCCTTGTTTGGCACAAACCGTGCACCTATCTTGCACTGATACTAACACTATCTCTAAACGGACCGAAACAAGATTCCACTTGAGCCTCATCACCTAGGAGTACCATTGGGTGCGTCCAAAATGATTTCTAAGCCTATGGTACGTTTGGCACAGACCATGCACCCATCTTGCACTAATACTAACACTATATCCAAACGGACCGAAACGAGATTCCACTTGAGCCTCATCACCTAGGAGTTCTATTGGGTGCGGTCAAAATGATTTCCAAGCCTTGTTTGGAACAAACCATGCACCTGTCTTGCACTAATACTAACACTATCTCCAAACGGACCGAAACAAGATTCCACTTGAGCCTCATCGTCTAGGAGTTCCATCGGGTGCTTCCAAAATGATTTCCGAGACTTGTTTGGCATAAACCGTGCACCTATCTTGCACTAATACTAACACTATCTCCAAACGGACTGAAACAAGATTCCACTTGAGCCTCGTCACCTAGGAGTACCATTGGGTGCGTCCAAAACGATTTCTGATCCTATGGTACGTTTGGCACAAACCGTGCACCTATCTTGCACTAATCCTAACACTATATCCAAACGGACTGAAACGAGATTCCACTTGAACCTCGTCACCTAGGAGTTCTATCGGGTGCGGTCAAAATGATTTCTGAGCCTTGTTTGGAACAAACCGTGCACTTATCTTGCACTAATACTAATACTATCTCCAAACGGACTGAAACAAGATTCCACTTGAGCCTCGTCACCTAGGAGTTCCATCGAGTGCTTCCGAAATGATTTCCGAGCCTTGTTTGGCACAAACCGTGCACCTATCTTTCATTGATACTAACACTATCTCCAAACGGACTGAAACAAGATTCCACTTGAGCCTCATCACCTAGGAGTTGCATCGGGTGTGTCCAAAATGATTTCTGAGCCTATGGTACATTAGGCATAAACCATGCACCTATCTTGCACTAAAACTAACACTATATCCAAACGGACCGTAACAAGATTTCACTTTACCCTCGTCACCTAGGAGTTCTATCGGGTGTGGTCAAAACAATTTCCGAGCCTTGTTTGGAACAAACCGTGCACCTATCTTGCAATAATACTAACACTATCTCCAAATGGACCAAAACAAGATTCCACTTGAGCCTCGTCACCTAGGAGTACCATAGGGTGTGTCCAAAATGATTTCTGAGCCTATGGTATGTTTGACACAAACCGTGCACCTATCTTGCACTAATACTAACACTAACTCCAAACAGACCGAAACAAGATTTCACTTAAGCCTCTTCATCTATGAGATCCATCGGGTGCTTCCAAAATGATTTCCGAGCCTTGTTTGGCACACACCGTGCACCTATCTTGCACTGATACTAACACTATCTCCAAACGGACCGAAACAAGATTCCACTTGAGCCTCGTCACCTAGGAGTACCATCGGGTGCGTCCAAAATGATTTCTGATCCTATGGTACGTTTGGCACAAACCGTACACCTATCTTGCACTGATACTAACACGATCTCCAAATGGACCGAAACAAGATTCCACTTGAGCCTTGTCACCTAGGAGTACCATCGGGTGCGTCCAAAACGATTTCTGATCCTATGGTACGTTTGGCACAAACCGTGCACCTATCTTGCACTGATACTAACACTATCTCCAAACGGACTGAAACAAGATTCCACTTGAGCCTCATCACCTAGGAGTACCATCGGGTGCGTCCAAAATGATTTATGATCCTATGGTACGTTTGGCCCAAACCGTGCACCTGTCTTGCACTGATACTAACACTATCTCCAAACGGACCAAAACAAGATTCCACTTGAGCCTCGTCACCTTGGAGTTCTATCGGGTGCGGTTAAAACGATTTCCGAGCCTTGTTTGGAACAAACCGTGCACCTATGTTGCACTAATCCTAACACTATCTCCGAACGGACTGAAACAAGATTCCACTTGAGCCTCGTCACCTAGGAGTACCGTCGGGTGCATTCAAAATGATTTCTAATCCTATGGTATGTTTGGCCCAAACCGTGCACCTATCTTGCACTAATCCTAACACTACATCCAAACGGACCGAAACGAGATTCCACTTAAGCCTCGTCACCTTGGAGTTCTATCGGGTGCGATCAAAATGATTTCTGAGCCTTGTTTGGAACAAACCGTGCACTTATCTTGCACTAATACTAATACTATCTCCAAACGGACTAAAACAAGATTCCACTTGAGCCTCATCACCTAGGAGTTCCATCGGGTGCTTCCAAAATGATTTTCGAGCCTTGTTTGGCACAAACCATGCACCTATCTTTCATTGATACTAACACTATCTCCAAATGGACTGAAACAAGATTCCACTTGAGCCTCGTCACCTAGGAGTTCCATCGGGTGCGTCCAAAATGATTTCTGAGCCTATGGTACATTAGGCACAAACCATGCACCTATCTTGCACTAAAACTAACACTATATCCGAACGGACCGAAACGAGATTTCACTTGAGCCTTGTCACCTAGGAGTTCTATCGGATGCGGTCAAAATGACTTCCAAGCCTTGTTTGGAACAAACCGTGCACCTATCTTGCACTAATACTAACACTAACTCCAAACGGACCGAAACAAGATTCCACTTAAGCCTCGTTATCTACGAGATCCATCGGGTGCTTCTGAAATGATTTCTGAGCCTTGTTTGGCACAAACCGTGCACCTATCTTGCACTGATACTAACACTATCTCTAAACGGACCGAAACAAGATTCCACTTGAGCCTCGTCACCTAGGAGTACCATTGGGTGCGTCCAAAATGATTTCTAAGCCTATGGTACGTTTGGCACAGACCATGCACCCATCTTGCACTAATACTAACACTATATCCAAACGGACCGAAACGAGATTCCACTTGAGCCTCATCACCTAGGAGTTCTATTGGGTGCGGTCAAAATGATTTCCAAGCCTTGTTTGGAACAAACCATGCACCTGTCTTGCACTAATACTAACACTATCTCCAAACGGACCGAAACAAGATTCCACTTGAGCCTCATCGTCTAGGAGTTCCATCGGGTGCTTCCAAAATGATTTCCGAGACTTGTTTGGCATAAACCGTGCACCTATCTTGCACTAATACTAACACTATCTCCAAACGGACTGAAACAAGATTCCACTTGAGCCTCGTCACCTAGGAGTACCATTGGGTGCGTCCAAAACGATTTCTGATCCTATGGTACGTTTGGCACAAACCGTGCACCTATCTTGCACTAATCCTAACACTATATCCAAACGGACTGAAACGAGATTCCACTTGAACCTCGTCACCTAGGAGTTCTATCGGGTGTGGTCAAAATGATTTCTGAGCCTTGTTTGGAACAAACCGTGCACTTATCTTGCACTAATACTAATACTATCTCCAAACGGACTGAAACAAGATTCCACTTGAGCCTCGTCACCTAGGAGTTCCATCGAGTGCTTCCGAAATGATTTCCGAGCCTTGTTTGGCACAAACCGTGCACCTATCTTTCATTGATACTAACACTATCTCCAAACGGACTGAAACAAGATTCCACTTGAGCCTCATCACCTAGGAGTTGCATCGGGTGTGTCCAAAATGATTTCTGAGCCTATGGTACATTAGGCATAAACCATGCACCTATCTTGCACTAAAACTAACACTATATCCAAACGGACCGTAACAAGATTTCACTTTACCCTCGTCACCTAGGAGTTCTATCGGGTGTGGTCAAAATAATTTCCGAGCCTTGTTTGGAACAAACCGTGCACCTATCTTGCAATAATACTAACACTATCTCCAAATGGACCAAAACAAGATTCCACTTGAGCCTCGTCACCTAGGAGTACCATAGGGTGTGTCCAAAATGATTTCTGAGCCTATGGTATGTTTAACACAAACCGTGCACCTATCTTGCACTAATACTAACACTAACTCCAAACAGACCGAAACAAGATTTCACTTAAGCCTCTTCATCTATGAGATCCATCGGGTGCTTCCAAAATGATTTCCGAGCCTTGTTTGGCACAAACCGTGCACCTATCTTGCACTGATACTAACACTATCTCCAAACGGACCGAAACAAGATTCCACTTGAGCCTCGTCACCTAGGAGTACCATCGGGTGCGTCCAAAATGATTTCTGATCCTATGGTACGTTTGGCACAAACCGTACACCTATCTTGCACTGATACTAACACGATCTCCAAATGGACCGAAACAAGATTCCACTTGAGCCTTGTCACCTAGGAGTACCATCGGGTGCGTCCAAAACGATTTCTGATCCTATGGTACGTTTGGCACAAACCGTGCACCTATCTTGCACTGATACTAACACTATCTCCAAACGGACTGAAACAAGATTCCACTTGAGCCTCATCACCTAGGAGTACCATCGGGTGCGTCCAAAATGATTTATGATCCTATGGTACGTTTGGCCCAAACCGTGCACCTGTCTTGCACTGATACTAACACTATCTCCAAACGGACCAAAACAAGATTCCACTTGAGCCTCGTCACCTTGGAGTTCTATCGGGTGCGGTTAAAACGATTTCCGAGCCTTGTTTGGAACAAACCGTGCACCTATGTTGCACTAATCCTAACACTATCTCCGAACGGACTGAAACAAGATTCCACTTGAGCCTCGTCACCTAGGAGTACCGTCGGGTGCATTCAAAATGATTTCTAATCCTATGGTATGTTTGGCCCAAACCGTGCACCTATCTTGCACTAATCCTAACACTACATCCAAACGGACCGAAACGAGATTCCACTTAAGCCTCGTCACCTTGGAGTTCTATCGGGTGCGATCAAAATGATTTCTGAGCCTTGTTTGGAACAAACCGTGCACTTATCTTGCACTAATACTAATACTATCTCCAAACGGACTAAAACAAGATTCCACTTGAGCCTCATCACCTAGGAGTTCCATCGGGTGCTTCCAAAATGATTTTTGAGCCTTGTTTGGCACAAACCATGCACCTATCTTTCATTGATACTAACACTATCTCCAAATGGACTGAAACAAGATTCCACTTGAGCCTCGTCACCTAGGAGTTCCATCGGGTGCGTCCAAAATGATTTCTGAGCCTATGGTACATTAGGCACAAACCATGCACCTATCTTGCACTAAAACTAACACTATATCCGAACGGACGGAAACGAGATTTCACTTGAGCCTTGTCACCTAGGAGTTCTATCGGATGCGGTCAAAATGACTTCCAAGCCTTGTTTGGAACAAACCGTGCACCTATCTTGCACTAATACTAACACTAACTCCAAACGGACCAAAACAAGATTCCACTTAAGCCTCGTTATCTACGAGATCCATCGGGTGCTTCTGAAATGATTTCTGAGCCTTGTTTGGCACAAACCGTGCACCTATCTTGCACTGATACTAACACTATCTCTAAACGGACCGAAACAAGATTCCACTTGAGCCTCATCACCTAGGAGTACCATTGGGTGCGTCCAAAATGATTTCTAAGCCTATGGTACGTTTGGCACAGACCATGCACCCATCTTGCACTAATACTAACACTATATCCAAACGGACCGAAACGAGATTCCACTTGAGCCTCATCACCTAGGAGTTCTATTGGGTGCGGTCAAAATGATTTCCAAGCCTTGTTTGGAACAAACCATGCACCTGTCTTGCACTAATACTAACACTATCTCCAAACGGACCGAAACAAGATTCCACTTGAGCCTCATCGTCTAGGAGTTCCATCGGGTGCTTCCAAAATGATTTCCGAGACTTGTTTGGCATAAACCGTGCACCTATCTTGCACTAATACTAACACTATCTCCAAACGGACTGAAACAAGATTCCACTTGAGCCTCGTCACCTAGGAGTACCATTGGGTGCGTCCAAAACGATTTCTGATCCTATGGTACGTTTGGCACAAACCGTGCACCTATCTTGCACTAATCCTAACACTATATCCAAACGGACTGAAACGAGATTCCACTTGAACCTCGTCACCTAGGAGTTCTATCGGGTGCGGTCAAAATGATTTCTGAGCCTTGTTTGGAACAAACCGTGCACTTATCTTGCACTAATACTAATACTATCTCCAAACGGACTGAAACAAGATTCCACTTGAGCCTCGTCACCTAGGAGTTCCATCGAGTGCTTCCGAAATGATTTCCGAGCCTTGTTTGGCACAAACCGTGCACCTATCTTTCATTGATACTAACACTATCTCCAAACGGACTGAAACAAGATTCCACTTGAGCCTCATCACCTAGGAGTTGCATCGGGTGTGTCCAAAATGATTTCTGAGCCTATGGTACATTAGGCATAAACCATGCACCTATCTTGCACTAAAACTAACACTATATCCAAACGGACCGTAACGAGATTTCACTTTACCCTCGTCACCTAGGAGTTCTATCGGGTGTGGTCAAAACAATTTCCGAGCCTTGTTTGGAACAAACCGTGCACCTATCTTGCAATAATACTAACACTATCTCCAAATGGACCAAAACAAGATTCCACTTGAGCCTCGTCACCTAGGAGTACCATAGGGTGTGTCCAAAATGATTTCTGAGCCTATGGTATGTTTGACACAAACCGTGCACCTATCTTGCACTAATACTAACACTAACTCCAAACAGACCGAAACAAGATTTCACTTAAGCCTCTTCATCTATGAGATCCATCGGGTGCTTCCAAAATGATTTCCGAGCCTTGTTTGGCACAAACCGTGCACCTATCTTGCACTGATACTAACACTATCTCCAAACGGACCGAAACAAGATTCCACTTGAGCCTCGTCACCTAGGAGTACCATCGGGTGCGTCCAAAACGATTTCTGATCCCATGGTACGTTTGGCACAAACCGTACACCTATCTTGCACTGATACTAACACGATCTCCAAACGGACCGAAACAAGATTCCACTTGAGCCTCGTCACCTAGGAGTACCATCGGGTGCGTCCAAAACGATTTCTGATCCTATGGTACGTTTGGCACAAACCGTGCACCTATCTTGCACTGATACTAACACTGTCTCCAAATGGACTGAAACAAGATTCCACTTGAGCCTCATCACCTAGGAGTACCATCGGGTGCGTCCAAAATGATTTATGATCCTATGGTACGTTTGGCCCAAACCGTGCACCTGTCTTGCACTGATACTAACACTATCTCCAAACGGACCAAAACAAGATTCCACTTGAGCCTCGTCACCTTGGAGTTCTATCGGGTGCGGTTAAAACGATTTCTAAGCCTTGTTTGGAACAAACCGTGCACCTATGTTGCACTAATCCTAACACTATCTCTGAACGGACTGAAACAAGATTCCACTTGAGCCTCGTCACCTAGGAGTACCGTCGGGTGCATTCAAAATGATTTCTGATCCTATGGTATGTTTGGCCCAAACCGTGCACCTATCTTGCACTAATCCTAACACTACATCCAAACGGACCGAAACGAGATTCCACTTAAGCCTCGTCACCTTGGAGTTCTATCGGGTGCGATCAAAATGATTTCTGAGCCTTGTTTGGAACAAACCGTGCACTTATCTTGCACTAATACTAATACTATCTCCAAACGGACTAAAACAAGATTCCACTTGAGCCTCATCACCTAGGAGTTCCATCGGGTGCTTCCAAAATGATTTTCGAGACTTGTTTGGCACAAACCATGCACCTATCTTTCATTGATACTAACACTATCTCCAAATGGACTGAAACAAGATTCCACTTGAGCCTCGTCACCTAGGAGTTCCATCGGGTGCGTCCAAAACGATTTCTGAGCCTATGGTACATTAGGCACAAACCATGCACCTATCTTGCACTAAAACTAACACTATATCCGAACGGACCGAAACGAGATTTCACTTGAGCCTTGTCACCTAGGAGTTCTATCAGATGCGGTCAAAATGACTTCCAAGCCTTGTTTGGAACAAACCGTGCACCTATCTTGCACTAATACTAATACTAACTCCAAACGGACCGAAACAAGATTCCACTTAAGCCTCGTTATCTACGAGATCCATCGGGTGCTTCTGAAATGATTTCTGAGCCTTGTTTGGCACAAACCGTGCACCTATCTTGCACTGATACTAACACTATCTCCAAACGGACCGAAACAAGATTCCACTTGAGCCTCATCACCTAGGAGTACCATTGGGTGCGTCCAAAATGATTTCTAAGCCTATGGTACGTTTGGCACAGACCATGCACCCATCTTGCACTAATACTAACACTATATCCAAACGGACCGAAACGAGATTCCACTTGAGCCTCATCACCTAGGAGTTCTATTGGGTGCGGTCAAAATGATTTCCAAGCCTTGTTTGGAACAAACCATGCACCTGTCTTGCACTAATACTAACACTATCTCCAAACGGACCGAAACAAGATTCCACTTGAGCCTCATCGTCTAGGAGTTCCATCGGGTGCTTCCAAAATGATTTCCGAGACTTGTTTGGCATAAACCGTGCACCTATCTTGCACTAATACTAACACTATCTCCAAACGGACTGAAACAAGATTCCACTTGAGCCTCGTCACCTAGGAGTACCATTGGGTGCGTCCAAAACGATTTCTGATCCTATGGTACGTTTGGCACAAACCGTGCACCTATCTTGCACTAATCCTAACACTATATCCAAACGGACTGAAACGAGATTCCACTTGAACCTCGTCACCTAGGAGTTCTATCGGGTGCGGTCAAAATGATTTCTGAGCCTTGTTTGGAACAAACCGTGCACTTATCTTGCACTAATACTAATACTATCTCCAAACGGACTGAAACAAGATTCCACTTGAGCCTCGTCACCTAGGAGTTCCATCGAGTGCTTCCGAAATGATTTCCGAGCCTTGTTTGGCACAAACCGTGCACCTATCTTTCATTGATACTAACACTATCTCCAAACGGACTGAAACAAGATTCCACTTGAGCCTCATCACCTAGGAGTTGCATCGGGTGTGTCCAAAATGATTTCTGAGCCTATGGTACATTAGGCATAAACCATGCACCTATCTTGCACTAAAACTAACACTATATCCAAACGGACCGTAACGAGATTTCACTTTACCCTCGTCACCTAGGAGTTCTATCGGGTGTGGTCAAAACAATTTCCGAGCCTTGTTTGGAACAAACCGTGCACCTATCTTGCAATAATACTAACACTATCTCCAAATGGACCAAAACAAGATTCCACTTGAGCCTCGTCACCTAGGAGTACCATAGGGTGTGTCCAAAATGATTTCTGAGCCTATGGTATGTTTGACACAAACCGTGCACCTATCTTGCACTAATACTAACACTAACTCCAAACAGACCGAAACAAGATTTCACTTAAGCCTCTTCATCTATGAGATCCATCGGGTGCTTCCAAAATGATTTCTGAGCCTTGTTTGGCACAAACCGTGCACCTATCTTGCACTGATACTAACACTATCTCCAAACGGACCGAAACAAGATTCCACTTGAGCCTCGTCACCTAGGAGTACCATCGGGTGCGTCCAAAACGATTTCTGATCCCATGGTACGTTTGGCACAAACCGTACACCTATCTTGCACTGATACTAACACGATCTCCAAACGGACCGAAACAAGATTCCACTTGAGCCTCGTCACCTAGGAGTACCATCGGGTGCGTCCAAAACGATTTCTGATCCTATGGTACGTTTGGCACAAACCGTGCACCTATCTTGCACTGATACTAACACTGTCTCCAAATGGACTGAAACAAGATTCCACTTGAGCCTCATCACCTAGGAGTACCATCGGGTGCGTCCAAAATGATTTATGATCCTATGGTACGTTTGGCCCAAACCGTGCACCTGTCTTGCACTGATACTAACACTATCTCCAAACGGACCAAAACAAGATTCCACTTGAGCCTCGTCACCTTGGAGTTCTATCGGGTGCGGTTAAAACGATTTCTAAGCCTTGTTTGGAACAAACCGTGCACCTATGTTGCACTAATCCTAACACTATCTCCGAACGGACTGAAACAAGATTCCACTTGAGCCTCGTCACCTAGGAGTACCGTCGGGTGCATTCAAAATGATTTCTGATCCTATGGTATGTTTGGCCCAAACCGTGCACCTATCTTGCACTAATCCTAACACTACATCCAAACGGACCGAAACGAGATTCCACTTAAGCCTCGTCACCTTGGAGTTCTATCGGGTGCGATCAAAATGATTTCTGAGCCTTGTTTGGAACAAACCGTGCACTTATCTTGCACTAATACTAATACTATCTCCAAACGGACTAAAACAAGATTCCACTTGAGCCTCATCACCTAGGAGTTCCATCGGGTGCTTCCAAAATGATTTTCGAGACTTGTTTGGCACAAACCATGCACCTATCTTTCATTGATACTAACACTATCTCCAAATGGACTGAAACAAGATTCCACTTGAGCCTCGTCACCTAGGAGTTCCATCGGGTGCGTCCAAAACGATTTCTGAGCCTATGGTACATTAGGCACAAACCATGCACCTATCTTGCACTAAAACTAACACTATATCCGAACGGACCGAAACGAGATTTCACTTGAGCCTTGTCACCTAGGAGTTCTATCAGATGCGGTCAAAATGACTTCCAAGCCTTGTTTGGAACAAACCGTGCACCTATCTTGCACTAATACTAACACTAACTCCAAACGGACCGAAACAAGATTCCACTTAAGCCTCGTTATCTACGAGATCCATCGGGTGCTTCTGAAATGATTTCTGAGCCTTGTTTGGCACAAACCGTGCACCTATCTTGCACTGATACTAACACTATCTCCAAACGGACCGAAACAAGATTCCACTTGAGCCTCATCACCTAGGAGTACCATTGGGTGCGTCCAAAATGATTTCTAAGCCTATGGTACGTTTGGCACAGACCATGCACCCATCTTGCACTAATACTAACACTATATCCAAACGGACCGAAACGAGATTCCACTTGAGCCTCATCACCTAGGAGTTCTATTGGGTGCGGTCAAAATGATTTCCAAGCCTTGTTTGGAACAAACCATGCACCTGTCTTGCACTAATACTAACACTATCTCCAAACGGACCGAAACAAGATTCCACTTGAGCCTCATCGTCTAGGAGTTCCATCGGGTGCTTCCAAAATGATTTCCGAGACTTGTTTGGCATAAACCGTGCACCTATCTTGCACTAATACTAACACTATCTCCAAACGGACTGAAACAAGATTCCACTTGAGCCTCGTCACCTAGGAGTACCATTGGGTGCGTCCAAAACGATTTCTGATCCTATGGTACGTTTGGCACAAACCGTGCACCTATCTTGCACTAATCCTAACACTATATCCAAACGGACTGAAACGAGATTCCACTTGAACCTCGTCACCTAGGAGTTCTATCGGGTGCGGTCAAAATGATTTCTGAGCCTTGTTTGGAACAAACCGTGCACTTATCTTGCACTAATACTAATACTATCTCCAAACGGACTGAAACAAGATTCCACTTGAGCCTCGTCACCTAGGAGTTCCATCGAGTGCTTCCGAAATGATTTCCAAGCCTTGTTTGGCACAAACCGTGCACCTATCTTTCATTGATACTAACACTATCTCCAAACGGACTGAAACAAGATTCCACTTGAGCCTCATCACCTAGGAGTTGCATCGGGTGCGTCCAAAATGATTTCTGAGCCTATGGTACATTAGGCATAAACCATGCACCTATCTTGCACTAAAACTAACACTATATCCAAACGGACCGTAACGAGATTTCACTTGACCCTCGTCACCTAGGAGTTCTATCGGGTGTGGTCAAAACAATTTCCGAGCCTTGTTTGGAACAAACCGTGCACCTATCTTGCAATAATACTAACACTATCTCCAAATGGACCAAAACAAGATTCCACTTGAGCCTCGTCACCTAGGAGTACCATAGGGTGTGTCCAAAATGATTTCTGAGCCTATGGTATGTTTGACACAAACCGTGCACCTATCTTGCACTAATACTAACACTAACTCCAAACAGACCGAAACAAGATTTCACTTAAGCCTCTTCATCTATGAGATCCATCGGGTGCTTCCAAAATGATTTCCGAGCCTTGTTTGGCACAAACCGTGCACCTATCTTGCACTGATACTAACACTATCTCCAAACGGACCGAAACAAGATTCCACTTGAGCCTCGTCACCTAGGAGTACCATCGGGTGCGTCCAAAATGATTTCTGATCCTATGGTACGTTTGGCACAAACCGTACACCTATCTTGCACTGATACTAACACGATCTCCAAATGGACCGAAACAAGATTCCACTTGAGCCTCGTCACCTAGGAGTACCATCGGGTGCGTCCAAAACGATTTCTGATCCTATGGTACGTTTGGCACAAACCGTGCACCTATCTTGCACTGATACTAACACTATCTCCAAACGGACTGAAACAAGATTCCACTTGAGCCTCATCACCTAGGAGTACCATCGGGTGCGTCCAAAATGATTTATGATCCTATGGTACGTTTGGCCCAAACCGTGCACCTGTCTTGCACTGATACTAACACTATCTCCAAACGGACCAAAACAAGATTCCACTTGAGCCTCGTCACCTTGGAGTTCTATCGGGTGCGGTTAAAACGATTTCCGAGCCTTGTTTGGAACAAACCGTGCACCTATGTTGCACTAATCCTAACACTATCTCCGAACGGACTGAAACAAGATTCCACTTGAGCCTCGTCACCTAGGAGTACCGTCGGGTGCATTCAAAATGATTTCTAATCCTATGGTATGTTTGGCCCAAACCGTGCACCTATCTTGCACTAATCCTAACACTACATCCAAACGGACCGAAACGAGATTCCACTTAAGCCTCGTCACCTTGGAGTTCTATCGGGTGCGATCAAAATGATTTCTGAGCCTTGTTTGGAACAAACCGTGCACTTATCTTGCACTAATACTAATACTATCTCCAAACGGACTAAAACAAGATTCCACTTGAGCCTCATCACCTAGGAGTTCCATCGGGTGCTTCCAAAATGATTTTCGAGCCTTGTTTGGCACAAACCATGCACCTATCTTTCATTGATACTAACACTATCTCCAAATGGACTGAAACAAGATTCCACTTGAGCCTCGTCACCTAGGAGTTCCATCGGGTGCGTCCAAAATGATTTCTGAGCCTATGGTACATTAGGCACAAACCATGCACCTATCTTGCACTAAAACTAACACTATATCCGAACGGACGGAAACGAGATTTCACTTGAGCCTTGTCACCTAGGAGTTCTATCGGATGCGGTCAAAATGACTTCCAAGCCTTGTTTGGAACAAACCGTGCACCTATCTTGCACTAATACTAACACTAACTCCAAACGGACCGAAACAAGATTCCACTTAAGCCTCGTTATCTACGAGATCCATCGGGTGCTTCTGAAATGATTTCTGAGCCTTGTTTGGCACAAACCGTGCACCTATCTTGCACTGATACTAACACTATCTCTAAACGGACCGAAACAAGATTCCACTTGAGCCTCGTCACCTAGGAGTACCATTGGGTGCGTCCAAAATGATTTCTAAGCCTATGGTACGTTTGGCACAGACCATGCACCCATCTTGCACTAATACTAACACTATATCCAAACGGACCGAAACGAGATTCCACTTGAGCCTCATCACCTAGGAGTTCTATTGGGTGCGGTCAAAATGATTTCCAAGCCTTGTTTGGAACAAACCATGCACCTGTCTTGCACTAATACTAACACTATCTCCAAATGGACCGAAACAAGATTCCACTTGAGCCTCATCGTCTAGGAGTTCCATCGGGTGCTTCCAAAATGATTTCCGAGACTTGTTTGGCATAAACCGTGCACCTATCTTGCACTAATACTAACACTATCTCCAAACGGACTGAAACAAGATTCCACTTGAGCCTCGTCACCTAGGAGTACCATTGGGTGCGTCCAAAACGATTTCTGATCCTATGGTACGTTTGGCACAAACCGTGCACCTATCTTGCACTAATCCTAACACTATATCCAAACGGACTGAAACGAGATTCCACTTGAACCTCGTCACCTAGGAGTTCTATCGGGTGCGGTCAAAATGATTTCTGAGCCTTGTTTGGAACAAACCGTGCACTTATCTTGCACTAATACTAATACTATCTCCAAACGGACTGAAACAAGATTCCACTTGAGCCTCGTCACCTAGGAGTTCCATCGAGTGCTTCCGAAATGATTTCCGAGCCTTGTTTGGCACAAACCGTGCACCTATCTTTCATTGATACTAACACTATCTCCAAACGGACTGAAACAAGATTCCACTTGAGCCTCATCACCTAGGAGTTGCATCGGGTGTGTCCAAAATGATTTCTGAGCCTATGGTACATTAGGCATAAACCATGCACCTATCTTGCACTAAAACTAACACTATATCCAAACGGACCGTAACAAGATTTCACTTTACCCTCGTCACCTAGGAGTTCTATCGGGTGTGGTCAAAACAATTTCCGAGCCTTGTTTGGAACAAACCGTGCACCTATCTTGCAATAATACTAACACTATCTCCAAATGGACCAAAACAAGATTCCACTTGAGCCTCGTCACCTAGGAGTACCATAGGGTGTGTCCAAAATGATTTCTGAGCCTATGGTATGTTTGACACAAACCGTGCACCTATCTTGCACTAATACTAACACTAACTCCAAACAGACCGAAACAAGATTTCACTTGAGCCTCATCACCTAGGAGTACCATCGGGTGCGTCCAAAATGATTTATGATCCTATGGTACGTTTGGCCCAAACCGTGCACCTGTCTTGCACTGATACTAACACTATCTCCAAACGGACCAAAACAAGATTCCACTTGAGCCTCGTCACCTTGGAGTTCTATCGGGTGCGGTTAAAACGATTTCCGAGCCTTGTTTGGAACAAACCGTGCACCTATGTTGCACTAATCCTAACACTATCTCCGAACGGACTGAAACAAGATTCCACTTGAGCCTCGTCACCTAGGAGTACCGTCGGGTGCATTCAAAATGATTTCTAATCCTATGGTATGTTTGGCCCAAACCGTGCACCTATCTTGCACTAATCCTAACACTACATCCAAACGGACCGAAACGAGATTCCACTTAAGCCTCGTCACCTTGGAGTTCTATCGGGTGCGATCAAAATGATTTCTGAGCCTTGTTTGGAACAAACCGTGCACTTATCTTGCACTAATACTAATACTATCTCCAAACGGACTAAAACAAGATTCCACTTGAGCCTCATCACCTAGGAGTTCCATCGGGTGCTTCCAAAATGATTTTCGAGCCTTGTTTGGCACAAACCATGCACCTATCTTTCATTGATACTAACACTATCTCCAAATGGACTGAAACAAGATTCCACTTGAGCCTCGTCACCTAGGAGTTCCATCGGGTGCGTCCAAAATGATTTCTGAGCCTATGGTACATTAGGCACAAACCATGCACCTATCTTGCACTAAAACTAACACTATATCCGAACGGACCGAAACGAGATTTCACTTGAGCCTTGTCACCTAGGAGTTCTATCGGATGCGGTCAAAATGACTTCCAAGCCTTGTTTGGAACAAACCGTGCACCTATCTTGCACTAATACTAACACTAACTCCAAACGGACCGAAACAAGATTCCACTTAAGCCTCGTTATCTACGAGATCCATCGGGTGCTTCTGAAATGATTTCTGAGCCTTGTTTGGCACAAACCGTGCACCTATCTTGCACTGATACTAACACTATCTCTAAACGGACCGAAACAAGATTCCACTTGAGCCTCGTCACCTAGGAGTACCATTGGGTGCGTCCAAAATGATTTCTAAGCCTATGGTACGTTTGGCACAGACCATGCACCCATCTTGCACTAATACTAACACTATATCCAAACGGACCGAAACGAGATTCCACTTGAGCCTCATAACCTAGGAGTTCTATTGGGTGCGGTCAAAATGATTTCCAAGCCTTGTTTGGAACAAACCATGCACCTGTCTTGCACTAATACTAACACTATCTCCAAACGGACCGAAACAAGATTCCACTTGAGCCTCATCGTCTAGGAGTTCCATCGGGTGCTTCCAAAATGATTTCCGAGACTTGTTTGGCATAAACCGTGCACCTATCTTGCACTAATACTAACACTATCTCCAAACGGACTGAAACAAGATTCCACTTGAGCCTCGTCACCTAGGAGTACCATTGGGTGCGTCCAAAACGATTTCTGATCCTATGGTACGTTTGGCACAAACCGTGCACCTATCTTGCACTAATCCTAACACTATATCCAAACGGACTGAAACGAGATTCCACTTGAACCTCGTCACCTAGGAGTTCTATCGGGTGCGGTCAAAATGATTTCTGAGCCTTGTTTGGAACAAACCGTGCACTTATCTTGCACTAATACTAATACTATCTCCAAACGGACTGAAACAAGATTCCACTTGAGCCTCGTCACCTAGGAGTTCCATCGAGTGCTTCCGAAATGATTTCCGAGCCTTGTTTGGCACAAACCGTGCACCTATCTTTCATTGATACTAACACTATCTCCAAACGGACTGAAACAAGATTCCACTTGAGCCTCATCACCTAGGAGTTGCATCGGGTGTGTCCAAAATGATTTCTGAGCCTATGGTACATTAGGCATAAACCATGCACCTATCTTGCACTAAAACTAACACTATATCCAAACGGACCGTAACAAGATTTCACTTTACCCTCGTCACCTAGGAGTTCTATCGGGTGTGGTCAAAACAATTTCCGAGCCTTGTTTGGAACAAACCGTGCACCTATCTTGCAATAATACTAACACTATCTCCAAATGGACCAAAACAAGATTCCACTTGAGCCTCGTCACCTAGGAGTACCATAGGGTGTGTCCAAAATGATTTCTGAGCCTATGGTATGTTTGACACAAACCGTGCACCTATCTTGCACTAATACTAACACTAACTCCAAACAGACCGAAACAAGATTTCACTTAAGCCTCTTCATCTATGAGATCCATCGGGTGCTTCCAAAATGATTTCCGAGCCTTGTTTGGCACAAACCGTGCACCTATCTTGCACTGATACTAACACTATCTCCAAACGGACCGAAACAAGATTCCACTTGAGCCTCGTCACCTAGGAGTACCATCGGGTGCGTCCAAAATGATTTCTGATCCTATGGTACGTTTGGCACAAACCGTACACCTATCTTGCACTGATACTAACACGATCTCCAAATGGACCGAAACAAGATTCCACTTGAGCCTTGTCACCTAGGAGTACCATCGGGTGCGTCCAAAACGATTTCTGATCCTATGGTACGTTTGGCACAAACCGTGCACCTATCTTGCACTGATACTAACACTATCTCCAAACGGACCGAAACAAGATTCCACTTGAGCCTCATCACCTAGGAGTACCATCGGGTGCGTCCAAAATGATTTATGATCCTATGGTACGTTTGGCCCAAACCGTGCACCTGTCTTGCACTGATACTAACACTATCTCCAAACGGACCAAAACAAGATTCCACTTGAGCCTCGTCACCTTGGAGTTCTATCGGGTGCGGTTAAAACGATTTCCGAGCCTTGTTTGGAACAAACCGTGCACCTATGTTGCACTAATCCTAACACTATCTCCGAACGGACTGAAACAAGATTCCACTTGAGCCTCGTCACCTAGGAGTACCGTCGGGTGCATTCAAAATGATTTCTAATCCTATGGTATGTTTGGCCCAAACCGTGCACCTATCTTGCACTAATCCTAACACTACATCCAAACGGACCGAAACGAGATTCCACTTAAGCCTCGTCACCTTGGAGTTCTATCGGGTGCGATCAAAATGATTTCTGAGCCTTGTTTGGAACAAACCGTGCACTTATCTTGCACTAATACTAATACTATCTCCAAACGGACTAAAACAAGATTCCACTTGAGCCTCATCACCTAGGAGTTCCATCGGGTGCTTCCAAAATGATTTTCGAGCCTTGTTTGGCACAAACCATGCACCTATCTTTCATTGATACTAACACTATCTCCAAATGGACTGAAACAAGATTCCACTTGAGCCTCGTCACCTAGGAGTTCCATCGGGTGCGTCCAAAATGATTTCTGAGCCTATGGTACATTAGGCACAAACCATGCACCTATCTTGCACTAAAACTAACACTATATCCGAACGGACCGAAACGAGATTTCACTTGAGCCTTGTCACCTAGGAGTTCTATCGGATGCGGTCAAAATGACTTCCAAGCCTTGTTTGGAACAAACCGTGCACCTATCTTGCACTAATACTAACACTAACTCCAAACGGACCGAAACAAGATTCCACTTAAGCCTCGTTATCTACGAGATCCATCGGGTGCTTCTGAAATGATTTCTGAGCCTTGTTTGGCACAAACCGTGCACCTATCTTGCACTGATACTAACACTATCTCTAAACGGACCGAAACAAGATTCCACTTGAGCCTCGTCACCTAGGAGTACCATTGGGTGCGTCCAAAATGATTTCTAAGCCTATGGTACGTTTGGCACAGACCATGCACCCATCTTGCACTAATACTAACACTATATCCAAACGGACCGAAACGAGATTCCACTTGAGCCTCATCACCTAGGAGTTCTATTGGGTGCGGTCAAAATGATTTCCAAGCCTTGTTTGGAACAAACCATGCACCTGTCTTGCACTAATACTAACACTATCTCCAAACGGACCGAAACAAGATTCCACTTGAGCCTCATCGTCTAGGAGTTCCATCGGGTGCTTCCAAAATGATTTCCGAGACTTGTTTGGCATAAACCGTGCACCTATCTTGCACTAATACTAACACTATCTCCAAACGGACTGAAACAAGATTCCACTTGAGCCTCGTCACCTAGGAGTACCATTGGGTGCGTCCAAAACGATTTCTGATCCTATGGTACGTTTGGCACAAACCGTGCACCTATCTTGCACTAATCCTAACACTATATCCAAACGGACTGAAACGAGATTCCACTTGAACCTCGTCACCTAGGAGTTCTATCGGGTGCGGTCAAAATGATTTCTGAGCCTTGTTTGGAACAAACCGTGCACTTATCTTGCACTAATACTAATACTATCTCCAAACGGACTGAAACAAGATTCCACTTGAGCCTCGTCACCTAGGAGTTCCATCGAGTGCTTCCGAAATGATTTCCGAGCCTTGTTTGGCACAAACCGTGCACCTATCTTTCATTGATACTAACACTATCTCCAAACGGACTGAAACAAGATTCCACTTGAGCCTCATCACCTAGGAGTTGCATCGGGTGTGTCCAAAATGATTTCTGAGCCTATGGTACATTAGGCATAAACCATGCACCTATCTTGCACTAAAACTAACACTATATCCAAACGGACCGTAACAAGATTTCACTTTACCCTCGTCACCTAGGAGTTCTATCGGGTGTGGTCAAAACAATTTCCGAGCCTTGTTTGGAACAAACCGTGCACCTATCTTGCAATAATACTAACACTATCTCCAAATGGACCAAAACAAGATTCCACTTGAGCCTCGTCACCTAGGAGTACCATAGGGTGTGTCCAAAATGATTTCTGAGCCTATGGTATGTTTGACACAAACCGTGCACCTATCTTGCACTAATACTAACACTAACTCCAAACAGACCGAAACAAGATTTCACTTAAGCCTCTTCATCTATGAGATCCATCGGGTGCTTCCAAAATGATTTCCGAGCCTTGTTTGGCACAAACCGTGCACCTATCTTGCACTGATACTAACACTATCTCCAAACGGACCGAAACAAGATTCCACTTGAGCCTCGTCACCTAGGAGTACCATCGGGTGCGTCCAAAATGATTTCTGATCCTATGGTACGTTTGGCACAAACCGTACACCTATCTTGCACTGATACTAACACGATCTCCAAATGGACCGAAACAAGATTCCACTTGAGCCTTGTCACCTAGGAGTACCATCGGGTGCGTCCAAAACGATTTCTGATCCTATGGTACGTTTGGCACAAACCGTGCACCTATCTTGCACTGATACTAACACTATCTCCAAACGGACTGAAACAAGATTCCACTTGAGCCTCATCACCTAGGAGTACCATCGGGTGCGTCCAAAATGATTTATGATCCTATGGTACGTTTGGCCCAAACCGTGCACCTGTCTTGCACTGATACTAACACTATCTCCAAACGGACCAAAACAAGATTCCACTTGAGCCTCGTCACCTTGGAGTTCTATCGGGTGCGGTTAAAACGATTTCCGAGCCTTGTTTGGAACAAACCGTGCACCTATGTTGCACTAATCCTAACACTATCTCCGAACGGACTGAAACAAGATTCCACTTGAGCCTCGTCACCTAGGAGTACCGTCGGGTGCATTCAAAATGATTTCTAATCCTATGGTATGTTTGGCCCAAACCGTGCACCTATCTTGCACTAATCCTAACACTACATCCAAACGGACCGAAACGAGATTCCACTTAAGCCTCGTCACCTTGGAGTTCTATCGGGTGCGATCAAAATGATTTCTGAGCCTTGTTTGGAACAAACCGTGCACTTATCTTGCACTAATACTAATACTATCTCCAAACGGACTAAAACAAGATTCCACTTGAGCCTCATCACCTAGGAGTTCCATCGGGTGCTTCCAAAATGATTTTCGAGACTTGTTTGGCACAAACCATGCACCTATCTTTCATTGATACTAACACTATCTCCAAATGGACTGAAACAAGATTCCACTTGAGCCTCGTCACCTAGGAGTTCCATCGGGTGCGTCCAAAACGATTTCTGAGCCTATGGTACATTAGGCACAAACCATGCACCTATCTTGCACTAAAACTAACACTATATCCAAACGGACCGAAACGAGATTTCACTTGAGCCTTGTCACCTAGGAGTTCTATCGGATGCGGTCAAAATGACTTCCAAGCCTTGTTTGGAACAAACCGTGCACCTATCTTGCACTAATACTAACACTAACTCCAAACGGACCGAAACAAGATTCCACTTAAGCCTCGTTATCTACGAGATCCATCGGGTGCTTCTGAAATGATTTCTGAGCCTTGTTTGGCACAAACCGTGCACCTATCTTGCACTGATACTAACACTATCTCTAAACGGACCGAAACAAGATTCCACTTGAGCCTCATCACCTAGGAGTACCATTGGGTGCGTCCAAAATGATTTCTAAGCCTATGGTACGTTTGGCACAGACCATGCACCCATCTTGCACTAATACTAACACTATATCCAAACGGACCGAAACGAGATTCCACTTGAGCCTCATCACCTAGGAGTTCTATTAGGTGCGGTCAAAATGATTTCCAAGCCTTGTTTGGAACAAACCATGCACCTGTCTTGCACTAATACTAACACTATCTCCAAACGGACCGAAACAAGATTCCACTTGAGCCTCATCGTCTAGGAGTTCCATCGGGTGCTTCCAAAATGATTTCCGAGACTTGTTTGGCATAAACCGTGCACCTATCTTGCACTAATACTAACACTATCTCCAAACGGACTGAAACAAGATTCCACTTGAGCCTCGTCACCTAGGAGTACCATTGGGTGCGTCCAAAACGATTTCTGATCCTATGGTACGTTTGGCACAAACCGTGCACCTATCTTGCACTAATCCTAACACTATATCCAAACGGACTGAAACGAGATTCCACTTGAACCTCGTCACCTAGGAGTTCTATCGGGTGCGGTCAAAATGATTTCTGAGCCTTGTTTGGAACAAACCGTGCACTTATCTTGCACTAATACTAATACTATCTCCAAACGGACTGAAACAAGATTCCACTTGAGCCTCGTCACCTAGGAGTTCCATCGAGTGCTTCCGAAATGATTTCCGAGCCTTGTTTGGCACAAACCGTGCACCTATCTTTCATTGATACTAACACTATCTCCAAACGGACTGAAACAAGATTCCACTTGAGCCTCATCACCTAGGAGTTGCATCGGGTGTGTCCAAAATGATTTCTGAGCCTATGGTACATTAGGCATAAACCATGCACCTATCTTGCACTAAAACTAACACTATATCCAAACGGACCGTAACGAGATTTCACTTTACCCTCGTCACCTAGGAGTTCTATCGGGTGTGGTCAAAACAATTTCCGAGCCTTGTTTGGAACAAACCGTGCACCTATCTTGCAATAATACTAACACTATCTTCAAATGGACCAAAACAAGATTCCACTTGAGCCTCGTCACCTAGGAGTACCATAGGGTGTGTCCAAAATGATTTCTGAGCCTATGGTATGTTTGACACAAACCGTGCACCTATCTTGCACTAATACTAACACTAACTCCAAACAGACCGAAACAAGATTTCACTTAAGCCTCTTCATCTATGAGATCCATCGGGTGCTTCCAAAATGATTTCCGAGCCTTGTTTGGCACAAACCGTGCACCTATCTTGCACTGATACTAACACTATCTCCAAACGGACCGAAACAAGATTCCACTTGAGCCTCGTCACCTAGGAGTACCATCGGGGCATCCAAAACGATTTCTGATCCCATGGTACGTTTGGCACAAACCGTACACCTATCTTGCACTGATACTAACACGATCTCCAAACGGACCGAAACAAGATTCCACTTGAGCCTCGTCACCTAGGAGTACCATCGGGTGCGTCCAAAACGATTTCTGATCCTATGGTACGTTTGGCACAAACCGTGCACCTATCTTGCACTGATACTAACACTGTCTCCAAATGGACTGAAACAAGATTCCACTTGAGCCTCATCACCTAGGAGTACCATCGGGTGCGTCCAAAATGATTTATGATCCTATGGTACGTTTGGCCCAAACCGTGCACCTGTCTTGCACTGATACTAACACTATCTCCAAACGGACCAAAACAAGATTCCACTTGAGCCTCGTCACCTTGGAGTTCTATCGGGTGCGGTTAAAACGATTTCTGAGCCTTGTTTGGAACAAACCGTGCACCTATGTTGCACTAATCCTAACACTATCTCCGAACGGACTGAAACAAGATTCCACTTGAGCCTCGTCACCTAGGAGTACCGTCGGGTGCATTCAAAATGATTTCTGATCCTATGGTATGTTTGGCCCAAACCGTGCACCTATCTTGCACTAATCCTAACACTACATCCAAACGGACCGAAACGAGATTCCACTTAAGCCTCGTCACCTTGGAGTTCTATCGGGTGCGATCAAAATGATTTCTGAGCCTTGTTTGGAACAAACCGTGCACTTATCTTGCACTAATACTAATACTATCTCCAAACGGACTAAAACAAGATTCCACTTGAGCCTCATCACCTAGGAGTTCCATCGGGTGCTTCCAAAATGATTTTCGAGACTTGTTTGGCACAAACCATGCACCTATCTTTCATTGATACTAACACTATCTCCAAATGGACTGAAACAAGATTCCACTTGAGCCTTGTCACCTAGGAGTTCCATCGGGTGCGTCCAAAACGATTTCTGAGCCTATGGTACATTAGGCACAAACCATGCACCTATCTTGCACTAAAACTAACACTATATCCAAACGGACCGAAACGAGATTTCACTTGAGCCTTGTCACCTAGGAGTTCTATCGGATGCGGTCAAAATGACTTCCAAGCCTTGTTTGGAACAAACCGTGCACCTATCTTGCACTAATACTAACACTAACTCCAAACGGACCGAAACAAGATTCCACTTAAGCCTCGTTATCTACGAGATCCATCGGGTGCTTCTGAAATGATTTCTGAGCCTTGTTTGGCACAAACCGTGCACCTATCTTGCACTGATACTAACACTATCTCCAAACGGACCGAAACAAGATTCCACTTGAGCCTCATCACCTAGGAGTACCATTGGGTGCGTCCAAAATGATTTCTAAGCCTATGGTACGTTTGGCACAGACCATGCACCCATCTTGCACTAATACTAACACTATATCCAAATGGACCGAAACGAGATTCCACTTGAGCCTCATCACCTAGGAGTTCTATTGGGTGCGGTCAAAATGATTTCCAAGCCTTGTTTGGAATAAACCATGCACCTGTCTTGCACTAATACTAACACTATCTCCAAACGGACCGAAACAAGATTCCACTTGTGCCTCATCGTCTAGGAGTTCCATCGGGTGCTTCCAAAATGATTTCCGAGACTTGTTTGGCATAAACCGTGCACCTATCTTGCACTAATACTAACACTATCTCCAAACGGACTGAAATAAGATTCCACTTGAGCCTCGTCACCTAGGAGTACCATTGGGTGCGTCCAAAATGATTTCTGATCCTATGGTACGTTTGGCACAAACTGTGCACCTATCTTGCACTAATCCTTACACTATATCCAAACGGACTGAAACGAGATTCCACTTGAACCTCGTCACCTAAGAGTTCTATCGGGTGCGGTCAAAATGATTTCTGAGCCTTGTTTGGAACAAACCGTGCACTTATCTTGCACTAATACTAATACTATCTCCAAACGGACAGAAACAAGATTCCACTTGAGCCTCGTCACCTAGGAGTTCCATCGAGTGCTTCCGAAAAGATTTCCGAGCCTTGTTTGGCACAAACCGTGCACCTATCTTTCATTGATACTAACACTATCTCCAAACGGACTGAAACAAGATTCCACTTGAGCCTCATCACCTAGGAGTTGCATCGGGTGCGTCCAAAATGATTTCTGAGCCTATGGTACATTAGGCATAAACCATGCACCTATCTTGCACTAAAACTAACACTATATCCAAACGGACCGTAACGAGATTTCACTTGACCCTCGTCACCTAGGAGTTCTATCGGGTGTGGTCAAAACAATTTCCGAGCCTTGTTTGGAACAAACCGTGCACCTATCTTGCACTAATACTAACACTATCTCCAAATGGACCAAAACAAGATTCCACTTGAGCCTCATCACCTAGGAGTACCATAGGGTGTGTCCAAAATGATTTCTGAGCCTATGGTATGTTTGACACAAACCGTGCACCTATCTTGCACTAATACTAACACTAACTCCAAATAGACCGAAACAAGATTTCACTTAAGCCTCTTCATCTACGAGATCCATCGGGTGCTTCCAAAATGATTTCCGAGCCTTGTTTGGCACAAACCGTGCACCTATCTTGCACTGATACTAACACTATCTCCAAACGGACCGAAATAAGATTCCACTTGAGCCTCGTCACCTAGGAGTACCATCGGGTGCGTCCAAAATGATTTCTGAGCCTATAGTACGTTTGGCACAGGCCGTGCACCTATCTTGCACTAATACTAACACTATATCTAAACGGACCGAAACGAGATTCCACTTGAGCCTCGTCACCTAGCAGTTCTATTGGGTGCGGTCAAAACAATTTCCGAGCCTTGTTTGGAACAAACCGTGCACCTATCTTGCACTAATACTAACACTATCTCCAAATGGACCAAAACAAGATTCCACTTGAGCCTCATCACCTAGGAGTACCATCGGGTGCGTCCAAAATGATTTCTGATCCTATGGTACGTTTGGCACAAACCGTGCACCTATCTTGCACTAATACTAACACGATCTCCAAACGGACCGAAACAAGATTCCACTTGAGCCTCATCACCTAGGAGTACCATCGGGTGCGTCCAAAATGATTTCTGATCCTATGGTACGTTTGGCACAAACCGTGCACCTATCTTGCATTGATACTAACACTATCTCCAAACAGACCGAAACAAGATTCCACTTGAGCCTCGTCACCTAGGAGTATCATCGGGTGCGTCCAAAATGATTTCTGATCCTATGGTACGTTTGGCACAAACTGTGCACCTATCTTGCACTGATACTAACACTATCTCCAAACGGACCGAAACAAGATTCCACTTGAGCCTCGTCACCTTGGAGTTCTATCGGGTGCGGTCAAAACGATTTCCGAGCCTTGTTTGGAACAAACCGTGCACCTGTCTTGCACTAATACTAACACTATCTCCAAACAGACCGAAACAAGATTCCACTTGAGCCTCGTCATCTAGGGGTTCCATCGGGTGCTTCAGAAATGATTTCCGAGACTTGTTTGGCACAAACCGTGCACCTATCTTGCACTAATACTAACACTATCTCCAAACAGATTGAAACAAGATTCCACTTGAGGCTCGTCACCCAGGAGTACCGTCGGGTGCGTCCAAAATGATTTCTAATCCTATGGTATGTTTGGCACAAACCATGCACCTATCTTGCACTAATCCTAACACTATATCCAAACGAACCGAAACGAGATTCCACTTGAGCCTCGTCACGTAGGAGTTCTATCGGGTGCGGTCAAAATGATTTCTGAGCCTTGTTTGGAACAAACCGTGCACTTATCTTGCACTAATACTAATACTATCTCCAAACGGATCGAAACAAGATTCCACTTGAGCCTCGTCACCTAGGTGTACCATTGGGTGCGTCCAAAATGATTTCTAAGCCTATGGTACGTTTGGCACAGACCATGCACCCATCTTGCACTAATACTAACGTTTTATCCAAACGGACCGAAACGAGATTCCACTTGAGCCTCATCACCTAGGAGTTCTATTGGGTGCGGTCAAAATGATTTCCAAGCCTTGTTTGGAACAAACCAAGCACCTGTCTTGCACTAATACTAACACTATCTCCAAATGGACCGAAACAAGATTCCACTTGAGCCTCATCGTCTAGGAGTTCCATCGGGTGCTTCCAAAATGATTTCCGAGACTTGTTTGGCATAAACCGTGCACCTATCTTGCACTAATACTAACACTATCTCCAAACAGACTAAAACAAGATTCCAGTTGAGCCTCGTCACCTAGGAGTACCATTGGGTGCGTCCAAAATGATTTCTGATCCTATGGTATGTTTGGCACAAACCGTGCACCTATCTTGCACTAATCCTAACACTATATCCAAACGGACTGAAACGAGATTCCACTTGAACCTCGTCACCTAAGAGTTCTATCGGGTGCGGTCAAAATGATTTCTGAGCCTTGTTTGGAACAAACTGTGCACTTATCTTGCACTAATACTAATACTATCTCCAAACGGACTGAAACAAGATTCCACTTGAGCCTCGTCACCTAGGAGTTCCATCGAGTGCTTCCGAAATGATTTCCGAGCCTTGTTTGGCACAAACCGTGCACCTATCTTTCATTGATACTAACACTATCTCCAAACGGACTAAAACAAGAATCCACTTGAGCCTCATCACCTAGGAGTTGCATCGGGTGCGTCCAAAATGATTTCTGAGCCTATGGTACAGTAGGCATAAACCATGCACCTATCTTGCACTAAAACTAACACTATATCCAAACGGACCGTAACGAGATTTCACTTGAGCCTCGTCACCTAGGAGTTCCATCGGGTGTGGTCAAAACAATTTCTGAGCCTTGTTTGGAACAAACCGTGCACCTATCTTGCACTAATACTAACACTATCTCCAAATGGACCAAAACAAGATTCCACTTGAGCCTCATCACCTAGGAGTACCATAGGGTGTGTCCAAAATGATTTCTGAGCCTATGGTATGTTTGACACAAACCGTGCACCTATCTTGCACTAATACTAACACTAACTCCAAACAGACCGAAACAAGATTTCACTTAAGCCTCTTCATCTATGAGATCCATCGGGTGCTTCCAAAATGATTTCCGAGCCTTGTTTGGCACAAACCGTGCACCTATCTTGCACTGATACTAACACTATCTCCAAACGGACCGAAACAAGATTCCACTTGAGCCTCGTCACCTAGGAGTACCATCGGGTGCGTCCAAAATGATTTCTGATCCTATGGTACGTTTGGCACAAACCGTACACCTATCTTGCACTGATACTAACACGATCTCCAAATGGACCGAAACAAGATTTCACTTGAGCCTCGTCACCTAGGAGTACCATCGGGTGCGTCCAAAACGATTTCTGATCCTATGGTACGTTTGGCACAAACCGTGCACCTATCTTGCACTGATACTAACACTATCTCCAAACGGACTGAAACAAGATTCCACTTGAGCCTCATCACCTAGGAGTACCATCGGGTGCGTCCAAAATGATTTATGATCCTATGGTACGTTTGGCCCAAACCGTGCACCTGTCTTGCACTGATACTAACACTATCTCCAAACGGACCAAAACAAGATTCCACTTGAGCCTCGTCACCTTGGAGTTCTATCGGGTGCGGTTAAAACGATTTCCGAGCCTTGTTTGGAACAAACCGTGCACCTATGTTGCACTAATCCTAACACTATCTCCGAACGGACTGAAACAAGATTCCACTTGAGCCTCGTCACCTAGGAGTACCGTCGGGTGCATTCAAAATGATTTCTAATCCTATGGTATGTTTGGCCCAAACCGTGCACCTATCTTGCACTAATCCTAACACTACATCCAAACGGACCGAAACGAGATTCCACTTAAGCCTCGTCACCTTGGAGTTCTATCGGGTGCGATCAAAATGATTTCTGAGCCTTGTTTGGAACAAACCGTGCACTTATCTTGCACTAATACTAATACTATCTCCAAACGGACTAAAACAAGATTCCACTTGAGCCTCATCACCTAGGAGTTCCATCGGGTGCTTCCAAAATGATTTTCGAGCCTTGTTTGGCACAAACCATGCACCTATCTTTCATTGATACTAACACTATCTCCAAACGGACTGAAACAAGATTCCACTTGAGCCTCGTCACCTAGGAGTTCCATCGGGTGCGTCCAAAACGATTTCTGAGCCTATAGTACGTTTGGCACAGGCCGTGCACCTATCTTGCACTAATACTAACACTATATCTAAACGGACCGAAACGAGATTCCACTTGAGCCTCGTCACCTAGCAGTTCTATCGGGTGCGGTCAAAACAATTTCCGAGCCTTGTTTGGAACAAACCGTGCACCTATCTTGCGCTAATACTAACACTATCTCCAAATGGACCAAAACAAGATTCCACTTGAGCCTCGTCACCTAGGAGTACCATCGGGTGCGTCCAAAACGATTTCTGATCCTATGGTACGTTTGGCACAAACCGTGCACCTATCTTGCACTAATACTAACACGATCTCCAAACGGACCGAAACAAGATTCCACTTGAGCCTCATCACCTAGGAGTACCATCGGGTGCGTCCAAAATGATTTCTGATCCTATGGTACGTTTGGCACAAACCGTGCACCTATCTTGCATTGATACTAACACTATCTCCAAACGGACCGAAACAAGATTCCACTTGAGCCTCGTCACCTAGGAGTATCATCGGGTGCGTCCAAAATGATTTCTGATCCTATGGTACGTTTGGCACAAACTGTGCACCTATCTTGCACTGATACTAACACTATCTCCAAACGGACCGAAACAAGATTCCACTTGAGCCTCGTCACCTTGGAGTTCTATCGGGTGCGGTCAAAACGATTTCCGAGCCTTGTTTGGAACAAACCATGCACCTGTCTTGCACTAATACTAACACTATCTCCAAACAGACCGAAACAAGATTCCACTTGAGCCTCGTCATCTAGGAGTTCCATCGGGTGCTTCAGAAATGATTTCCGAGACTTGTTTGGCACAAACCGTGCACCTATCTTGCACTAATACTAACACTATCTCCAAACAGATTGAAACAAGATTCCACTTGAGGCTCGTCACCTAGGAGTACCGTCGGGTGCGTCCAAAATGATTTCTAATCCTATGGTATGTTTGGCACAAACCATGCACCAATCTTGCACTAATCCTAACACTATATCCAAACGAACCGAAACGAGATTCCACTTGAGCCTCATCACGTAGGAGTTCTATCGGGTGCGGTCAAAATGATTTCTGAGCCTTGTTTGGAACAAACCGTGCACTTATCTTGCACTAATACTAATACTATCTCCAAACGGACTGAAACAAGATTCCACTTGAGCCTCGTCACCTAGGAGTTCCATCGGGTGCTTTTGAAATGATTTCCGAGCCTTGTTTGGCACAAACCGTGCACCTATCTTGCACTAATACTAACACTATCTCCAAACGGACCGAAACAAGATTCCACTTGAGCCTCGTCACCTAGGAGTACCATCGGGTTCGTCCAAAACGATTTCTGAACCTATGGTACATTAGGCATAAACCATGCACCTATCTTGCACTAAAACTAACACTATATCCAAACGGACCGTAATGAGATTTCACTTGACCCTCGTCACCTAGGAGTTCTATGGGGTGTGGTCAAAACAATTTCCGAGCCTTGTTTGGAACAAACCGTGCACCTATCTTGCAATAATACTAACACTATCTCCAAATGGACCAAAACAAGATTCCACTTGAGCCTCGTCACCTAGGAGTACCATAGGGTGTGTCCAAAATGATTTCTGAGCCTATGGTATGTTTGACACAAACCGTGCACCTATCTTGCACTAATACTAACACTAACTCCAAACAGACCGAAACAAGATTTCACTTAAGCCTCTTCATCTATGAGATCCATCGGGTGCTTCCAAAATGATTTCTGAGCCTTGTTTGGCACAAACCGTGCACCTATCTTGCACTGATACTAACACTATCTCCAAACGGACCGAAACAAGATTCCACTTGAGCCTCGTCACCTAGGAGTACCATCGGGTGCGTCCAAAACGATTTCTGATCCCATGGTACGTTTGGCACAAACCGTACACCTATCTTGCACTGATACTAACACGATCTCCAAACGGACCGAAACAAGATTCCACTTGAGCCTCGTCACCTAGGAGTACCATCGGGTGCGTCCAAAATGATTTCTGATCCTATGGTACGTTTGGCACAAACCGTGCACCTATCTTGCACTGATACTAACACTGTCTCCAAACGGACTGAAACAAGATTCCACTTGAGCCTCATCACCTAGGAGTACCATCGGGTGCGTCCAAAATGATTTATGATCCTATGGTACGTTTGGCCCAAACCGTGCACCTGTCTTGCACTGATACTAACACTATCTCCAAACGGACCAAAACAAGATTCCACTTGAGCCTCGTCACCTTGGAGTTCTATCGGGTGCGGTTAAAACGATTTCCGAGCCTTGTTTGGAACAAACCGTGCACCTATGTTGCACTAATCCTAACACTATCTCCGAACGGACTGAAACAAGATTCCACTTGAGCCTCGTCACCTAGGAGTACCGTCGGGTGCATTCAAAATGATTTCTGATCCTATGGTATGTTTGGCCCAAACCGTGCACCTATCTTGCACTAATCCTAACACTACATCCAAACGGATCGAAACGAGATTCCACTTAAGCCTCGTCACCTTGGAGTTCTATCGGGTGCGATCAAAATGATTTCTGAGCCTTGTTTGGAACAAACCGTGCACTTATCTTGCACTAATACTAATACTATCTCCAAACGGACTAAAACAAGATTCCACTTGAGCCTCATCACCTAGGAGTTCCATCGGGTGCTTCCAAAATGATTTTCGAGCCTTCTTTGGCACAAACCATGCACCTATCTTTCATTGATACTAACACTATCTCCAAATGGACTGAAACAAGATTCCACTTGAGCCTCGTCACCTAGGAGTTCCATCGGGTGCGTCCAAAACGATTTCTGAGCCTATGGTACATTAGGCACAAACCATGCACCTATCTTGCACTAAAACTAACACTATATCCAAACGGACCGAAACGAGATTTCACTTGAGCCTTGTCACCTAGGAGTTCTATCGGATGCGGTCAAAATGACTTCCAAGCCTTGTTTGGAACAAACCGTGCACCTATCTTGCACTAATACTAACACTAACTCCAAACGGACCGAAACAAGATTCCACTTAAGCCTCGTTATCTACGAGATCCATCGGGTGCTTCTGAAATGATTTCTGAGCCTTGTTTGGCACAAACCGTGCACCTATCTTGCACTGATACTAACACTATCTCCAAACGGACCGAAACAAGATTCCACTTGAGCCTCATCACCTAGGAGTACCATTGGGTGCGTCCAAAATGATTTCTAAGCCTATGGTACGTTTGGCACAGACCATGCACCCATCTTGCACTAATACTAACACTATATCCAAATGGACCGAAACGAGATTCCACTTGAGCCTCATCACCTAGGAGTTCTATTGGGTGCGGTCAAAATGATTTCCAAGCCTTGTTTGGAACAAACCATGCACCTGTCTTGCACTAATACTAACACTATCTCCAAACGGACCGAAACAAGATTCCACTTGAGCCTCATCGTCTAGGAGTTCCATCGGGTGCTTCCAAAATGATTTCCGAGACTTGTTTGGCATAAACCATGCACCTATCTTGCACTAATACTAACACTATCTCCAAACGGACTGAAACAAGATTCCACTTGAGCCTCGTCACCTAGGAGTACCATTGGGTGCGTCCAAAATGATTTCTGATCCTATGGTACGTTTGGCACAAACCGTGCACCTATCTTGCACTAATCCTAACACTATATCCAAACAGACTGAAACGAGATTCCACTTGAACCTCGTCACCTAAGAGTTCTATCGGGTGCGGTCAAAATGATTTCTGAGCCTTGTTTGGAACAAACCGTGCACTTATCTTGCACTAATACTAATACTATCTCCAAACGGACAGAAACAAGATTCCACTTGAGCCTCGTCACCTAGGAGTTCCATCGAGTGCTTCCGAAATGATTTCCGAGCCTTGTTTGGCACAAACCGTGCACCTATCTTTCATTGATACTAACACTATCTCCAAACGGACTGAAACAAGATTCCACTTGAGCCTCATCACCTAGGAGTTGCATCGGGTGCGTCCAAAATGATTTCTGAGCCTATGGTACATTAGGCATAAACCATGCACCTATCTTGCACTAAAACTAACACTATATCCAAACGGACCGTAACGAGATTTCACTTGACCCTCGTCACCTAGGAGTTCTATCGGGTGTGGTCAAAACAATTTCCGAGCCTTGTTTGGAACAAACCGTGCACCTATCTTGCACTAATACTAACACTATCTCCAAATGGACCAAAACAAGATTCCACTTGAGCCTCATCACCTAGGAGTACCATAGGGTGTGTCCAAAATGATTTCTGAGCCTATGGTATGTTTGACACAAACCGTGCACCTATCTTGCACTAATACTAACACTAACTCCAAACAGACCGAAACAAGATTTCACTTAAGCCTCTTCATCTACGAGATCCATCGGGTGCTTCCAAAATGATTTCCGAGCCTTGTTTGGCACAAACCGTGCACCTATCTTGCACTGATACTAACACTATCTCCAAACGGACCGAAACAAGATTCCACTTGAGCCTCGTCACCTAGGAGTACCATCGGGTGCGTCCAAAATGATTTCTGAGCCTATAGTACGTTTGGCACAGGCCGTGCACCTATCTTGCACTAATACTAACACTATATCTAAACGGACCGAAACGAGATTCCACTTGAGCCTCGTCACCTAGCAGTTCTATCGGGTGCGGTCAAAACAATTTCCGAGCCTTGTTTGGAACAAACCGTGCACCTATCTTGCACTAATACTAACACTATCTCCAAATGGACCAAAACAAGATTCCACTTGAGCCTCGTCACCTAGGAGTACCTTCGGGTGCGTCCAAAATGATTTCTGATCCTATGGTACGTTTGGCACAAACCGTGCACCTATCTTGCACTAATACTAACACGATCTCCAAACGGACCGAAACAAGATTCCACTTGAGCCTCATCACCTAGGAGTACCATCGGGTGCGTCCAAAATGATTTCTGATCCTATGGTACGTTTGGCACAAACCGTGCACCTATCTTGCATTGATACTAACACTATCTCCAAACGGACCGAAACAAGATTCCACTTGAGCCTCGTCACCTAGGAGTATCATCGGGTGCGTCCAAAATGATTTCTGATCCTATGGTACGTTTGGCACAAACTGTGCACCTATCTTGCACTGATACTAACACTATCTCCAAACGGACCGAAACAAGATTCCACTTGAGCCTCGTCACCTTGGAGTTCTATCGGGTGCGGTCAAAACGATTTCCGAGCCTTGTTTGGAACAAACCGTGCACCTGTCTTGCACTAATACTAACACTATCTCCAAACAGACCGAAACAAGATTCCACTTGAGCCTCGTCATCTAGGAGTTCCATCGGGTGCTTCAGAAATGATTTCCGAGACTTGTTTGGCACAAACCGTGCACCTATCTTGCACTAATACTAACACTATCTCCAAACAGATTGAAACAAGATTCCACTTGAGGCTCGTCACCTAGGAGTACCGTCGGGTGCGTCCAAAATGATTTCTAATCCTATGGTACGTTTGGCACAAACCATGCACCTATCTTGCACTAATCCTAACACTATATCCAAACGAACCGAAACGAGATTCCACTTGAGCCTCATCACGTAGGAGTTCTATCGGGTGCGGTCAAAATGATTTCTGAGCCTTGTTTGGAACAAACCGTGCACTTATCTTGCACTAATACTAATACTATCTCCAAACGGATCGAAACAAGATTCCACTTGAGCCTCGTCACCTAGGAGTACCATTGGGTGCGTCCAAAATGATTTCTAAGCCTATGGTACGTTTGGCACAGACCATGCACCCATCTTGCACTAATACTAACGTTTTATCCAAACGGACCGAAACGAGATTCCACTTGAGCCTCATCACCTAGGAGTTCTATTGGGTGTGGTCAAATTGATTTCCAAGCCTTGTTTGGAACAAACCATGCACCTGTCTTGCACTAATACTAACACTATCTCCAAATGGACCGAAACAAGATTCCACTTGAGCCTCATCGTCTAGGAGTTCCATCAGGTGCTTCCAAAATGATTTCCGAGACTTGTTTGGCATAAACCGTGCACCTAGCTTGCACTAATACTAACACTATCTCCAAACAGACTAAAACAAGATTCCACTTGAGCCTCGTCACCTAGGAGTACCATTGGGTGCGTCCAAAATGATTTCTGATCCTATGGTATGTTTGGCACAAACCGTGCACCTATCTTGCACTAATCCTAACACTATATCCAAACGGACTGAAACGAGATTCCACTTGAACCTCGTCACCTAAGAGTTCTATCGGGTGCGGTCAAAATGATTTCTGAGCCTTGTTTGGAACAAACCGTGCACTTATCTTGCACTAATACTAATACTATCTCCAAACGGACTGAAACAAGATTCCACTTGAGCCTCGTCACCTAGGAGTTCCATCGAGTGCTTCCGAAATGATTTCCGAGCCTTGTTTGGCACAAACCGTGCACCTATCTTTCATTGATACTAACACTATCTCCAAACGGACTGAAACAAGAATCCACTTGAGCCTCATCACCTAGGAGTTGCATCGGGTGCGTCCAAAATGATTTCTGAGCCTATGGTACAGTAGGCATAAACCATGCACCTATCTTGCACTAAAACTAACACTATATCCAAACGGACCGTAACGAGATTTCACTTGAGCCTCGTCACCTAGGAGTTCCATCGGGTGTGGTCAAAACAATTTCTGAGCCTTGTTTGGAACAAACCGTGCACCTATCTTGCACTAATACTAACACTATCTCCAAATGGACCAAAACAAGATTCCACTTGAGCCTCGTCACCTAGGAGTTCCATCGGGTGCTTTGAAATGATTTCCGAGCCTTGTTTGGCACAAACCGTGCACCTATCTTTCACTAATACTAACACTATCTCCAAACGGACCGAAACAAGATTCCACTTGAGCCTCGTCACCTAGGAGTACCATCGGGTGCGTCCAAAACGATTTCTGATCCTATGGTATGTTTGGCACAAACCGTGCACCTATCTTGCACTAATACTAACACTATATCCAAACGGATCGAAACGAGATTCCACTTGAGCCTCGTCACCTAGGAGTTCTATCGGGTGCGGTCAAAATGATTTCTGAGCCTTGTTTGGAACAAACCGTGCACTTATCTTGCACTAATACTAATACTATCTCCAAACAGGACTAAAACAAGATTCCACTTGAGCCTCATCACCTAGGAGTTCCATCGGGTGCTTCTGAAATGATTTCTGAGCCTTGTTTGGCACAAACCGTGCACCTATCTTTCATTGATACTAACACTATCTCCAAACGGACTGAAACAAGATTCCACTTGAGCCTCGTCACCTAGGAGTTCCATCGGGTGCGTCCAAAACGATTTCTGAGCCTATGGTACATTAGGCACAAACCATGCACCTATCTTGCACTAAAACTAACACTATATCCAAACGGACCGAAACGAGATTTCACTTGAGCCTCGTCACCTAGGAGTTCTATCGGGTGCGGTCAAACAATTTCCAAGCCTTGTTTGGAACAAACCGTGCTCCTATCTTGCACTAATACTAACACTATCTCCAAATGGACCGAAACAAGATTCCACTTGAGCCTCGTCACCTAGGAGTACCATCGGGTGTGTCCAAAACTGATTTCTAGCCTATGGTACGTTGGCACAAACCGTGCACCTATCTTGCACTGAAACTAACACTATCTCCAAACGGACTGAAACAAGATTCCACATGAGCCTCGTCACCTAGGAGTACCATCGGGTGCGTCCAAAATGATTTCTGATCCTATGGTACGTTTGGCACAAACCGTGCACCTATCTTGCACTGATACTAACACTATCTCCAAACGGACCGAAACAAGATTCCACTTGAGCCTCGTCACCTTGGAGTTCTATCGGGTGCGGTTAAAACGATTTCCGAGCCTTGTTTGGAACAAACCATGCACCTGTCTTGCACTAATCCTAACACTATCTCCAAACGGACCGAAACAAGATTCCACTTGAGCCTCGTCACCTTGGAGTTCTATCGGGTGCGGTTAAAACGATTTCCGAGCCTTGTTTGGAACAAACCATGCACCTATCTTGCACTAATCCTAACACTATCTCCAAACGGACTGAAACAAGATTCCACTTGAGCCTCGTCACCTAGGAGTACCGTCGGGTGCATTCAAAATGATTTCTGATCCTATGGTATGTTTGGCCCAAACCGTGCACCTATCTTGCACTAAAACTAACACTATACCCAAACGAACCGAAACGAGATTCCACTTGAGCCTCGTCACCTAGGAGTTCTATCGGGTGTGGTCAAAATAATTTCCAAGCCTTGTTTGGAACAAACCGTGCTCGTATCTTGCACTAATACTAACACTATCTCCAAATGGACCGAAACAAGACTCCACTTGAGCCTCGTCACCTAGGAGTACCATCGGGTGTGTCCAAAACGATTTCTGATCCTATGGTACGTTTGGCACAAACCGTGCACCTATCTTGCACTGATACTAACACGATCTCCAAACGGACCGAAACAAGATTCCACTTGAGCCTCGTCACCTAGGAGTACCATCGGGTGTGTCCAAAACGATTTCTAATCCTATGGTACGTTTGGCACAAACCGTGCACCTATCTTGCACTGATACTAACACTATCTCCAAACGGACTGAAACGAGATTCCACTTGAGCCTCGTCACCTAGGAGTACCATCGGGTGCGTCCAAAATGATTTCTGATCCTATGGTACGTTTGGCACAAACCGTGCACCTATCTTGCACTGATACTAACACTATCTCCAAACGGACCGAAACAAGATTCCACTTGAGCCTCGTCACCTTGGAGTTCTATCGGGTGCGGTTAAAACGATTTCCGAGCCTTGTTTGGAACAAACCGTGCACCTATCTTGCACTAATCCTAACACTATCTCCAAACGGACTGAAACAAGATTCCACTTGAGCCTCGTCACCTAGGAGTACCGTCGGGTGCATTCAAAATGATTTCTGATCCTATGGTATGTTTGGCCCAAACCGTGCACCTATCTTGCACTAATCCTAACACTATATCCAAACGGACCGAAACGAGATTCCACCTGAGCCTCGTCACCTTGGAGTTCTATCGGGTGCGGTCAAAATGATTTCCGAGCCTTGTTTGGAACAAACCGTGCACTTATCTTGCACTAATACTAATACTATCTCCAAACGGACTAAAACAAGATTCCACTTGAGCCTCATCACCTAGGAGTTCCATCGGGTGCTTCCAAAATGATTTTCGAGCCTTGTTTGGCACAAACCATGCACCTATCTTTCATTGATACTAACACTATCTCCAAACGGACTGAAACAAGATTCCACTTGAGCCTCGTCACCTAGGAGTTCCATCGGGTGCTGTCCAAAATGATTTCTGAGCCTATGGTACATTAGGCACAAACCATGCACCTATCTTGCACTAAAACTAACACTATATCCAAACGGACCGAAACGAGATTTCACTTGAGCCTTGTCACCTAGGAGTTCTATCGGGTGCGGTCAAAATGACTTCCAAGCCTTGTTTGGAACAAACCGTGCACCTATCTTGCACTAATACTAACACTAACTCCAAACGGACCGAAACAAGATTCCACTTAAGCCTCGTTATCTACGAGATCCATCGGGTGCTTCTGAAATGATTTCTGAGCCTTGTTTGGCACAAACCGTGCACCTATCTTGCACTGATACTAACACTATCTCCAAACGGACCGAAACAAGATTCCACTTGAGCCTCATCACCTAGGAGTACCATTGGGTGCGTCCAAAATGATTTCTAAGCCTATGGTACGTTTGGCACAGACCATGCACCCATCTTGCACTAATACTAACGTTTATCCAAACGGACCGAAACGAGATTCCACTTGAGCCTCATCACCTAGGAGTTCTATTGGGTGCGGTCAAAATGATTTCCAAGCCTTGTTTGGAACAAACCATGCACCTGTCTTGCACTAATACTAACACTATCTCCAAACGGACCGAAACAAGATTCCACTTGAGCCTCATCGTCTATGAGTTCCATCGGGTGCTTCCAAAATGATTTCTGAGACTTGCTTGGCATAAACCGTGCACCTATCTTGCACTAAAACTAACACTATACCCAAATGGACCGAAACGAGATTTCACTTGAGCCTTGTCACCTAGGAGTTCTATCGGGTGTGGTCAAAACAATTTCCAAGCCTTGTTTGGAACAAACCGTGCTCGTATCTTGCACTAATACTAACACTATCTCCAAATGGACCGAAACAAGATTCCACTTGAGCCTCGTCACCTAGGAGTACCATCGGGTGCGTCCAAAACGATTTCTGATCCTACGGTACGTTTGGCACAAACCGTGCACCTATCTTGCACTGATACTAACACGATCTCCAAACGGACCGAAACAAGATTCAACTTGAGCCTCGTCACCTAGGAGTACCATCGGGTGTGTCCAAAACGATTTCTAATCCTATGGTACGTTTGGCACAAACCGTGCACCTATCTTGCACTGATACTAACACTATCTCCAAACGGACTGAAACAAGATTCCACTTGAGCCTCGTCACCTAGGAGTACCATCGGGTGCGTCCAAAACGATTTCTGATCCTATGGTACGTTTGGCACAAACCGTGCACCTATCTTGCACTGATACTAACACGATCTCCAAACGGACCGAAACAAGATTCCACTTGAGCCTCGTCACCTAGGAGTACCATCGGGTGTGTCCAAAACGATTTCTAATCCTATGGTACGTTTGGCACAAACCGTGCACCTATCTTGCACTGAAACTAACACTATCTCCAAACGGACTGAAACAAGATTCCACTTGAGCCTCGTCACCTAGGAGTACCATCGGGTGCGTCCAAAATGATTTCTGATCCTATGGTACGTTTGGCACAAACCGTGCACCTATCTTGCACTGATACTAACACTATCTCCAAACGGACCGAAACAAGATTCCACTTGAGCCTCGTCACCTTGGAGTTCTATCGGGTGCGGTTAAAACGATTTCCGAGCCTTGTTTGGAACAAACCATGCACCTGTCTTGCACTAATCCTAACACTATCTCCAAACGGACCCAAACAAGATTCCACTTGAGCCTCATCGTCTAGGAGTTCCATCGGGTGCTTCCAAAATGATTTCCGAGACTTGTTTGGCATAAACCGTGCACCTATCTTGCACTAAAACTAACACTATACCCAAACGAACTGAAACGAGATTTCACTTGAGCCTCGTCACCTAGGAGTTCTATCGGGTGTGGTCAAAACAATTTCCAAGCCTTGTTTGGAACAAACCGTGCTCGTATCTTGCACTAATACTAACACTATCTCCAAATGGACCGAAACAAGATTCCACTTGAGCCTCGTCACCTAGGAGTACCATCGGGTGCGTCCAAAACGATTTCTGATCCTATGGTACGTTTGGCACAAACCGTGCACCTATCTTGCACTGATACTAACACGATCTCCAAACGGACCGAAACAAGATTCCACTTGAGCCTCGTCACCTAGGAGTACCATCGGGTGTGTCCAAAACGATTTCTAATCCTATGGTACGTTTGGCACAAACCGTGCACCTATCTTGCACTGAAACTAACACTATCTCCAAACGGACTGAAACAAGATTCCACTTGAGCCTCGTCACCTAGGAGTACCATCGGGTGCGTCCAAAATGATTTCTGAGCCTTGTTTGGAACAAACCGTGCACTTATCTTGCACTAATACTAACTACTATCTCCAAACGGACCTGAAACAAGATTCCACTTGAGCCTCGTCACCTAGGAGTTCCTATCGAGTGCGTTCGAAATGATTTCCGAGCCTTGTTTGGCACAAACCGTGCACCTATCTTTCATTGATACTAACACTATCTCCAAACGGACTGAAACAAGATTCCACTTGAGCCTCGTCACCTAGGAGTACCGTCGGGTGCATTCAAAATGATTTCTGATCCTATGGTATGTTTGGCCCAAACCGTGCACCTATCTTGCACTAATCCTAACACTACATCCAAACGGACCGAAACGAGATTCCACTTGAGCCTCGTCACCTTGGAGTTCTATCGGGTGCGGTCAAAATGATTTCCGAGCCTTGTTTGGAACAAACCGTGCACTTATCTTGCACTAATACTAATACTATCTCCAAACGGACTAAAACAAGATTCCACTTGAGCCTCATCACCTAGGAGTTCCATCGGGTGCTTCCAAAATGATTTTTGAGCCTTGTTTGGCACAAACCATGCACCTATCTTTCATTGATACTAACACTATCTCCAAACGGACTGAAACAAGATTTCACTTGAGCCTCGTCACCTAGGAGTTCCATCGGGTGCGTCCAAAATGATTTCTGAGCCTTTGGTACATTGGCACAAACCATGCACCTATCTTGCACTAAAACTAACACTATATCCAAACGGACCGAAACAAGATTTCACTTGAGCCTTGTCACCTAGGAGTTCTATCGGGTGCGGTCAAAATGACTTCCAAGCCTTGTTTGGAACAAATCGTGCACCTATCGTGCACTAATACTAACACTAACTCCAAATGGACCGAAACAAGATTCCACTTAAGCCTCGTTATCTACGAGATCCATCGGGTGCTTCTGAAATGATTTCTGAGCCTTGTTTGGCACAAACCGTGCACCTATCTTGCACTGATACTAACACTATCTCCAAACTGGACCGAAACAAGATTCCACTTGAGCCTCATCACCTAGGAGTACCATTGGGTGCGTCCAAAATGATTTCTAAGCCTATGGTACGTTTGGCACAGACCATGCACCCATCTTGCACTAATACTACACGTTTATCCAAACGGACCGAAACGAGATTCCACTTGAGCCTCATCACCTAGGAGTTCTATTGGGTGCGGTCAAAATGATTTCCAAGCCTTGTTTGGAACAAACCATGCACCTGTCTTGCACTAATACTAACACTATCTCCAAACGGACCGAAACAAGATTCCACTTGAGCCTCATCGTCTAGGAGTTCCATCGGGTGCTTCCAAAATGATTTCCGAGACTTGTTTGGCATAAACCGTGCACCTATCTTGCACTAAAACTAACACTATACCCAAACGAACTGAAACGAGATTTCACTTGAGCCTCGTCACCTAGGAGTTCTATCGGGTGTGGTCAAAACAATTTCCAAGCCTTGTTTGGAACAAACCGTGCTTGTATCTTGCACTAATACTAACACTATCTCCAAATGGACCGAAACAAGATTCCACTTGAGCCTCGTCACCTAGGAGTACCATCGGGTGCGTCCAAAACGATTTCTGATCCTATGGTACGTTTGGCACAAACCGTGCACCTATCTTGCACTGATACTAACACGATCTCCAAACGGACCGAAAGAAGATTCCACTTGAGCCTCGTCACCTAGGAGTACCATCGGGTCTGTCCAAAACGATTTCTAATCCTATGGTACGTTTGGCACAAACCGTGCACCTATCTTGCACTGAAACTAACACTATCTCCAAACGGACTGAAACAAGATTCCACTTGAGCCTCGTCACCTAGGAGTACCATCGGGTGCGTCCAAAATGATTTCTGAGCCTTGTTTGGAACAAACCGTGCACTTATCTTGCACTAATACTAATACTATCTCCAAACGGACTGAAACAAGATTCCACTTGAGCCTCGTCACCTAGGAGTTCCATCGAGTGCTTCCGAAATGATTTCCGAGCCTTGTTTGGCACAAACCGTGCACCTATCTTTCATTGATACTAACACTATCTCCAAACGGACTGAAACAAGATTCCACTTGAGCCTCATCACCTAGGAGTTGCATCGGGTGCGTCCAAAATGATTTCTGAGCCTATGGTACATTAGGCATAAACCATGCACCTATCTTGCACTAAAACTAACACTATATCCAAACGGACCGTAACGAGATTTCACTTGAGCCTCGTCACCTAGGAGTTCTATCGGGTGTGGTCAAAACAATTTCCGAGCCTTGTTTGGAACAAACCGTGCACCTATCTTGCACTAATACTAACACTATCTCCAAATGGACCAAAACAAGATTCCACTTGAGCCTCATCACCTAGGAGTACCATAGGGTGTGTCCAAAATGATTTCTGAGCCTATGGTATGTTTGACACAAACCGTGCACCTATCTTGCACTAATACTAACACTAACTCCAAACAGACCGAAACAAGATTTCACTTAAGCCTCTTCATCTACGAGATCCATCGGGTGCTTCCAAAATGATTTCCGAGCCTTGTTTGGCACAAACCGTGCACCTATCTTGCACTGATACTAACACTATCTCCAAACGGACCGAAACATGATTCCACTTGAGCCTCGTCACCTAGGAGTACCATCGGGTGCGTCCAAAATGATTTCTGAGCCTATAGTACGTTTGGCACAGGCCGTGCACCTATCTTGCACTAATACTAACACTATATCTAAACGGACCGAAACGAGATTCCACTTGAGCCTCGTCACCTAGCAGTTCTATCGGGTGCGGTCAAAACAATTTCCGAGCCTTGTTTGGAACAAACCGTGCACCTATCTTGCACTAATACTAACACTATCTCCAAATGGACCAAAACAAGATTCCACTTGAGCCTCGTCCAAAACGATTTCTGATCCTATGGTACGTTTGGCACAAACCATGCACCTATCTTGCACTAATACTAACACGATCTCCAAACGGACCGAAACAAGATTCCACTTGAGCCTCATCACCTAGGAGTACCATCGGGTGCGTCCAAAATGATTTCTGATCCTATGGTACGTTTGGCACAAACCGTGCACCTATCTTGCATTGATACTAACACTATCTCCAAACGGACCGAAATAAGATTCCACTTGAGCCTCGTCACCTAGGAGTATCATCGGGTGCGTCCAAAATGATTTCTGATCCTATGGTACGTTTGGCACAAACTATGCACCTATCTTGCACTGATACTAACACTATCTCCAAACAGACCGAAACAAGATTCCACTTGAGCCTCGTCACCTTGGAGTTCTATCGGGTGCGGTCAAAACGATTTCCGAGCCTTGTTTGGAACAAACCGTGCACCTGTCTTGAACTAATACTAACACTATCTCCAAACAGACCGAAACAAGATTCCACTTGAGCCTCGTCATCTAGGAGTTCCATCGGGTGCTTCAGAAATGATTTCTGAGACTTGTTTGGCACAAACCAAGCACCTATCTTGCACTAATACTAACACTATCTCCAAACAGATTGAAACAAGATTCCACTTGAGGCTCGTCACCTAGGAGTACCGTCGGGTGCGTCCAAAATGATTTCTAATCCTATGGTACGTTTGGCACAAACCATGCACCTATCTTGCACTAATCCTAACACTATATCCAAACGAACCGAAATGAGATTCCACTTGAGCCTCGTCACGTAGGAGTTCCATCGGGTGCGGTCAAAATGATTTATGAGCCTTGTTTGGAACAAACCGTGCACTTATCTTGCACTAATACTAATACTATCTCCAAACGGACTGAAACAAGATTCCACTTGAGCCTCGTCACCTAGGAGTTCCATCGGGTGCTTTTGAAATGATTTCCGAGCCTTGTTTGGCACAAACCGTGCACCTATCTTTCACTAATACTAACACTATCTCCAAACGGACCGAAACAAGATTCCACTTGAGCCTCGTCACCTAGGAGTACCATCGGGTTCGTCCAAAACGATTTCTGAACCTATGGTATGTTTGGCACAAACCGTGCACCTATCTTGCATTGATACTAACACTATCTCCAAACGGATCGAAACAAGATTCCACTTGAGCCTCGTCACCAAGGAGTTCTATCGGGTGCGGTCAAAATGATTTCCGAGCCTTGTTTGGAACAAACCATGCACTTATCTTGCACTAATACTAATACTATCTCCAAACAGACTAAAACAAGATTCCACTTGAGCCTCATCACCTAGGAGTTCCATCGGGTGCTTCTGAAATGATTTCTGAGCCTTGTTTGGCACAAACCGTGCACCTATCTTTCATTGATACTAACACTATCTCCAAACGGACTGAAACAAGATTCCACTTGAGCCTCGTCACCTAGGAGTTCCATCGGGTGCGTCCAAAATGATTTCTGAGCCTATGGTACATTAGGCACAAACCATGCACCTATCTTGCACTAAAACTAACACTATACCCAAACGGACCAAAACGAGATTTCACTTGAGCCTCGTCACCTAGGAGTTCTATCGGGTGCGGTCAAAACAATTTCCAAGCCTTGTTTGGAACAAACCGTGCTCCTATCTTGCACTAATACTAACACTATCTCCAAATGGACCGAAACAAGATTCCACTTGAGCCTCGTCACCTAGGAGTACCATCGGGTGTGTCCAAAACGATTTCTGATCCTATGGTACGTTTGGCACAAACCATGCACCTATCTTGCACTGATACTAACACTATCTCCAAACGGACTGAAACAAGATTCCACTTGAGCCTCGTCACCTAGGAGTACCATCGGGTGCGTCCAAAATGATTTCTGATCCTATGGTACGTTTGGCACAAACCGTGCACCAATCTTGCACTGATACTAACACTATCTCCAAACGGACCGAAACAAGATTCCACTTGAGCCTCGTCACCTTGTAGTTCTATCGGGTGCGGTTAAAATGATTTCCGAGCCTTGTTTGGAACAAACCGTGCACCTATCTTGCACTAATCCTAACACTATCTCCAAACGGACTGAAACAAGATTCCACTTGAGCCTCGTCACCTAGGAGTACCGTCGGGTGCATTCAAAATGATTTCTGATCCTATGGTATGTTTGGCCCAAACCGTGCACCTATCTTGCACTAATCCTAACACTACATCCAAATGGACCGAAACGAGATTCCACTTGAGCCTCGTCACCTTGGAGTTCTATCGGGTGCGGTCAAAATGATTTCCGAGCCTTGTTTGGAACAAACCGTGCACTTATCTTGCACTAATACTAATACTATCTCCAAACGGACTAAAACAAGATTCCACTTGAGCCTCATCACCTAGGAGTTCCATCGGGTGCTTCCAAAATGATTTTTGAGCCTTGTTTGGCACAAACCATGCACCTATCTTTCATTGATACTAACACTATCTCCAAACGGACTGAAACAAGATTCACTTGAGCCTCGTCACCTAGGAGTTCCATCGGGTGCGTCCAAAATGATTTCTGAGCCTTTGGTACATTGGCACAAACCATGCACCTATCTTGCACTAAAACTAACACTATATCCAAACGGACCGAAACAAGATTTCACTTGAGCCTTGTCACCTAGGAGTTCTATCGGGTGCGGTCAAAATGACTTCCAAGCCTTGTTTGGAACAAATCGTGCACCTATCGTGCACTAATACTAACACTAACTCCAAATGGACCGAAAGAAGATTCCACTTAAGCCTCGTTATCTACGAGATCCATCGGGTGCTTCTGAAATGATTTCTGAGCCTTGTTTGGCACAAACCGTGCACCTATCTTGCACTGATACTAACACTATCTCCAAATGGACCGAAACAAGATTCCACTTGAGCCTCATCACCTAGGAGTACCATTGGGTGCGTCCAAAATGATTTCTAAGCCTATGGTACGTTTGGCACAGACCATGCACCCATCTTGCACTAATACTAACGTTTTATCCAAATGGACCGAAACGAGATTCCACTTGAGCCTCATCACCTAGGAGTTCTATTGGGTGCGGTCAAAATGATTTCCAAGCCTTGTTTGGAACAAACCATGCACCTGTCTTGCACTAATACTAACACTATCTCCAAACGGACCGAAACAAGATTCCACTTGAGCCTCATCGTCTAGGAGTCCATCGGGTGCTTCCAAAATGATTTCCGAGACTTGTTTGGCATAAACCGTGCACCTATCTTGCACTAAAACTAACACTATACCCAAACGAACTGAAACGAGATTTCACTTGAGCCTCGTCACCTAGGAGTTCTATCGGGTGTGGTCAAAACAATTTCCAAGCCTTGTTTGGAACAAACCGTGCTCGTATCTTGCACTAATACTAACACTATCTCCAAATGGACCGAAACAAGATTCCACTTGAGCCTCGTCACCTAGGAGTTCCATCGAGTGCTTCCGAAATGATTTCCGAGCCTTGTTTGGCACAAACCGTGCACCTATCTTTCATTGATACTAACACTATCTCCAAACGGACTGAAACAAGATTCCACTTGAGCCTCATCACCTAGGAGTTGCATCGGGTGCGTCCAAAATGATTTCTGAGCCTATGGTACATTAGGCATAAACCATGCACCTATCTTGCACTAAAACTAACACTATATCCAAACGGACCGTAACGAGATTTCACTTGAGCCTCGTCACCTAGGAGTTCTATCGGGTGTGGTCAAAACAATTTCCGAGCCTTGTTTGGAACAAACCGTGCACCTATCTTGCACTAATACTAACACTATCTCCAAATGGACCAAAACAAGATTCCACTTGAGCCTCATCACCTAGGAGTACCATAGGGTGTGTCCAAAATGATTTCTGAGCCTATGGTATGTTTGACACAAACCGTGCACCTATCTTGCACTAATACTAACACTAACTCCAAACAGACCGAAACAAGATTTCACTTAAGCCTCTTCATCTACGAGATCCATCGGGTGCTTCCAAAATGATTTCCGAGCCTTGTTTGGCACAAACCGTGCACCTATCTTGCACTGATACTAACACTATCTCCAAACGGACCGAAACATGATTCCACTTGAGCCTCATCACCTAGGAGTACCATCGGGTGCGTCCAAAATGATTTCTGAGCCTATAGTACGTTTGGCACAGGCCGTGCACCTATCTTGCACTAATACTAACACTATATCTAAACGGACCGAAACGAGATTCCACTTGAGCCTCGTCACCTAGCAGTTCTATCGGGTGCGGTCAAAACAATTTCCGAGCCTTGTTTGGAACAAACCGTGCACCTATCTTGCACTAATACTAACACTATCTCCAAATGGACCAAAACAAGATTCCACTTGAGCCTCGTCCAAAACGATTTCTGATCCTATGGTACGTTTGGCACAAACCATGCACCTATCTTGCACTAATACTAACACGATCTCCAAACGGACCGAAACAAGATTCCACTTGAGCCTCATCACCTAGGAGTACCATCGGGTGCGTCCAAAATGATTTCTGATCCTATGGTACGTTTGGCACAAACCGTGCACCTATCTTGCATTGATACTAACACTATCTCCAAACGGACCGAAATAAGATTCCACTTGAGCCTCGTCACCTAGGAGTATCATCGGGTGCGTCCAAAATGATTTCTGATCCTATGGTACGTTTGGCACAAACTATGCACCTATCTTGCACTGATACTAACACTATCTCCAAACAGACCGAAACAAGATTCCACTTGAGCCTCGTCACCTTGGAGTTCTATCGGGTGCGGTCAAAACGATTTCCGAGCCTTGTTTGGAACAAACCGTGCACCTGTCTTGAACTAATACTAACACTATCTCCAAACAGACCGAAACAAGATTCCACTTGAGCCTCGTCATCTAGGAGTTCCATCGGGTGCTTCAGAAATGATTTCTGAGACTTGTTTGGCACAAACCAAGCACCTATCTTGCACTAATACTAACACTATCTCCAAACAGATTGAAACAAGATTCCACTTGAGGCTCGTCACCTAGGAGTACCGTCGGGTGCGTCCAAAATGATTTCTAATCCTATGGTACGTTTGGCACAAACCATGCACCTATCTTGCACTAATCCTAACACTATATCCAATCGAACCGAAACGAGATTCCACTTGAGCCTCGTCACGTAGGAGTTCTATCGGGTGCGGTCAAAATGATTTCTGAGCCTTGTTTGGAACAAACCGTGCACTTATCTTGCACTAATACTAATACTATCTCCAAACGGACTGAAACAAGATTCCACTTGAGCCTCGTCACCTAGGAGTTCCATCGGGTGCTTTTGAAATGATTTCCGAGCCTTGTTTGGCACAAACCGTGCACCTATCTTTCACTAATACTAACACTATCTCCAAACGGACCGAAACAAGATTCCACTTGAGCCTCGTCACCTAGGAGTACCATCGGGTTCGTCCAAAATGATTTCTGAACCTATGGTATGTTTGGCACAAACCGTGCACCTATCTTGCATTGATACTAACACTATCTCCAAACGGATCGAAACAAGATTCCACTTGAGCCTCGTCACCAAGGAGTTCTATCGGGTGCGGTCAAAATGATTTCCGAGCCTTGTTTGGAACAAACCATGCACTTATCTTGCACTAATACTAATACTATCTCCAAACAGACTAAAACAAGATTCCACTTGAGCCTCATCACCTAGGAGTTCCATCGGGTGCTTCTGAAATGATTTCTGAGCCTTGTTTGGCACAAACCGTGCACCTATCTTTCATTGATACTAACACTATCTCCAAACGGACTGAAACAAGATTCCACTTGAGCCTCGTCACCTAGGAGTTCCATCGGGTGCGTCCAAAATGATTTCTGAGCCTATGGTACATTAGGCACAAACCATGCACCTATCTTGCACTAAAACTAACACTATACCCAAACGGACCGAAACGAGATTTCACTTGAGCCTCGTCACCTAGGAGTTCTATCGGGTGCGGTCAAAACAATTTCCAAGCCTTGTTTGGAACAAACCGTGCTCCTATCTTGCACTAATACTAACACTATCTCCAAATGGACCGAAACAAGATTCCACTTGAGCCTCGTCACCTAGGAGTACCATCGGGTGTGTCCAAAACGATTTCTGATCCTATGGTACGTTTGGCACAAACCATGCACCTATCTTGCACTGATACTAACACTATCTCCAAACGGACTGAAACAAGATTCCACTTGAGCCTCGTCACCTAGGAGTACCATCGGGTGCGTCCAAAATGATTTCTGATCCTATGGTACGTTTGGCACAAACCGTGCACCAATCTTGCACTGATACTAACACTATCTCCAAACGGACCGAAACAAGATTCCACTTGAGCCTCGTCACCTTGTAGTTCTATCGGGTGCGGTTAAAATGATTTCCAAGCCTTGTTTGGAACAAACCGTGCACCTATCTTGCACTAATCCTAACACTATCTCCAAACGGACTGAAACAAGATTCCACTTGAGCCTCGTCACCTAGGAGTACCGTCGGGTGCATTCAAAATGATTTCTGATCCTATGGTATGTTTGGCCCAAACCGTGCACCTATCTTGCACTAATCCTAACACTACATCCAAATGGACCGAAACGAGATTCCACTTGAGCCTCGTCACCTTGGAGTTCTATCGGGTGCGGTCAAAATGATTTCCGAGCCTTGTTTGGAACAAACCGTGCACTTATCTTGCACTAATACTAATACTATCTCCAAACGGACTAAAACAAGATTCCACTTGAGCCTCATCACCTAGGAGTTCCATCGGGTGCTTCCAAAATGATTTTTGAGCCTTGTTTGGCACAAACCATGCACCTATCTTTCATTGATACTAACACTATCTCCAAACGGACTGAAACAAGATTTCACTTGAGCCTCGTCACCTAGGAGTTCCATCGGGTGCGTCCAAAATGATTTCTGAGCCTTTGGTACATTGGCACAAACCATGCACCTATCTTGCACTAAAACTAACACTATATCCAAACGGACCGAAACAAGATTTCACTTGAGCCTTGTCACCTAGGAGTTCTATTGGGTGCGGTCAAAATGACTTCCAAGCCTTGTTTGGAACAAATCGTGCACCTATCGTGCACTAATACTAACACTAACTCCAAATGGACCGAAACAAGATTCCACTTAAGCCTCGTTATCTACGAGATCCATCGGGTGCTTCTGAAATGATTTCTGAGCCTTGTTTGGCACAAACCGTGCACCTATCTTGCACTGATACTAACACTATCTCCAAATGGACCGAAACAAGATTCCACTTGAGCCTCATCACCTAGGAGTACCATTGGGTGCGTCCAAAATGATTTCTAAGCCTATGGTACGTTTGGCACAGACCATGCACCCATCTTGCACTAATACTAACGTTTTATCCAAACGGACCGAAACAAGATTCCACTTGAGCCTCATCACCTAGGAGTTCTATTGGGTGCGGTCAAAATGATTTCCAAGCCTTGTTTGGAACAAACCATGCACCTGTCTTGCACTAATACTAACACTATCTCCAAACGGACCGAAACAAGATTCCACTTGAGCCTCATCGTCTAGGAGTTCCATCGGGTGCTTCCAAAATGATTTCCGAGACTTGTTTGGCATAAACCGTGCACCTATCTTGCACTAATACTAACACTATCTCCAAACGGACTGAAACAAGATTCCACTTGAGCCTCGTCACCTAGGAGTACCATTGGGTGCGTCCAAAACGATTTCTGATCCTATGGTACGTTTGGCACAAACCGTGCACCTATCTTGCACTAATCCTAACACTATATCCAAACGGACTGAAACGAGATTCCACTTGAACCTCGTCACCTAGGAGTTCTATCGGGTGCGGTCAAAATGATTTCCGAGCCTTGTTTGGAACAAACCGTGCACTTATCTTGCACTAATACTAATACTATCTCCAAACGGACTAAAACAAGATTCCACTTGAGCCTCATCACCTAGGAGTTCCATCGGGTGCTTCCAAAATGATTTTTGAGCCTTGTTTGGCACAAACCATGCACCTATCTTTCATTGATACTAACACTATCTCCAAACGGACTGAAACAAGATTTCACTTGAGCCTCGTCACCTAGGAGTTCCATCGGGTGCGTCCAAAATGATTTCTGAGCCTTTGGTACATTGGCACAAACCATGCACCTATCTTGCACTAAAACTAACACTATATCCAAACGGACCGAAACAAGATTTCACTTGAGCCTTGTCACCTAGGAGTTCTATTGGGTGCGGTCAAAATGACTTCCAAGCCTTGTTTGGAACAAATCGTGCACCTATCGTGCACTAATACTAACACTAACTCCAAATGGACCGAAACAAGATTCCACTTAAGCCTCGTTATCTACGAGATCCATCGGGTGCTTCTGAAATGATTTCTGAGCCTTGTTTGGCACAAACCGTGCACCTATCTTGCACTGATACTAACACTATCTCCAAATGGACCGAAACAAGATTCCACTTGAGCCTCATCACCTAGGAGTACCATTGGGTGCGTCCAAAATGATTTCTAAGCCTATGGTACGTTTGGCACAGACCATGCACCCATCTTGCACTAATACTAACGTTTTATCCAAACGGACCGAAACGAGATTCCACTTGAGCCTCATCACCTAGGAGTTCTATTGGGTGCGGTCAAAATGATTTCCAAGCCTTGTTTGGAACAAACCATGCACCTGTCTTGCACTAATACTAACACTATCTCCAAACGGACCGAAACAAGATTCCACTTGAGCCTCATCGTCTAGGAGTTCCATCGGGTGCTTCCAAAATGATTTCCGAGACTTGTTTGGCATAAACCGTGCACCTATCTTGCACTAAAACTAACACTATACCCAAACGAACTGAAACGAGATTTCACTTGAGCCTCGTCACCTAGGAGTTCTATCGGGTGTGGTCAAAACAATTTCCAAGCCTTGTTTGGAACAAACCGTGCTCGTATCTTGCACTAATACTAACACTATCTCCAAATGGACCGAAACAAGATTCCACTTGAGCCTCGTCACCTAGGAGTACCATCGGGTGCATCCAAAACGATTTCTGATCCTATGGTACGTTTGGCACAAACCGTGCACCTATCTTGCACTGATACTAACACGATCTCCAAACGGACCGAAACAAGATTCCACTTGAGCCTCGTCACCTAGGAGTACCATCGGGTGTGTCCAAAACGATTTCTAATCCTATGGTATGTTTGGCACAAACCGTGCACCTATCTTGCACTGAAACTAACACTATCTCCAAACGGACTGAAACAAGATTCCACTTGAGCCTCGTCACCTAGGAGTACCATCGGGTGCGTCCAAAATGATTTCTGATCCTATGGTACGTTTGGCACAAACCGTGCACCTATCTAGCACTGATACTAACACTATCTCCAAACGGACTGAAACAAGATTCCACTTGAGCCTCGTCACCTAGGAGTACCATCGGGTGCGTCCAAAATGATTTCTGATCCTATGGTACGTTTGGCACAAACCATGCACCTATCTTGCACTGATACTAACACTATCTCCAAACGGACCGAAACAAGATTCCACTTGAGCCTCGTCACCTTGGAGTTCTATCGGGTGCGGTTAAAACGATTTCCGAGCCTTGTTTGGAACAAACCGTGCACCTATCTTGCACTAATCCTAACACTATCTCCAAACGGACTGAAACAAGATTCCACTTGAGCCTCGTCACCTAGGAGTACAGTCGGGTGCATTCAAAATGATTTCTGATCCTATGGTATGTTTGGCCCAAACCGTGCACCTATCTTGCACTAATCCTAACACTATATCCAACCAGACCGAAACGAGATTCCACTTGAGCCTCGTCACCTTGGAGTTCTATCAGTTGTGGTTAAAACGATTTCCGAGCCTTGTTTGGAACAAACCGTGCACTTATCTTGCACTAATCCTAACACTATCTCCAAACGGACTGAAACAAGATTCCACTTGAGCCTCGTCACCTAGGAGTACCATCGGGTGCGTCCAAAATGATTTCTGATCCTATGGTACATTTGGCACAAACCGTGCACCTATCTTGCACTGATACTAACACTATCTCCAAACGGACCGAAACAAGATTCCACTTGAGCCTCGTCACCTTGGAGTTCTATCGGGTGCGGTTAAAACGATTTCCGAGCCTTGTTTGGAACAAACCGTGCACCTATCTTGCACTAATCCTAACACTATCTCCAAACGGACTGAAACAAGATTCCACTTGAGCCTCGTCACCTAGGAGTACCGTCGGGTGCATTCAAAATGATTTCTGATCCTATGGTATGTTTGGCCCAAACCGTGCACCTATCTTGCACTAATCCTAACACTACATCCAAATAGACCGAAACAAGATTCCACTTGAGCCTCGTCACCTTGGAGTTCTATCGGGTGCGGTCAAAATGATTTCCGAGCCTTGTTTGGAACAAACCGTGCACTTATCTTGCACTAATACTAATACTATCTCCAAACGGACTAAAACAAGATTCCACTTGAGCCTCATCACCTAGGAGTTCCATCGGGTGCTTCCAAAATGATTTTCGAGCCTTGTTTGGCACAAACCATGCACCTATCTTTCATTGATACTAACACTATCTCCAAATGGACTGAAACAAGATTCCACTTGAGCCTCGTCACCTAGGAGTTCCATCGGGTGCGTCCAAAACGATTTCTGAGCCTATGGTACATTAGGCACAAACCATGCACCTATCTTGCACTAAAACTAACACTATATCCAAACGGACCGAAACGAGATTTCACTTGAGCCTTGTCACCTAGGAGTTCTATCGGATGCGGTCAAAATGACTTCCAAGCCTTGTTGGAACAAACCGTGCACCTATCTTGCACTAATACTAACACTAACTCCAAACGGACCGAAACAAGATTCCACTTAAGCCTCGTTATCTACGAGATCCATCGGGTGCTTCTGAAATGATTTCTGAGCCTTGTTTGGCACAAACCGTGCACCTATCTTGCACTGATACTAACACTATCTCCAAACGGACCGAAACAAGATTCCACTTGAGCCTCATCACCTAGGAGTACCATTGGGTGCGTCCAAAATGATTTCTAAGCCTATGGTACGTTTGGCACAGACCATGCACCCATCTTGCACTAATACTAACACTATATCCAAACGGACCGAAACGAGATTCCACTTGAGCCTCATCACCTAGGAGTTCTATTAGGTGCGGTCAAAATGATTTCCAAGCCTTGTTTGGAACAAACCATGCACCTGTCTTGCACTAATACTAACACTATCTCCAAACGGACCGAAACAAGATTCCACTTGAGCCTCATCGTCTAGGAGTTCCATCGGGTGCTTCCAAAATGATTTCCGAGACTTGTTTGGCATAAACCGTGCACCTATCTTGCACTAATACTAACACTATCTCCAAACGGACTAAACAAGATTCCACTTGAGCCTCGTCACCTAGGAGTACCATTGGGTGCGTCCAAAATGATTTCTGATCCTATGGTACTGTTTGGCACAAACCGTGCACCTATCTTGCACTAATCCTAACACTATATCCTAAACGGACTGAAACGAGATTCCACTTGAACCTCGTCACCTAAGAGTTCTATCGGGTGCGGTCAAAATGATTTCTGAGCCTTGTTTGGAACAAACCGTGCACTTATCTTGCACTAATACTAATACTATCTCCAAACGGACAGAAACAAGATTCCACTTGAGCCTCGTCACCTAGGAGTTCCATCGAGTGCTTCCGAAATGATTTCCGAGCCTTGTTTGGCACAAACAGTGCACCTATCTTTCATTGATACTAACACTATCTCCAAACGGACTGAAACAAGATTCCACTTGAGCCTCATCACCTAGGAGTTGCATCGGGTGCGTCCAAAATGATTTCTGAGCCTATGGTACATTAGGCATAAACCATGCACCTATCTTGCACTAAAACTAACACTATATCCAAACGGACCGTAACGAGATTTCACTTGACCCTCGTCACCTAGGAGTTCTATCGGGTGTGGTCAATACAATTTCCGAGCCTTGTTTGGAACAAACCGTGCACCTATCTTGCACTAATACTAACACTATCTCCAAATGGACCAAAACAAGATTCCACTTGAGCCTCGTCACCTAGGAGTACCATAGGGTGTGTCCAAAATGATTTCTAAGCCTATGGTATGTTTGACACAAACCGTGCACCTATCTTGCACTAATACTAACACTAACTCCAAATAGACCGAAACAAGATTTCACTTAACCTCTTCATCTACGAGATCCATCGGGTGCTTCCAAAATGATTTCCGAGCCTTGTTTGGCACAAACCGTGCACCTATCTTGCACTGATACTAACACTATCTCCAAACGGACCGAAACAAGATTCCACTTGAGCCTCGTCACCTAGGAGTACCATCGGGTGCGTCCAAAATGATTTCTGAGCCTATAGTACGTTTGGCATAGGCCGTGCACCTATCTTGCAATAATACTTACACTATATCTAAACGGACCGAAACAAGATTCCACTTGAGCCTCGTCACCTAGCAGTTCTATCGGGTGCGGTCAAAACAATTTCCGAGCCTTGTTTGGAACAAACCGTGCACCTATCTTGCACTAATACTAACACTATCTCCAAATGGACCAAAACAAGATTCCACTTGAGCCTCATCACCTAGGAGTACCATCGGGTGCGTCCAAAACGATTTCTGATCCTATGGTACGTTTGGCACAAACCATGCACCTATCTTGCACTAATACTAACACGATCTCCAAACGGACCGAAACAAGATTCCACTTGAGCCTCATCACCTAGGAGTACCATCGGGTGCGTCCAAAATTATTTCTGATCCTATGGTACGTTTGGCACAAACCGTGCACCTATCTTGCATTTATACTAACACTATCTCCAAACGGACCGAAACAAGATTCCACTTGAGCCTCGTCACCTAGGAGTTCCATCGGGTGCGTCCAAAACGATTTCTGAGCCTATGGTACATTAGGCACAAACCATGCACCTATCTTGCACTAAAACTAACACTATATCCAAACGGACCGAAACGAGATTTCACTTGAGCCTTGTCACCTAGGAGTTCTATCGGGTGCGGTCAAAATGATTTCCAAGCCTTGTTTGGAACAAACCGTGCACCTATCTTGCACTAATACTAACACTAACTCCAAACGGACCGAAACAAGATTCCACTTAAGCCTCGTTATCTACGAGATCCATCGGGTGCTTCTGAAATGATTTCTGAGCCTTGTTTGGCACAAACCGTGCACCTATCTTGCGCTGATACTAACACTATCTCCAAACGGACCGAAACAAGATTCCACTTGAGCCTCATAACCTAGGAGTACCATTGGGTGCGTCCAAAATGATTTCTAAGCCTATGGTACGTTTGGCACAGACCATGCACCCATCTTGCACTAATACTAACACTATATCCAAACGGACCGAAACGAGATTCCACTTGAGCCTCATCACCTAGGAGTTCTATTGGGTGCGGTCAAAATGATTTCCATGCCTTGTTTGGAACAAACCATGCACCTGTCTTGCACTAATACTAACACTATCTCCAAACGGACCGAAACAAGATTCCACTTGAGCCTCTTCGTCTAGGAGTTCCATCGGGTGCTTCCAAAATGATTTCCGAGACTTGTTTGGCATAAACCGTGCACCTATCTTGCACTAATACTAACACTATCTCCAAACAGACTAAAACAAGATTCCACTTGAGCCTTGTCACCTAGGAGTACCATTAGGTGCGTCCAAAATGATTTCTGATCCTATGGTACGTTTGGCACAAACCGTGCACCTATCTTGCACTAATCCTAACACTATATCCAAACGGACTGAAACGAGATTCCACTTGAACCTTGTCACCTAAGAGTTCTATCGGGTGCGGTCAAAATGATTTCTGAGCCTTGTTTGGAACAAACCGTGCACTTATCTTGCACTAATACTAATACTATCTCCAAACGGACTGAAACAAGATTCCACTTGAGCCTCGTCACCTAGGAGTTCCATCGAGTGCTTCCGAAATGATTTCCGAGCCTTGTTTGGCACAAACCGTGCACCTCTCTTTCATTGATACTAACACTATCTCCAAACGGACTGAAACAAGATTCCACTTGAGCCTCATCACCTAGGAGTTGCATCGGGTGCGTCCAAAATGATTTCTGAGCCTATGGTACATTAGGCATAAACCATGCACCTATCTTGCACTAAAACTAACACTATATCCAAACGGACCGTAACGAGATTTCACTTGAGCCTCGTCACCTAGGAGTTCTATCGGGTGTGGTCAAAACAATTTCCAAGCCTTGTTTGGAACAAACCGTGCACCTATCTTGCACTAATACTAACACTATCTCCAAATGGACCAAAACAAGATTCCACTTGAGCCTCGTCACCTAGGAGTACCATAGGGTGTGTCCAAAATGATTTCTGAGCCTATGGTATGTTTGACACAAACCGTGCACCTATCTTGCACTAATACTAACACTAACTCCAAATAGACCGAAACAAGATTTCACTGAAGCCTCTTCATCTACGAGATCCATCGGGTGCTTCCAAAATGATTTCCGAGCCTTGTTTGGCACAAACCGTGCACCTATCTTGCACTGATACTAACACTATCTCCAAACGGACCGAAACAAAATTCCACTTGAGCCTCGTCACCTAGGAGTACCATCGGGTGCGTCCAAAATGATTTCTGAGCCTATAGTACGTTTGGCACAGGCCGTGCACCTATCTTGCACTAATACTTACACTATATCTAAACGGACCGAAACAAGATTCCACTTGAGCCTCGTCACCTAGCAGTTCTATCGGGTGCGGTCAAAACAATTTCCAAGCCTTGTTTGGAACAAACCGTGCACCTATCTTGCACTAATACTAACACTATCTCCAAATGGACCAAAACAAGATTCCACTTGAGCCTCGTCACCTAGGTGTACCATCGGGTGCGTCCAACACGATTTCTGATCCTATGCTACGTTTGGCACAAACCGTGCACCTATCTTGCACTAATACTAACACGATCTCCAAACGGACCGAAACAAGATTCCACTTGAGCCTCATCACCTAGGAGTACCATCGGGTGCATCCAAAATGATTTTCTGATCCTATGGTACGTTTGGCACAAACCGTGCACCTGTCTTGCATTGATACTAACACTATCTCCAAACGGACCGAAACAAGATTCCACTTGAGCCTCGTCACCTAGGAGTATCATCGGGTGCGTCCAAAATGATTTCTGATCCTATGGTACGTTTGGCACAAACTGTGCACCTATCTTGCACTAATACTAACACTATCTCCAAACAGACCGAAACAAGATTCCACTTGAGCCTCGTCACCTTGGAGTTCTATCGGGTGCGGTCAAAACGATTTCCGAGCCTTGTTTGGAACAAACCGTGCACCTGTCTTGCACTAATACTAACACTATCTCCAAACAGACCGAAACAAGATTCCACTTGAGCCTCGTCATCTAGGAGTTCCATCGGGTGCTTCAGAAATGATTTCCGAGACTTGTTTGGCACAAACCGTGCACCTATCTTGCACTAATACTAACACTATCTCCAAACAGATTGAAACAAGATTCCACTTGAGGCTCGTCACCTAGGAGTACCGTCGGGTGCGTCCAAAATGATTTCTAATCCTATGGTACGTTTGGCACAAACCATGCACCTATCTTGCACTAATCCTAACACTATATCCAAACGAACCGAAACGAGATTCCACTTGAGCCTCGTCACGTAGGAGTTCTATCGGGTGCGGTCAAAATGATTTCTGAGCCTTGTTTGGAACAAACCGTGCACTTATCTTGCACTAATACTAATACTATCTCCAAACGGACTGAAACAAGATTCCACTTGAGCCTCGTCACCTAGGAGTTCCATTGGGAGCTTTTGAAATGATTTCCGAACCTTGTTTGGCACAAACCGTGCACCTATCTTGCATTAATACTAACACTATCTCCAAACGGACCGAAACAAGATTCCACTTGAGCCTCGTCACCTAGGAGTACCATCGGGTTCGTCCAAAACGATTTCTGAACCTATGGTATGTTTGGCACAAACCGTGCACCTATCTTGCATTGATACTAACACTATCTCCAAACGGATCGAAACAAGATTCCACTTGAGCCTTGTCACCAAGGAGTTCTATCGGGTGCGGTCAAAATGATTTCCGAGCCTTGTTTGGAACAAACCATGCACTTATCTTGCACTAATACTAATACTATCTCCAAACAGACTGAAACAAGATTCCACTTGAGCCTCATCACCTAGGAGTTCCATCGGGTGCTTCTGAAATGATTTCTGAGCCTTGTTTGGCACAAACCGTGCACCTATCTTTCATTGATACTAACACTATCTCCAAACAGACTGAAACAAGATTCCACTTGAGCCTCGTCACCTAGGAGTTCTATCGGGTGCGGTCAAAATGATTTCTAGGCCTTGTTTGGAACAAACCGTGCAAATATCTTGCACTAATACTAAAACTAACTCCAAACGGACCGAAACAAGATTCCACTTAAGCCTCATCATCTACGAGATCCATCGGTTGCTTCCGAAATGATTTCCGAGCCTTGTTTGGCACAAACCGTGCACCTATCTTGCACTAATACTAACACTATATCCAAACAGACCGAAACGAGATTCCACATGAGCCTCATCACCTAGGAGTTCTATCCGGTGCGGTCAAAATGATTTCCGAGCCTTGTTTGGAACAAACCGTGCACCTATCTTGCACTGATACTAACACTATCTCCAAACGGACTAAAACAAGATTCTACTTGAGCCTCGTCACCTAGGAGTACCATCAGGTGCCTCTAAAATGATTTCTGAGCCTATGGTATGTTTGACACAAACCGTGCATCTATCTTGCACTAATACTAACACTAACTCCAAACGGACCGAAACAAGATTCCACTTAAGCCTCATCATCTACGAGATCCGTCGGGTGCTTCCAAAATGATTTCTGTGCCTTGTTTGGCACAAACCGTGCACCTATCTTGCACTGATACTAACACTATCTCCAAACGGACCGAAACAAGATTCCACTTGAGCCTCGTCACCTAGGAGTACCATCGGGTGCGTCCAAAATGATTTCTGAGCCTATAGTATGTTTGGCAGAGGCCGTGCACCTATCTTGCACTAATGCTAACACTATATCTAAACGGACCGAAATGAGATTCCACTTGAGCCTCGTCACCTAGCAGTTCTATCGGGGGTGGTCAAAACAATTTCCAAGCCTTGTTTGGAACAAACCGTGCTCCTGTCTTGCACTAATACTAACACTATCTCCAAACGGACCGAAACAAGATTCCACTTGAGCCTCGTCACCTAGGAGTACCATCGGGTGCGTCCAAAATGATTTCTGAGCCTATGGTATGTTTGACACAAACCTTGCACCTATCTTGCATTAATACTAACACTAACTCTAAATGGACCGAAACAAGATTCCACTTAAGCCTCGTCATCTACGAGATCCATCAGGTGCTTCCAAAATGATTTCTGTGCCTTGTTTGGCACAAACCGTGCACCTATCTTGCACTGATACTAACACTATCTCCAAACGGACCGAAACAAGATTCCACTTGAGCCTCGTCACCTAGGAGTACCATCGGGTGCGTCCAAAACGATTTCTGATCCTATGGTACGTTTGGCACAAACCGTGCACCTATCTAGCACTGATACTAACACTATCTCCAAACGGACTGAAACAAGATTCCACTTGAGCCTCGTCACCTAGGAGTACCATCGGGTGCGTCCAAAATGATTTCTGATCCTATGGTACGTTTGGCACAAACCGTGCACCTATCTTGCACTGATACTAACACTATCTCCGAATGGACCGAACAAGATTCCACTTGAGCCTCGTCACCTTGGAGTTCTATCGGGTGCGGTTAAAACAATTTCCGAGCCTTGTTTGGAATAAACCGTGCACCTATCTTGCACTAATCCTAACACTATCTCCAAACAGACTGAAACAAGATTCCACTTGAGCCTCGTCACCTAGGAGTACCGTCGGGTGCATTCAAAATGATTTCTGATCCTATGGTATGTTTGGCCCAAACCGTGCACCTATCTTGCACTAATCCTAACACTATATCCAAACGGACCGAAACGAGATTCCACTTGAGCCTCGTCACCTTGGAGTTCTATCGGTTGCGGTTAAAACGATTTCCGAGCCTTGTTTGGAACAAACCATGCACTTATCTTGCACTAATCCTAACACTATCTCCAAACGGACTGAAACAAGATTCCACTTGAGCCTCGTCACCTAGGAGTACCATCGGGTGCGTCCAAAATGATTTCTGATCCTATGGTACGTTTGGCACAAACCGTGCACCTATCTTGCACTGATACTAACACTATCTCCAAACGGACCGAAACAAGATTCCACTTGAGCCTCGTCACCTTGGAGTTCTATCGGGTGCGGTTAAAACGATTTCCGAGCCTTGTTTGGAACAAACCGTGCACCTATCTTGCACTAATCCTAACACTATCTCCAAACGGACTGAAACAAGATTCCACTTGAGCCTCATCACCTAGGAGTACCGTCGGGTGCATTCAAAATGATTTCTGATCCTATGGTATGTTTGGCCCAAACCGTGCAACTATCTTGCACTAATCCTAACACTATATCCAAACAGACCGAAACAAGATTCCACTTGAGCCTCGTCACCTTGGAGTTCTATCGGGTGCGGTCAAAATGATTTCCGAGCCTTGTTTGGAACAAACCGTGCACTTATCTTGCACTAATACTAATACTAACTATCTCCAAACGGACTAAAACAAGATTCCACTTGAGCCTCATCACCTAGGAGTTTCATCGGGTGCTTCCAAAATGATTTTCGGCCTTGTTTGGCACAAACCATGCACCTATCTTTCATTGATACTAACACTATCTCCAAACAGACTGAAACAAGATTCCACTTGAGCCTCGTCACCTAGGAGTTCCCATCGGGTGCGTCCAAAACGATTTCCGAGCCTATGGTACATTAGGCACAAACCATGCACCTATCTTGCACTAAAACTAACACTATATCCAAATAGACCGAAACGAGATTTCACTTGAGCCTTGTCACCTAGGAGTTCTATCGGGTGCGATCAAAATGACTTCCAAGCCTTGTTTGGAACCAAACCGTGCACCTATCTTGCACTAATACTAACACTAACTCCAACGGACCGAAACAAGATTCCACTTAAGCCTCGTTATCTACGAGATACATCGGGTGCTTCTAAAATGATTTCTGAGCCTTGTTGTGGCACAAAACCGTGCACCTATCTGCACTGATACTAACACTATCTCCAAACGGACCGAAACAAGATTCCACTTGAGCCTCGTCACCTTGGAGTTCTATCGGGTGCGGTTAAAACGATTTCCGAGCCTTGTTTGGAACAAACCGTGCACCTATCTTGCACTAATCCTAACACTATCTCCAAACGGACTGAAACAAGATTCCACTTGAGCCTCGTCACCTAGGAGTACCGTCGGGTGCATTCAAAATGATTTCTAATCCTATGGTATGTTTGGCCCAAAACCGTGCACCTATGTTGCACTAATCCTAACATATATCCAAACGGACGAAACGAGATTCCACTTGAGCCTCGTCACCTTGGAGTTCTATCGGTTGCGGTTAAAACGATTTCCGAGCCTTGTTTGGAACAAACCGTGCACTTATCTTGCACTAATCCTAACACTATCTCCAAACGGACTGAAACAAGATTCCACTTGAGCCTTGTCACCTAGGAGTACCATTGGGTGCGTCCAAAATGATTTCTGATCCTATGGTACGTTTGGCACAAACCGTGCACCTATCTTGCACTGATACTAACACTATCTCCAAACGGACCGAAACAAGATTCCACTTGAGCCTCGTCACCTTGGAGTTCTATCGGGTGCGGTTAAAACGATTTCCGAGCCTTGTTTGGAACAAACCGTGCACCTATCTTGCACTAATCCTAACACTATCTCCAAACGGACTGAAACAAGATTCCACTTGAGCCTCGTCACCTAGGAGTACCGTCGGGTGCATTCAAAATGATTTCTGATCCTATGGTATGTTTGGCCCAAACCGTGCACCTATCTTGCACTAATCCTAACACTATATCCAAACGGACCGAAACGAGATTCCACTTGAGCCTCGTCACCTTGGAGTTCTATCGGGTGCGGTCAAAATGATTTCCGAGCCTTGTTTGGAACAAACCGTGCACTTATCTTGCACTAATACTAATACTATCTCCAAACGGACTAAAACAAGATTCCACTTGAGCCTCATCACCTAGGAGTTCCATCGGGTGCTTCCAAAATGATTTTCGGGCCTTGTTTGGCACAAACCATGCACCTATCTTTCATTGATACTAACACTATCTCCAAACGGACTGAAACAAGATTCCACTTGAGCCTCGTCACCTAGGAGTTCCATCGGGTGCGTCCAAAATGATTTCTGAGCCTATGGTACATTAGGCACAAACCATGCACCTATCTTGCACTAAAACTAACACTATATCCAAACAGACCAAAACGAGATTTCACTTGAGCCTTGTCACCTAGGAGTTCTATCGGGTGCGGTCAAAATGACTTCCAAGCCTTGTTTGGAACAGACCGTGCACCTATCTTGCACTAATACTAACACTAACTCCAAACGGACCGAAACAAGATTCCACTTAAGCCTCGTTATCTACGAGATCCATCGGGTGCTTCTGAAATGATTTCTGAGCCTTGTTTGGTACAAACCGTGCACCTATCTTGCACTGATACTAACACTATCTCCAAACGGACCGAAACAAGATTCCACTTGAGCCTCATCACCTAGGAGTACCATTGGGTGCGTCCAAAATGATTTCTAAGCCTATGGTACGTTTGGCACAGACCATGCACTCATCTTGCACTAATACTAACACTATATCCAAACGGACCGAAACGAGATTCCACTTGAGCCTCGTCACCTTGGAGTTCTATCGGGTGCGGTCAAAATGATTTCCGAGTCTTGTTTGGAACAAACCGTGCATCTATCTTGCACTAATACTAACACTAACTCCAAACGGACCGAAACAAGATTCCACTTAAGCCTCGTCATCTACGAGATCCGTCGGGTGCTTCCAAAATGATTTTCGTGCCTTGTTTGGCACAAACCGTGCACCTATCTTGCACTGATACTAACACTATCTGCAAACGGACCGAAACAAGATTCCACTTGAGCCTCGTCACCTAGGAGTACCATCGGGTGCATCCAAAATGATTTCTGAGCCTATAGTATGTTTGGCAGAGGCCGTGCACCTATCTTGCACTAATACTAACACTATATCTAAATGGACCGAAACGAGATTCCACTTGAGCCTCGTCACCTAGTAGTTCTATCGGGTGTGGTCAAAACAATTTCCAAGCCTTGTTTGGAACAAACCGTGCTCCTGTCTTGCACTAATACTAACACTATCTCCAAACGGACTGAAACAAGATTCCACTTGAGCTTCGTCACCTAGGAGTACCATCGGGTGCGTCCAAAATGATTTCTGAGCCTATGGTATGTTTGACACAAACCTTGCACCTATCTTGCATTAATACTAACACTAACTCTAAACGGACCGAAACAAGATTCCACTTAAGCCTCGTCATCTACGAGATCCATCAGGTGCTTCCAAAATGATTTCTGTGCCTTGTTTGGCACAAACTGTGCACCTATCTTGCACTGATACTAACACTATCTCCAAACGGACCGAAACAAGATTCCACTTGAGCCTCGTCACCTAGGAGTACCATCGGGTGCGTCCAAAACGATTTCTGATCCTATGGTACGTTTGGCACAAACCGTGCACCTATCTAGCACTGATACTAACACTATCTCCAAACGGACTGAAACAAGATTCCACTTGAGCCTCGTCACCTAGGAGTACCATCGGGTGCGTCCAAAATGATTTCTGATCCTATGGTACGTTTGGCACAAACCATGCACCTATCTTGCACTGATACTAACACTATCTCCACACGGACCGAAACAAGATTCCACTTGAGCCTCGTCACCTTGGAGTTCTATCGGGTGCGGTTAAAACGATTTCCGAGCCTTGTTTGGAACAAACCGTGCACCTATCTTGCACTAATCCTAACACTATCTCCAAACGGACTGAAACAAGATTCCACTTGAGCCTCGTCACCTAGGAGTACAGTCGGGTGCATTCAAAATGATTTCTGATCCTATGGTATGTTTGGCCCAAACCGTGCACCTATCTTGCACTAATCCTAACACTATATCCAACCAGACCGAAACGAGATTCCACTTGAGCCTCGTCACCTTGGAGTTCTATCAGTTGTGGTTAAAACGATTTCCGAGCCTTGTTTGGAACAAACCGTGCACTTATCTTGCACTAATCCTAACACTATCTCCAAACGGACTGAAACAAGATTCCACTTGAGCCTCGTCACCTAGGAGTACCATCGGGTGCATCCAAAATGATTTCTGATCCTATGGTACATTTGGCACAAACCGTGCACCTATCTTGCACTGATACTAACACTATCTCCAAACGGACCGAAACAAGATTCCACTTGAGCCTCGTCACCTTGGAGTTCTATCGGGTGCGGTTAAAACGATTTCCGAGCCTTGTTTGGAACAAACCGTGCACCTATCTTGCACTAATCCTAACACTATCTCCAAACGGACTGAAACAAGATTCCACTTGTGCCTCGTCACCTAGGAGTACCGTCGGGTGCATTCAAAATGATTTCTGATCCTATGGTATGTTTGGCCCAAACCGTGCACCTATCTTGCACTAATCCTAACACTATATCCAAACGGACCGAAACGAGATTCCACTTGAGCCTCGTCACCTTGGAGTTCTATCGGTTGCGGTTAAAACGATTTCCGAGCCTTGTTTGGAACAAACCATGCACTTATCTTGCACTAATCCTAACACTATCTCCAAACGGACTGAAACAAGATTCCACTTGAGCCTCGTCACCTAGGAGTACCATCGGGTGCGTCCAAAATGATTTCTGATCCTATGGTACGTTTGGCACAAACCGTGCACCTATCTTGCACTGATACTAACACTATCTCCAAACGGACCGAAACAAGATTCCACTTGAGCCTCGTCACCTTGGAGTTCTATTGGGTGCGGTTAAAACGATTTCCGAGCCTTGTTTGGAACAAACCGTGCACCTATCTTGCACTAATCCTAACACTATCTCCAAACGGACTGAAACAAGATTCCACTTGAGCCCCGTCACCTAGGAGTACCGTCGGGTGCATTCAAAATGATTTCTGATCCTATGGTATGTTTGGCCCAAACCGTGCACCTATCTTGCACTAATCCTAACACTATATCCAAACGGACCGAAACGAGATTCCACTTGAGCCTCGTCACCTTGGAGTTCTATCGGGTGCGGTCAAAATGATTTCCGAGCCTTGTTTGGAACAAACCGTGCACTTATCTTGCACTAATACTAATACTATCACCAAACGGACTAAAACAAGATTCCACTTGAGCCTCATCACCTAGGAGTTTCATCGGGTGCTTCCAAACTGATTTTCGGGCCTTGTTTGGCACAAACCATGCACCTATCTTTCATTGATACTAACACTATCTCCAAACAGACTGAAACAAGATTCCACTTGAGCCTCGTCACCTAGGAGTTCCATCGGGTGCGTCCAAAATGATTTCTGAGCCTATGGTACATTAGGCACAAACCATGCACCTATCTTGCACTAAAACTAACACTATATCCAAACAGACCGAAACGAGATTTCACTTGAGCCTTGTCACCTAGGAGTTCTATCGGGTGCGGTCAAAATGACTTCCAAGCGTTGTTTGGAACAAACCGTACACCTATCTTGCACTAATACTAACACTAACTCCAAACGGACCGAAACAAGATTCCACTTAAGCCTCGTTATCTACGAGATACATCGGGTGCTTCTGAAATGATTTCTGAGCCTTGTTTGGCACAAACCGTGCACCTATCTTGCACTGATACTAACACTATCTCCAAACGGACCGAAACAAGATTCCACTTGAGCCTCGTCACCTTGGAGTTCTATCGGGTGTGGTTTAAAACGATTTCCGAGCCTTGTTTGGAACAAACCGTGCACCTATCTTGCACTAATCCTAACACTATCTCCAAACGGACTGAAACAAGATTCCACTAGAGCCTCGTCACCTAGGAGTACCGTCGGGTGCATTCAAAATGATTTCTAATCCTATGGTATGTTTGGCCCAAACCGTGCAACTATCTTGCACTAATCCTAACACTATATCCAAACAGACCGAAACAAGATTCCACTTGAGCCTCGTCACCTTGGAGTTCTATCGGGTGCGGTCAAAATGATTTCCGAGCCTTGTTTGGAACAAACCGTGCACTTATCTTGCACTAATACTAATACTAATACTATCTCCAAACGGACTAAAACAAGATTCCACTTGAGCCTCATCACCTAGGAGTTTCATCGGGTGCTTCCAAAATGATTTTCGGGCCTTGTTTGGCACAAACCATGCACCTATCTTTCATTGATACTAACACTATCTCCAAACAGACTGAAACAAGATTCCACTTGAGCCTCGTCACCTAGGAGTTCCATCGGGTGCGTCCAAAACGATTTCTGAGCCTATGGTACATTAGGCACAAACCATGCACCTATCTTGCACTAAAACTAACACTATATCCAAATAGACCGAAACAAGATTTCACTTGAGCCTTGTCACCTAGGAGTTCTATCGGGTGCGATCAAAATGACTTCCAAGCCTTGTTTGGAACAAACCGTGCACCTATCTTGCACTAATACTAACACTAACTCCAAACGGACCGAAACAAGATTCCACTTAAGCCTCGTTATCTACGAGATACATCGGGTGCTTCTGAAATGATTTCTGAGCCTTGTTTGGCACAAACCGTGCACCTATCTTGCACTGATACTAACACTATCTCCAAACGGACCGAAACAAGATTCCACTTGAGCCTCGTCACCTTGGAGTTCTATCGGGTGCGGTTAAAACGATTTCCGAGCCTTGTTTGGAACAAACCGTGCACCTATCTTGCACTAATCCTAACACTATCTCCAAACGGACTGAAACAAGATTCCACTTGAGCCTCGTCACCTAGGAGTACCGTCGGGTGCATTCAAAATGATTTCTAATCCTATGGTATGTTTGGCCCAAACCGTGCACCTATGTTGCACTAATCCTAACACTATATCCAAACGGACCGAAACGAGATTCCACTTGAGCCTCGTCACCTTGGAGTTCTATCGGTTGCGGTTAAAACGATTTCCGAGCCTTGTTTGGAACAAACCGTGCACTTATCTTGCACTAATCCTAACACTATCTCCAAACGGACTGAAACAAGATTCCACTTGAGCCTTGTCACCTAGGAGTACCATTGGGTGCGTCCAAAATGATTTCTGATCCTATGGTACGTTTGGCACAAACCGTGCACCTATCTTGCACTGATACTAACACTATCTCCAAACGGACCGAAACAAGATTCCACTTGAGCCTCGTCACCTTGGAGTTCTATCGGGTGCGGTTAAAACGATTTCCGAGCCTTGTTTGGAACAAACCGTGCACCTATCTTGCACTAATCCTAACACTATCTCCAAACGGACTGAAACAAGATTCCACTTGAGCCTCGTCACCTAGGAGTACCGTCGGGTGCATTCAAAATGATTTCTGATCCTATGGTATGTTTGGCCCAAACCGTGCACCTATCTTGCACTAATCCTAACACTATATCCAAACGGACCGAAACGAGATTCCACTTGAGCCTCGTCACCTTGGAGTTCTATCGGGTGCGGTCAAAATGATTTCCGAGCCTTGTTTGGAACAAACCGTGCACTTATCTTGCACTAATACTAATACTATCTCCAAACGGACTAAAACAAGATTCCACTTGAGCCTCATCACCTAGGAGTTCCATCGGGTGCTTCCAAAATGATTTTCGGGCCTTGTTTGGCACAAACCATGCACCTATCTTTCATTGATACTAACACTATCTCCAAACGGACTGAAACAAGATTCCACTTGAGCCTCGTCACCTAGGAGTTCCATCGGGTGCGTCCAAAATGATTTCTGAGCCTATGGTACATTAGGCACAAACCATGCACCTATCTTGCACTAAAACTAACACTATATCCAAACAGACCAAAACGAGATTTCACTTGAGCCTTGTCACCTAGGAGTTCTATCGGGTGCGGTCAAAATGACTTCCAAGCCTTGTTTGGAACAGACCGTGCACCTATCTTGCACTAATACTAACACTAACTCCAAACGGACCGAAACAAGATTCCACTTAAGCCTCGTTATCTACGAGATCCATCGGGTGCTTCTGAAATGATTTCTGAGCCTTGTTTGGTACAAACCGTGCACCTATCTTGCACTGATACTAACACTATCTCCAAACGGACCGAAACAAGATTCCACTTGAGCCTCATCACCTAGGAGTACCATTGGGTGCGTCCAAAATGATTTCTAAGCCTATGGTACGTTTGGCACAGACCATGCACTCATCTTGCACTAATACTAACACTATATCCAAACGGACCGAAACGAGATTCCACTTGAGCCTCGTCACCTTGGAGTTCTATCGGGTGCGGTCAAAATGATTTCCGAGTCTTGTTTGGAACAAACCATGCATCTATCTTGCACTAATACTAACACTAACTCCAAACGGACCGAAACAAGATTCCACTTAAGCCTCGTCATCTACGAGATCCGTCGGGTGCTTCCAAAATGATTTTCGTGCCTTGTTTGGCACAAACCGTGCACCTATCTTGCACTGATACTAACACTATCTGCAAACGGACCGAAACAAGATTCCACTTGAGCCTCGTCACCTAGGAGTACCATCGGGTGCATCCAAAATGATTTCTGAGCCTATAGTATGTTTGGCAGAGGCCGTGCACCTATCTTGCACTAATACTAACACTATATCTAAATGGACCGAAACGAGATTCCACTTGAGCCTCGTCACCTAGTAGTTCTATCGGGTGTGGTCAAAACAATTTCCAAGCCTTGTTTGGAACAAACCGTGCTCCTGTCTTGCACTAATACTAACACTATCTCCAAACGGACTGAAACAAGATTCCACTTGAGCCTCGTCACCTAGGAGTACCATCGGGTGCGTCCAAAATGATTTCTGAGCCTATGGTATGTTTGACACAAACCTTGCACCTATCTTGCATTAATACTAACACTAACTCTAAACGGACCGAAACAAGATTCCACTTAAGCCTCGTCATCTACGAGATCCATCAGGTGCTTCCAAAATGATTTCTGTGCCTTGTTTGGCACAAACCGTGCACCTATCTTGCACTGATACTAACACTATCTCCAAACGGACCGAAACAAGATTCCACTTGAGCCTCGTCACCTAGGAGTACCATCGGGTGCGTCCAAAACGATTTCTGATCCTATGGTACGTTTGGCACAAACCGTGCACCTATCTAGCACTGATACTAACACTATCTCCAAACGGACTGAAACAAGATTCCACTTGAGCCTCGTCACCTAGGAGTACCATCGGGTGCGTCCAAAATGATTTCTGATCCTATGGTACGTTTGGCACAAACCATGCACCTATCTTGCACTGATACTAACACTATCTCCAAACGGACCGAAACAAGATTCCACTTGAGCCTCGTCACCTTGGAGTTCTATCGGGTGCGGTTAAAACGATTTCCGAGCCTTGTTTGGAACAAACCGTGCACCTATCTTGCACTAATCCTAACACTATCTCCAAACGGACTGAAACAAGATTCCACTTGAGCCTCGTCACCTAGGAGTACAGTCGGGTGCATTCAAAATGATTTCTGATCCTATGGTATGTTTGGCCCAAACCGTGCACCTATCTTGCACTAATCCTAACACTATATCCAACCAGACCGAAACGAGATTCCACTTGAGCCTCGTCACCTTGGAGTTCTATCAGTTGTGGTTAAAACGATTTCCGAGCCTTGTTTGGAACAAACCGTGCACTTATCTTGCACTAATCCTAACACTATCTCCAAACGGACTGAAACAAGATTCCACTTGAGCCTCGTCACCTAGGAGTACCATCGGGTGCGTCCAAAATGATTTCTGATCCTATGGTACATTTGGCACAAACCGTGCACCTATCTTGCACTGATACTAACACTATCTCCAAACGGACCGAAACAAGATTCCACTTGAGCCTCGTCACCTTGGAGTTCTATCGGGTGCGGTTAAAACGATTTCCGAGCCTTGTTTGGAACAAACCGTGCACCTATCTTGCACTAATCCTAACACTATCTCCAAACGGACTGAAACAAGATTCCACTTGTGCCTCGTCACCTAGGAGTACCGTCGGGTGCATTCAAAATGATTTCTGATCCTATGGTATGTTTGGCCCAAACCGTGCACCTATCTTGCACTAATCCTAACACTATATCCAAACGGACCGAAACGAGATTCCACTTGAGCCTCGTCACCTTGGAGTTCTATCGGTTGCGGTTAAAACGATTTCCGAGCCTTGTTTGGAACAAACCATGCACTTATCTTGCACTAATCCTAACACTATCTCCAAACGGACTGAAACAAGATTCCACTTGAGCCTCGTCACCTAGGAGTACCATCGGGTGCGTCCAAAATGATTTCTGATCCTATGGTACGTTTGGCACAAACCGTGCACCTATCTTGCACTGATACTAACACTATCTCCAAACGGACCGAAACAAGATTCCACTTGAGCCTCGTCACCTTGGAGTTCTATTGGGTGCGGTTAAAACGATTTCCGAGCCTTGTTTGGAACAAACCGTGCACCTATCTTGCACTAATCCTAACACTATCTCCAAACGGACTGAAACAAGATTCCACTTGAGCCCCGTCACCTAGGAGTACCGTCGGGTGCATTCAAAATGATTTCTGATCCTATGGTATGTTTGGCCCAAACCGTGCACCTATCTTGCACTAATCCTAACACTATATCCAAACGGACCGAAACGAGATTCCACTTGAGCCTCGTCACCTTGGAGTTCTATCGGGTGCGGTCAAAATGATTTCCGAGCCTTGTTTGGAACAAACCGTGCACTTATCTTGCACTAATACTAATACTATCACCAAACGGACTAAAACAAGATTCCACTTGAGCCTCATCACCTAGGAGTTTCATCGGGTGCTTCCAAACTGATTTTCGGGCCTTGTTTGGCACAAACCATGCACCTATCTTTCATTGATACTAACACTATCTCCAAACAGACTGAAACAAGATTCCACTTGAGCCTCGTCACCTAGGAGTTCCATCGGGTGCGTCCAAAACGATTTCTGAGCCTATGGTACATTAGGCACAAACCATGCACCTATCTTGCACTAAAACTAACACTATATCCAAACAGACCGAAACGAGATTTCACTTGAGCCTTGTCACCTAGGAGTTCTATCGGGTGCGGTCAAAATGACTTCCAAGCGTTGTTTGGAACAAACCGTACACCTATCTTGCACTAATACTAACACTAACTCCAAACGGACCGAAACAAGATTCCACTTAAGCCTCGTTATCTACGAGATACATCGGGTGCTTCTGAAATGATTTCTGAGCCTTGTTTGGCACAAACCGTGCACCTATCTTGCACTGATACTAACACTATCTCCAAACGGACCGAAACAAGATTCCACTTGAGCCTCGTCACCTTGGAGTTCTATCGGGTGTGGTTAAAACGATTTCCGAGCCTTGTTTGGAACAAACCGTGCACCTATCTTGCACTAATCCTAACACTATCTCCAAACGGACTGAAACAAGATTCCACTAGAGCCTCGTCACCTAGGAGTACCGTCGGGTGCATTCAAAATGATTTCTAATCCTATGGTATGTTTGGCCCAAACCGTGCACCTATCTTGCACTAATCCTAACACTATATCCAAACGGACCAAAACGAGATTCCACTTGAGCCTCGTCACCTTGGAGTTCTATCGGTTGCGGTTAAAATGATTTCCGAGCCTTGTTTGGAACAAACCGTGCACTTATCTTGCACTAATCCTAACACTATCTCCAAACGGACTGAAACAAGATTCCACTTGAGCCTCATCACCTAGGAGTACCATTGGGTGCGTCCAAAATGATTTCTGATCGTATGGTACGTTTGGCACAAACCGTGCACCTATCTTGCACTGATACTAACACTATCTCCAAACAGACCGAAACAAGATTCCACTTGAGCCTCGTCACCTTGGAGTTCTATCGGGTGCGGTTGAAACAATTTCTGAGCCTTGTTTGGAACAAACCGTGCACCTATCTTGCACTAATCCAAACACTATCTCCAAACAGACTGAAACAAGATTCCACTTGAGCCTCGTCACCTAGGAGTACCGTCGGGTGCATTCAAAATGATTTTTGATCCTATGGTATGTTTGGCCCAAACCGTGCACCTATCTTGCACTAATCCTAACACTATATCCAAACGGACCAAAACGAGATTCCACTTGAGCCTCGTCACCTTGGAGTTCTATCGGGTGCGGTCAAAATGATTTCCGAGCCTTGTTTGGAACAAACCGTGCACTTATCTTGCACTAATACTAATACTATCTCCAAACGGACTAAAACAAGATTCCACTTGAGCCTCATCACCTAGGAGTTCCATCGGGTGCTTCCAAAATGATTTTCGGGCCTTGTTTGGCACAAACCATGCACCTATCTTTCATTGATACTAACACTATCTCCAAACAGACTGAAACAAGATTCCACTTGAGCCTCGTCACCTAGGAGTTCCATCGGGTGCGTCCAAAACGATTTCTGAGCCTATGGTACATTAGGCACAAACCATGCACCTATCTTGCACTAAAACTAACACTATATCCAAACAGACCGAAACGAGATTTCACTTGAGCCTTGTCACCTAGGAGTTCTATCGGGTGCGGTCAAAATGACATCCAAGCCTTGTTTGGAACAAACCGTGCACCTATCTTGCACTAATACTAACACTAACTCCAAACGGACCGAAACAAGATTCCACTTAAGCCTCGTTATCTACGAGATCCATCGGGTGCTTCTGAAATGATTTCTGAGCCTTGTTTGGCACAAACCGTGCACCTATCTTGCACTGATACTAACACTATCTCCAAACGGACCGAAACAAGATTCCACTTGAGCCTCGTCACCTAGGAGTACCATCGGGTGCGTCCAAAACGATTTCTGAGCCTATAGTATGTTTGGCAGAGGCCGTGCACCTATCTTGCACTAATGCTAACACTATATCTAAACGGACCGAAATGAGATTCCACTTGAGCCTCGTCACCTAGCAGTTCTATCGGGTGTGGTCAAAACAATTTCCAAGCCTTGTTTGGAACAAACCGTGCTCCTGTCTTGCACTAATACTAACACTAACTCCAAACGGACCGAAACAAGATTCCACTTAAGCCTTGTCATCTACGAGATCCGTCGGGTGCTTCCAAAATGATTTTCGTGCCTTGTTTGGCACAAACCGTGCACCTATCTTGCACTGATACTAACACTATCTCCAAACGGACCGAAACAAGATTCCACTTGAGCCTCATCACCTAGGAGTACCATCGGGTGCGTCCAAAACAATTTCTGAGCCTATAGTATGTTTGGCAGAGGCCGTGCACCTATCTTGCACTAATACTAACACTATATCTAAATGGACCGAAATGAGATTCCACTTGAGCCTCGTCACCTAGTAGTTCTATCGGGTGTGGTCAAAACAATTTCCAAGCCTTGTTTGGAACAAACCGTGCTCCTGTCTTGCACTAATACTAACACTATCTCCAAACGGACTGAAACAAGATTCCACTTGAGCCTCGTCACCTAGGAGTACCATCGGGTGCGTCCAAAATGATTTCTGAGCCTATGGTATGTTTGACACAAACCTTGCACCTATCTTGCATTAATACTAACACTAACTCTAAATGGACCGAAACAAGATTCCACTTAAGCCTCGTCATCTACGAGATCCATCAGGTGCTTCCAAAACGATTTCTGTGCCTTGTTTGGCACAAACCGTGCACCTATCTTGCACTGATACTAACACTATCTCCAAACGGACCGAAACAAGGTTCCACTTGAGCCTCGTCACCTAGGAGTACCATCGGGTGCGTCCAAAATGATTTCTGATCCTATGGTACGTTTGGCACAAACCGTGCACCTATCTAGCACTGATACTAACACTATCTCCAAACGGACTGAAACAAGATTCCACTTGAGCCTCGTCACCTAGGAGTACCATTGGTTGCGTCCAAAATGATTTCTGATCCTATGGTACATTTGGCACAAACCGTGCACCTATCTTGCACTGATACTAACACTATCTCCAAACGGACCGAAACAAGATTCCACTTGAGCCTCGTCACCTTGGAGTTCTATCGGGTGTGGTTAAAACGATTTCCGAGCCTTGTTTGGAACAAACCGTGCACCTATCTTGCACTAATCCTAACACTATCTCCAAACGGACTGAAACAAGATTCCACTTGAGCCTCGTCACCTAGGAGTACCGTCGGGTGCATTCAAAATGATTTCTGATCCTATGGTATGTTTGGCCCAAACCGTGCACCTATCTTGCACTAATCCTAACACTATATCCAAACAGACCGAAACGAGATTCCACTTGAGCCTCGTCACCTTGGAGTTCTATCGGTTGTGGTTAAAACGATTTCCGAGCCTTATTTGGAACAAACCGTGCACTTATCTTGCACTAATCCTAACACTATCTCCAAACGGACTAAAACAAGATTCCACTTGAGCCTCGTCACCTAGGAGTACCATCGGGCGCGTCCAAAATGATTTCTGATCCTATGGTACATTTGGCACAAACCGTGCACCTATCTTGCACTGATACTAACACTATCTCCAAATGGACCGAAACAAGATTCCACTTAAGCCTCGTCACCTTGGAGTTCTATCAGGTGCGGTTAAAACGATTTCCGAGCCTTGTTTGGAACAAACCGTGCACCTATCTTGCACTAATCCTAACACTATCTCCAAACGGACTGAAACAAGATTCCACTTGAGCCTCGTCACCTAGGAGTACCGTCGGGTGCATTCAAAATGATTTCTGATCCTATGGTATGTTTGGCCCAAACCGTGCACCTATCTTGCACTAATCCTAACACTATATCCAAACGGACCGAAACGAGATTCCACTTGAGCCTCGTCACCTTGGAGTTCTATCGGTTGCGGTTAAAACGATTTCCGAGCCTTGTTTGGAACAAACCATGCACTTATCTTGCACTAATCCTAACACTATCTCCAAATGGACTGAAACAAGATTCCACTTGAGCCTCGTCACCTAGGAGTACCATCGGGTGCGTCCAAAATGATTTCTGATCCTATGGTACGTTTGGCACAAACCGTGCACCTATCTTGCACTGATACTAACACTATCTCCAAACGGACCGAAACAAGATTCCACTTGAGCCTCATCACCTTGGAGTTCTATCGGGTGCGGTTAAAACGATTTCCGAGCCTTGTTTGGAACAAACCGTGCACCTATCTTGCACTAATCCTAACACTATCTCCAAACGGACTGAAACAAGATTCCACTTGAGCCCCGTCACCTAGGAGTACCGTCGGGTGCATTCAAAATGATTTCTGATCCTATGGTATGTTTGGCCCAAACCGTGCACCTATCTTGCACTAATCCTAACACTATATCCAAACGGACCGAAACGAGATTCCACTTGAGCCTCGTCACCTTGGAGTTCTATCGGGTGTGGTCAAAATGATTTCCGAGCCTTGTTTGGAACAAACCGTGCACTTATCTTGCACTAATACTAATACTATCTCCAAACGGACTAAAACAAGATTCCACTTGAGCCTCATCACCTAGGAGTTTCATCGGGTGCTTCCAAACTGATTTTTGGGCCTTGTTTGGCACAAACCATGCACCTATCTTTCATTGATACTAACACTATCTCCAAACGGACTGAAACAAGATTCCACTTGAGCCTCGTCACCTAGGAGTTCCATCGGGTGCGTCCAAAACGATTTCTGAGCCTATGGTACATTAGGCACAAACCATGCACCTATCTTGCACTAAAACTAACACTATATCCAAACAGACCGAAACGAGATTTCACTTGAGCCTTGTCACCTAGGAGTTCTATCGGGTGCGGTCAAAATGACTTCCAAACGTTGTTTGGAACAAACTGTACACCTATCTTGCACTAATACTAACACTAACTCCAAACGGACCGAAACAAGATTCCACTTAAGCCTCGTTATCTACGAGATACATCGGGTGCTTCTGAAATGATTTCTGAGCCTTGTTTGGCACAAACCGTGCACCTATCTTGCACTGATACTAACACTATCTCCAAACGGACCGAAACAAGATTCCACTTGAGCCTCGTCACCTTGGAGTTCTATCGGGTGTGGTTAAAACGATTTCCGAGCCTTGTTTAGAACAAACCGTGCACCTATCTTGCACTAATCCTAACACTATCTCCAAACAGACTGAAACAAGATTCCACTTGAGCCTCGTCACCTAGGAGTACCATCGGGTGCATTCAAAATGATTTCTAATCCTATGGTATGTTTGGCCCAAACCGTGCACCTATCTTGCACTAATCCTAACACTATATCCAAACGGACCAAAACGAGATTCCACTTGAGCCTCGTCACCTTGGAGTTCTATCGGTTGCGGTTAAAACGATTTCCGAGCCTTGTTTGGAACAAACCGTGCACTTATCTTGCACTAATCCTAACACTATCTCCAAACGGACTGAAACAAGATTCCACTTGAGCCTCGTCACCTAGGAGTACCATTGGGTGCGTCCAAAATGATTTCTGATCCTATGGTACGTTTGGCACAAACCGTGCACCTATCTTGCACTGATACTAACACTATCTCCAAACGGACCGAAACAAGATTCCACTTGAGCCTCGTCACCTTGGAGTTCTATCGGGTGCGGTTAAAATGATTTCCGAGCCTTGTTTGGAACAAACCGTGCACCTATCTTGCACTAATCCAAACACTATCTCCAAACGGACTGAAACAAGATTCCACTTGAGCCTCGTCACCTAGGAGTACCATCGGGTGCATTCAAAATGATTTCTGATCCTATGGTATGTTTGGCCCAAACCGTGCACCTATCTTGCACTAATCCTAACACTATATCCAAACGGACCGAAACGAGATTCCACTTGAGCCTCGTCACCTTGGAGTTCTATCGGGTGCGGTCAAAATGATTTCCGAGCCTTGTTTGGAACAAACCGTGCACTTATCTTGCACTAATACTAATACTATCTCCAAACGGACTAAAACAAGATTCCACTTGAGCCTCATCACCTAGGAGTTCCATCGGGTGCTTCCAAAATGATTTTCGGGCCTTGTTTGGCACAAACCATGCACCTATCTTTCATTGATACTAACACTATCTCCAAACAGACTGAAACAAGATTCCACTTGAGCCTCGTCACCTAGGAGTTCCATCGGGTGCGTCCAAAATGATTTCTGAGCCTATGGTACATTAGGCACAAACCATGCACCTATCTTGCACTAAAACTAACACTATATCCAAACAGACCAAAACGAGATTTCACTTGAGCCTTGTCACCTAGGAGTTCTATCGGGTGCGGTCAAAATGACTTCCAAGCCTTGTTTGGAACAAACCGTGCACCTATCTTGCACTAATACTAACACTAACTCCAAACGGACCGAAACAAGATTCCACTTAAGCCTCGTTATCTACGAGATCCATCGGGTGCTTCTGAAATGATTTCTGAGCCTTGTTTAGCACAAACCGTGCACCTATCTTGCACTGATACTAACACTATCTCCAAACGGACCAAAACAAGATTCCACTTGAGCCTCGTCACCTTGGAGTTCTATCGGGTGCGGTTAAAATGATTTCCGAGCCTTGTTTGGAACAAACCGTGCACCTATCTTGCACTAATCCTAACACTATCTCCAAATGGACTGAAACAAGATTCCACTTGAGCCTCGTCACCTAGGAGTACCGTCGGGTGCATTCAAAATGATTTCTAATCCTATGGTATGTTTGGCCCAAACCGTGCACCTATCTTGCACTAATCCTAACACTATATCCAAACGGACCGAAACGAGATTCCACTTGAGCCTCGTCACCTTGGAGTTCTATCGGTTGCGGTTAAAACGATTTCTGAGCCTTGTTTGGAACAAATCGTGCACTTATCTTGCACTAATCCTAACACTATCTCCAAACGGACTGAAACAAGATTCCACTTGAGCCTCGTCACCTAGGAGTACCATCGGGTGCGTCCAAAATGATTTCTGATCCTATGGTACGTTTGGCACAAACCGTGCACCTATCTTGCACTGATACTAACACTATCTCCAAACGAACCGAAACAAGATTCCACTTGAGCCTCGTCACCTTGGAGTTCTATCGGGTGCGGTTAAAACGATTTCTGAGCCTTGTTTAGAACAAACCGTGCACCTATCTTGCACTAATCCTAACACTATCTCCAAACGGACTGAAACAAGATTCCACTTGAGCCTCGTCACCTAGGAGTACCGTCGGGTGCATTCAAAATGATTTCTGATCCTATGGTATGTTTGGCCCAAACCGTGCACCTATCTTGCACTAATCCTAACACTATATCCAAACAGACCGAAATGAGATTCCACTTGAGCCTCGTCACCTTGGAGTTCTATCGGGTGCGGTCAAAATGATTTCTGAGCCTTGTTTGGAATAAACCATGCACTTATCTTGCACTAATACTAATACTATCTCCAAACGGACTAAAACAAGATTCCACTTGAGCCTCATCACCTAGGAGTTCCATCGGGTGCTTCCAAAATGATTTTTGGGCCTTGTTTGGCACAAACCATGCACCTATCTTTCATTGATACTAACACTATCTCCAAACAGACTGAAACAAGATTCCACTTGAGCCTCGTCACCTAGGAGTTCCATCGGGTGCGTCGAAAACGATTTCTGAGCCTATGGTACATTAGGCACAAACCATGCACCTATCTTGCACTAAAACTAACACTATATCCAAACAGACCGAAACGAGATTTCACTTGAGCCTTGTCACCTAGGAGTTCTATCGGGTGCGGTCAAAATGACTTCCAAGCCTTGTTTGGAACAAACCGTGCACCTATCTTGCACTAATACTAACACTAACTCCAAACGGACCGAAACAAGATTCCACTTAAGCCTCGTTATCTACAAGATCCATCGGGTGCTTCTGAAATGATTTCTGAGCCTTGTTTGGCACAAACCGTGCACCTATCTTGCACTGATACTAACACTATCTCCAAACGGACCGAAACAAGATTCCACTTGAGCCTCGTCACCTTGGAGTTCTATCGGGTGCGGTTAAAACGATTTCCGAGCCTTGTTTGGAACAAACCGTGCACCTATCTTGCACTAATCCTAACACTATCTCCAAACGGACTAAAACAAGATTCCACTTGAGCCTCGTCACCTAGGAGTACCGTCGGGTGCATTCAAAATGATTTCTAATCCTATGGTATGTTTGGCCCAAACCGTGCACCTATCTTGCACTAATCCTAACACTATATCCAAACGGACCGAAACGAGATTCCACTTGAGCCTCGTCACCTTGGAGTTCTATCGGTTGCGGTTAAAACGATTTCCGTGCCTTGTTTGGAACAAATCGTGCACTTATCTTGCACTAATCCTAACACTATCTCCAAACGGACTGAAACAAGATTCCACTTGAGCCTCGTCACCTAGGAGTACCATCGGGTGCGTCCAAAATGATTTCTGATCCTATGGTACGTTTGGCACAAACCGTGCACCTATCTTGCACTGATACTAACACTATCTCCAAACGGACCGAAACAAGATTCCACTTGAGCCTCGTCACCTAGGAGTTCTATCGGGTGCTTCTAAAATGATTTCTGAGCCTTGGTTGGCACAAACCGTGCACCTATCTTGCACTGATACTAACACTATCTCCAAACGCACCGAAACAAAATTCCACTTGAGCCTCGTCACCTAGGAGTTCCATCGGGTGCTTCCAAAACGAATTCTGAGCCTATGGTACATTAGGCACAAACCGTGCACCTATCTTGCACTAATATGAACACTACATCCAAACAAACCAAAATGTGATTCCACTTGAGCCTTGTCACCTAGGAGTTCTATCGGGTGTGGTCAAAATGATTTCCGAGCCTTGTTTGGAACAAACCGTGCACTTATCTTGCACTAATACTAATACTATCTCCAAACGGACTAAAACAAGATTCCACTTGAGCCTCATCACCTAGGAGTTCCATCGGGTGCTTCCAAAATGATTTTCGGGCCTTGTTTGGCACAAGCCATGCACCTATCTTTCATTGATACTAACACTATCTCCAAACGGACTGAAACAAGATTCCACTTGAGCCTCGTCACCTAGGAGTTCCATCGGGTGCGTCCAAAATGATTTCTGAGCCTATGGTACATTAGGCACAAACCGTGCACCTATCTTGCACTAAAACTAACACTATATCCAAACAGACCGAAACGAGATTTCACTTGAGCCTTATCACCTAGGAGTTCTATCGGGTGCGGTCAAAATGACTTCCAAGCCTTGTTTGGAACAAACCGTGCACCTATCTTGCACTAATACTAACACTAACTCCAAATGGACCGAAACAAGATTCCACTTAAGCCTCGTTATCTACGAGATCCATCGGGTGCTTCTGAAATGATTTCTGAGCCTTGTTTGGCACAAACCGTGCACCTATCTTGCACTGATACTAACACTATCTCCAAACGGACCGAAACAAGATTCCACTTGAGCCTCATCACCTAGGAGTACCATTGGGTGCATCCAAAATGATTTCTAAGCCTATGGTACGTTTGGCACAGACCATGCACCCATCTTGCACTAATACTAACACTATATCCAAATGGACCGAAATGAGATTCCACTTGAGCCTCGTCACCTTGGAGTTCTATCGGGTGCGGTCAAAATGATTTCCGAGCCTTGTTTGGAACAAACCGTGCACTTATCTTGCACTAATACTAATACTATCTCCAAACGGACTAAAACAAGATTCCACTTGAGCCTCATCACCTAGGAGTTCCATCGGGTGCTTCCAAAATGATTTTCGAGCCTTGTTTGGCACAAACCATGCACCTATCTTTCATTGATACTAACACTATCTCCAAACGGACTGAAACAAGATTCCACTTGAGCCTCATCACTGTGCAAGATAGGTGCACGGTTTGTGCCAAACGTACCATAGGATCAGAAATCGTTTTGGACGCACCCGATGGTACTCCTAGGTGATGACGCTCAAGTGGAATCTTGTTTCGGTTCGTTTGGAGATAGTGTTAGTATTAGTGCAAGATAGGTGCACGGTTTGTTCCAAACAAGGCTCAGAAATCATTTTGACCGCACTCGATAGAACTCCTAGGTGACGAGGCTCAAGTGGAATCTCGTTTCGATCCATTTGGATATAGTGTTAGTATTAGTGCAAGATAGGTGCACGGTCTGTGCCAAACGTACCATAGGCTCAGAAATCGTTTTGGACGCACCCGATGGTACTCCTAGGTGACGAGGCTCAAGTGGAATCTTGTTTCGGTCGGTTTGGAGATAGTGTTAGTATTAGTGCAAGATAGGTGCACGGTTTGTTCAAACAAGGCTCGGAAATCATTTTGACCGCACCCGATAGAACTCCTAGGTGACGAGGCTCAAGTGGAATCTCGTTTCGGTCTGTTTGGATATAGTGTTAGTATTAGTGCAAGAAAGGTGCATGGTCTGTGCCAAACGTACCATAGGCTCAGAAATCATTTTGGACGCACCCGATGGTACTCCTAGGTGACAAGGCTCAAGTGGAATCTTGTTTCGGACCGTTTGGAGATAGTGTTAGTATCAGTGCAAGACAGGTGCATGGTTTGTTCCAAACAAGGCTCGAAAATCATTTTGACCGCACTCGATAGAACTCCTAGGTGACGAGGCTCAAGTGGAATCTCGTTTTGGTCCGTTTGGATATAGTGTTAGTATTAGTGCAAGATAGGTGCACGGTCTGTGCCAAACGTACCATAGGCTCAGAAATCGTTTTGGACGCACCCAATGGTACTCCTAGGTGACAAGGCTCAAGTGGAATCTTGTTTCGGTCTGTTTGGAGATAGTGTTAGTATTAGTGCAAGATAGTTGCATGGTTTGTTCCAAACAAGGCTCGGAAATTATTTTGACCGCACCCGATAGAACTCCTAGGTGATGAGGCTCAAGTGGAATCTCGTTTTGGTCCGTTTGGATATAGTGTTAGTATTAGTGCAAGAAAGGTGCACGGTCTGTGCCAAACGTACCATAGGCTCAGAAATCATTTTGGACGCACCCGATGGTACTCCTAGGTGACGAGGCTCAAGTGGAATCTTGTTTCGAACCATTTGGAGATAGTGTTAGTATCAGTGCAAGATAGGTGCACGGTTTGTGCCTAATGTACCATAGGCTCAAAAATCATTTTGGACGCACCCAATGGAACTCCTAGGTGATGAGGCTCAAGTGGAATTTTGTTTCGGTGTTTGGAGATAGTGTTAGTATCAGTGCAAGATAGGTGCACGGTTTGTGCCAAATGTACCATAGGATCAGAAATTGTTTTGGACGCACCCGATGGTACTCCTAGGTGACGAGGCTCAAGTGGAATCTTGTTTCGGTCCGTTTGTAGATAGTGTTAGTATCAGTGCAAGATAGGTGCATGGTTTGTGCCAAACGTACCATAGGATCAGAAATCGTTTTGGACGCACCCGATGGTACTCCTAGGTGACGAGGCTCAAGTGGAATCTTGTTTCGGTCCGTTTGAAGATAGTGTTAGTATCAGTGCAAGATAGGTGCATGGTTTGTGCCAAACGTACCATAGGATCAGAAATCATTTTAGACGCACCCGATGGTACTCCTAGGTGACGAGGCTCAAGTGGAATCTTGTTTCGGTCTGTTTGAAGATAGTGTTAGTATCAGTGCAAGATAGGTGCATGGTTTGTGCCAAACGTACCATAGGATCAGCAATCGTTTTAGACGCACCCGATGGTACTCCTAGGTGACGAGGCTCAAGTGGAACCTTGTTTCGGTCCGTTTGGAGATAGTGTTAGTATTAGTGCAATATAGGTGCACGGTTTGTTCCAAACAAGGCTCGGAAATCATTTTGACCGCACTCGATAGAACTCCTAGGTGACGAGGCTCAAGTGGAATCTCGTTTCGGTCTGTTTGGATATAGTGTTAGTATTAGTGCAAGATAGGTGCACGGTCTGTGCCAAACGTACCATAGGCTTAGAAATTGTTTTGGACGCACCTGATGGTACTCCTAGGTGACAAGGCTCAAGTGGAATCTTGTTTTGGTCCGTTTGGAGATAGTGTTAGTATTAGTGCTAGATAGGTGCACGGTTTGTTCCAAACAAGGCTCGGAAATCATTTTGACCGCACCCGATAGAACTCCTAGGTGACGAGGCTCAAGTGGATATAGTGTTAGTATTAGTGCAAGAAAGGTGCACGGTCTGTGCCAATCGTACCGTAGGCTTAGAAATCATTTTGGACGCACACGATGGTACTCCTAGGTGACGAGGCTCAAGTGGAATCTTGTTTTGGACCGTTTGGAGATAGTGTTTGTATCAGTGCAAGATAGGTGCACGGTTTGTGCCTAATGTACCATAGGCTCAGAAATCATTTTGGACGCACCCAATGGAACTCCTAGGTGATGAGGCTCAAGTGGAATTTTATTTCGGTGCGTTTGGAGATAGTGTTAGTATTAGTGCAAGATAGGTGCACGGTTTGTGCCAACCAAGGCTCGGAAATCATTTTGGAAGCACCCGATAGAACTCTTGAGTGACGAGGCTCAAGTGGAATCTTGTTTCGGTCTGTTTGGAGTTAGTGTTAGTATTAGTGCAAGATAGGTGCACGGTTTGTTCCAAACAAGGCTCGGAAATCATTTTGACCGCACCCGATAGAACTCCTAGGTGACAAGGCTGAAGTGGAATCTCGTTTTGGTCTATTTGGATATAGTGTTCGTATTAGTGCAAGATAGGTGCACGGTTTGTGCCTAATGTACCATAGGCTTAGAAATCATTTTGGATGCACCCGATGGAACTCCTAGGTGACGAGGCTCAAGTGGAATCTTGGTTCGGTCCGTTTGGAAATAGTGTTAGTATCAGTACAAGATAGGTGCACGGTTTGTGCCAAAAGTACCATAGGATCAAAAATCATTTTGGACACACCCGATGGTAGTCCTAGGTGATGAGGCTCAAGTGGAATCTTGTTTTGGTCTGTTTGTAGATAGTGTTAGTATTAGTGCAAGATAGGTGCATGGTTTGTGCCAAACGTACCATAGGATCAGAAATCATTTTGGACGCACCCGATGGTACTCCTAGGTGAAGAGGCTCAAGTGGAATCTTGTTTCGGTCCGTTTGGAGATAGTGTTAGTATTAGTGCAAGACAGGTGCACGGTTTGTTCCAAACAAGGCTCGGAAATCATTTTGACCGCACTCGATAGAACTCCTAGGTGACGAGACTCAAGTGGAATCTCGTTTCGGTCCGTTTGGATATAGTGTTAGTATTAGTGCAAGATAGGTGCACGGTCTATGCCAAACGTACCATAGGCTCAGAAATCGTTTTGGACGCACCTGATGGTCCTCCTAGGTGACAAGGCTCTAGTGGAATCTTGTTTCGGTCCGTTTGGAGATAGTGTTAGTATTAGTGCAAGATAGGTGCACGGTTTGTTCCAAACAAGGCTCGGAAATCATTTTGACCGCACCCGACAGAACTCCTAGGTGATGAGGCTCAAGTGGAATTTCGTTTTGGTCCGTTTGGATATAGTGTTAGTATTAGTGCAAGAAAGGTGCACGGTCTGTGCCAATCGTACCATAGGCTCAAAAATCATTTTGGACGCACCCGATGGTACTCCTAGGTGACAAGGCTCAAGTGGAATCTTGTTTCGGACCGTTTGGAGATAGTGTTAGTATCAGTGCAAGATAGGTGCACGGTTTGTGCCTAATGTACCATAGGCTCAGAAATCGTTTTGGACGCACCCAATGGAACTCCTAGGTGATGAGGCTCAAGTGGAATTTTGTTTCAGTGCGTTTGGAGATAGTGTTAGTATCAGTGCAAGATAGGTGCACGGTTTGTGCCAACCAAGGCTTGGAAATCATTTTGGAAGCACCCGATAGAACTCCTAGGTGATGAGGCTCAAGTGGAATCTTGTTTCGGTCTGTTTGGAGTTAGTGTTAGTATTAGTGCAAGATAGGTGCACGGTTTGTTCCAAACAAGGCTTGGAAATCATTTTGACCGCACCCGATAGAACTCCTAGGTGACAAGGCTGAAGTGGAATCTCGTTTCGGTCTATTTGGATATAGTGTTCGTATTAGTGCAAGATAGGTGCACGGTTTGTGCCTAATATACCATAGGCTCAGAAATCATTTTGGATGCACCCGATGGAACTCCTAGGTGACGAGGCTCAAGTGGAATCTTGTTTTTGTCCGTTTGGAGATAGTGTTAGTATCAGTGCAAGAGAGGTGCACGGTTTGTGCCAAACGTACCATAGGATCAGAAATCGTTTTGGACGCACCCGATGGTACTCCTAGGTGACGAGGCTCAAGTGGAATCTTGTTTCGGTCCGTTTGGAGATAGTGTTAGTATTAGTGCAAGATAGTTGCATGGTTTGTTCCAAACAAAGCTCGGAAATCATTTTGACCTCACCCGATAGAACTCCTAGGTGACGAGGCTCAAGTGAAATCTCGTTTTGGTCCATTTGGATATAGTGTTAGTATTATTGCAAGAAAGGTGCACGGTCTGTGCCAAACGTACCATAGGCTCAGAAATCATTTTGGACGCACCCGATGGTACTCCTAGGTGATGAGGCTCAAGTGGAATCTTGTTTTGGACCATTTGGAGATAGTGTTAGTATCAGTGCAAGACAGGTGCACGGTTTGTGCCTAATGTACCATACGCTCAGAAATCGTTTTGGATGCACGCAATGGAACTCCTAGGTGATGAGGCTCAAGTGGAATTTTGTTTTGGTGCGTTTGGAGATAGTGTTAGTATCAGTGCAAGATAGGTGCACAGTTTGTGCCAACCAAGGCTCGGAAATCATTTTGGAAGCACCCGATAGAACTCCTAGGTGACGAGGCTCAAGTGACATCTTGTTTCGGTCTGTTTGGAGTTAGTGTTAGTATTAGCGCAAGATAGGTGCACGATTTGTTCCAAACAAGGCTCGAAAATCATTTTGACAGCACCCGATAGAACTCCTAGGTGACAAGGCTCAAGTGGAATCTCGTTTCGGCCTATTTGGATATAGTGTTCGTATTAGTGCAAGATAGGTGCACGGTTTGTGCCTAATGTACCATAGGCTAAGAAATTGTTTTGGATGCACCTGATGGAACTCCTAGGTGACGAGGCTCAAGTGAAATCTTGTTTCGGTTTGTTTGGATATAGTGTTAGTATTAGTGCAAGATAGGTGCACGGTTTGTGCCAAACGTACCATAGGATCAAAAATCATTTTGGACACACCCGATGGTAGTCCTAGGTGACGAGGCTCAAGTGGAATATTGTTTCGGTCTGTTTGTAGATAGTGTTAGTATCAGTGCAAGATAGGTGCATGGTTTGTGCCAAACGTACCATAGGATCAGAAATCGTTTTGGACGCACCCGATGGTACTCCTAGGTGACGAGGCTTAAGTGGAATCTTGTTTCGGTCCGTTTGGAGATAGTGTTAGTATTAGTGCAAGACAGGTGCACGGTTTGTTCCAAACAAGGCTCGGAAATCATTTTGACCGCACTCGATAGAACTCCTAGGTGACGAGACTCAAGTGGAATCTCGTTTCGGTCCGTTTGGATATAGTGTTAGTATTAGTGCAAGATAGGTGCACGGTCTGTGCCTAATGTACCATAGGCTCAGAAATCGTTTTGGACGCACCTGATGGTACTCCTAGGTGACAAGGCTCCAGTGGAATCTTGTTTCGGTCCGTTTGGAGATAGTGTTAGTATTAGTGCAAGATAGGTGCACGGTTTGTTCCAAACAAGGCTCGGAAATCATTTTGACCGCACCCGACAGAACTCCTAGGTGATGAGGCTCAAGTGGAATCTCGTTTTGGTCCATTTGGATATAGTGTTAGTATTAGTGCAAGAAAGGTGCACGGTCGGTGCCAATCGTACCATAGGCTCAAAAATCATTTTGGACGCACCCGATGATACTCCTAGGTGACGAGGCTCAAGTGAAATCTTGTTTCGGACCGTTTGGAGATAGTGTCAGTATCAGTGCAAGATAGGTGCATGGTTTGTGCCTAATGTACCATAGGCTCAGAAATCATTTTGGACGCACCCAATGGAACTCCTAGGTGATAAGGCTCAAGTGGAATTTTGTTTCGGTGCGTTTGGAGATAGTGTTAGTATCAGTGCAAGATAGGTGCACGGTTTGTGCCAACCAAGGCTCGGAAATCATTTTGGAAGCACCCGATAGAACTCCTAGGTGATGAGGCTCAAGTGGAATCTTGTTTCGGTCCATTTGGAGTTAGTGTTAGTATTAGTGCAAGATAGGTGCACGGTTTGTTCCAAACAAGGCTCGGAAATCATTTTGACCACACCCGATAGAACTCCTAGGTGACAAGGCACAAGTGGAATCTCGTTACGGCCTATTTGGATATAGTGTTCGTATTAGTGCAAGATAGGTGCACGATTTGTGCCTAATGTACCATAGGCTCAGAAATCGTTTTGGATGCACCCGATGGAACTCCTAGGTGACGAGGCTCAAGTGGAATCTTGTTTCGGTCCGTTTGGAGATAGTGTTAGTATCAGTGCAAGATAGGAGCACGGTTTGTGCCAAACGTACCATAGGATCAGAAATCATTTTGGACGCACCCGAAGGTACTCCTAGGTGATGGGGCTCAAGTGGAATCTTGTTTCGGTCTGTTTGGAGATAGTGTTAGTATCAGTGCAAGATAGATGCATGGTTTGTGCCAAACGTACCATAGGATCAGAAATCATTTTGGACGCACCCGATGGTACTCCTAGGTGATGAGGCTCAAGTGGAATCTTGTTTTGGTCCGTTTGGAGATAGTGTTAGTATTAGTGCAAGACAGGTGCATGGTTTGTTCCAAACAAGGCTCAAAAATCATTTTGACCGCACTCGATAGAACTCCTGGGTGACGAGGCTCAAGTGGAATCTCGTTTTGGTCCGTTTGGATATAGTGTTAGTATTAGTGCAAGATAGGTGCACGGTCTGTGCCAAACGTACCATAGGCTCAGAAATCGTTTTGGACGCACCCAATGGTACTCCTAGGTGACAAGGCTCAAGTGGAATCTTGTTTCGGTCCGTTTGGAGATAGTGTTAGTATTAGTGCAAGATAGTTGCATGGTTTGTTCCAAACAAGGCTCGGAAATTATTTTGACCGCACCCGATAGAACTCCTAGGTGATGAGGCTCAAGTGGAATCTCGTTTTGGTCCATTTGGATATAGTGTTAGTATTAGTGCAAGAAAGGTGCACGGTCTGTGCCAAACGTACCATAGGCTCAGAAATCATTTTGGACGCACCCGATGGTACTCCTAGGTGACGAGGCTCAAGTGGAATCTTGTTTCGGACCATTTGGAGATAGTGTTAGTATCAGTGCAAGATAGGTGCACGGTTTGTGCCTAATGTACCATAGGCTCAAAAATCGTTTTGGACGCACCCAATGGAACTCCTAGGTGATGAGGCTCAAGTGGAATTTTGTTTCGGTGTTTGGAGATAGTGTTAGTATCAGTGCAAGATAGGTGCACGGTTTGTGCCAACCAAGGCTCGGAAATCATTTTGGAAGCACCCGATAGAACTCCAAGGTGACGAGGCTCAAGGGGAATCTTGTTTCGGTCCGTTTGGAGATAGTGTTAGTATTAGTGCAAGATAGGGCACGATTTGTTCCAAACAAGGCTCGGAAATCATTTTGACCGCACCCGATAGAACTCCTAGGTGACAAGGCTCAAGTGGAATCTTGTTTGGTCTATTTGGATATAGTGTTCATATTAGTGCAAGATAGGTGCACGGTTTGTGCCTAATGTACCATTGGCTCAGAAATTGTTTTGGATGCACCCGATGGAACTCCTAGGTGACAAGGCTCAAGTGGAATCTTGTTTCGGTCCGTTTGGAGATAGTGTTAGTATCAGTGCAAGATAGGTGCACGGTTTGTCCCAAATGTACCATAGGATCAGAAATCGTTTTGGACGCACCCGATGGTACTCCTAGGTGACGAGGCTCAAGTGGAATCTTGTTTCGGTCCGTTTGTAGACAGTGTTAGTATCAGTGCAAGATAGGTGCATGGTTTGTGCCAAACGTACCATAGGATCAGAAATCGTTTTGGACGCACCCGATGGTACTCCTAGGTGACGAGGCTCAAGTGGAATCTTGTTTCGGTCCATTTGGAGATAGTGTTAGTATCAATGCAAGATAGGTGCATGGTTTGTGCCAAACGTACCATAGGATCAGAAATCGTTTTAGACGCACCCGATGGTACTCCTAGGTGACGAGGCTCAAGTGGAATCTTGTTTCTGTCCGTTTGGAGATAGTGTTAGTATTAGTGCAAGACAGGTGCACGGTTTGTTCCAAACAAGGCTCGGAAATCATTTTGACCGCACTCGATAGAACTCCTAGGTGACGAGGCTCAAGTGGAATCTCGTTTCGGTCTGTTTGGATATAGTGTTAATATTAGTGCAAGATTGGTGCACGGCATATGCCAAACGTACCATAGGCTCAGAAATCATTTTGGACGCACCTGATGGTACTCCTAGGTGACAAGGCTCAAGTGGAATCTTGTTTCGGTCCGTTTGGAGATAGTGTTAGTATTAGTGCAAGATAGGTGCACGGTTTGTTCCAAACAAGGCTCGGAAATCATTTTGACCGCACCCGACAGAACTCCTAGGTGATGAGGCTCAAGTGGAATCTCGTTTTGGTCCATTTGGATATAGTGTTAGTATTAGTGCAAGAAAGGTGCACGGTCGGTGCCAATCGTACCATAGGCTCAAAAATCATTTTGGACGCACCCGATGATACTCCTAGGTGACGAGGCTCAAGTGAAATCTTGTTTCGGACCGTTTGGAGATAGTGTCAGTATCAGTGCAAGATAGGTGCATGGTTTGTGCCTAATGTACCATAGGCTCAGAAATCATTTTGGACGCACCCAATGGAACTCCTAGGTGATAAGGCTCAAGTGGAATTTTGTTTCGGTGCGTTTGGAGATAGTGTTAGTATCAGTGCAAGATAGGTGCACGGTTTGTGCCAACCAAGGCTCGGAAATCATTTTGGAAGCACCCGATAGAACTCCTAGGTGATGAGGCTCAAGTGGAATCTTGTTTCGGTCCATTTGGAGTTAGTGTTAGTATTAGTGCAAGATAGGTGCACGGTTTGTTCCAAACAAGGCTCGGAAATCATTTTGACCACACCCGATAGAACTCCTAGGTGACAAGGCCCAAGTGGAATCTCGTTACGGCCTATTTGGATATAGTGTTCGTATTAGTGCAAGATAGGTGCACGATTTGTGCCTAATGTACCATAGGCTCAGAAATCGTTTTGGATGCACCCGATGGAACTCCTAGGTGACGAGGCTCAAGTGGAATCTTGTTTCGGTCCGTTTGGAGATAGTGTTAGTATCAGTGCAAGATAGGAGCACGGTTTGTGCCAAACGTACCATAGGATCAGAAATCATTTTGGACGCACCCGATGGTACTCCTAGGTGATGGGGCTCAAGTGGAATCTTGTTTCGGTCTGTTTGGAGATAGTGTTAGTATCAGTGCAAGATAGATGCATGGTTTGTGCCAAACGTACCATAGGATCAGAAATCATTTTGGACGCACCCGATGGTACTCCTAGGTGATGAGGCTCAAGTGGAATCTTGTTTTGGTCCGTTTGGAGATAGTGTTAGTATTAGTGCAAGACAGGTGCATGGTTTGTTCCAAACAAGGCTCAAAAATCATTTTGACCGCACTCGATAGAACTCCTGGGTGATGAGGCTCAAGTGGAATCTCGTTTTGGTCCGTTTGGATATAGTGTTAGTATTAGTGCAAGATAGGTGCACGGTCTGTGCCAAACGTACCATAGGCTCAGAAATCGTTTTGGACGCACCCAATGGTACTCCTAGGTGACAAGGCTCAAGTGGAATCTTGTTTCGGTCCGTTTGGAGATAGTGTTAGTATTAGTGCAAGATAGTTGCATGGTTAGTTCCAAACAAGGCTCGGAAATTATTTTGACCGCACCCGATAGAACTCCTAGGTGATGAGGCTCAAGTGGAATCTCGTTTTGGTCCATTTGGATATAGTGTTAGTATTAGTGCAAGAAAGGTGCACGGTCTGTGCCAAACGTACCATAGGCTCAGAAATCATTTTGGACGCACCCGATGGTACTCCTAGGTGACGAGGCTCAAGTGGAATCTTGTTTCGGACCATTTGGAGATAGTGTTAGTATCAGTGCAAGATAGGTGCACGGTTTGTGCCTAATGTACCATAGGCTCAAAAACCGTTTTGGACGCACCCAATGGAACTCCTAGGTGATGAGGCTCAAGTGGAATTTTGTTTCGGTGTTTGGAGATAGTGTTAGTATCAGTGCAAGATAGGTGCACGGTTTGTGCCAACCAAGGCTCGGAAATCATTTTGGAAGCACCCGATAGAACTCCAAGGTGACGAGGCTCAAGGGGAATCTTGTTTCGGTCTGTTTGGAGATAGTGTTAGTATTAGTGCAAGATAGGTGCACGGTTTGTTCCAAACAAGGCTCGGAAATCATTTTGACCGCACCCGATAGAACTCCTAGGTGACAAGGCTCAAGTGGAATCTTGTTTTGGTCTATTTGGATATAGTGTTCATATTAGTGCAAGATAGGTGCACGGTTTGTGCCTAATGTACCATTGGCTCAGAAATTGTTTTGGATGCACCCGATGGAACTCCTAGGTGACAAGGCTCAAGTGGAATCTTGTTTCGGTCCGTTTGGAGATAGTGTTAGTATCAGTGCAAGATAGGTGCACGGTTTGTCCCAAATGTACCATAGGATCAGAAATCGTTTTGGACGCACCCGATGGTACTCCTAGGTGACGAGGCTCAAGTGGAATCTTGTTTCGGTCCGTTTGTAGACAGTGTTAGTATCAGTGCAAGATAGGTGCATGGTTTGTGCCAAACGTACCATAGGATCAGAAATCGTTTTGGACGCACCCGATGGTACTCCTAGGTGACGAGGCTCAAGTGGAATCTTGTTTCGGTCCATTTGGAGATAGTGTTAGTATCAATGCAAGATAGGTGCATGGTTTGTGCCAAACGTACCATAGGATCAGAAATCGTTTTAGACGCACCCGATGGTACTCCTAGGTGACGAGGCTCAAGTGGAATCTTGTTTCTGTCCGTTTGGAGATAGTGTTAGTATTAGTGCAAGACAGGTGCACGGTTTGTTCCAAACAAGGCTCGGAAATCATTTTGACCGCACTCGATAGAACTCCTAGGTGACGAGGCTCAAGTGGAATCTCGTTTCGGTCTGTTTGGATATAGTGTTAATATTAGTGCAAGATTGGTGCACGGCATATGCCAAACGTACCATAGGCTCAGAAATCATTTTGGACGCACCTGATGGTACTCCTAGGTGACAAGGCTCAAGTGGAATCTTGTTTCGGTCCGTTTGGAGATAGTGTTAGTATTAGTGCAAGATAGGTGCACGGTTTGTTCCAAACAAGGCTCGGAAATCATTTTGACCGCACCCGATAGAACTCCTAGGTGACGAGGCTCAAGTGGAATCTCGTTTTGGTCCGTTTGGATATAGTGTTAGTATTAGTGCAAGAAAGGTGCACGGTCTGTGCCAATCGTACCGTAGGCTTAGAAATCATTTTGGACGCACACGATGGTACTCCAAGGTGACGAGGCTCAAGTGGAATCTTGTTTTGGACCGTTTGGAGATAGTGTTTGTATCAGTGCAAGACAGGTGCATGGTTTGTGCCTAATGTACCATAGGCTCAGAAATCATTTTGGACGCACCCAATGGAACTCCTAGGTGATGAGGCTCAAGTGGAATTTTATTTCGGTGCGTTTGGAGATAGTGTTAGTATCAGTGCAAGATAGGTGCACGGTTTGTGCCAACCAAGGCTCGGAAATCATTTTGGAAGCACCCGATAGAACTCCAAGGTGACAAGGCTCAAGTGGAATCTTGTTTCGGTCTATTTGGAGTTAGTGTTAGTATTAGTGCAAGATAGGTGCACGGTTTGTTCCAAACAAGGCTCGGAAATCATTTTGACCGCACCCGATAGAACTCCTAGGTGACAAGGCTCAAGTGGAATCTTGTTTCGGTCTATTTAGATATAGTGTTCATATTAGTGCAAGATAGGTGCACGGTTTGTGCCTAATGTACCATTGGCTCAGAAATTGTTTTGGATGCACCCGATGGAACTCCTAGGTGACGAGGCTCAAGTGGAATCTTGTTTCGGTCCGTTTGGAGATAGTGTTAGTATCAGTGCAAGATAGGTGCACGATTTGTGCCAAATGTACCATAGGATCAGAAATCATTTTGGACGCACCCGATGGTACTCCTAGGTGACGAGGCTCAAGTGGAATCTTGTTTTGGTTCGTTTGTAGATAGTGTTAGTATCAGTGCAAGATAGGTGCATGGTTTGTGCCAAACGTACCATAGGATCAGAAATCGTTTTGGACGCACCCGATGGTACTCCTAGGTGACGAGGCTCAAGTGGAATCTTGTTTCGGTCCGTTTGGAGATAGTGTTAGTATCAGTGCAAGATAGGTGCATGGTTTGTGCCAAACGTACCATGGGATCAGAAATTGTTTTAGACGCACCCGATGGTACTCCTAGGTGACGAGGCTCAAGTGGAATCTTGTTTCGGTCCGTTTGGAGATAGTGTTAGTATTAGTGCAAGACAGGTGCACGGTTTGTTCCAAACAAGGCTCGGAAATCATTTTGACCGCACTCGATAGAACTCCTAGGTGACGAGGCTCAAGTGGAATCTCATTTCGGTCTGTTTGGATATAGTGTTAGTATTAGTGCAAGATAGGTGCACGGTCTATGCCAAACGTACCATAGGCTCAGAAATCATTTTGGACGCACCTGATGGTACTCCTAGGTGACAAGGCTCCAGTGGAATCTTGTTTCGGTCCGTTTGGAGATAGTGTTAGTATCAGTGCAAGATAGGTGCATGGTTTGTGCCAAATGTACCATAGGATCAGAAATCGTTTTGGACGCACCCGATGGTACTCCTAGGTGACGAGGCTCAAGTGGAATCTGATGAGGACATCATTGGCTCAAATATGACCATGCCAACCACTTCTATACCAAAGGTGCAACCATTCTATATGAGGCTTATCATTGATGCATTTGATGAATTGATGCTGCACCATGATGTGTGTTCATTCTCATTTTTAGAATTACTTACATGGATCAAGGGAAGGTTTGATTGCATATGGAAAGCAAGGAAGGTTAATGAAGTTGATTGGGGACCAAATCCAAGTATCCATAACGTCCTCCACTAGGCCACCACGTCACTTTGGTTCCAAGGACAGAAAGAGTCCAAGTCCAACACGTTTTGGAAGTTGAATTCGGACTGCAAAATAGTCCCAAATTGCGACGGTCACCACGACTTCATATGGAGTCCGATTGGGACGTTCTAGCACTTTTTGGAAAGCTTATCAAGTCTATTTTCCAACGGATCTGGACTCATGGCTATATCTTATCCGATGCTTCTGCAGTCATCGTTTCAACGCTGGGACCTTTTCTGCCTTTGGTGCTGCATCACCCTATTTTGGGCCGATGGTCCATGTATCAAGTTGGGACCATTAGGGACGCATCCTAGGGTTGGAGAATGACCCCAACACCCCCCTGGTCGTTCCCCTAGGTATTAATAAGGATTAGAGCCGCCACAAACAGATTGGGTTTTGTTTAGATCAAGTTTAGCCATTGCTACTTCCTTGTAGACGCGTGTGTCGACTAGACCATCCGTTCTACTCGATTCAGAACCCCAACTTTGTGATTTCAGATTGGTTTTTTCACCTCCATACTTGCAATTGAGTTGCTTGTTCTACTTGTTCTTGATATGCACCCGCTAGGGTTGAATCCCGATCTTTCGATGAGAGAAGGTGGATAACTCGATTTGGGGATGGAGATGACATTCATGGCCCGACTACAACCATCCAAGGATGCTGCGCCTTAGCAACCGATACACCACCTCCAACGGCCGTCGCGATCTTGTGGAGCACGATCAACCAAACCACTAGGGTAATTCCTGCAAGCAATCGAGGAACAAGCAAGAACAAGTAGAACAAGCAACTCAATTGCAAGTATGGAGGTGAAAAAACCAATCTGAAATCACAAAGTTGGGGTTCTGAATCGAGTAGAACGGATGGTCTAGTCGACACACGCGTCTACAAGGAAGTAGCAATGGCTAAACTTGATCTAAACAAAACCCAATCTGTTTGTGGCGGCTCTAATCCTTATTAATACCTAGGGGAATGACCAGGGGGGTGTTGGGGTCATTCTCCAACCCTAGGATGCGTCCCTAATGGTCCCAACTTGATACATGGACCATCGGCCCAAAATAGGGTGATGCAGCACCAAAGGCAGAAAAGGTCCCAGGCGTTGAAACGATGACTGCAGAAGCATCGGATAAGATATAGCCATGAGTCCAGATCCGTTGGAAAATAGACTTGATAAGCTTTCCAAAAAGTGCTAGAACGTCCCAATCGGACTCCATATGAAGTCGTGGTGACCGTCGCAATTTGGGACTATTTTGCAGTCCGAATTCAACTTCCAAAACGTGTTGGACTTGGACTCTTTCTGTCCTTGGAACCAAAGTGACGTGGTGGCCTAGTGGAGGACGTTATGGATACTTGGATTTGGTCCCCAATCAACTTCATTAACCTTCCTTGCTTTCCATATGCAATCAAACCTTCCCTTGATCCATGTAAGTAATTCTAAAAATGAGAATGAACACACATCATGGTGCAGCATCAATTCATCAAATGCATCAATGATAAGCCTCATATAGAATGGTTGCACCTTTGGTATAGAAGTGGTTGGCATGGTCATATTTGAGCCAATGATGTCCTCATCATTCTCCCCTTCTTGACAGCAAAACCGTCCTCGGTTTGACCTTTGTTGGAGTATGTGTTGTACGTAAAAGTGAACCGTGCTCCCCTTCTTGATATTTATCCTGTTGCATATGGGAAAAACTAGGAAAACTTTGCAAGACATCATTAGTGTTAGTGCAGCCCTCAATTTGATCATGGTATTGTGGCCCAAAAGGATATTTTAGATTAGAGCGAAATATAAACTTTATGCACCAAATATTCTCCTTTGCTGTCATATTTGCCAATTGCATGAAGCGAACAATGATTAAAACTCGGCAAACCAGAATCAAATTTAAGTTTCTCTTTTAGACAATTTAGATTACATAGAATATCAAATTCAATATAACCCAAAGTATTTAAAGAGGACAGCAAATTCAGTTCATCTTGTGCACATGTAATAGGATGAAAAAGCTTATCTTCAGCACATTTGTATGGTTCCAAACCAAAAGTATCACACTTATTCGCTACTTGTGGCATAGAAGTAAAAGAATCATCAGCACACAACTCCTCTTTGTCACAAGGAACAGCGAGTAATTCATTTTGTGACAAAGGAAAATCAGTAGTGGGTTCCACTATTTGTTGCTCTTCATTAGCATGCAGAGTGGACAAATTTTGGACATTATGGGTCACATCATTCTGGCAAGTATTCACAGATAATAGAATCTCTTTTTCAGCATTGAGAGCCAGACAAAACAATTGACCAATATGGCAATATGATTTGCTAATTAACAAGGTTCGAATTTCAGAATTGAGCCCTCTCATGAATCTACTCATAACATCTTCCATGCATTCATCCAATCCACCAAACATGATACAAATCTTAAAATTATGGTAGTATTGTTTCACAGTCTTACTACCCTGCTTCAAGTTGTCTAATTTTGCAAGCAAATAATCAACATAATATGCAGGAACGAATGCATCTCTAAAAAGAAATTTGAAGTCTTTCCAAGATTCTGGAACTTTGTTGTGCCTACAAATGTGTTTCCATTCTAGCAAAGCATATTCAATCAAAATATTAGAGGCAATACGAATCTTTTGTTTCTCGGACAGGTCATGCTCATCAAATTCATTGTCTACTTTTAACTCCCAATCAATGTAAGCTTGAGGATCAAACTTACCATCATATAACGGCAAGTGTTGAATGACATCCTGAATATGAGGGTCTAGTTTCAACAGCTCAAAAATCTCCACATCACCTGCCATGATTAGTAGAAAACAAGAAACACAAAAATAATATGTATCCTCCTATCAACTACTAGGATGTGTCGGTTGTAATTCTCTCAAACTCAACTTGTTAAAACAAGCCCTTACAAGTTCTTACCAAGCCAAACAGGAGGTGACGGCAACCAACAAGTCTATAACCGTGGAGCGAAGTGTATCGGTGCCGCAGCAACAAAAACCTCTCAAGCTGTAGTCGAATATGTGGAGCTGTAGGTGGGCTAAAGAAAGGAAGTACTAGAACCACGTTAGTTGCAAGCAAATTGAACAAACGCTCAACGACGTTATTATACTGGTCCTAGGCTAGTACGTGCTAGAGATGCGAGCCTGGACACAAACAAAGTCACTGAGCTGCAGCAAAGAAGGATCACAAGGACAAGAATAACAACAAAAGAAAACCCTTCTCTTCTTCTTTCTCTTTCTTTTCTTTCTTTCTTTCTATCTTTCTTTTCTTTCTTTCTTTTCTTTCTTTCTTCTATCTTTTTTTCTGTTTTTTTTTCAACTAGCACAAAACTGAAAATTTTGCAACAAGAATTAACAAGCTACTTACAACAATTAAATGTTTCCTTGGGAAGGGTGATTCAGTAGCAAAGTCAAACAAGTGGCTGTTTTGCAAAACCAGTAGACGCACAAATCTCCAGGGCAATTGCGAAGCGCTCAGAATGAATTTCGGAGCAAGCTCTGATCCGTTGGAAAGAGGACAAGTTAAGGTTTCCAGATTGTATTTAAACTCCCTATTCAGACTCCTGACAAAGGAAATATGGTGCTTTTCTTTTCAGGATAAAACAGGACTCCGAATCAAATTCTATCTTGATCTTGTTGGATTTCCTTTTTGTAGATGGAAATATGGACGTGGATGAAACCTCCAAGGACGTGGCTAGGATAATGGTGGTAAACAAAACAAAAGAATTTGGAAATCCACTCGGATTCGTTGAGAGAAACAAATAAACTCAAATCTGCTATGGTGACAGAAACGTGACTAAAACTCGAAACTCTAAACGACTAAACGCTAAGACCAGCAACTTAACATGACGATGCACCCGTTAATTCAATAAGCCCTAACTAAGCAGTAATAGTATTAAGCACAAAGGGTTTTTAGGATTATGGAGAACTAATCTACTAATTTTGTTTTGGCTTTTTCTGGACTATAGGAGATTAAAAACAACAAAGAACTGGAAGTCTCTCACCGATCAACCTTGCTCTGATACCAACTGATATGCACCCGCTAGGGTTGAATCCCGATCTTTCGATGAGAGAAGGTGGATAACTCGATTTGGGGATGGAGATGACATTCATGGCCCGACTACAACCATCCAAGGATGCTGCGCCTTAGCAACCGATACACCACCTCCAACGGCCGTCGCGATCTTGTGGAGCACGATCAACCAAACCACTAGGGTAATTCCTGCAAGCAATCGAGGAACAAGCAAGAACAAGTAGAACAAGCAACTCAATTGCAAGTATGGAGGTGAAAAACCAATCTGAAATCACAAAGTTGGGGTTCTGAATCGAGTAGAACGGATGGTCTAGTCGACACACGCGTCTACAAGGAAGTAGCAATGGCTAAACTTGATCTAAACAAAACCCAATCTGTTTGTGGCGGCTCTTAATCCTTATTAATACCTAGGGGAACGACCAGGGGGGTGTTGGGGTCATTCTCCAACCCTAGGATGCGTCCCTAATGGTCCCAACTTGATACATGGACCATCGGCCCAAAATAGGGTGATGCAGCACCAAAGGCAGAAAAGGTCCCAGGCGTTGAAACAATGACTGCAGAAGCATCGGATAAGATATAGCCATGAGTCTAGATCTGTTGGAAAATAGACTTGATAAGCTTTCCAAAAAGTGCTAGAACGTCCCAATCGGACTCCATATGAAGTCGTGGTGACCGTCGCAATTTGGGACTATTTTGCAGTCCGAATTCAACTTCCAAAACGTGTTGGACTTGGACTCTTTCTGTCCTTGGAACCAAAGTGACGTGGTGGCCTAGTGGAGGACGTTATGGATACTTGGATTTGGTCCCCAATCAACTTCATTAACCTTCCTTGCTTTCCATATGCAATCAAACCTTCCCTTGATCCATGTAAGTAATTCTAAAAATGAGAATGAACACACATCATGGTGCAGCATCAATTCATCAAATGCATCAATGATAAGCCTCATATAGAATGGTTGCACCTTTGGTATAGAAGTGGTTGGCATGGTCATATTTGAGCCAATGATGTCCTCATCAGAATCTTGTTTCGGTCCGTTTGGAGATAGTGTTAGTATTAGTGCAGGATAGGTGCACGGTTTGTTCCAAACAAGGCTGGGAAATCATTTTGACCGCACTCGATAGAACTCCTAGGTGACGAGGCTTAAGTGGAATCTCGTTTCGGTCCGTTTGGATATAGTGTTAGTATTAGTGCAAGATAGGTGCACAGTCTGTGCCAAACGTATCATAGGCTCAGAAATTGTTTTGGACGCACCCGATGGTACTCCTAGGTGACAAGGCTCAAGTGGAATCTTGTTTTGGTCCGTTTGGAGATAGTGTTAGTATTAGTGCAAGATAGGTGCATGGTTTGTTCCAAACAAGGCTCGGAAATCATTTTGACCGCACCAATAGAACTCCTAGGTGACGAGGCTTAAGTGGAATCTCGTTTTGGTCCGTTTGGATATAGTGTTAGTATTAGTGCAAGAAAGGTGCACGGTCTGTGCCAAACGTACCATAGGCTCAAAAATCATTTTGGACGCACCCAATGGTACTCCTAGGTGACGAGGCTCAAGTGGAATCTTGTTTCGGACTGTTTGGAGATAGTGTTAGTATCAGTGCAAGACAGGTGCACGGTTTGTGCCTAATGTACCATAGGCTCAGAAATCGTTTTGGACGCACCCAATGGAACTCCTAGGTGATGAGGCTCAAGTGGAATTTTGTTTCGGTGCGTTTGCAGGTAGTGTTAGTATCAGTGCAAGATAGGTGCACGGTTTGTGCTAACCAAGGCTCAGAAATCATTTTGGAAGCACCCGATAGAACTCCTAGGTGACGAGGCTCAAGTGGAATCTTATTTCGGTCTATTTGGAGTTAGTGTTAGTATTAGTGCAAGATAGGTGCATGGTTTGTTCCAAACAAGGCTCGGAAATCATTTTGACCGCACCCAATAGAACTCCTAGGTGATAAGGCTGAAGTGGAATCTCGTTTCAGTCTATTTGGATATAGTGTTCGTATTAGTGCAAGATAGGAGCACGGTTTGTGCCTAATGTACCATAGGCTCAGAAATCGTTTTGGATTTACCCGATGGAACTCCTAGGTGACGAGGCTCAAGTGGAATCTTGTTTTTGTCCGTTTGGAGATAGTGTTAGTATCAGTGCAAGAGAGGTGCACGGTTTGTGCCAAACGTACCATAGGATCAGAAATCGTTTTGGACGCAACCGATGGTACTCCTAGGTGACGAGGCTCAAGTGGAATCTTGTTTTTGTCCGTTTGGAGATAGTGTTAGTATCAGTGCAAGAGAGGTGCACGGTTTGTGCCAAACGTACCATAGGATCAAAAATCGTTTTGGACGCACTCGATGGTACTCCTAGGTGACGAGGCTCAAGTGGAATCTTGTTTTTGTCCGTTTGGAGATAGTGTTAGTATCAGTGCAAGAGAGGTGCACGGTTTGTGCCCAATGTATCATAGGATCAGAAATCGTTTTGGACGCACCCAATGGTACTCCTAGGTGATGAGGCTCAAGTGGAATCTTGTTTCGGTCCGTTTGGAGATAGTGTTAGTATCAGTGCAAGATAGGTGCATGGTTTGTGCCAAACGTACCATTGGATCAGAAATCGTTTTGGACGCACCCGTTGGTACTCCTAGATGATGAGGCTCAAGTGGAATCTTGTTTCGATCTGTTTGGAGTTAGTTTTAGTATTAGTGCAAGATAGGTGCGCGGTTTGTTCCAAACAAGGCTCGGAAATCATTTTGACCGCACCCGATAGAACTCCTAGGTGACAAGGCTCAAGTGGAATCTCATTTTGGTCTATTTGGATATAGTGTTCGTATTAGTGCAAGATTGGTGCACGGTTTGTTCCAAACAAGGCTCGAAAATCATTTTGACAGCACCCGATAGAACTCCTAGGTGACAAGGCTCAAGTGGAATCTCGTTTCGGCCTATTTGGATATAGTGTTCGTATTAGTGCAAGATAGGTGCATGGTTTGTGCCTAATGTACCATAGGCTCAGAAATCGTTTTGGATGCACCCGATGGAACTCGTAGGTGACGAGGCTCAAGTGAAATCTTGTTTCGGTTTGTTTGGATATAGTGTTAGTATTAGTGCAAGATAGGTGCACGGTTTGTGCCAAACGTACCATAGGATCAAAAATCATTTTGGACACACCCGATGGTAGTCCTAGGTGACGAGGCTCAAGTGGAATCTTGTTTCGGTCTGTTTGTAGATAGTGTTAGTATCAGTGCAAGATAGGTGCATGGTTTGTTCCAAACAAGGCTCGGAAATCATTTTGACCGCACTCGATAGAACTCCTAGGTGACAGGACTCAAGTGGAATCTCGTTTCGGTCCGTTTGGATATAGTGTTAGTATTAGTGCAAGATAGGTGCACGGTCTGTGCCAAATGTACCATAGGCTCAGAAATCGTTTTGGACGCACCTGATGGTACTCCTAGGTGACAAGGCTCCAGTGGAATCTTGTTTCGCTCCGTTTGGAGATAGTGTTAGTATTAGTGCAAGATAGGTGCACGGTTTGTTCCAAACAAGGCTCGGAAATCATTTTGACCGCACCCGACAGAACTCCTAGGTGATGAGGCTCAAGTGGAATCTCGTTTTGGTCCGTTTGGATATAGTGTTAGTATTAGTGCAAGAAAGGTGCACGGTCTGTGCCAATCGTACCATAGGCTCAAAAATCATTTTGGACGCACCCGATGGTACTCCTAGGTGACGAGGCTCAAGTGGAATCTTGTTTCGAACCGTTTGGAGATAGTGTTAGTATCAGTGCAAGACAGGTGCACGGTTTGTGCCTAATGTACCATAGGCTCAGAAATCGTTTTGGACGCACCCAATGGAACTCCTAGGTGATGAGGCTCAAGTGGAATTTTGTTTCAGTGCGTTTGGAGATAGTGTTAGTATCAGTGCAAGATAGGTGCACGGTTTGTGACAACCAAGGCTTGGAAATCATTTTGGAAGCACCCGATAGAACTCCTAGGTGACGAGGCTCAAGTGGAATCTTGTTTTGGTCTGTTTGGAGTTAGTGTTAGTATTAGTGCAAGATAGGTGCACGGTTTGTTCCAAACAAGGCTTGGAAATCATTTTGACCGCACCCGATAGAACTCCTAGGTGACAACGCTGAAGTGGAATCTCGTTTCGGTCTATTTGGATATAGTGTTCGTATTAGTGCAAGATAGGTGCACTGTTTGTGCCTAATATACCATAGGCTCAGAAATCGTTTTGGATGCACCCGATGGAACTCCTAGGTGACGAGGCTCAAGTGGAATCTTGTTTTTGTCCGTTTGGAGATAGTGTTAGTATCAGTGCAAGAGAGGTGCACGGTTTGTGCCAAACGTACCATAGGATCAGAAATCGTTTTGGACGCACCCGATGGTACTCCTAGGTGACGAGGCTCAAGTGGAATCTTGTTTCGGTCCGTTTGGAGATAGTGTTAGTATTAGTGCAAGATAGTTGCATGGTTTGTTCCAAACAAGGCTCAGAAATCATTTTGACCGCACCCGATAGAACTCCTAGGTGACGAGGCTCAAGTGGAATCTCGTTTTGGTCCGTTTGGATATAGTGTTAGTATTAGTGCAAGAAAGGTGCACGGTCTGTGCCAAACGTACCATAGGCTCAGAAATCATTTTGGACGCACCCGATGGTACTCCTAGGTGATGAGGCTCAAGTGGAATCTTGTTTTGGACCATTTGGAGATAGTGTTAGTATCAGTGCAAGACAGGTGCACGGTTTGTGCCTAATGTACCATACGCTCAGAAATCGTTTTGGACACACGCAATGGAACTCCTAGGTGATGAGGCTCAAGTGGAATTTTGTTTTGGTGCGTTTGGAGAAAGTGTTAGTATCAGTGCAAGATAGGTGCACAGTTTGTGCCAACCAAGGCTTGGAAATCATTTTGGAAGCACCCGATAGAACTCCTAGGTGACGAGGCTCAAGTGGCATCTTGTTTCGGTCTATTTGGAGTTAGTGTTAGTATTAGTGCAAGATAGGTGCACGATTTGTTCCAAACAAGGCTCGAAAATCATTTTGACAGCACCCGATAGAACTCCTGGGTGACAAGGCTCAAGTGGAATGTCGTTTCGGCCTATTTGGATATAGTGTTCGTATTAGTGCAAGATAGGTGCACGGTTTGTGCCTAATGTACCATAGGCTCAGAAATCGTTTTGGATGCACCCGATGGAACTCCTAGGTGACGAGGCTCAAGTGGAATCTTGTTTTAGTCCATTTGGAGATAGTGTTAGTATCAATGGAAGATAGGTGCACGGTTTGTGCCAAACACGGCTCAAAAATCATTTCGGAAGCACCCGATGGAACTCCTAGGTGACGAGGCTCAAGTGGAATCTTGTTTCAGTCCGTTTGGAGATAGTGTTAGTATCAGTGCAAGATAGGTGCACGGTTTGTGCCAAACGTACCATAGGATCAGAAATCGTTTTGGACGCACCCGATGGTACTCCTAGGTGACGAGGCTCAAGTGGAATCTTGTTTCGGTCCGTTTGGAGATAGTGTTAGTATCAGTGCAAGATAGGTGCATGGTTTGTGCCAAATGTACCACAGGATCAGAAATCGTTTTGGACGCACCCGATGGTACTCCTAGGTGACGAGGCTCAAGTGGAGTCTTGTTTCGGTCCGTTTGGAGATAGTGTTAGTATTAGTGCAAGATAGGTGCATGGTTTGTTCCAAACATGGCTCGGAAATCATTTTGACCGCACCCAATAGAACTCCTAGGTGACGAGGCTCAAGTGGAATCTCGTTTTGGTCCGTTTGGATATAGTGTTAGTATTAGTGCAAGAAAGGTGCACGGTCTGTGCCAAACGTACCATAGGCTCAAAAATCATTTTGGACGCACCCGATGGTACTCCTAGGTGACGAGGCTCAAGTGGAATCTTGTTTCGGACTGTTTGGAGATAGTGTTAGTATCAGTGCAAGACAGGTGCACGGTTTGTGCCTAATGTACCATAGGCTCAGAAATCATTTTGGACGCACCCAATGGAACTCCTAGGTGATGAGGCTCAAGTGGAATTTTGTTTCGGTGCGTTTGCAGGTAGTGTTAGTATCAGTGCAAGATGGGTGCACGGTTTGTGCTAACCAAGGCTCAGAAATCATTTTGGAAGCACCCGATAGAACTCCTAGGTGACGAGGCTCAAGTGGAATCTTATTTCGGTCTATTTGGTGTTAGTGTTAGTATTAGTGCAAGATAGGTGCATGGTTTGTTCCAAACAAGGCTCGGAAATCATTTTGACCGCACCCAATAGAACTCCTAGGTGATAAGGCTGAAGTGGAATCTCGTTTCAGTCTATTTGGATATAGTGTTCGTATTAGTGCAAGATAGGAGCACAGTTTGTGCCTAATGTACCATAGGCTCAGAAATCGTTTTGGATTTACCCGATGGAACTCCTAGGTGACGAGGCTCAAGTGGAATCTTGTTTTTGTCCGTTTGGAGATAGTGTTAGTATCAGTGCAAGAGAGGTGCACGGTTTGTGCCAAACGTACCATAGGATTAGAAATCGTTTTGGACGCAACCGATGGTACTCCTAGGTGACGAGGCTCAAGTGGAATCTTGTTTTTGTCCGTTTGGAGATAGTGTTAGTATCAGTGCAAGAGAGGTGCACGGTTTGTGCCAAATGTATCATAGGATCAGAAATCGTTTTGGACGCACCCAATGGTACTCCTAGGTGACGAGGCTCAAGTGGAATCTTGTTTCGGTCCGTTTGGAGATAGTGTTAGTATCAGTGCAAGATAGGTGCATGGTTTGTGCCAAACGTACCATAGGATCAGAAATCGTTTTGGACGCACCCGTTGGTACTCCTAGATGATGAGGCTCAAGTGGAATCTTGTTTCGATCTGTTTGGAGTTAGTTTTAGTATTAGTGCAAGATAGGTGCGCGGTTTGTTCCAAACAAGGCTCAGAAATCGTTTTGGACGCACCTGATAGTACTCCTAGGTGATGAGGCTCAAGTGGAATCTAGTTTCGGTCCGTTTGGAGATAGTGTTAGTATTAGTGCAAGATAGGTGCATGGTTTGTGCCAAACGTACCATAGGATCAAAATTCATTTTAGACGCACCCGATGGTACTCCTAGGTGACGAGGCTCAAGTGGAATCTTGTTTCAGTCCATTTGGAGATAGTGTTAGTATTAGTGCAAGACAGGTGCACGGTTTCTTCTAAACAAGGCTCAGAAATCATTTTGACCACACCCGATAGAACTCCTAGGTGACGAGGCTCAAGTGAAATCCCATTTTGGTCTGTTTGGATATAGTGTTAGTATTAGTGCAAGAAAGGTGCACGGTTTGTGCCAAACATACCATAGGCTCAGAAATCGTTTTGGACGCACCCTATGGTACTCCTAGGTGACGAGGCTCAAGTGGAATCTTGTTCCGTTCCGTTTGGAGATAGTGTTAGTATCAGTGCAAGATAGGTGCACGGTTTGTGCCAAACAAGGCTCGGAAATCATTTCGGAAGCAACCGATGGATCTCGTAGATGACGAGGCTTAAGTGGAATCTTGTTTCGGCCGTTTGGAGTTAGTGTTAGTATTAGTGCAAGATATTTGCTTGGTTTGTTCCAAACAAGGCTTAGAAATCATTTTGACCGCACCCGATAGAACTCCTAGGTGACGAGGCTCAAGTGAAATCTCGTTTCGGTCCGTTTGGATATAGTGTTAGTTTTAGTGCAAGATATGTGCATGGTTTGTGCCTAATATACCATAGGCTCAGAAATCATTTTGGACGCACCCGATGGAACTCCTAGGTGACGAGGCTCAAGTGGAGTCTTGTTTCAGTCCGTTTGGAGGTAGTGTTAGTCTCAATGAAAGAAAGGTGCACGGTTTGTGCCAAACAAGGCTCGGAAATCATTTCAGAAGCACTCGATAGAACTCCTAGGTGATGAGGCTCAAGTGGAATCTTGTTTCAGTTCGTTTGGAGATAGTATTAGTATTAGTTCAAGATAAGTGCACGGTTTGTTCCAAACAAGGCTCGGAAATCATTTTGACCGCACCCGATAGAAGTCCTAGGTGACGAGGCTCAAGTGGAATCTCGTTTCGGTCCGTTTGGATATAGTGTTAGGATTAGTGCAAGATAGGTGCACGGTTTGTGTCAAACGTACCATGGGATCAAAAATCATTTTGGACGCACCCGATGGTACTCCTAGGGGACGAGGCTCAAGTGGAATCTTGTTTTAGTTCGTTTGGAGATAGTGTTAGTATTAGTGCAATATAGGTGCACGGTTTGTGCCAAACAAGTCTCGGAAATCATTTCGGAAGCACCTGATGGAACTCCTAGATGACGAGGCTCAAGTGGAATCTTGTTTCGGTCTGTTTGGAGTTAGTGTTAGTATTAGTGCAAGATAGGTGCGCGGTTTGTTCCAAACAAGGCTTGGAAATCATTTTGACCGCACCCGATAGAACTCCTAGGTGACAAGGCTGAAGTGGAATCTCATTTCGGTCTATTTGGATATAGTGTTCGTATTAGTGCAAGATAGGTGCACGGTTTGTGCCTAATATACCATAGGCTCAGAAATCATTTTGGATGCACCCGATGGAACTCCTAGGTGACGAGGCGCAAGTGGAATCTTGTTTTTGTCCGTTTGGAGATAGTGTTAGTATCAGTGCAAGAGAGGTGCACGGTTTGTGCCAAACGTACCATAGGATCAAAAATCGTTTTGGACGCACTCGATGGTACTCCTAGGTGACGAGGCTCAAGTGGAATCTTGTTTTTGTCCGTTTGGAGATAGTGTTAGTATCAGTGCAAGAGAGGTGCACGGTTTGTGCCAAATGTATCATAGGATCAGAAATCGTTTTGGACGCACCCAATGGTACTCCTAGGTGACGAGGCTCAAGTGGAATCTTGTTTCGGTCCGTTTGGAGATAGTGTTAGTATCAGTGCAAGATAGGTGCATGGTTTGTGCCAAACGTACCATAGGATCAGAAATCGTTTTGGACGCACCCGTTGGTACTCCTAGATGATGAGGCTCAAGTGGAATCTTGTTTCGATCTGTTTGGAGTTAGTTTTAGTATTAGTGCAAGATAGGTGCGCGGTTTGTTCCAAACAAGGCTCGGAAATCATTTTGACCGCACCCGATAGAACTCCTAGGTGACAAGGCTGAAGTGGAATCTCATTTTGGTCTATTTGGATATAGTGTTCGTATTAGTGCAAGATTGGTGCACGGTTTGTGCCAAATGTACCATAGGCTCAGAAATCGTTTTGGATGCACCCGATGGAACTCCTAGGTGACGAGGCTCAAGTGGAATCTTGTTTCAGTCCGTTTAGAGATAGTGTTAGTATTAGTGCAAGATAGGTGCACGATTTGTGCCAAACGTACCATAGGATCAGAAATCGTTTTGGACGCACCTGATAGTACTCCTAGGTGATGAGGCTCAAGTGGAATCTAGTTTCGGTCCGTTTGGAGATAGTGTTAGTATTAGTGCAAGATAGGTGCATGGTTTGTGCCAAACGTACCATAGGATCAAAAATCATTTTAGACGCACCCGATGGTACTCCTAGGTGACGAGGCTCAAGTGGAATCTTGTTTTTGTCCGTTTGGAGATAGTGTTAGTATCAGTGCAAGAGAGGTGCACGGTTTGTGCCAAACGTACCATAGGATCAGAAATCGTTTTGGACGCACCCGATGGTACTCCTAGGTGACGAGGCTCAAGTGGAATCTTGTTTCGGTCCGTTTGGAGATAGTGTTAGTATTAGTGCAAGATAGTTGCATGGTTTGTTCCAAACAAGGCTTAGAAATCATTTTGACCGCACCCGATAGAACTCCTAGGTGACGAGGCTCAAGTGGAATCTCGTTTTGGTCCATTTGGATATAGTGTTAGTATTAGTGCAAGAAAGGTGCACGGTCTGTGCCAAACGTACCATAGGCTCAGAAATCATTTTGGACGCACCCGATGGTACTCCTAGGTGATGAGGCTCAAGTGGAATCTTGTTTTGGACCATTTGGAGATAGTGTTAGTATCAGTGCAAGACAGGTGCACGGTTTGTGCCTAATGTACCATACGCTCAGAAATCGTTTTGGACGCACGCAATGGAACTCCTAGGTGATGAGGCTCAAGTGGAATTTTGTTTTGGTGCGTTTGGAGAAAGTGTTAGTATCAGTGCAAGATAGGTGCACAGTTTGTGCCAACCAAGGCTTGGAAATCATTTTGGAAGCACCCAATAGAACTCCTAGGTGACGAGGCTCAAGTGGCATCTTGTTTCGGTCTATTTGGAGTTAGTGTTAGTATTAGTGCAAGATAGGTGCACGATTTGTTCCAAACAAGGCTCGAAAATCATTTTGACAGCACCCGATAGAACTCCTAGGTGACAAGGCTCAAGTGGAATGTCGTTTCGGCCTATTTGGATATAGTGTTCGTATTAGTGCAAGATAGGTGCACGGTTTGTGCCTAATGTACCATAGGCTCAGAAATCGTTTTGGATGCACCCGATGGAACTCCTAGGTGACGAGGCTCAAGTGGAATCTTGTTTTAGTCCATTTGGAGATAGTGTTAGTATCAATGGAAGATAGGTGCACGGTTTGTGCCAAACACGGCTCAAAAATCATTTCGGAAGCATCCGATGGAACTCCTAGGTGACGAGGCTCAAGTGGAATCTTGTTTCGGTCCGTTTGGAGATAGTGTTAGTATCAGTGCAAGATAGGTGCACGGTTTGTGCCAAACGTACCATAGGATCAGAAATCGTTTTGGACGCACCCGATGGTACTCCTAGGTGACGAGGCTCAAGTGGAATCTTGTTTCGATCCGTTTGGAGATAGTGTTAGTATCAGTGCAAGATAGGTGCATGGTTTGTGCCAAATGTACCATAGGATCAGAATTCGTTTTGGACGCACCCGATGGTACTCCTAGGTGACGAGGCTCAAGTGGAATCTTGTTTCGGTCCGTTTGGAGATAGTGTTAGTATTAGTGCAGGATAGGTGCACGGTTTGTTCCAAACAAGGCTGGGAAATCATTTTGACCGCACTCGATAGAACTCCTAGGTGACGAGGCTTAAGTGGAATCTCGTTTCGGTCTGTTTGGATATAGTGTTAGTATTCGTGCAAGATAGGTGCACAGTCTGTGCCAAACGTATCATAGGCTCAGAAATTGTTTTGGACGCACCCGATGGTACTCCTAGGTGACAAGGCTCAAGTGGAATCTTGTTTCGGTCCGTTTGGAGATAGTGTTAGTATTAGTGCAAGATAGGTGCATGGTTTGTTCCAAACAAGGCTCGGAAATCATTTTGACCGCACCCAATAGAACTCCTAGGTGACGAGGCTCAAGTGGAATCTCGTTTTGGTCCGTTTGGATATAGTGTTAGTATTAGTGCAAGAAAGGTGCACGGTCTGTGCCAAACGTACCATAGGCTCAAAAATCATTTTGGACGCACCCGATGGTACTCCTAGGTGACGAGGCTCAAGTGGAATCTTGTTTCGGACTGTTTGGAGATAGTGTTAGTATCAGTGCAAGACAGGTGCACGGTTTGTGCCTAATGTACCATAGGCTCAGAAATCGTTTTGGACGCACCCAATGGAACTCCTAGGTGATGAGGCTCAAGTGGAATTTTGTTTCGGTGCGTTTGCAGGTAGTGTTAGTATCAGTGCAAGATAGGTGCACGGTTTGTGCTAACCAAGGCTCGGAAATCATTTTGGAAGCACCCGATAGAACTCCTAGGTGACGAGGCTCAAGTGGAATCTTATTTCGGTCTATTTGGTGTTAGTGTTAGTATTAGTGCAAGATAGGTGCATGGTTTGTTCCAAACAAGGCTCGGAAATCATTTTGACCGCACCCAATAGAACTCCTAGGTGATAAGGCTGAAGTGGAATCTCGTTTCAGTCTATTTGGATATAGTGTTCGTATTAGTGCAAGATAGGAGCACGGTTTGTGCCTAATGTACCATAGGCTCAGAAATCGTTTTGGATTTACCCGATGGAACTCCTAGGTGACGAGGCTCAAGTGGAATCTTGTTTTTGTCCGTTTGGAGATAGTGTTAGTATCAGTGCAAGAGAGGTGCACGGTTTGTGCCAAACGTACCATAGGATCAGAAATCGTTTTGGACGCAACCGATGGTACTCCTAGGTGACGAGGCTCAAGTGGAATCTTGTTTTTGTCCGTTTGGAGATAGTGTTAGTATCAGTGCAAGAGAGGTGCACGGTTTGTGCCAAACGTACCATAGGATCAAAAATCGTTTTGGACGCACTCGATGGTACTCCTAGGTGACGAGGCTCAAGTGGAATCTTGTTTTTGTCCGTTTGGAGATAGTGTTAGTATCAGTGCAAGAGAGGTGCACGGTTTGTGCCAAATGTATCATAGGATCAGAAATCGTTTTGGACGCACCCAATGGTACTCCTAGGTGACGAGGCTCAAGTGGAATCTTGTTTCGGTCCGTTTGGAGATAGTGTTAGTATCAGTGCAAGATAGGTGCATGGTTTGTGCCAAACATACCATAGGATCAGAAATCGTTTTGGACGCACCCGTTGGTACTCCTAGATGATGAGGCTCAAGTGGAATCTTGTTTCGATCTGTTTGGAGTTAGTTTTAGTATTAGTGCAAGATAGGTGCGCGGTTTGTTCCAAACAAGGCTCGGAAATCATTTTGACCGCACCCGATAGAACTCCTAGGTGACAAGGCTGAAGTGGAATCTCATTTTGGTCTATTTGGATATAGTGTTCGTATTAGTGCAAGATTGGTGCACGGTTTGTGCCTAATGTACCATAGGCTCAGAAATCGTTTTGGATGCACCCGATGGAACTCCTAGGTGACGAGGCTCAAGTGGAATCTTGTTTCAGTCCGTTTAGAGATAGTGTTAGTATTAGTGCAAGATAGGTGCACGATTTGTGCCAAACGTACCATAGGATCAGAAATCGTTTTGGACGCACCTGATAGTACTCCTAGGTGATGAGGCTCAAGTGGAATCTAGTTTCGGTCCGTTTGGAGATAGTGTTAGTATTAGTGCAAGATAGGTGCATGGTTTGTGCCAAACGTACTATAGGATCAAAAATCATTTTAGACGCACCCGATGGTACTCCTAGGTGACGAGGCTCAAGTGGAATCTTGTTTCGGTCCATTTGGAGATAGTGTTAGTATTAGTGCAAGACAGGTGCACGGTTTCTTCTAAACAAGGCTCAGAAATCATTTTGACCACACCCGATAGAACTCCTAGGTGACGAGGCTCAAGTGAAATCCCATTTTGGTCCGTTTGGATATAGTGTTAGTATTAGTGCAAGAAAGGTGCACGGTTTGTGCCAAACATACCATAGGCTCAGAAATTGTTTTGGACGCACCCTATGGTACTCCTAGGTGACGAGGCTCAAGTGGAATCTTGTTCCGTTCCGTTTGGAGATAGTGTTAGTATCAGTGCAAGATAGGTGCACGGTTTGTGCCAAACAAGGCTCGGAAATCATTTCGGAAGCAACCGATGGATCTCATAGATGACGAGGCTTAAGTGGAATCTTGTTTCGGCCGTTTGGAGTTAGTGTTAGTATTAGTGCAAGATATTTGCATGGTTTGTTCCAAACAAGGCTTAGAAATCATTTTGACCGCACCCGATAGAACTCCTAGGTGACGAGGCTCAAGTGAAATCTCGTTTTGGTCCGTTTGGATATAGTGTTAGTTTTAGTGCAAGATATGTGCATGGTTTGTGCCTAATATACCATAGGCTCAGAAATCATTTTGGACGCACCCGATGGAACTCCTAGGTGACGAGGCTCAAGTGGAGTCTTGTTTCAGTCCGTTTGGAGATAGTGTTAGTATTAGTGCAAGACAGGTGCACGGTTTGTTCCAAACAAGGCTCGGAAATCATTTTGACCGCACTCGATAGAACTCCTAGGTGACGAGGCTCAAGTGGAATCTCGTTTTGGTCCGTTTGGATATAGTGTTAGTATTAGTGCAAGAAAGGTGCACGGTCTGTGCCAAACGTACCATAGGCTCAAAAATCATTTTGGACGCACCCGATGGTACTCCTAGGTGACGAGGCTCAAGTGGAATCTTGTTTCGGACTGTTTGGAGATAGTGTTAGTATCAGTGCAAGACAGGTGCACGGTTTGTGCCTAATGTACCATAGGCTCAGAAATCATTTTGGACGCACCCAATGGAACTCCTAGGTGATGAGGCTCAAGTGGAATTTTGTTTTGGTGCGTTTGCAGGTAGTGTTAGTATCAGTGCAAGATAGGTGCACGGTTTGTGCTAACCAAGGCTCGGAAATCATTTTGGAAGCACCCGATAGAACTCCTAGGTGACGAGGCTCAAGTGGAATCTTATTTCGGTCTATTTGGTGTTAGTGTTAGTATTAGTGCAAGATAGGTGCATGGTTTGTTCCAAACAAGGCTCGGAAATCATTTTGACCGCACCCAATAGAACTCCTAGGTGATAAGGCTGAAGTGGAATCTCGTTTCAGTCTATTTGGATATAGTGTTCGTATTAGTGCAAGATAGGAGCACGGTTTGTGCCTAATATACCATAGGCTCAGAAATCGTTTTGGATTTACCCGATGGAACTCCTAGGTGACGAGGCTCAAGTGGAATCTTGTTTTTGTCCGTTTGGAGATAGTGTTAGTATCAGTGCAAGAGAGGTGCACGGTTTGTGCCAAACGTACCATAGGATCAGAAATCGTTTTGGACGCAACCGATGGTACTCCTAGGTGACGAGGCTCAAGTGGAATCTTGTTTTTGTCCGTTTGGAGATAGTGTTAGTATCAGTGCAAGAGAGGTGCACGGTTTGTGCCAAACGTACCATAGGATCAAAAATCGTTTTGGACGCACTCGATGGTACTCCTAGGTGACGAGGCTCAAGTGGAATCTTGTTTTTGTCCGTTTGGAGATAGTGTTAGTATCAGTGCAAGAGAGGTGCACGGTTTGTGCCAAATGTATCATAGGATCAGAAATCGTTTTGGACGCACCCAATGGTACTCCTAGGTGACGAGGCTCAAGTGGAATCTTGTTTCGGTCCGTTTGGAGATAGTGTTAGTATCAGTGCAAGATAGGTGCATGGTTTGTGCCAAACGTACCATAGGATCAGAAATCGTTTTGGACGCACCCGTTGGTACTCCTAGATGATGAGGCTCAAGTGGAATCTTGTTTCGATCTGTTTGGAGTTAGTTTTAGTATTAGTGCAAGATAGGTGCACGGTTTGTTCCAAACAAGGCTCGGAAATCATTTTGACCGCACCCGATAGAACTCCTAGGTGACAAGGCTGAAGTGGAATCTCATTTTGGTCTATTTGGATATAGTGTTCGTATTAGTGCAAGATTGGTGCACGGTTTGTGCCTAATGTACCATAGGCTCAGAAATCGTTTTGGATGCACCCGATGGAACTCCTAGGTGACGAGGCTCAAGTGGAATCTTGTTTCAGTCCGTTTAGAGATAGTGTTAGTATTAGTGCAAGATAGGTGCACGATTTGTGCCAAACGTACCATAGGATCAGAAATCGTTTTGGACGCACCTGATAGTACTCCTAGGTGATGAGGCTCAAGTGGAATCTAGTTTCGGTCCGTTTGGAGATAGTGTTAGTATTAGTGCAAGATAGGTGCATGGTTTGTGCCAAACGTACCATAGGATCAAAAATCATTTTAGACGCACCCGATGGTACTCCTAGGTGACGAGGCTCAAGTGGAATCTTGTTTTGGTCCATTTGGAGATAGTGTTAGTATTAGTGCAAGACAGGTGCACGGTTTCTTCTAAACAAGGCTCAGAAATCATTTTGACCACACCCGATAGAACTCCTAGGTGACGAGGCTCAAGTGAAATCCCATTTTGGTCCGTTTGGATATAGTGTTAGTATTAGTGCAAGAAAGGTGCACGGTTTGTGCCAAACATACCATAGGCTCAGAAATTGTTTTGGACGCACCCTATGGTACTCCTAGGTGACGAGGCTCAAGTGGAATCTTGTTCCGTTCCGTTTGGAGATAGTGTTAGTATCAGTGCAAGATAGGTGCACGGTTTGTGCCAAACAAGGCTCGGAAATCATTTCGGAAGCAACCGATGGATCTCATAGATGACGAGGCTTAAGTGGAATCTTGTTTTGGCCGTTTGGAGTTAGTGTTAGTATTAGTGCAAGATATTTGCATGGTTTGTTCCAAACAAGGCTTAGAAATCATTTTGACCGCACCCGATAGAACTCCTAGGTGACGAGGCTCAAGTGAAATCTCGTTTTGGTCCGTTTGGATATAGTGTTAGTTTTAGTGCAAGATATGTGCATGGTTTGTGCCTAATATACCATAGGCTCAGAAATCATTTTGGACGCACCCGATGGAACTCCTAGGTGACGAGGCTCAAGTGGAGTCTTGTTTCAGTCCGTTTGGAGATAGTGTTAGTATTAGTGCAAGACAGGTGCACGGTTTGTTCCAAACAAGGCTCGGAAATCATTTTGACCGCACTCGATAGAACTCCTAGGTGACGAGGCTCAAGTGGAATCTCGTTTTGGTCCGTTTGGATATAGTGTTAGTATTAGTGCAAGAAAGGTGCACGGTCTGTGCCAAACGTACCATAGGCTCAAAAATCATTTTGGACGCACCCGATGGTACTCCTAGGTGACGAGGCTCAAGTGGAATCTTGTTTCGGACTGTTTGGAGATAGTGTTAGTATCAGTGCAAGACAGGTGCACGGTTTGTGCCTAATGTACCATAGGCTCAGAAATCATTTTGGACGCACCCAATGGAACTCCTAGGTGATGAGGCTCAAGTGGAATTTTGTTTTGGTGCGTTTGCAGGTAGTGTTAGTATCAGTGCAAGATAGGTGCACGGTTTGTGCTAACCAAGGCTCGGAAATCATTTTGGAAGCACCCGATAGAACTCCTAGGTGACGAGGCTCAAGTGGAATCTTATTTCGGTCTATTTGGTGTTAGTGTTAGTATTAGTGCAAGATAGGTGCATGGTTTGTTCCAAACAAGGCTCGGAAATCATTTTGACCGCACCCAATAGAACTCCTAGGTGATAAGGCTGAAGTGGAATCTCGTTTCAGTCTATTTGGATATAGTGTTCGTATTAGTGCAAGATAGGAGCACGGTTTGTGCCTAATGTACCATAGGCTCAGAAATCGTTTTGGATTTACCCGATGGAACTCCTAGGTGACGAGGCTCAAGTGGAATCTTGTTTTTGTCCGTTTGGAGATAGTGTTAGTATCAGTGCAAGAGAGGTGCACGGTTTGTGCCAAACGTACCATAGGATCAGAAATCGTTTTGGACGCAACCGATGGTACTCCTAGGTGACGAGGCTCAAGTGGAATCTTGTTTTTGTCCGTTTGGAGATAGTGTTAGTATCAGTGCAAGAGAGGTGCACGGTTTGTGCCAAACGTACCATAGGATCAAAAATCGTTTTGGACGCACTCGATGGTACTCCTAGGTGACGAGGCTCAAGTGGAATCTTGTTTTTGTCCGTTTGGAGATAGTGTTAGTATCAGTGCAAGAGAGGTGCACGGTTTGTGCCAAATGTATCATAGGATCAGAAATCGTTTTGGACGCACCCAATGGTACTCCTAGGTGACGAGGCTCAAGTGGAATCTTGTTTCGGTCCGTTTGGAGATAGTGTTAGTATCAGTGCAAGATAGGTGCATGGTTTGTGCCAAACGTACCATAGGATCAGAAATCGTTTTGGACGCACCCGTTGGTACTCCTAGATGATGAGGCTCAAGTGGAATCTTGTTTCGATCTGTTTGGAGTTAGTTTTAGTATTAGTGCAAGATAGGTGCGCGGTTTGTTCCAAACAAGGCTCGGAAATCATTTTGACCGCACCCGATAGAACTCCTAGGTGACAAGGCTGAAGTGGAATCTCATTTTGGTCTATTTGGATATAGTGTTCGTATTAGTGCACGATTGGTGCACGGTTTGTGCCTAATGTACCATAGGCTCAGAAATCGTTTTGGATGCACCCGATGGAACTCCTAGGTGACGAGGCTCAAGTGGAATCTTGTTTCAGTCCGTTTAGAGATAGTGTTAGTATTAGTGCAAGATAGGTGCACGATTTGTGCCAAACGTACCATAGGATCAGAAATCGTTTTGGACGCACCTGATAGTACTCCTAGGTGATGAGGCTCAAGTGGAATCTAGTTTCGGTCCGTTTGGAGATAGTGTTAGTATTAGTGCAAGATAGGTGCATGGTTTGTGCCAAACGTACCATAGGATCAAAAATCATTTTAGACGCACCCGATGGTACTCCTAGGTGACGAGGCTCAAGTGGAATCTTGTTTCGGTCCATTTGGAGATAGTGTTAGTATTAGTGCAAGACAGGTGCACGGTTTCTTCTAAACAAGGCTCAGAAATCATTTTGACCACACCCGATAGAACTCCTAGGTGACGAGGCTCAAGTGAAATCCCATTTTGGTCCGTTTGGATATAGTGTTAGTATTAGTGCAAGAAAGGTGCACGGTTTGTGCCAAACATACCATAGGCTCAGAAATTGTTTTGGACGCACCCTATGGTACTCCTAGGTGACGAGGCTCAAGTGGAATCTTGTTCCGTTCCGTTTGGAGATAGTGTTAGTATCAGTGCAAGATAGGTGCACGGTTTGTGCCAAACAAGGCTCGGAAATCATTTCGGAAGCAACCGATGGATCTCATAGATGACGAGGCTTAAGTGGAATCTTGTTTCGGCCGTTTGGAGTTAGTGTTAGTATTAGTGCAAGATATTTGCATGGTTTGTTCCAAACAAGGCTTAGAAATCATTTTGACCGCACCCGATAGAACTCCTAGGTGACGAGGCTCAAGTGAAATCTCGTTTCGGTCCGTTTGGATATAGTGTTAGTTTTAGTGCAAGATATGTGCATGGTTTGTGCTTAATATACCATAGGCTCAGAAATCATTTTGGACGCACCCGATGGAACTCCTAGGTGACGAGGCTCAAGTGGAGTCTTGTTTCAGTCCGTTTGGAGATAGTGTTAGTATTAGTGCAAGACAGGTGCACGGTTTGTTCCAAACAAGGCTCGGAAATCATTTTGACCGCACTCGATAGAACTCCTAGGTGACGAGACTCAAGTGGAATCTCGTTTCAGTCCGTTTGGATATAGTGTTAGTATTAGTGCAAGATAGGTGCACGGTCTGTGCCAAACGTACCATAGGCTCAGAAATCATTTTGGACGCACCTGATGGTACTCCTAGGTGACAAGGCTCCAGTGGAATCTTGTTTCGGTCCGTTTGGAGATAGTGTTAGTATTAGTGCAAGATAGGTGCACGGTTTGTTCCAAACAAGGCTCGGAAATCATTTTGACCGCACCCGACAGAACTCCTAGGTGATGAGGCTCAAGTGGAATCTCGTTTTGGTCCATTTGGATATAGTGTTAGTATTAGTGCAAGAAAGGTGCACGGTCTGTGCCAATCGTACCATAGGCTCAAAAATCATTTTGGACGCACCCGATGGTACTCCTAGGTGACGAGGCTCAAGTGGAATCTCGTTTCGGTCCGTTTGGATATAGTGTTAGGATTAGTGCAAGATAGGTGCACGGTTTGTGTCAAACGTACCATGGGATCAAAAATCATTTTGGACGCACCCGATGGTACTCCTAGGGGACGAGGCTCAAGTGGAATCTTGTTTTAGTTCGTTTGGAGATAGTGTTATTATTAGTGCAATATAGGTGCACGGTTTGTGCCAAACAAGTCTCGGAAATCATTTCGGAAGCACCTGATGGAACTCCTAGATGACGAGGCTCAAGTGGAATCTTGTTTCGGTCTGTTTGGAGTTAGTGTTAGTATTAGTGCAAGATAGGTGCGCGGTTTGTTCCAAACAAGGCTTGGAAATCATTTTGACCGCACCCGATAGAACTCCTAGGTGACAAGGCTGAAGTGGAATCTCATTTCGGTCTATTTGGATATAGTATTCGTATTAGTGCAAGATAGGTGCACGGTTTGTGCCTAATATACCATAGGCTCAGAAATCATTTTGGATGCACCCGATGGAACTCCTAGGTGACGAGGCTCAAGTGGAATCTTGTTTTTGTCCGTTTGGAGATAGTGTTAGTATCAGTGCAAGAGAGGTGCACGGTTTGTGCCAAACGTACCATAGGATCATAAATCGTTTTGGACGCACCTGATGGTACTCCTAGGTGACGAGGCTCAAGTGGAATCTTGTTTTGGTCCGTTTGGAGATAGTGTTAGTATTAGTGCAAGATAGTTGCATGGTTTGTTCCAAACAAGGCTTGAAAATCATTTTGACCGCACCCGATAGAACTCCTAGGTGACGAGGCTCAAGTGGAATCTCGTTTTGGTCCATTTGGATATAGTGTTAGTATTAGTGCAAGAAAGGTGCATGGTCTGTGCCAAACGTACCATAGGCTCAGAAATCATTTTGGACGCACCCAATGGTACTCCAAGGTGATGAGGCTCAAGTGGAATCTTGTTTTGGACCATTTGGAGATAGTTTTAGTATCAGTGCAAGACAGGTGCACGGTTTGTGCCTAATGTACCATACGCTCAGAAATCGTTTTGGACGCACGCAATGGAACTCCTAGGTGATGAGGCTCAAGTGGAATTTTGTTTTGGTGCGTTTGGAGATAGTGTAAGTATCAGTGCAAGATAGGTGCACAGTTTGTGCCAACCAAGGCTCGGAAATCATTTTGGAAGCACCCGATAGAACTCCTAGGTGACGAGGCTCAAGTGGCATCTTGTTTCGGTCTATTTGGAGTTAGTGTTAGTATTAGTGCAAGATAGGTGCACGATTTGTTCCAAACAAGGCTCGAAAATCATTTTGACAGCACCCGATAGAACTCCTAGGTGACAAGGCTCAAGTGGAATCTCATTTCGGCCTATTTGGATATAGTGTTCGTATTAGTGCAAGATAGGTGCATGGTTTGTGCCTAATGTACCATAGGCTCAGAAATCGTTTTGGATGCACCCGATGGAACTCGTAGGTGACGAGGCTCAAGTGAAATCTTGTTTCGGTTTGTTTGGATATAGTGTTAGTATTAGTGCAAGATAGGTGCACGGTTTGTGCCAAACGTACCATAGGATCAAAAATCATTTTGGACACACTCGATGGTAGTCCTAGGTGACGAGGCTCAAGTGGAATCTTGTTTCGGTCTGTTTGTAGATAGTGTTAGTATCAGTGCAAGATAGGTGCATGGTTTGTGCCAAACGTACCATAGGATCAGAAATCATTTTGGACGCACCCGATGGTACTCCTAGGTGACGAGGCTCAAGTGGAATCTTGTTTCGGTCCGTTTGGAGATAGTGTTAGTATAGTGCAAGACAGGTGCACGGTTTGTTCCAAACAAGGCTCGGAAATCATTTTGACCGCACTCGATAGAACTCCTAGGTGACAGGACTCAAGTGGAATCTCGTTTCGGTCCGTTTGGATATAGTGTTAGTATTAGTGCAAGATAGGTGCACGGTCTGTGCCAAACGTACCATAGGCTCAGAAATGGTTTTGGACGCACCTGATGGTACTCCTAGGTGACAAGGCTCCAGTGGAATCTTGTTTCGCTCCGTTTGGAGATAGTGTTAGTATTAGTGCAAGATAGGTGCACGGTTTGTTCCAAACAAGGCTCGGAAATCATTTTGACCGCACCCGACAGAACTCCTAGGTGATGAGGCTCAAGTGGAATCTCGTTTTGGTCCGTTTGGATATAGTGTTAGTATTAGTGCAAGAAAGGTGCACGGTCTGTGCCAATCGTACCATAGGCTCAAAAATCATTTTGGACGCACCCGATGGTACTCCTAGGTGACGAGGCTCAAGTCGAATCTTGTTTCGAACCGTTTGGAGATAGTGTTAGTATCAGTGCAAGACAGGTGCACGGTTTGTGCCTAATGTACCATAGGCTCAGAAATCGTTTTGGACGCACCCAATGGAACTCCTAGGTGATGAGGCTCAAGTGGAATTTTGTTTCAGTGCGTTTGGAGATAGTGTTAGTATCAGTGCAAGATAGGTGCACGGTTTGTGCCAACCAAGGCTTGGAAATCATTTTGGAAGCACCCGATAGAACTCCTAGGTGACGAGGCTCAAGTGGAATCTTGTTTTGGTCTGTTTGGAGTTAGTGTTAGTATTAGTGCAAGATAGGTGCACGGTTTGTTCCAAACAAGGCTTGGAAATCATTTTGACCGCACCCGATAGAACTCCTAGGTGACAACGCTGAAGTGGAATCTCGTTTCGGTCTATTTGGATATAGTGTTCGCATTAGTGCAAGATAGGTGCACTGTTTGTGCCTAATATACCATAGGCTCAGAAATCATTTTGGATGCACCCGATGGAACTCCTAGGTGACGAGGCTCAAGTGGAATCTTGTTTTTGTCCGTTTGGAGATAGTGTTAGTATCAGTGCAAGAGAGGTGCACGGTTTGTGCCAAACGTACCATAGGATCAGAAATCGTTTTGGACGCACCCGATGGTACTCCTAGGTGACGAGGCTCAAGTGGAATCTTGTTTCGGTCCGTTTGGAGATAGTGTTAGTATTAGTGCAAGATAGTTGCATGGTTTGTTCCAAACAAGGCTCAGAAATCATTTTGACCGCACCCGATAGAACTCCTAGGTGACGAGGCTCAAGTGGAATCTCGTTTTGGTCCGTTTGGATATAGTGTTAGTATTAGTGCAAGAAAGGTGCACGGTCTGTGCCAAACGTACCATAGGCTCAGAAATCATTTTGGACGCACCCGATGGTACTCCTAGGTGATGAGGCTCAAGTGGAATCTTGTTTTGGACCATTTGGAGATAGTGTTAGTATCAGTGCAAGACAGGTGCACGGTTTGTGCCTAATGTACCATACGCTCAGAAATCGTTTTGGACGCACGCAATGGAACTCCTAGGTGATGAGGCTCAAGTGGAATTTTGTTTTGGTGCGTTTGGAGAAAGTGTTAGTATCAGTGCAAGATAGGTGCACAGTTTGTGCCAACCAAGGCTTGGAAATCATTTTGGAAGCACCCGATAGAACTCCTAGGTGACGAGGCTCAAGTGGCATCTTGTTTCGGTCTATTTGGAGTTAGTGTTAGTATTAGTGCAAGATAGGTGCACGATTTGTTCCAAACAAGGCTCGAAAATCATTTTGACAGCACCCGATAGAACTCCTAGGTGACAAGGCTCAAGTGGAATGTCGTTTCGGCCTATTTGGATATAGTGTTCGTATTAGTGCAAGATAGGTGCACGGTTTGTGCCTAATGTACCATAGGCTCAGAAATCGTTTTGGATGCACCCGATGGAACTCCTAGGTGACGAGGCTCAAGTGGAATCTTGTTTTAGTCCATTTGGAGATAGTGTTAGTATCAATGGAAGATAGGTGCACGGTTTGTGCCAAACACGGCTCAAAAATCATTTCGGAAGCACCCGATGGAACTCCTAGGTGACGAGGCTCAAGTGGAATCTTGTTTCAGTCCGTTTGGAGATAGTGTTAGTATCAGTGCAAGATAGGTGCACGGTTTGTGCCAAACGTACCATAGGATCAGAAATCGTTTTGGACGCACCCGATGGTACTCCTAGGTGACGAGGCTCAAGTGGAATCTTGTTTCGGTCCGTTTGGAGATAGTGTTAGTATCAGTGCAAGATAGGTGCATGGTTTGTGCCAAATGTACCATAGGATCAGAAATCGTTTTGGACGCACCCGATGGTACTCCTAGGTGACGAGGCTCAAGTGGAATCTTGTTTTGGTCCGTTTGGAGATAGTGTTAGTATTAGTGCAGGATAGGTGCACGGTTTGTTCCAAACAAGGCTGGGAAATCATTTTGACCGCACTCAATAGAACTCCTAGGTGACGAGGCTTAAGTGGAATCTCGTTTTGGTCCGTTTGGATATAGTGTTAGTATTAGTGCAAGATAGGTGCACAGTCTGTGCCAAACGTATCATAGGCTCAGAAATTGTTTTGGACGCACCCGATGGTACTCCTAGGTGACAAGGCTCAAGTGGAATCTTGTTTCGGTCCGTTTGGAGATAGTGTTAGTATTAGTGCAAGATAGGTGCATGGTTTGTTCCAAACAAGGCTCGGAAATCATTTTGACCGCACCCAATAGAACTCCTAGGTGACGAGGCTCAAGTGGAATCTCGTTTTGGTCCGTTTGGATATAGTGTTAGTATTAGTGCAAGAAAGGTGCACGGTCTGTGCCAAACGTACCATAGGCTCAAAAATCATTTTGGACGCACCCGATGGTACTCCTAGGTGACGAGGCTCAAGTGGAATCTTGTTTCGGACTGTTTGGAGATAGTGTTAGTATCAGTGCAAGACAGGTGCACGGTTTGTGCCTAATGTACCATAGGCTCAGAAATCGTTTTGGACGCACCCAATGGAACTCCTAGGTGATGAGGCTCAAGTGGAATTTTGTTTCGGTGCGTTTGCAGGTAGTGTTAGTATCAGTGCAAGATAGGTGCACGGTTTGTGCTAACCAAGGCTCGGAAATCATTTTGGAAGCACCCGATAGAACTCCTAGGTGACGAGGCTCAAGTGGAATCTTATTTCGGTCTATTTGGAGTTAGTGTTAGTATTAGTGCAAGATAGGTGCATGGTTTGTTCCAAACAAGGCTCGGAAATCATTTTGACCGCACCCAATAGAACTCCTAGGTGATAAGGCTGAAGTGGAATCTCGTTTCAGTCTATTTGGATATAGTGTTCGTATTAGTGCAAGATAGGAGCACGGTTTGTGCCTAATGTACCATAGGCTCAGAAATCGTTTTGGATTTACCCGATGGAACTCCTAGGTGACGAGGCTCAAGTGGAATCTTGTTTTTGTCCGTTTGGAGATAGTGTTAGTATCAGTGCAAGAGAGGTGCACGGTTTGTGCCAAACGTACCATAGGATCAGAAATCGTTTTGGACGCAACCGATGGTACTCCTAGGTGACGAGGCTCAAGTGGAATCTTGTTTTTGTCCGTTTGGAGATAGTGTTAGTATCAGTGCAAGAGAGGTGCACGGTTTGTGTCAAACGTACCATAGGATCAAAAATCATTTTGGACGCACTCGATGGTACTCCTAGCTGATGAGACTCAAGTGGAATCTTGTTTTTGTCCGTTTGGAGATAGTGTTAGTATCAGTGCAAGAGAGGTGCACGGTTTGTGCCAAATGTATCAAAGGATCAGAAATCGTTTTGGACGCACCCAATGGTACTCCTAGGTGACGAGGCTCAAGTGGAATCTTGTTTCGGTCCGTTTGGAGATAGTGTTAGTATCAGTGCAAGATAGGTGCATGGTTTGTGCCAAACGTACCATAGGATCAGAAATCGTTTTGGACGCACCCGTTGGTACTCCTAGATGATGAGGCTCAAGTGGAATCTTGTTTCGATCTGTTTGGAGTTAGTTTTAGTATTAGTGCAAGATAGGTGCGCGGTTTGTTCCAAACAAGGCTCGGAAATCATTTTGACCGCACCCGATAGAACTCCTAGGTGACAAGGCTGAAGTGGAATCTCATTTTGGTCTATTTGGATATAGTGTTCGTATTAGTGCAAGATTGGTGCACGGTTTGTGCCTAATGTACCATAGGCTTAGAAATCGTTTTGGATGCACCTGATGGAACTCCTAGGTGACGAGGCTCAAGTGGAATCTTGTTTCAGTCCGTTTAGAGATAGTGTTAGTATTAGTGCAAGATAGGTGCACGATTTGTGCCAAACGTACCATAGGATCAGAAATCGTTTTGGACGCACCTGATAGTACTCCTAGGCGATGAGGCTCAAGTGGAATCTAGTTTCGGTCCGTTTGGAGATAGTGTTAGTATTAGTGCAAGATAGGTGCATGGTTTGTGCCAAACGTACCATAGGATCAAAATTCATTTTAGACGCACCCGATGGTACTCCTAGGTGACGAGGCTCAAGTGGAATCTTGTTTCAGTCCATTTGGAGATAGTGTTAGTATTAGTGCAAGACAGGTGCACGGTTTCTTCTAAACAAGGCTCAGAAATCATTTTGACCACACCCGATAGAACTCCTAGGTGACGAGGCTCAAGTGAAATCCCATTTTGGTCTGTTTGGATATAGTGTTAGTATTAGTGCAAGAAAGGTGCACGGTTTGTGCCAAACATACCATAGGCTCAGAAATCGTTTTGGACGCACCCTATGGTACTCCTAGGTGACGAGGCTCAAGTGGAATCTTGTTCCGTTCCGTTTGGAGATAGTGTTAGTATCAGTGCAAGATAGGTGCACGGTTTGTGCCAAACAAGGCTCGGAAATCATTTCGGAAGCAACCGATGGATCTCGTAGATGACGAGGCTTAAGTGGAATCTTGTTTCGGCCGTTTGGAGTTAGTGTTAGTATTAGTGCAAGATATTTGCTTGGTTTGTTCCAAACAAGGCTTAGAAATCATTTTGACCGCACCCGATAGAACTCCTAGGTGACGAGGCTCAAGTGAAATCTCGTTTCAGTCCGTTTGGATATAGTGTTAGTTTTAGTGCAAGATATGTGCATGGTTTGTGCCTAATATACCATAGGCTCAGAAATCATTTTGGACGCACCCGATGGAACTCCTAGGTGACGAGGCTCAAGTGGAGTCTTGTTTCAGTCCGTTTGGAGGTAGTGTTAGTCTCAATGAAAGAAAGGTGCACGGTTTGTGCCAAACAAGGCTCGGAAATCATTTCAGAAGCACTCGATAGAACTCCTAGGTGATGAGGCTCAAGTGGAATCTTGTTTCAGTTCGTTTGGAGATAGTATTAGTATTAGTTCAAGATAAGTGCACGGTTTGTTCCAAACAAGGCTCGGAAATCATTTTGACCGCACCCGATAGAAGTCCTAGGTGACGAGGCTCAAGTGGAATCTCGTTTCGGTCCGTTTGGATATAGTGTTAGGATTAGTGCAAGATAGGTGCACGGTTTGTGTCAAACGTACCATGGGATCAAAAATCATTTTGGACGCACCCGATGGTACTCCTAGGGGACGAGGCTCAAGTGGAATCTTGTTTTAGTTCGTTTGGAGATAGTGTTAGTATTAGTGCAATATAGGTGCACGGTTTGTGCCAAACAAGTCTCGGAAATCATTTCGGAAGCACCTGATGGAACTCCTAGATGACGAGGCTCAAGTGGAATCTTGTTTCGGTCTGTTTGGAGTTAGTGTTAGTATTAGTGCAAGATAGGTGCGCGGTTTGTTCCAAACAAGGCTTGGAAATCATTTTGACCGCACCCGATAGAACTCCTAGGTGACAAGGCTGAAGTGGAATCTCATTTCGGTCTATTTGGATATAGTGTTCGTATTAGTGCAAGATAGGTGCACGGTTTGTGCCTAATATACCATAGGCTCAGAAATCATTTTGGATGCACCCGATGGAACTCCTAGGTGACGAGGCTCAAGTGGAATCTTGTTTTTGTCCGTTTGGAGATAGTGTTAGTATCAGTGCAAGAGAGGTGCACGGTTTGTGCCAAACGTACCATAGGATCATAAATCGTTTTGGACGCACCCGATGGTACTCCTAGGTGACGAGGCTCAAGTGGAATCTTGTTTCGGTCCGTTTGGAGATAGTGTTAGTATTAGTGCAAGATAGTTGCATGGTTTGTTCCAAACAAGGCTCGGAAATCATTTTGACCGCACCCGATAGAACTCCTAGGTGACGAGGCTCAAGTGGAATCTCGTTTTGGTCCATTTGAATATAGTGTTAGTATTAGTGCAAGAAAGGTGCATGGTCTGTGCCAAACGTACCATAGGCTCATAAATCATTTTGGACGCACCCAATGGTACTCCTAGGTGATGAGGCTCAAGTGGAATCTTGTTTTGGACCATTTGGAGATAGTGTTAGTATCAGTGCAAGACAGGTGCACGGTTTGTGCCTAATGTACCATACGCTCAGAAATCGTTTTGGACGCACGCAATGGAACTCCTAGGTGATGAGGCTCAAGTGGAATTTTGTTTTGGTGCGTTTGGAGATAGTGTTAGTATCAGTGCAAGATAGGTGCACAGTTTGTGCCAACCAAGGCTCGGAAATCATTTTGGAAGCACCCGATAGAACTCCTAGGTGACGAGGCTCAAGTGGCATCTTGTTTCGGTCTATTTGGAGTTAGTGTTAATATTAGTGCAAGATAGGTGCACGATTTGTTCCAAACAAGGCTCGAAAATCATTTTGACAGCACCCGATAGAACTCCTAGGTGACAAGGCTCAAGTGGAATCTCGTTTCGGCCTATTTGGATATAGTGTTCGTATTAGTGCAAGATAGGTGCATGGTTTGTGCCTAATGTACCATAGGCTCAGAAATCGTTTTGGATGCACCCGATGGAACTCGTAGGTGACGAGGCTCAAGTGAAATCTTGTTTCGGTTTGTTTGGATATAGTGTTAGTATTAGTGCAAGATAGGTGCACGGTTTGTGCCAAACGTACCATAGGATCAAAAATCATTTTGGACACACCCGATGGTAGTCCTAGGTGATGAGGCTCAAGTGGAATCTTGTTTCGGTCTGTTTGTAGATAGTGTTAGTATCAGTGCAAGATAGGTGCATGGTTTGTGCCAAACGTACCATAGGATCAGAAATCATTTTGGACGCACCCGATGGTACTCCTAGGTGACGAGGCTCAAGTGGAATCTTGTTTCGGTCCGTTTGGAGATAGTGTTAGTATTAGTGCAAGACAGGTGCACGGTTTGTTCCAAACAAGGCTCGGAAATCATTTTGACCGCACTCGATAGAACTCCTAGGTGATAGGACTCAAGTGGAATCTCGTTTCGGTCCGTTTGGATATAGTGTTAGTATTAGTGCAAGATAGGTGCACGGTCTGTGCCAAACGTACCATAGGCTCAGAAATCGTTTTGGACGCACCTGATGGTACTCCTAGGTGACAAGGCTCCAGTGGAATCTTGTTTCGCTCCGTTTGGAGATAGTGTTAGTATTAGTGCAAGATAGGTGCACGGTTTGTTCCAAACAAGGCTCGGAAATCATTTTGACCGCACCCGACAGAACTCCTAGGTGATGAGGCTCAAGTGGAATCTCGTTTTGGTCCGTTTGGATATAGTGTTAGTATTAGTGCAAGAAAGATGCACGGTCTGTGCCAATCGTACCATAGGCTCAAAAATCATTTTGGACGCACCCGATGGTACTCCTAGGTGACGAGGCTCAAGTGGAATCTTGTTTCGAACCATTTGGAGATAGTGTTAGTATCAGTGCAAGACAGGTGCACGGTTTGTGCCTAATGTACCATAGGCTCAGAAATCGTTTTGGACGCACCCAATGGAACTCCTAGGTGATGAGGCTCAAGTGGAATTTTGTTTCAGTGCGTTTGGAGATAGTGTTAGTATCAGTGCAAGATAGGTGCACGGTTTGTGCCAACCAAGGCTTGGAAATCATTTTGGAAGCACCCGATAGAACTCCTAGGTGACGAGGCTCAAGTGGAATCTTGTTTTGGTCTGTTTGGAGTTAGTGTTAGTATTAGTGCAAGATAGGTGCACGGTTTGTTCCAAACAAGGCTTGGAAATCATTTTGACCGCACCCGATAGAACTCCTAGGTGACAACGCTGAAGTGGAATCTCGTTTCGGTCTATTTGGATATAGTGTTCGTATTAGTGCAAGATAGGTGCACTGTTTGTGCCTAATATACCATAGGCTCAGAAATCATTTTGGATGCACCCGATGGAACTCCTAGGTGACGAGGCTCAAGTGGAATCTTATTTTGTCCGTTTGGAGATAGTGTTAGTATCAGTGCAAGAGAGGTGCACGGTTTGTGCCAAACGTACCATAGGATCAGAAATCGTTTTGGACGCACCCGATGGTACTCCTAGGTGACGAGGCTCAAGTGGAATCTTGTTTCGGTCCGTTTGGAGATAGTGTTAGTATTAGTGCAAGATAGTTGCATGGTTTGTTCCAAACAAGGCTCAGAAATCATTTTGACCGCACCCGATAGAACTCCTAGGTGACGAGGCTCAAGTGGAATCTCGTTTTGGTCCGTTTGGATATAGTTTTAGTATTAGTGCAAGAAAGGTGCACGGTCTGTGCCAAACGTACCATAGGCTCAGAAATCATTTTGGACGCACCCGATGGTACTCCTAGGTGATGAGGCTCAAGTGGAATCTTGTTTTGGACCATTTGGAGATAGTGTTAGTATCAGTGCAAGACAGGTGCACGGTTTGTGCCTAATGTACCATACGCTCAGAAATCGTTTTGGACGCACGCAATGGAACTCCTAGGTGATGAGGCTCAAGTGGAATTTTGTTTTGGTGCGTTTGGAGATAGTGTTAGTATCAGTGCAAGATAGGTGCACAGTTTGTGCCAACCAAGGCTCGGAAATCATTTTGGAAGCACCCGATAGAACTCCTAGGTGACGAGGCTCAAGTGGCATCTTGTTTCGGTCTATTTGGAGTTAGTGTTAATATTAGTGCAAGATAGGTGCACGATTTGTTCCAAACAAGGCTCGAAAATCATTTTGACAGCACCCGATAGAACTCCTAGGTGACAAGGCTCAAGTGGAATCTCGTTTCGGCCTATTTGGATATAGTGTTCGTATTAGTGCAAGATAGGTGCATGGTTTGTGCCTAATGTACCATAGGCTCAGAAATCGTTTTGGATGCACCCGATGGAACTCGTAGGTGACGAGGCTCAAGTGAAATCTTGTTTCGGTTTGTTTGGATATAGTGTTAGTATTAGTGCAAGATAGGTGCACGGTTTGTGCCAAACGTACCATAGGATCAAAAATCATTTTGGACACACCCGATGGTAGTCCTAGGTGATGAGGCTCAAGTGGAATCTTGTTTCGGTCTGTTTGTAGATAGTGTTAGTATCAGTGCAAGATAGGTGCATGGTTTGTGCCAAACGTACCATAGGATCAGAAATCATTTTGGACGCACCCGATGGTACTCCTAGGTGACGAGGCTCAAGTGGAATCTTGTTTCGGTCCGTTTGGAGATAGTGTTAGTATTAGTGCAAGACAGGTGCACGGTTTGTTCCAAACAAGGCTCGGAAATCATTTTGACCGCACTCGATAGAACTCCTAGGTGATAGGACTCAAGTGGAATCTCATTTCGGTCCGTTTGGATATAGTGTTAGTATTAGTGCAAGATAGGTGCACGGTCTGTGCCAAACGTACCATAGGCTCAGAAATCGTTTTGGACGCACCTGATGGTACTCCTAGGTGACAAGGCTCCAGTGGAATCTTGTTTCGCTCCGTTTGGAGATAGTGTTAGTATTAGTGCAAGATAGGTGCACGGTTTGTTCCAAACAAGGCTCGGAAATCATTTTGACCGCACCCGACAAGAACTCCTAGGTGATGAGGCTCAAGTGGAATCTCGTTTTGGTCCGTTTGGATATAGTGTTAGTATTAGTGCAAGATAGATGCACGGTCTGTGCCAATCGTACCATAGGCTCAAAAATCATTTTGGACGCACCCGATGGTACTCCTAGGTGACGAGGCTCAAGTGGAATCTTGTTTCGAACCATTTGGAGATAGTGTTAGTATCAGTGCAAGACAGGTGCACGGTTTGTGCCTAATGTACCATAGGCTCAGAAATCGTTTTGGACGCACCCAATGGAACTCCTAGGTGATGAGGCTCAAGTGGAATTTTGTTTCAGTGCGTTTGGAGATAGTGTTAGTATCAGTGCAAGATAGGTGCACGGTTTGTGCCAACCAAGGCTTGGAAATCATTTTGGAAGCACCCGATAGAACTCCTAGGTGACGAGGCTCAAGTGGAATCTTGTTTTGGTCTGTTTGGAGTTAGTGTTAGTATTAGTGCAAGATAGGTGCACGGTTTGTTCCAAACAAGGCTTGGAAATCATTTTGACCGCACCCGATAGAACTCTTAGGTGACAACGCTGAAGTGGAATCTCGTTTCGGTCTATTTGGATATAGTGTTCGTATTAGTGCAAGATAGGTGCACTGTTTGTGCCTAATATACCATAGGCTCAGAAATCGTTTTGGATGCACCCGATGGAACTCCTAGGTGACGAGGCTCAAGTGGAATCTTGTTTTTGTCCGTTTGGAGATAGTGTTAGTATCAGTGCAAGAGAGGTGCACGGTTTGTGCCAAACGTACCATAGGATCAGAAATCGTTTTGGACGCACCCGATGGTACTCCTAGGTGACGAGGCTCAAGTGGAATCTTGTTTCGGTCCGTTTGGAGATAGTGTTAGTATTAGTGCAAGATAGTTGCATGGTTTGTTCCAAACAAGGCTCAGAAATCATTTTGACCGCACCCGATAGAACTCCTAGGTGACGAGGCTCAAGTGGAATCTCGTTTTGGTCCGTTTGGATATAGTTTTAGTATTAGTGCAAGAAAGGTGCACGGTCTGTGCCAAACGTACCATAGGCTCAGAAATCATTTTGGACGCACCCGATGGTACTCCTAGGTGATGAGGCTCAAGTGGAATCTTGTTTTGGACCATTTGGAGATAGTGTTAGTATCAGTGCAAGACAGGTGCACGGTTTGTGCCTAATGTACCATACGCTCAGAAATCGTTTTGGACGCACGCAATGGAACTCCTAGGTGATGAGGCTCAAGTGGAATTTTGTTTTGGTGCGTTTGGAGAAAGTGTTAGTATCAGTGCAAGATAGGTGCACAGTTTGTGCCAACCAAGGCTTGGAAATCATTTTGGAAGCACCCGATAGAACTCCTAGGTGACGAGGCTCAAGTGGCATCTTGTTTCGGTCTATTTGGAGTTAGTGTTAGTATTAGTGCAAGATAGGTGCACGATTTGTTCCAAACAAGGCTCGAAAATCATTTTGACAGCACCCGATAGAACTCCTAGGTGACAAGGCTCAAGTGGAATGTCGTTTCGGCCTATTTGGATATAGTGTTCGTATTAGTGCAAGATAGGTGCACGGTTGTGCCTAATGTACCATAGGCTCAGAAATCATTTTGGATGCACCCGATGGAACTCCTAGGTGACGAGGCTCAAGTGGAATCTTGTTTTAGTCCATTTGGAGATAGTGTTAGTATCAATGGAAGATAGGTGCACGGTTTGTGCCAAACACGGCTCAAAAATCATTTCGGAAGCACCCGATGGAACTCCTAGGTGACGAGGCTCAAGTGGAATCTTGTTTCGGTCCGTTTGGAGATAGTGTTAGTATCAGTGCAAGATAGGTGCACGGTTTGTGCCAAACGTACCATAGGATCAGAAATCGTTTTGGACGCACCCGATGGTACTCCTAGGTGACGAGGCTCAAGTGGAATCTTGTTTCGGTCCGTTTGGAGATAGTGTTAGTATCAGTGCAAGATAGGTGCATGGTTTGTGCCAAATGTACCATAGGATCAGAATTCATTTGGACGCACCCGATGGTACTCCTAGGTGACGAGGCTCAAGTGGAATCTTGTTTCGGTCCGTTTGGAGATAGTGTTAGTATTAGTGCAGGATAGGTGCACGGTTTGTTCCAAACAAGGCTGGGAAATCATTTTGACCACACTCGATAGAACTCCTAGGTGACGAGGCTTAAGTGGAATCTCGTTTCGGTCTGTTTGGATATAGTGTTAGTATTAGTGCAAGATAGGTGCACAGTCTGTGCCAAACGTATCATAGGCTCAGAAATTGTTTTGGATGCACCCGATGGTACTCCTAGGTGACAAGGCTCAAGTGGAATCTTGTTTCGGTCCGTTTGGAGATAGTGTTAGTATTAGTGCAAGATAGGTGCATGGTTTGTTCCAAACAAGGCTCGGAAATCGTTTTGACCGCACCCAATAGAACTCCTAGGTGACGAGGCTCAAGTGGAATCTCGTTTTGGTCTGTTTGGATATAGTGTTAGTATTAGTGCAAGAAAGGTGCACGGTCTGTGCCAACGTACCATAGGCTCAAAAATCATTTTGGACGCACCCGATGGTACTCCTAGGTGACGAGGCTCAAGTGGAATCTTGTTTCGGTCCGTTTGGAGATAGTGTTAGTATTAGTGCAGGATAGGTGCACGGTTGTTCCAAACAAGGCAGGGAAATCATTTTGACCACACTCGATAGAACTCCTAGGTGACGAGGCTTAAGTGGAATCTCGTTTCGGTCTGTTTGGATATAGTGTTAGTATTAGTGCAAGATAGGTGCACAGTCTGTGCCAAACGTATCATAGGCTCAGAAATTGTTTTGGACGCACCCGATGGTACTCCTAGGTGACAAGGCTCAAGTGGAATCTTGTTTCGGTCCGTTTGGAGATAGTGTTAGTATTAGTGCAAGATAGGTGCATGGTTTGTTCCAAACAAGGCTCGGAAATCGTTTTGACCGCACCCAATAGAACTCCTAGGTGACGAGGCTCAAGTGGAATCTCGTTTGGTCCGTTTGGATATAGTGTTAGTATTAGTGCAAGAAAGGTGCACGGTCTGTGCCAAACGTACCATAGGCTCAAAAATCATTTTGGACGCACCCGATGGGTACTCCTAGGTGACGAGGCTCAAGTGGAATCTTGTTTCGGACTGTTTGGAGATAGTGTAGTATCAGTGCAAGACAGGTGCACGGTTTGTGCCTAATGTACCATAGGCTCAGAAATCGTTTTGGACGCACCCAATGGAACTCCTAGGTGATGAGGCTCAAGTGGAATTTTGTTTCGGTGCGTTTGCAGGTAGTGTTAGTATCAGTGCAAGATAGGTGCACGGTTTGTGCTAACCAAGGCTCAGAAATCATTTTGGAAGCACCCGATAGAACTCCTAGGTGACGAGGCTCAAGTGGAATCTTATTTCGGTCTATTTGGTGTTAGTGTTAGTATTAGTGCAAGATAGGTGCATGGTTTGTTCCAAACAAGGCTCGGAAATCATTTTGACCGCACCCAATAGAACTCCTAGGTGATAAGGCTGAAGTGGAATCTCGTTTCAGTCTATTTGGATATAGTGTTCGTATTAGTGCAAGATAGGAGCACGGTTTGTGCCTAATGTACCATAGGCTCAGAAATCGTTTTGGATTTACCCGATGGAACTCCTAGGTGACGAGGCTCAAGTGGAATCTTGTTTTTGTCCGTTTGGAGATAGTGTTAGTATCAGTGCAAGAGAGGTGCACGGTTTGTGCCTAATGTACCATAGGCTCAGAAATCGTTTTGGACGCACCCAATGGAACTCCTAGGTGATGAGGCTCAAGTGGAATTTTGTTTCGGTGCGTTTGCAGGTAGTGGTAGTATCAGTGCAAGATAGGTGCACGGTTTGTGCTAACCAAGGCCCGGAAATCATTTTGGAAGCACCCGATAGAACTCCTAGGTGACGAGGCTCAAGTGGAATCTTATTTCGGTCTATTTGGAGTTAGTGTTAGTATTAGTGCAAGATAGGTGCATGGTTTGTTCCAAACAAGGCTCGGAAATCATTTTGACCGCACCCAATAGAACTCCTAGGTGATAAGGCTGAAGTGGAATCTCGTTTCAGTCTATTTGGATATAGTGTTCGTATTAGTGCAAGATAGGAGCACGGTTTGTGCCTAATGTACCATAGGCTCAGAAATCATTTTGGATTTACCCGATGGAACTCCTAGGTGACGAGGCTCAAGTGGAATCTTGTTTTTGTCCGTTTGGAGATAGTGTTAGTATCAGCGCAAGAGAGGTGCACGGTTTGTGCCAAACGTACCATAGGATCAGAAATCGTTTTGGACGCAACCGATGGTACTCCTAGGTGACGAGGCTCAAGTGGAATCTTGTTTTTGTCCGTTTGGAGATAGTGTTAGTATCAGTGCAAGAGAGGTGCACGGTTTGTGCCAAACGTACCAAAGGATCAAAAATCGTTTTGGACGCACTCGATGGTACTCCTAGGTGACGAGGCTCAAGTGGAATCTTGTTTTTGTCCGTTTGGAGATAGTGTTAGTATCAGTGCAAGAGAGGTGCACGGTTTGTGCCAAATGTATCATAGGATCAGAAATCGTTTTGGACGCACCCAATGGTACTCCTAGGTGACAAGGCTCAAGTGGAATCTTGTTTCGGACTGTTTGGAGATAGTGTTAGTATCAGTGCAAGACAGGTGCACGGTTTGTGCCTAATGTACCATAGGCTCAGAAATCGTTTTGGACGCACCCAATGGAACTCCTAGGTGATGAGGCTCAAGTGGAATTTTGTTTCGGTGCGTTTGCAGGTAGTGGTAGTATCAGTGCAAGATAGGTGCACGGTTTGTGCTAACCAAGGCTCGGAAATCATTTTGGAAGCACCCGATAGAACTCCTAGGTGACGAGGCTCAAGTGGCATCTTGTTTCGGTCTATTTGGAGTTAGTGTTAGTATTAGTGCAAGATAGGTGCACGATTTGTTCCAAACAAGGCTCGAAAATCATTTTGACAGCACCCGATAGAACTCCTAGGTGACAAGGCTCAAGTGGAATGTCGTTTCGGCCTATTTGGATATAGTGTTCGTATTAGTGCAAGATAGGTGCACGGTTTGTGCCTAATGTACCATAGGCTCAGAAATCGTTTTGGATGCACCCGATGGAACTCCTAGGTGACGAGGCTCAAGTGGAATCTTGTTTTAGTCCATTTGGAGATAGTGTTAGTATCAATGGAAGATAGGTGCACGGTTTGTGCCAAACACGGCTCAAAAATCATTTCGGAAGCACCCGATGGAACTCCTAGGTGACGAGGCTCAAGTGGAATCTTGTTTCAGTCCGTTTGGAGATAGTGTTAGTATCAGTGCAAGATAGGTGCACGGTTTGTGCCAAACGTACCATAGGATCAGAAATCGTTTTGGACGCACCCGATGGTACTCCTAGGTGACGAGGCTCAAGTGGAATCTTGTTTCGGTCCGTTTGGAGATAGTGTTAGTATCAGTGCAAGATAGGTGCATGGTTTGTGCCAAATGTACCATAGGATCAGAATTCGTTTTGGACGCACCCGATGGTACTCCTAGGTGACGAGGCTCAAGTGGAATCTTGTTTCGGTCCGTTTGGAGATAGTGTTAGTATTAGTGCAGGATAGGTGCACGGTTTGTTCCAAACAAGGCTGGGAAATAATTTTGACCGCACTCGATAGAACTCCTAGGTGACGAGGCTTAAGTGGAATCTCGTTTCGGTCTGTTTGGATATAGTGTTAGTATTAGTGCAAGATAGGTGCACAGTCTGTGCCAAACGTATCATAGGCTCAGAAATTGTTTTGGACGCACCCGATGGTACTCCTAGGTGACAAGGCTCAAGTGGAATCTTGTTTCGGTCCGTTTGGAGATAGTGTTAGTATTAGTGCAAGATAGGTGCATGGTTTGTTCCAAACAAGGCTCGGAAATCATTTTGACCGCACCCAATAGAACTCCTAGGTGACGAGGCTCAAGTGGAATCTCGTTTTGGTCCGTTTGGATATAGTGTTAGTATTAGTGCAAGAAAGGTGCACGGTCTATGCCAAACGTACCATAGGCTCAAAAATCATTTTGGACGCACCCGATGGTACTCCTAGGTGACGAGGCTCAAGTGGAATCTTGTTTCGGACTGTTTGGAGATAGTGTTAGTATCAGTGCAAGACAGGTGCACGGTTTGTGCCTAATGTACCATAGGCTCAGAAATCGTTTTGGACGCACCCAATGGAACTCCTAGGTGATGAGGCTCAAGTGGAATTTTGTTTCGGTGCGTTTGCAGGTAGTGTTAGTATCAGTGCAAGATAGGTGCACGGTTTGTGCTAACCAAGGCTCGGAAATCATTTTGGAAGCACCCGATAGAACTCCTAGGTGACGAGGCTCAAGTGGAATCTTATTTCGGTCTATTTGGAGTTAGTGTTAGTATTAGTGCAAGATAGGTGCATGGTTTGTTCCAAACAAGGCTCGGAAATCATTTTGACCGCACCCAATAGAACTCCTAGGTGATAAGGCTGAAGTGGAATCTCGTTTCAGTCTATTTGGATATAGTGTTCGTATTAGTGCAAGATACGAGCACGGTTTGTGCCTAATGTACCATAGGCTCAGAAATCGTTTTGGATTTACCCGATGGAACTCCTAGGTGACGAGGCTCAAGTGGAATCTTGTTTTTGTCCGTTTGGAGATAGTGTTAGTATCAGTGCAAGAGAGGTGCACGGTTTGTGCCAAACGTACCATAGGATCAGAAATCGTTTTGGACGCAACCGATGGTACTCCTAGGTGACGAGGCTCAAGTGGAATCTTGTTTTTGTCCGTTTGGAGATAGTGTTAGTATCAGTGCAAGAGAGGTGCACGGTTTGTGCCAAACGTACCATAGGATCAAAAATCGTTTTGGACGCACTCGATGGTACTCCTAGGTGACGAGGCTCAAGTGGAATCTTGTTTTTGTCCGTTTGGAGATAGTGTTAGTATCAGTGCAAGAGAGGTGCACGGTTTGTGCCAAATGTATCATAGGATCAGAAATCGTTTTGGACGCACCCAATGGTACTCCTAGGTGACGAGGCTCAAGTGGAATCTTGTTTTGGTCCGTTTGGAGATAGTGTTAGTATCAGTGCAAGATAGGTGCATGGTTTGTGCCAAACGTACCATAGGATCAGAAATCGTTTTGGACGCACCCGTTGGTACTCCTAGATGATGAGGCTCAAGTGGAATCTTGTTTCAATCTGTTTGGAGTTAGTTTTAGTATTAGTGCAAGATAGGTGCGCGGTTTGTTCCAAACAAGGCTCGGAAATCATTTTGACCGCACCCGATAGAACTCCTAGGTGACAAGGCTGAAGTGGAATCTCATTTTGGTCTATTTGGATATAGTGTTCGTATTAGTGCAAGATTGGTGCACGGTTTGTGCCTAATGTACCATAGGCTTAGAAATCGTTTTGGATGCACCCGATGGAACTCCTAGGTGACGAGGCTCAAGTGGAATCTTGTTTCAGTCCGTTTAGAGATAGTGTTAGTATTAGTGCAAGATAGGTGCACGATTTGTGCCAAACGTACCATAGGATCAGAAATCGTTTTGGACGCACCTGATAGTACTCCTAGGTGATGAGGCTCAAGTGGAATCTAGTTTCGGTCCGTTTGGAGATAGTGTTAGTATTAGTGCAAGATAGGTGCATGGTTTGTGCCAAACGTACCATAGGATCAAAAATCATTTTAGACGCACCCGATGGTACTCCTAGGTGACGAGGCTCAAGTGGAATCTTGTTTTGGTCCATTTGGAGATAGTGTTAGTATTAGTGCAAGACAGGTGCACGGTTTCTTCTAAACAAGGCTCAGAAATCATTTTGACCACACCCGATAGAACTCCTAGGTGACGAGGCTCAAGTGAAATCCCATTTTGGTCCGTTTGGATATAGTGTTAGTATTAGTGCAAGAAAGGTGCACGGTTTGTGCCAAACATACCATAGGCTCAGAAATCGTTTTGGACGCACCCTATGGTACTCCTAGGTGACGAGGCTCAAGTGGAATCTTGTTCCGTTCCGTTTGGAGATAGTGTTAGTATCAGTGCAAGATAGGTGCACGGTTTGTGCCAAAGAAGGCTCGGAAATCATTTTGGAAGCAACCGATGGATCTCGTAGATGACGAGGCTTAAGTGGAATCTTGTTTCGGCCGTTTGGAGTTAGTGTTAGTATTAGTGCAAGATATTTGCATGGTTTGTTCCAAACAAGGCTTAGAAATCATTTTGACCGCACCCGATAGAACTCCTAGGTGACGAGGCTCAAGTGAAATCTCGTTTCGGTCCATTTGGAGATAGTGTTAGTATTAGTGCAAGACAGGTGCATGGTTTCTTCTAAACAAGGCTCAGAAATCATTTTGACCACACCTGATAGAACTCCTAGGTGACGAGGCTCAAGTGAAATCCCATTTTGGTCCGTTTGGATATAGTGTTAGTTTTAGTGCAAGATATGTGCATGGTTTGTGCCTAATATACCATAGGCTCAGAAATCATTTTGGACGCACCCGATGGAACTCCTAGGTGACGAGGCTCAAGTGGAGTCTTGTTTCAGTCCGTTTGGAGATAGTGTTAGTCTCAATGAAAGAAAGGTGCACGGTTTGTGCCAAACAAGGCTCGGAAATCATTTCAGAAGCACTCGATAGAACTCCTAGGTGATGAGGCTCAAGTGGAATCTTGTTTCAGTTCGTTTGGAGATAGTATTAGTATTAGTGCAAGATAAGTGCACGGTTTGTTCCAAACAAGGCTCGGAAATCATTTTGACCGCACCCGATAGAAGTCCTAGGTGACGAGGCTCAAGTGGAATCTCGTTTCGGTCCGTTTGGATATAGTGTTAGGATTAGTGCAAGATAGGTGCATGGTTTGTGTCAAACGTACCATGGGATCAAAAATCATTTTGGACGCACCCGATGGTACTCCTAGGGGACGAGGCTCAAGTGGAATCTTGTTTTAGTTCGTTTGGAGATAGTGTTAGTATTAGTGCAATATAGGTGCACGGTTTGTGCCAAACGTACCATAGGATCAAAAATCATTTTAGACGCACCCGATGGTACTCCTAGGTGACGAGGCTCAAGTGGAATCTTGTTTCGGTCCATTTGGAGATAGTGTTAGTATTAGTGCAAGACAGGTGCACGGTTTCTTCTAAACAAGGCTCAGAAATCATTTTGACCACACCCGATAGAACTCCTAGGTGACGAGGCTCAAGTGAAATCCCATTTTGGTCCGTTTGGATATAGTGTTAGTATTAGTGCAAGAAAGGTGCACGGTTTGTGCCAAACATACCATAGGCTCAGAAATCGTTTTGGACGCACCCTATGGTACTCCTAGGTGACGAGGCTCAAGTGGAATCTTGTTCCGTTCCGTTTGGAGATAGTGTTAGTATCAGTGCAAGATAGGTGCACGGTTTGTGCCAAACAAGGCTCAGAAATCATTTCGGAAGCAACCGATGGATCTCGTAGATGACAAGGCTTAAGTGGAATCTTGTTTCGGCCGTTTGGAGTTAGTGTTAGTATTAGTGCAAGATATTTGCATGGTTTGTTCCAAACAAGGCTTAGAAATCATTTTGACCGCACCCGATAGAACTCCTAGGTGACGAGGCTCAAGTGAAATCTCGTTTCGGTCCATTTGGAGATAGTGTTAGTATTAGTGCAAGACAGGTGCACGGTTTCTTCTAAACAAGGCTCAGAAATCATTTTGACCACACCCGATAGAACTCCTAGGTGACGAGGCTCAAGTGAAATCCCATTTTGGTCCGTTTGGATATAGTGTTAGTTTTAGTGCAAGATATGTGCATGGTTTGTGCCTAATATACCATAGGCTCAGAAATCATTTTGGACGCACCCGATGGAACTCCTAGGTGACGAGGCTCAAGTGGAGTCTTGTTTCAGTCCGTTTGGAGATAGTGTTAGTCTCAATGAAAGAAAGGTGCACGGTTTGTGCCAAACAAGGCTCGGAAATCATTTCAGAAGCACTCGATAGAACTCCTAGGTGATGAGGCTCAAGTGGAATCTTGTTTCAGTTCGTTTGGAGATAGTATTAGTATTAGTGCAAGATAAGTGCAAGGTTTGTTCCAAACAAGGCTCGGAAATCATTTTGACCGCACCCGATAGAAGTCCTAGGTGACGAGGCTCAAGTGGAATCTCGTTTCGGTCCGTTTGGATATAGTGTTAGGATTAGTGCAAGATAGGTGCATGGTTTGTGTCAAACGTACCATGGGATCAAAAATCATTTTGGACGCACCCGATGGTACTCCTAGGGGACGAGGCTCAAGTGGAATCTTGTTTTAGTTCGTTTGGAGATAGTGTTAGTATTAGTGCAATATAGGTGCACGGTTTGTGCCAAACAAGTCTCGGAAATCATTTCGGAAGCACCTGATGGAACTCCTAGATGATGAGGCTCAAGTGGAATCTTGTTTCGGTCTGTTTAGAGATAGTGTTGGTATTAGTGCTAGACAGGTGCACGGTTTGTTCCAAACAAGGCTCGAAAATCATTTTGACCGCACCCAATAGAACTCCTAGGTGACGAGGCTCAAATGGAATCCTGTTTCGGTCCATTTGGAGATAGTGTTTGTATCAGTGCAAGATAGGTGCACGGTTTGTGTCAAACGTACCATAGGATCAGAAATCATTTTGGACGCACCTGATGGTACTCCTAGGTGACGAGGCTCAAGTGGAATCTTGTTTTGGTCCGTTTGGAGATAGTGTTAGTATCAGTGCAAGATAGGTGCATGGTTTGTGCTAAACGTACCATAGGATCAGAAATCGTTTTGGACGCACCCGATGGTACTCCTAGATGACGAGGCTCAAGTGGAATCTTTTTTTGATCTGTTTGGAGTTAGTGTTAGTATTAGTGCAAGATAGGTGCATGGTTTGTTCCAAACAAGGCTCGGAAATCATTTTGACTGGACCTGATAGAACTCCTAGGTGACAAGGCTGAAGTGGAATCTCGTTTTGGTCTATTTGGATATAGTGTTCGTATTAGTGCAAGATAGGTGCATGGTTTGTGCCTAATGTAACCATAGGCTCAGAAATCGTTTTGGATGCACCCGATGGAACTCCTAGGTGACGAGGCTCAAGTGGAATCTTGTTTCAGTCCGTTTGGAGATAGTGTTAGTATCAGTGCAAGATAGGTGCACGGTTTGTTCCAAACGTACCATAGGATTAGAAATCGTTTTGGATGCACCCGATGGTACTCCTAGGTGACGAGGCTCAAGTGGAATCTTGTTTCGGTCCGTTTGGAGATAGTAATAGTATCAGTGCAAGATAGGTGCATGGTTTGTGCTAAACATACCATAGGATCAGAAATCATTTTGGACACACCCGATGGTACTCCTGGTTGACGAGGCTCAAGTGGAATCTTGTTTCGGTCCGTTTGGAGATAGTGTTAGTATTAGTGCAAGACAGGTGCACGGTTTCTTCTAAACAAGGCTCAGAAATCATTTTGACCGCACCCGATAGAACTCCTAGGTGACGAGGCTCAAGTGAAATCCCATTTCGGTCCGTTTGGATATAGTGTTAGTATTAGTGCAAGACAGGTGCATGGTTTGTGCCAAACATACCATAGGATCAGAAATCATTTTGGACGCACCCGATGGTACTCCTAGGTGACGAGGCTCAAGTGGAATCTTGTTTTGGTCCGTTTGGAGATAGTGTTAGTATTAGTGCAAGACAGGTGCACGGTTTGTTCCAAACAAGGCTCAGAAATCATTTTGACCGCACCTGATAGAACTCCAAGGTGACGAGGCTCAAGTGGAATCTTGTTTCGGTCCGTTTGGAGATAGTGTTAGTATCAGTGCAAGATAGGTGCACGGTCTGTGCCAAACGTACCATAGGATCAGAAATCATTTTAGACGCACCTGATGGAACTCCTAGGTGACGAGGCTAAAGTGGAATCTTGTTTCGGTCCGTTTGGAGATAGTGTTAGTATCAGTGCAAGATAGGTGCACGGTTTGTGCCAAACGTACCATAGGATCAGAAATCATTTTGGACGCACCCGATGGTACTCCTAGGTGACGAGGCTCAAGTGGAATCTTGTTTCGGTCCGTTTGGAGATAGTGTTAGTATTAGTGCAAGACAGGTGCACGGTTTGTTGCAAACAAGGCTCAGAAATCATTTTGACCACACTCGATAGAACTCCTAGGTGATGAGGCTCAAGTGGAATCTCATTTTGGTCCGTTTGGATATAGTGTTAGTATTAGTGCAAGATAGGTGCACGGTCTGTGCCAAACGTACCATAGGCTCAGAAATCGTTTTGGACACACCCGATGGTACTCCTAGTTGACGAGGCTCAAGTGGAATCTTGTTTCAGTCCGTTTGGAGATAGTGTTAGTATTAGTGCAAGATAGGTGCACGGTTTGTTCCAAACAAGGCTCGGAAATCATTTTGACCGCACCCGATAGAACTCCAAGGTGACGAGGGTCAAGTGGAATCTCATTTCGGTCTGTTTGGATATAGTGTTAGTATTAGTGCAAGAAAGGTGCACGGTCTATGCCAAACGTACCATAGGCTCAGAAATCATTTTGGACGCACCCGATGGTACTCCTAGGTGACGAGGCTCAAGAGGAATCTTATTTCGGACTGTTTGGAGATAGTGTTAGTATCAGTGCAAGATAGGTGCACGGTTTGTGCCTAATGTTCCATAGGCTCAGAAATCATTTTGGACGCACGCAATAGAACTCCTAGGTGATGAGGCTCAAGTGGAATTTTGTTTCGGTGCGTTTGCAGACAGTGTTAGTATCAGTGCAAGATAGGTGCACGGTTTGTGCCAACCAAGGCTCGGAAATCATTTTGTAAGCACCCGATAGAACTCCTAGGTGACGAGGCTCAAGTGGAATCTTATTTCGGTCTGTTTGGAGTTAGTGTTAGTATTAGTGGAAGATAGGTGCATGGTTTGTTCCAAACAAGGCTCAGAAATCATTTTGACCGCACCCGATAGAACTCCTAGGAGACAAGGCTGAATTGGAATCTCGTTTCGGTCTATTTGGATATAGTGTTCGCATTAGTGCAAGATAGGAGCACGGTTTGTGCCTAATGTACCATAGGCTCAGAAATCGTTTTGGATGCACCCGATGGAACTCCTAGGTGACGAGGCTCAAGTGGAATCTTGTTTTTGTCCGTTTGGAGATAGTGTTAGTATCAGTGCAAGAGAGGTGCATGGTTTGTGCCAAACGTACCATCGGATCAGAAATCGTTTTGGACGCACCCGATGGTACTCCTAGGTGACGAGGCTCAAGTGGAATCTTGTTTTTGTCCGTTTGGAGATAGTGTTAGTATCAGTGCAAGAGAGGTGCACGGTTTGTGCCAAACGTACCATAGGATCAGAAATCGTTTTGGACGCACCCGATGGTACTCCTAGGTGACGAGGCTCAAGTGGAATCTTGTTTCGGTCCGTTTGGAGATAGTGTTAGTATCAGTGCAAGATAGGTGCATGGTTTGTGCCAAACGTACCATAGGATCAGAAATCATTTTGGACGCACCCGATGGTACTCCTAGATGACGAGGCTCAAGTGGAATCTTGTTTCGATCTGTTTGGAGTTAGTTTTAGTATTAGTGCAAGATAGGTGCGCGGTTTGTTCCAAACAAGGCTCGGAAATCATTTTGACCGCACCCGATAGAACTCCTAGGTGACAAGGCTGAAGTGGAATCTCATTTTGGTCTATTTGGATATAGTGTTCGTATTAGTGCAAGATAGGTGCACGGTTTGTGCCTAATGTACCATAGGCTTAGAAATCGTTTTGGATGCATCCGATGGAACTCCTAGGTGACGAGGCTCAAGTGGAATCTTGTTTTAGTCCATTTAGAGATAGTGTTAGTATCAGTGCAAGATAGGTGCACGATTTGTGCCAAACGTACCATAGGATCAGAAATCATTTTGGACGCACCTGATAGTACTCCTAGGTGACGAGGCTCAAGTGGAATCTAGTTTTGGTCCGTTTGGAGATAGTGCTAGTATTAGTGCAAGATAGGTGCATGGTTTGTGCCAAACGTACCATAGGATCAAAAATCGTTTTGGACGCACCCGATGGTACTCCTAGGTGACGAGGCTCAAGTGGAATCTTGTTTCGGTCCATTTAGAGATAGTGTTAGTATTAGTGCTAGACAGGTGCATGGTTTGTTCCAAACAAGGCTCGGAAATCATTTTGACCGCACCCGATAGAACTCCTAGGTGACGAGGCTCAAGTGGAATCTCATTTTGGTCCGTTTGGATATAGTGTTAGGATTAGTGCAAGATAGGTGCACGGTTTGTGTCAAACGTACCATGGGATCAAAAATCACTTTGGACGCACCCGATGGTACTCCTAGGGGACGAGGCTCAAGTGGAATCTTGTTTCAGTCCGTTTGGAGATAGTGTTAGTATTAGTGCAATATAGGTGCACGGTTTGTGCCAAACAAGTCTCGGAAATCATTTCAGAAGCACCTGATGGAACTCCTAGATGACGAGGCTCAAGTGGAATCTTGTTTCGGTCCGTTTAGAGATAGTGTTAGTATTAGTGCTAGACAGGTGCACGGTTTGTTCCAAACAAGGCTCGGAAATCATTTTGACCGTACCCAATAGAACTCCTAGGTGACGAGGCTCAAGTGGAATCTTGTTTCAGTCCATTTGGAGATAGTGTTTGTATCAGTGCAAGATAGGTGCACGGTTTGTGCCAAACATACCATAGGATCAGAAATCATTTTGGACGCACCCGATGGTACTCCTAGGTGACGAGGCTCAAGTGGAATCTTGTTTCGGTCCGTTTGGAGATAGTGTTAGTATTAGTGCAAGACAGGTGCACGGTTTCTTCCAAACAAGGCTCAGAAATCATTTTGACCGCACCCCATAGAACTCCAAGGTGACGAGGCTCAAGTGGAATCTTGTTTTGGTCCGTTTGGAGATAGTGTTAGTATCAGTGCAAGATAGGTGCACGGTCTGTGCCAAATGTACCATAGGATCAGAAATCATTTTGGACGCACCTGATGGTACTCCTAGGTGATGAGGCTCAAGTGGAATCTTGTTTTGGTCCGTTTGGAGATAGTGTTAGTATCAGTGCAAGATAGGTGCACGGTTTGTGCCAAACGTACCATAGGATCAGAAATCATTTTGGACGCACCCGATGGTACTCCTAGGTGACGAGGCTCAAGTGGAATCTTGTTTCGGTCCGTTTGGAGATAGTGTTAGTATTAGTGCAAGATAGGTGCACGGTTTGTTGCAAACAAGGCTCAGAAATCATTTTGACCGCACTCGATAGAACTCCTAGGTGACGAGGCTCAAGTGGAATCTCATTTTGGTCCATTTGGATATAGTGTTAGTATTAGTGCAAGATAGGTGCACGGTCAGTGCCAAACGTACCATAGGCTCAGAAATCATTTTGGACGCACCCGATGGTACTCCTAGGTGACGAGGCTCAAGTGCAATCTTGTTTCGGTCTGTTTGGAGATAGTGTTAGTATTAGTGCAAGATAGGTGCACGGTTTGTTCCAAACAAGGCTCGGAAATCATTTTGACCGCACCCGATAGAAGTCCTAGGTGACGAGGGTCAAGTGGAATCTCGTTTCGGTCTATTTGGATATAGTGTTAGTATTAGTGCAAGAAAGGTGCACGGTCTGTGCCAAATGTACCATAGGCTCAGAAATCATTTTGGACGCACCCGATGGTACTCCTAGGTGACGAGGCTCAAGAGGAATCTTGTTTCGGACCGTTTGGAGATAGTGTTAGTATCAATGCAAGACAGGTGCACGGTTTGTGCCTAATGTACCATAGGCTCAGAAATTGTTTTGGACGCACCCAATGGAACTCCTAGGTGACGAGGCTCAAGTGGAATTTTGTTTCGATGCGTTTGGAGATAGTGTTAGTATCTGTGCAAGATAGGTGCACGGTTTGTGCCAACCGAGGCTTGGAAATCATTTTGGAAGCACCCGATAGAACTCCTAGGTGATGAGGCTCAAGTGGAATCTTGTTTCGGTCCGTTTGGAGTCAGTGTTAGTATTAGTGCAAGATAGGTGCACGGTTTGTTCCAAACAAGGCTCAGAAATCATTTTGACCGCACCCGATAGAACTCCTAGGTGACAAGGCTCAAGTGAAATCTCGTTTTGGTCTATTTGGATATAGTGTTCGTATTAGTGCAAGATAGGTGCACGGTTTGTGCCTAATGTACCATAGGCTCAGAAATCGTTTTGGGATGCACCCGATGGAACTCCAAGGTTGATGAGGCTTCAAGTGGAATCATCTCGTTTCGGTCCGTTTGGATATAGTGTTAGTATTAGTGCAAGATAGGTGCACGGTCTGTGGCCAAACGTACTATAAGGCTACAGAAAATCGTTTTGGACGCACCTGATGGTACTCCTAGGTGACAAGGCTCCTGTGGAAGCTTGTTTCGGTCCGTTTGGAGATAGTGTTAGTATTAGTGCAAGACAGGTGCACGGTTGTGTTCCAAACAAGGCTCGGAAAATCATTTTGACCCAGCACTCAATAGAACTCCTAGGTGACGAGGGCTCAAGTGGTGAATATCGTTTTGGTCTGTTTGGATATAGTGTTAGTATTAGTGCAAGATAGGTTGCACGGTCTGTGCCCAAAGATACCATAGGCTCAGAAATCGTTTTTGGACACACCCGGATGGTACTCCTAGGTGACAAGGCTCAAGTGGAATCTTGTTTCGGTCCGTTTGGAGATAGTGGTTTAGTAATTAGTGGCAAGATAGGTGCACGGTTTGTTCCAAACAAAGGCCTTTGGAAATCATTTTGACCGCACCAGGTAGAACTCCTAAGGTGACGAGGCTCAAGTACAATCTCGTTTCGGTCCATTTGGATATAGTGTTAGTATTAGTGCAAGAAGGTGCACGGTCTGTGCCAAACGTACCATAGGCTCAGAAATCATTTTGGACGCACCCGATGGTACTCCTAGGTGGCGAGGCTCAAGTGGAATCTTGTTTCGGACCGTTTGGAGATTGTGTTAGTATCAGTGCAAGACAGGTGCACGATTTGTGCCTAATGTACCACAGGCTTAGAAATCATTTTGGACGCACCCAATGAAACTCCTAGGTGACGAGGCTCAAGTGGAATTTTGTTTCGGTGCGTTTGGAGATAGTGTTAGTATCAGTGCAAGATAGGTGCACGGTTTGTGCCAACCAAGGCTCGGAAATCATTTCGGAAGCACCCGATAGAACTCCTAGGTGACGAGGCTCAAGTGGAATCTTGTTTCGGTCCATTTGGAGTTAGTGGTAGTATTATTGCAAGATAGGTGCACGGTTTGTTCCAAACAAGGCTCGGAAATCATTTTGATCGCATCCGATAGAACTCCTAGGTGACAAGGCTCAAGTGGAATCTCGTTTCGGTCTGTTTGGATATAGAGTTCGTATTAGTGCAAGAGAGGTGCACGGTTTGTGCCTAATGTACAATAGGCTCAGAAATCATTTTGGATGCACCCGATGGAACTCCTAGGTGACGAGGCTCAGGTGGAATTTTGTTTCGGTGCGTTTGGAGATAGTGTTAGTATCAGTGCAAGATAGGTGCACGGCTTGTGCCAACCAAGGCTCAGAAATCATTTTGGAAGCACCCGATAGAACTCCTAGGTGACGAGGCTCGAGTGGAATCTTGTTTCGGTCCATTTGGAGTTAGTGTTAGTATTATTGCAAGATAGGTGCACGATTTGTCCCGAACAAGGCTCAGAAATCATTTTGACCGCACCCGATAGAACTCCTAGGTGACAAGGCTCAAGTGGAATCTCGTTTCGGTTTGTTTGGATATAGTGTTCGTATTAGTGCAAGATAGGTGCACGGTTTGTGCCTAATGTGCCATAGGCTCAGAAATCATTTTGGATGCACCCGATGGAACTCCTAGGTGACGAGGCTCAAGTGGAATCTTGTTTTGGTCCGTTTGGAGATAGTGTTAGTATCAGTGCAAGATAGGTGCACGGTTTGTGCCAAACATACCATAGGATCAAAAATCATTTTAGACGCACCCGATGGTACTCCTAGGTGACGAGGCTCAAGGGGAATCTTGTTTCAGTCCATTTGGAGATCGTGTTAGTATCAGTGCAAGATAGGTGCACGGTTTGTGCCAAACGTACCATAGGATCAGAAATCGTTTTGGACGCACCCGATGGTACTCCTAGGTGACGAGGCTCAAGTGGAATCTTGTTTCAGTCCGTTTGGAGATAGTGTTAGTATTAGTGCAAGACAGGTGCACGGTTTGTTGCAAACAAGGCTCAGAAATCATTTTGACCGCACTCGATAGAACTCCTAGGTGATGAGGCTCAAGTGGAATCTCATTTTGGTCCGTTTGGATATAGTGTTAGTGTTAGTGCAAGACAGGTGCACGGTTTCTTCTAAACAAGGCTCAGAAATCATTTTGACCGCACCTGAAAGAACTCCTAGGTGACGAGGCTCAAGTGAAATCTCATTTCGGTCCGTTTGGATATAGTGTTAGTATTAGTGCAAGACAGGTGCACGGTTTGTGCCAAACATACCATAGCCTCAGAAATCGTTTTGGACGCACCCTATGGTACTCCTAGGTGACGAGGCTCAAGTGGAATCTTGTTTTGGTCCATTTGGAGATAGTGTTAGTATCAGTGCAAGATAGGTGCATGGTTTGTGCCAAACAAGGCTCGGAAATCATTTCGGAAGCAACCGATGGATCTCGTAGATGACAAGGCTTAAGTGGAATCTTGTTTTGGCCGTTTGGAGTTAGTGTTAGTATTAGTGCAAGATATTTGCATGGTTTGTTCCAAACAAGGCTTATAAATCATTTTGACCGCACCCGATAGAACTCCTACGTGACGAGGCTCAAGTGAAATCTCGTTTCGGTCCGTTTGGATATAGTGTTAGTTTTAGTGCAAGATAGGTGCATGGTTTGTGCCTAATGTACCATAGGCTCAGAATCATTTTGGACACACCCGATGGAACTCCTAGGTGACGAGGCTCAAGTGGAATCTTGTTTCAGTCCATTTGGAGATAGTGTTAGTATCAATGAAAGATAGGTGCACGGTTTGTGCCAAACAAGGCTCGGAAATCATTTCAGAAGCACCCGATAGAACTCCTAGGTTATGAGGCTCAAGTGGAATCTTGCTTCAGTCCGTTTGGAGATAGTATTAGTATTAGTGCAAGATAAGTGCACGGTTTGTTCCAAACAAGGCTCGGAAATCATTTTGACCACACCCGATAGAACTCCTAGGTGACGAGGCTCAAGTGGAGTCTCGTTTCGGTCCGGTTGGATATAGTGTTAGGATTAGTGCAAGATAGGTGCACGGTTTGTGTCAAACATACCATAGGATCAAAAATTATTTTGGACGCACCCGATGGTACTCCTAGGTGACGAGGCTCAAGTGGAATCTTGTTTCAGTCCGTTTGGAGATAGTGTTAGTATTAGTGCAATATAGGTGCACGGTTTGTGCCAAACAAGTCTCGGAAATCATTTTGGAAGCACCCGATGGAACTCCTAGATGACGAGGCTCAAGTGGAATCTTGTTTCGGTCCGTTTAGATATAGTGTTAGTATTAGTGCTAGACAGGTGCACGGTTTGTTCCAAACAAGGCTCGGAAATCATTTTGACCGCACCCGATAGAACTCCAAGGTGACGAGGCTCAAGTGGAATCTTGTTTCGGTCCGTTTGGAGATAGTGTTAGTATCAGTGCAAGATAGGTGCACGGTTTGTGTCAAACGTCCCATAGGATCAGAAATCATTTTGGACGCACCCGATGGTACTCCTAGGTGACGAGGCACAAGTGGAATCTTGTTTCGGTCTATTTGGAGATAGTGTTAGTATCAGTGCAAGATAGGTGCACGGTTTGTGCCAAACGTACCATAGGATCAGAAATCGTTTTGGACGCACCCGATGGTACTCCTAGGTGACGAGGCTCAAGTGGAATCTTGTTTTGGACCGTTTGGAGATAGTGTTAGTATCAATGCAAGACAGGTGCACGGTTTGTGCCTAATGTACCATAGGCTCAGAAATTGTTTTGGACGCACCCAATGGAACTCCTAGATGACGAGGCTCAAGTGGAATTTTGTTTCGATGCGTTTGGACATAGTGTTAGTATCTGTGCAAGATAGGTGCACGGTTTGTGCCAACCGAGGCTTGGAAATCATTTTGGAAGCACCCGATAGAACTCCTAGGTGATGAGGCTCAAGTGGAATCTTGTTTCGGTCCGTTTGGAGTCAGTGTTAGTATTAGTGCAAGAAAGGTGCACGGTTTGTTCCAAACAAGGCTCAGAAATCATTTTGACCGCACTCGATAGAACTCCTAGGTGACAAGGCTCAAGTGAAATCTTGTTTTGGTCTATTTGGATATAGTGTTCGTATTAGTGCAAGATAGGTGCACGGTTTGTGCCTAATGTACCATAGGCTCAGAAATCGTTTTGGATGCACCCGATGGAACTCCAAGGTGATGAGGCTCAAGTGGAATCTTGTTTCGGTCCGTTTGGATATAGTGTTAGTATTAGTGCAAGATAGGTGCACGGTCTGTGCCAAACGTACCATAGGCTCAGAAATCGTTTTGGACGCACCTAATGTTACTCCTAGGTGACAGGGCTCCAGTGGAATCTTGTTTCGGTCCGTTTGGAGATAGTGTTAGTATTAGTGCAAGACAGGTGCACGGTTTGTTCCAAACAAGGCTCGGAAATCATTTTGACCGCACTCAATAGAACTCCTAGGTGACGAGGCTCAAGTGGAATATCGTTTTGGTCTGTTTGGATATAGTGTTAGTATTAGTGCAAGATAGGTGCACGGTCTGTGCCAAACATACCATAGGCTCAGAAATCGTTTTGGACACACCCGATGGTACTCCTAGGTGACAAGGCTCAAGTGGAATCTTGTTTCCGTCCGTTTGGAGATAGTGTTAGTATTAGTGCAAGATAGGTGCACGGTTTGTTCCAAACAAGGCTTGGAAATCATTTTGACCGCACCCGATAGAACTCCTAGGTGACGAGGCTCAAGTACAATCTCGTTTCGGTCCGTTTGGAGATAGTGTTAGTATCAGTGCAAGATAGGTGCACGGTTTGTGCCAAACGTACCATAGGCTCAGAAATCATTTTGGACGCACCCGATGGTACTCCTAGGTGGCGAGGCTCAAGTGGAATCTTGTTTCGGACCGTTTGGAGATTGTGTTAGTATCAGTGCAAGACAGGTGCACGATTTGTGCCTAATGTACCACAGGCTTAGAAATCATTTTGGACGCACCCAATGAAACTCCTAGGTGACAAGGCTCAAGTGGAATTTTGTTTCGGTGCGTTTGGAGATAGTGTTAGTATCAGTGCAAGATAGGTGCACGGTTTGTGCCAACCAAGGCTCGGAAATCATTTCGGAAGCACCCGATAGAACTCCTAGGTGACGAGGCTCAAGTGGAATCTTGTTTCGGTCCATTTGGAGTTAGTGTTAGTATTATTGCAAGATAGGTGCACGGTTTGTTCCAAACAAGGCTCAGAAATCATTTTGACCGCACCCGATAGAACTCCTAGGTGACAAGGCTCAAGTGGAATCTCGTTTCGGTCTGTTTGGATATAGAGTTCGTATTAGTGCAAGATAGGTGCACGGTTTGTGCCTAATGTACCATAGGCTCAGAAATCATTTTGGATGCACCCGATGGAACTCCTAGGTGACGAGGCTCAAGTGCAATTTTGTTTCGGTGCGTTTGGAGATAGTGTTAGTATCAGTGCAAGATAGGTGCACGGTTTGTGCCAACCAAGGCTCAGAAATCATTTTGGAAGCACCCGATAGAACTCCTAGGTGACGAGGCTCGAGTGGAATCTTGTTTCGGTCCATTTGGAGTTAGTGTTAGTATTATTGCAAGATAGGTGCACGGTTTGTCCCGAACAAGGCTCAGAAATCATTTTGACCGCACCCGATAGAACTCCTAGGTGACAAGGCTCAAGTGGAATCTCGTTTCGGTTTGTTTGGATATAGTGTTCGTATTAGTGCAAGATAGGTGCACGGTTTGTGCCTAATGTGCCATAGGCTCAGAAATCATTTTGGATGCACCCGATGGAACTCCTAGGTGACGAGGCTCAAGTGGAATCTTGTTTTGGTCCGTTTGGAGATAGTGTTAGTATCAGTGCAAGATAGGTGCACGGTTTGTGCCAAACATACCATAGGATCAAAAATCATTTTAGACGCACCCGATGGTACTCCTAGGTGACGAGGCTCAAGGGGAATCTTGTTTCAGTCCGTTTGGAGATCGTGTTAGTATCAGTGCAAGATAGGTGCACGGTTTGTGCCAAACGTACCATAGGATCAGAAATCGTTTTGGACGCACCCTATGATACTCCTAGGTGACGAGGCTCAAGTGGAATCTTGTTTCGGTCCGTTTGGAGATAGTGTTAGTATTAGTGCAAGACAGGTGCACGGTTTCTTCTAAACAAGGCTCAGAAATCATTTTGACCGCACCTGAAAGAACTCCTAGGTGACGAGGCTCAAGTGAAATCTCATTTCGGTCCGTTTGGATATAGTGTTAGTATTAGTGCAAGACAGGTGCACGGTTTGTGCCAAACATACCATAGGCTCAGAAATCATTTTGGACGCACCCTATGGTACTCCTAGGTGACGAGGCTCAAGTGGAATCTTGTTTTGGTCCATTTGGAGATAGTGTTAGTATCAGTGCAAGATAGGTGCATGGTTTGTGCCAAACAAGGCTCAGAAATCATTTCGGAAGCAACCGATGGATCTCGTAGATGACGAGGCTTAAGTGGAATCTTGTTTCGGCCGTTTGGAGTTAGTGTTAGTATTAGTGCAAGATATTTGCATGGTTTGTTCCAAACAAGGCTTATAAATCATTTTGACCGCACCTGATAGAACTCCTACGTGACGAGGCTCAAGTGAAATCTCGTTTCGGTCCGTTTGGATATAGTGTTAGTTTTAGTGCAAGATAGGTGCATGGTTTGTGCCTAATGTACCATAGGCTCAGAATCATTTTGGACACACCCGATGGAACTCCTAGGTGACGAGGCTCAAGTGGAATCTTGTTTCAGTCCATTTGGAGATAGTGTTAGTATCAATGAAAGATAGGTGCACGGTTTGTGCCAAACAAGGCTCAGAAATCATTTCAGAAGCACCCGATAGAACTCCTAGGTGATGAGGCTCAAGTGGAATCTTGCTTCAGTCTGTTTGGAGATAGTATTAGTATTAGTGCAAGATAAGTGCACGGTTTGTTCCAAACAAGGCTCGGAAATCATTTTGACCACACCCGATAGAACTCCTAGGTGACGAGGCTCAAGTGGAGTCTCGTTTCGGTCCGGTTGGATATAGTGTTAGGATTAGTGCAAGATAGGTGCACGGCTTGTGTCAAACGTACTATGGGATCAAAAATAATTTTGGACGCACCCGATGGTACTCCTAGGGGAGGAGGCTCAAGTGGAATCTTGTTTCAGTCTGTTTGGAGATAGTGTTAGTATTAGTGCAATATAGGTGCACGGTTTGTGCCAAACAAGTCTCGGAAATCATTTCGGAAGCACCCGATGGAACTCCTAGATGACGAGGCTCAAGTGGAATCTGGTTTCGGTCCGTTTAGAGATAGTGTTAGTATTAGTGCTAGACAGGTGCACGGTTTGTTCCAAACAAGGCTCGGAAATCATTTTGACCACACCCAATAGAACTCCTAGGTGATGCGGCTCAAGTGGAATCTTGTTTCAGTCCATTTGGAGATAGTGTTAGTATCAGTGCAAGATAGGTGCACGATTTGTGCTAAATGTACCATAGGATCAGAAATCATTTTGGACGCACCCGATGGTACTCCTAGGTGACGAGGCTCAAGTGGAATCTTGTTTCGGTCCGTTTGGAGATAGTGTTAGTATTAGTGCAAGATAGGTGCACGGTTTGTGCCAAACGTACCATAGGATCAGAAATCGTTTTGGACGCACTCGATGGTACTCCTAGGTGACGAGGCTCAAGTGGAATCTTGTTTCGTTCCGTTTGGAGATAGTGTTAGTATTAGTGCAAGACAGGTGCACGGTTTCTTCTAAACAAGGCTCAGAAATCATTTTGACCGCACCTTATAGAACTCCTAGTTGACGAGGCTCAAGTGAAATCTCATTTCAGTCCGTTTGGATATAGTGTTAGTATTAGTGCAAGACAGGTGCACGGTTTGTGCCAAACATACCATAGGCTCAGAAATCATTTTGGACGCACCCTATGGTACTCCTAGGTGACGAGGCTCAAGTGGAATCTTGTTTTGGTCCATTTGGAGATAGTGTTTGTATTAGTGCAAGATAGGTGCATGGTTTGTGCCAAACAAGGCTCGGAAATCATTTTGGAAGCAATCGATGGATCTCGTAGATCACGAGGCTTAAGTGGAATCTTGTTTTGGCCGTTTGGAGTTAGTGTTAGTATTATTGCAAGATATTTGCAGGGTTTGTTCCAAACAAGGCTTAGAAATCATTTTGACCGCACCTGATAGAACTCCTAGGTGACGAGGCTCAAGTGAAATCTTGTTTCGGTCCGTTTGGATATGGTGTTAGTTTTAGTGCAAGATAGGTGCATGGTTTGTGCCTATTGTACCATAGGCTCAGAATCGTTTTGGACACACCCGATGGAACTCCTAGGTGACGAGGCTCAAGTGGAATCTTGTTTCAGTCCATTTGGAGATAGTGTTGGTATCAATGAAAGATAGGTGCACAGTTTGTGCCAAACAAGGCTCAGAAATCATTTCAGAAGCACCCGATAGAACTCCTAGGTGATGAGGCTCAAGTGGAATCTTGCTTCAGTCCGTTTGGAGATAGTATTAGTATTAGTGCAAGATAAGTGCACGGTTTGTTCCAAACAAGGCTCGGAAATCATTTTGACCGCACCTGATAGAACTCCTAGGTGACGAGGCTCAAGTGGAATCTCATTTCGGTCCGGTTGGATATAGTGTTAGGATTAGTGCAAGATAGGTGCACGGTTTGTGTCAAACGTACTATGGGATCAAAAATCATTTTGGACGCACCCGATGGTACTCCTAGGGGACGAGGCTTAAGTGGAATCTTGTTTCAGTCCGTTTGGAGATAGTGTTAGTATTAGTGCAATATAGGTGCACGGTTTGTGCCAAACAAGTCTCGGAAATCATTTCGGAAGCACCCGATGGAACTCCTAGATGACGAGGCTCAAGTGGAATCTTGTTTCGGTCCGTTTAGAGATAGTGTTAGTATTAGTGCTAGACAGGTGCACGGTTTGTTCCAAACAAGGCTCGGAAATCATTTTGACCACACCCAATAGAACTCCAAGGTGACGAGGCTCAAGTGGAATCTTGTTTCAGTCCATTTGGAGATAGTGTTAGTATCGGTGCAAGATAGGTGCACGATTTGTGCTAAATGTACCATAGGATCAGAAATCATTTTGGACATACCCGATGGTACTCCTAGGTGACGAGGCTCAAGTGGAATCTTGTTTCGGTCCGTTTGGATATAGTGTTAGTATTAGTGCAAGACAGGTGCACGGTCTGTGCCAAACATACCATAGGCTCAGAAATCGTTTTGGACACACCCGATGGTACTCCTAGGTGATGAGGCTCAAGTGGAATCTTGTTTCGGTCCGTTTGGAGATAGTGTTAGTATTAGTGCAAGATAGGTGCACGGTTTGTTCCAAACAAGGCTTGGAAATCATTTTGACCACACCCGATAGAACTCCTAGGTGACGAGGCTCAAGTGGAATCTCGTTTCGGTCCGTTTGGATATAGTGTTAGTATTAGTGCAAGAAAGGTGCACGGTCTGTGCCAAACATACCATAGGCTCAGAAATCATTTTGGACGCACCTGATGGTACTCCTAGGTGGCGAGGCTCAAGTGGAATCTTGTTTCGGACTGTTTGGAGATAGTGTTAGTATCAGTGCAAGACAGGTGTACGGTTTGTGCCTAATGTACCATAGGCTCAGAAATCATTTTGGACGCACCCAATGAAACTCCTAGGTGACGAGGCTCAAGTGGAATCTTGTTTCGGTCCGTTTGGAGATAGTGTTAGTATCAATGAAAGATAGGTGCCCGGTTTGTGACAAACAAGGCTCGGAAATCATTTCAGAAGCACCCGATAGAACTCCTAGGTGATGAGGCTCAAGTGGAATCTTGTTTCGGTCCGTTTGGAGATAGTATTAGTATTAGTGCAAGTTAAGTGCACGGTTTGTTCCAAACAGGGCTCAAAAATCATTTTGACCGCACCCGATAGAACTCCTAGGTGACAAGGCTCAAGTGGAATCTCGTTTTGGTCCGTTTGGATATAGTGTTAGGATTAGTGCAAGATAGGTGCACGGTTTGTGTCAAACGTACCATAGGATCAAAAATCATTTTGGACACACCCGATCGTACTCCTAGGTGATGAGGGTCAAGTGGAATCTTGTTTCAGTCCGTTTGGAGATAGTGTAAGTATTAGTGCAATATAGGTGCACGGTTTGTGCCAAACAAGTCTCGGAAATCATTTCGGAAGCACCCGATGGAACTCCTAGATGACGAGGCTCAAGTGGAATCTTGTTTCGGTCCGTTTAGAGATAGTGTTAGTATTAGTGCTAGACAGGTGCACGGTTTGTTCCAAACAAGGCTCGGAAATCATTTTGACCGCACCCGATAGAACTCCAAGGTGACGAGGCTCAAGTGGAATCTTGTTTCGGTCCGTTTGGAGATAGTGTTAGTATCAGTGCAAGATAGGTGCACGGTTTGTGCCAAACTTACCATAGGATCAGAAATCATTTTGGATGCACCCGATGGTACTCCTAGGTGACGAGGCTCAAGTGGAATCTTATTTCGGTCCGTTTGGAGATAGTGTTAATATCAGTGCAAGATAGGTGCACGGTTTGTGCCAAACGTACCATAGGATCAGAAATTGTTTTGGACGCACCCGATGGTACTCCTAGGTGACGAGGCTCAAGTGGAATCTTGTTTCGGTCCGTTTGGAGATAGTGTTAGTATTAGTGCAAGACAGGTGCACGGTTTGTTCCAAACAAGGCTCGGAAATCATTTTGACCGCACTTGATAGAACTCCTAGGTGATGAGGCTCAAGTGGAATCTCATTTCGGTCCGTTTGGATATAGTGTTAGTATTAGTGCAAGATAGGTGCACGGTCTATGCCAAACATACCATAGCCTCAGAAATCGTTTTGGACACACCCGATGGTACTCCTAGGTGACGAGGCTCAAGTGGAATCTTGTTTCGGTCCGTTTGGAGATAGTGTTAGTATTAGTGCAAGACAGGTGCACGGTTTGTTCCAAACAAGGCTTGGAAAACATTTTGACCGCACCCGATAGAACTCCTAGGTGACGAGGCTCAAGTGGAATCTTGTTTCGGTCCGTTTGGATATAGTGTTAGTATTAGTGCAAGAAAGGTGCACGGTCTGTGCCAAACGTACCATAGGCTCAGAAATCATTTTGGACGCACCCGATGGTACTCCTAGGTGATGAGGCTCAAGTGGAATCTTGTTTCGGACCATTTGGAGATAGTGTTAGTATCAGTGCAAGACAGGTGCATGGTTTGTGCCTAATGTACCATAGGCTCAGAAATCATTTTGGACGCACCCAATGAAACTCCTAGGTGACAAGGCTCAAGTGGAATTTTGTTTCGGTGCGTTTGGAGATAGTGTTAGTATCAGTGCAAGATAGGTGCATGGTTTGTGCCAACCAAGGCTCGGAAATCATTTCGGAAGCACCCGATAGAACTCCTAGGTGACGAGGCTCAAGTGGAATCTTGTTTTGGTCTGTTTGGAGTTAGTGTTAGTATTAGTGCAAGATAGGTGCACGGTTTGTTCCAAACAAGGCTTGGAAATCATTTTGACCGCACCCGATAGAACTCCTAGGTGGCAACGCTGAAGTGGAATCTTGTTTCGGTCTATTTGGATATAGTGTTTGTATTAGTGCAAGATAGGTGCACGGTTTGTGCCTAATATACCATAGGCTCAGAAATCATTTTGGATGCACCCGATAGAACTCCTAGGTGACGAGGCTCAAGTGGAATCTTGTTTTTGTCCGTTTGGAGATAGTGTTAGTATCAGTGCAAGAGAGGTGCACGGTTTGTGCCAAACGTACCATAGGATCAAAAATCATTTTGGACGCACCCGATGGTACTCCTAGGTGACGAGGCTCAAGTGGAATCTTGTTTCGGTCTGTTTGGAGTTAGTGTTAGTATTAGTGCAAGATAGGTGCACGGTTTGTTCCAAACAAGGCTCGGAAATCATTTTGACCGCACCCGATAGAACTCCTAGGTGACAAGGCTCAAGTGGAATCTTGTTTTGGTCTATTTGGATATAGTGTTCGTATTAGTGCAAGATAGGTGCACGGTTTGTGCCTAATGTACCATAGGCTCAGAAATCATTTTGGATGCACCCGATGGAACTTCTAGGTGACGAGGCTCAAGTGGAATTTTGTTTTGGTGCGTTTGGAGATAGTGTTAGTATCAGTGCAAGATAGGTGCACGGTTTGTGCCAACCAAGGCTCGGAAATCATTTTGGAAGCACCCGATAGAACTCCTAGGTGACGAGACTCAAGTGGAATCTTGTTCCGGTCCGTTTGGAGTTAGTGTTAGTATTATTGCAAGATAGGTGCACGGTTTGTCCCAAACAAGGCTCGGAAATCATTTTGACCGCACCCGATAGAACTCCTAGGTGACAAGGCTCAAGTGGAATCTCGTTTCGGTTTGTTTGGATATAGTGTTTGTATTAGTGCAAGATAGGTGCACGGTTTATGCCTAATGTACCATAGGCTCAGAAATCATTTTGGATGCACCCGATGGAACTCCTAGGTGACGAGGCTCAAGTGGAATCTTGTTTCGGTCTGTTTGGAGATAGTGATAGTATTAGTGCAAGACAGGTGCACGGTTTGTGCCAAACGTACCATAGGATCAGAAATCATTTTGGACGCACCCGATGGTACTCCTAGGTGACGAGGCTCCAGTGGAATCTTGTTTCGGTCTGTTTGGAGATAGTGTTAGTATCAGTGCAAGATAGGTGCACGGTTTGTGCCAAACGTACCATAGGATCAGAAATTGTTTTGGACGCACCCGATGGTACTCCTAGGTGATGAGGCTCAAGTGGAATCTTGTTTTGGTCCATTTGGAGATGGTGTTAGTATTAGTGCAAGACAGGTGCAGGGTTTCTTCTAAACAAGGCTCAGAAATCATTTTGACCGCACCCAATATAAGTCCTAGGTGACAATGCTCAAGTAAAATCTCATTTCGGTCCGTTTGGATATAGTGTTAGTATTAGTGCAAGACAGGTGCACAGTTTATGCCAAACATACCATAGGCTCAGAAATCGTTTTGGACGCACCCTATGGTACTCCTAGGTGACGAGGCTCAAATGGAATCTTGTTTCGGTCTGTTTGGAGATAGTGTTAGTATCAGTGCAAGATAGGTGCACGGTTTCTGCCAAACAAGGCTTGGAAATCATTTTGGAAGCAACCGAAGGATCTCGTAGATGACGAGGCTTAAGTGGAATCTTGTTTCGGCCGTTTGGAGTTAGTGTTAGTATTAGTGCAAGATATTTGCACGGTTTGTTCTAAACAAGGCTTATAAATCATTTTGACCGCACCCGATAGAGCTCCTAGGTGACGAGGCTCAAGTGAAATCTCGTTTCGGTCCATTTGGATATAGTGTTAGTTTTAGTGCAAGATAGGTGCATGGTTTGTGCCTAATGTACCATAGGCTCAGAAATCATTTTGGACGCACCCAATGGAACTCCTAGGTGACGAGGCTCAAGTGGAATCTTGTTTCAGTCCGTTTGGAGATAGTGTTAGTATCAATGAAAGATAGGTGCCCGGTTTGTGAGAAACAAGGCTCGGAAATCATTTCAGAAGCACCCGATAGAACTAGGTGATGAGGGTCAAGTGGAATCTTGTTTCAGTCCGTTTGGAGATAGTATTAGTATTAGTGCAAGATAAGTGCACGGTTTGTTCCAAACAAGGCTCAGAAATCATTTTGACCATGCCCGATAGAACTCCTAGGTGACGAGGCTCAAGTGGAATCTCGTTTTGGTCCGTTTGGATATAGTGTTAGGATTAGTGCAAGATAGGTGCACGGTTTGTGTCAAACGTACCATAGGATCAAAAATCATTTTGGACACACCCGATGGTACTCCTAGGTGACGAGGCTCAAGTGGAATCTTGTTTCAGTCTGTTTGTAGATAGTGTTAGTATTAGTGCAATATAGGTGCACGGTTTGTGCCAAACAAGTCTCGGAAATCATTTCGGAAGCACCCGACGGAACTCCTAGATGACGAGGCTCAAGTGGAATCTTGTTTCGGTCCGTTTAGAGATAGGGTTAGTATTAGTGCTAGACAGGTGCACGGTTTGTTCCAAACAAGGCTCGGAAATCATTTTGACCGCACCCAATAGAACTCCTAGGTGACCAGGCTCAAGTGGAATCTTGTTTCGGTCCTTTTGGAGATAGTGTTTGTATCAGTGCAAGATAGGTGCACGGTTTGTGCCAAACGTACCATAGGATCAGAAATCATTTTAGATGCACCCGATTGTACTCCTAGGTCACGAGGCTCAAGTAGAATCTTGTTTCGGTCCGTTTGGAGATAGTGTTAGTATTAGTGCAAGATAGGTGCACGGTTTGTTCCAAACAAGGCTCAGAAATCATTTTGACCGCACCCGATAGAACTCCAAGGTGACGAGGCTCAAGTGGAATCTTGTTTCGGTCTGTTTGGAGATAGCGTTAGTATTAGTGCAAGATAGGTGCACAGTTTGTGCCAAACGTACCATAGGATCAGAAATCATTTTGAACGCACCCGATGGTACTCCTAGGTGACAAGGCTCATGTGGAATCTTGTTTCGGTCCGTTTGGAGATAGTGTTAGTATCAGTGCAAGATAGGTGCAGGGTTTGTGCCAAACGTACCATAGGATCAGAAATCATTTTGGACGCACCCGATGGTACTCCTAGGTGACGAGGCTCAAGTGGAATCTTGTTTCGGTCTGTTTGGAGATAGTGTTAGTATTATTGCAAGACAAGTGCACGGTTTGTTCCAAACAAGGCTCGGAAATCATTTTGACCACACTCGATAGAACTCCTAGGTGACGAGGCTCAAGTGGAATCTCGTTTGGTCCGTTTGGATATAGTGTTAGTATTAGTGCAAGATAGGTGCACGGTCTGTGCCAAACATACCATAGGCTCAGAAATCATTTTGGACACACCCGAAGGTACTCCTAGGTGACGAGGCTCAAGTGGAATCTTGTTTTGGTCTGTTTGAAGATAGTGTTAGTATTAGTGCAAGATAAGTGCACGGTTTGTTCCAAACAAGGCTTGGAAATCATTTTGACCGCACCCGATAGAACTCCTAGGTGACGAGGCTCAAGTGGAATCTCGTTTTGGTCTGTTTGGATATAGTGTTAGTATTAGTGCAAGATAGGTGCACAGTTTGTGCCAAACGTACCATAGGATCAGAAATCGTTTTCGACGCACCCGATGGTACTCCTAGGTGACGAGGCTCAAGTGGAATCTTGTTTCGGACCGTTTGGAGATAGTGTTAGTATCAGTGCAAGACAGGTGCACGGTTTGTGCCTAATGTACCATAGGCTCAGAAATCGTTTTGGACGCACCCAATGGAACTCCTAGGTGACGAGGCTCAAGTGGAATTTTGTTTCGGTGCGTTTGGAGATAGTGTTAGTATCAGTGCAAGATAGGTGCACGGTTTGTGCCAAACGTACCATAGGATCAGAAATCATTTTGGACGCACCTGATGGTACTCCTAGGTGATGAGGCTCGAGTGGAATCTTGTTTCAGTCTGTTTGGAGATAGTGTTAGTATCAGTGCAAGATAGGTGCACGGTTTGTTCCAAACAAGGCTCAGAAATCATTTCGGAAGCACCCGATAGAACTCCTAGGTGACGAGGCTCAAGTGGAATCTTGTTTCGGTCCATTTGGAGTTAGTGTTAGTATTAGTGCAAGATAGGTGCATGGTTTGTTCCAAACAAGGCTCGGAAATCATTTTGACCGCACCCGATAGAACTCCTAGGTGACAAGCCTCAAGTGGAATCTCGTTTCGGTCTGTTTGGATATTGTGTTCATATTAGTGCAAGATAGGTGCACGGTTTGTGCCTAATGTACCATAGGCTCAGAAATCATTTTGGATGCACCCGATGGAACTCCTAGGTGACGAGGCTCAAGTGGAATTTTGTTTCGGTGCGTTTGGAGATAGTGTTAGTATCAGTGCAAGATAGGTGCACGGTTTGTGCCAACCAAGGCTCAGAAATCATTTTAGAAGCACCCGATAGAACTCCTAGGTGACGAGGCTCAAGTGGGATCTTGTTTCGGTCCGTTTGGAGTTAGTGTTAGTATTATTGCAAGATAGGTGCACGGTTTGTTCCAAACAAGGCTCGAAAATCATTTTGACCACACCCGATAGAACTCCTAGGTGACAAGGCTCAAGTGGAATCACATTTTGGTTTGTTTGGATGTAGTGTTCATATTAGTGCAAGATAGGTGCACGGTTTGTGCCTAATGTACCATAGGCTCAGAAATCGTTTTGGAAGCACCCGATGGTACTCCTAGGTGACGAGGCTCAAGTGGAATCTTGTTTCGGTCCGTTTGGAGATACTGTTAGTATCAGTGCAAGATAGTTGTATGGTTTGTGCCAAACGTACCATAGGATTAGAAATCATTTTGGACGCACCCGATGGTACTCCTAGGTGACGAGGCTCCAGTGGAATCTTGTTTCGGTCTGTTTGGAGATAGTGTTAGTATCAGTGCAAGATAGGTGCACGGTTTGTGCCAAACGTACCATAGGATCAGAAATTGTTTTGGACGCACCCGATGGTACTCCTAGGTGATGAGGCTCAAGTGGAATCTTGTTTTGGTCCATTTGGAGATGGTGTTAGTATTAGTGCAAGACAGGTGCAGGGTTTCTTCTAAACAAGGCTCAGAAATCATTTTGACCGCACCCAATATAAGTCCTAGGTGACAATGCTCAAGTAAAATCTCATTTCGGTCCGTTTGGATATAGTGTTAGTATTAGTGCAAGACAGGTGCACAGTTTATGCCAAACATACCATAGGCTCAGAAATCGTTTTGGACGCACCCTATGGTACTCCTAGGTGACGAGGCTCAAATGGAATCTTGTTTCGGTCTGTTTGGAGATAGTGTTAGTATCAGTGCAAGATAGGTGCACGGTTTCTGCCAAACAAGGCTTGGAAATCATTTTGGAAGCAACCGAAGGATCTCGTAGATGACGAGGCTTAAGTGGAATCTTGTTTCGGCCGTTTGGAGTTAGTGTTAGTATTAGTGCAAGATATTTGCACGGTTTGTTCTAAACAAGGCTTATAAATCATTTTGACCGCACCCGATAGAGCTCCTAGGTGACGAGGCTCAAGTGAAATCTCGTTTCGGTCCATTTGGATATAGTGTTAGTTTTAGTGCAAGATAGGTGCATGGTTTGTGCCTAATGTACCATAGGCTCAGAAATCATTTTGGACGCACCCAATGGAACTCCTAGGTGACGAGGCTCAAGTGGAATCTTGTTTCAGTCCGTTTGGAGATAGTGTTAGTATCAATGAAAGATAGGTGCCCGGTTTGTGAGAAACAAGGCTCGGAAATCATTTCAGAAGCACCCGATAGAACTAGGTGATGAGGGTCAAGTGGAATCTTGTTTCAGTCCGTTTGGAGATAGTATTAGTATTAGTGCAAGATAAGTGCACGGTTTGTTCCAAACAAGGCTCAGAAATCATTTTGACCATGCCCGATAGAACTCCTAGGTGACGAGGCTCAAGTGGAATCTCGTTTTGGTCCGTTTGGATATAGTGTTAGGATTAGTGCAAGATAGGTGCACGGTTTGTGTCAAACGTACCATAGGATCAAAAATCATTTTGGACACACCCGATGGTACTCCTAGGTGACGAGGCTCAAGTGGAATCTTGTTTCAGTCTGTTTGTAGATAGTGTTAGTATTAGTGCAATATAGGTGCACGGTTTGTGCCAAACAAGTCTCGGAAATCATTTCGGAAGCACCCGACGGAACTCCTAGATGACGAGGCTCAAGTGGAATCTTGTTTCGGTCCGTTTAGAGATAGGGTTAGTATTAGTGCTAGACAGGTGCACGGTTTGTTCCAAACAAGGCTCGGAAATCATTTTGACCGCACCCAATAGAACTCCTAGGTGACCAGGCTCAAGTGGAATCTTGTTTCGGTCCTTTTGGAGATAGTGTTTGTATCAGTGCAAGATAGGTGCACGGTTTGTGCCAAACGTACCATAGGATCAGAAATCATTTTAGATGCACCCGATTGTACTCCTAGGTCACGAGGCTCAAGTAGAATCTTGTTTCGGTCCGTTTGGAGATAGTGTTAGTATTAGTGCAAGATAGGTGCACGGTTTGTTCCAAACAAGGCTCAGAAATCATTTTGACCGCACCCGATAGAACTCCAAGGTGACGAGGCTCAAGTGGAATCTTGTTTCGGTCTGTTTGGAGATAGCGTTAGTATTAGTGCAAGATAGGTGCACAGTTTGTGCCAAACGTACCATAGGATCAGAAATCATTTTGAACGCACCCGATGGTACTCCTAGGTGACAAGGCTCATGTGGAATCTTGTTTCGGTCCGTTTGGAGATAGTGTTAGTATCAGTGCAAGATAGGTGCAGGGTTTGTGCCAAACGTACCATAGGATCAGAAATCATTTTGGACGCACCCGATGGTACTCCTAGGTGACGAGGCTCAAGTGGAATCTTGTTTCGGTCTGTTTGGAGATAGTGTTAGTATTATTGCAAGACAAGTGCACGGTTTGTTCCAAACAAGGCTCGGAAATCATTTTGACCACACTCGATAGAACTCCTAGGTGACGAGGCTCAAGTGGAATCTCGTTTTGGTCCGTTTGGATATAGTGTTAGTATTAGTGCAAGATAGGTGCACGGTCTGTGCCAAACATACCATAGGCTCAGAAATCATTTTGGACACACCCGAAGGTACTCCTAGGTGACGAGGCTCAAGTGGAATCTTGTTTTGGTCTGTTTGAAGATAGTGTTAGTATTAGTGCAAGATAAGTGCACGGTTTGTTCCAAACAAGGCTTGGAAATCATTTTGACCGCACCCGATAGAACTCCTAGGTGACGAGGCTCAAGTGGAATCTCGTTTTGGTCTGTTTGGATATAGTGTTAGTATTAGTGCAAGATAGGTGCACAGTTTGTGCCAAACGTACCATAGGATCAGAAATCGTTTTCGACGCACCCGATGGTACTCCTAGGTGACGAGGCTCAAGTGGAATCTTGTTTCGGACCGTTTGGAGATAGTGTTAGTATCAGTGCAAGACAGGTGCACGGTTTGTGCCTAATGTACCATAGGCTCAGAAATCGTTTTGGACGCACCCAATGGAACTCCTAGGTGACGAGGCTCAAGTGGAATTTTGTTTCGGTGCGTTTGGAGATAGTGTTAGTATCAGTGCAAGATAGGTGCACGGTTTGTGCCAAACGTACCATAGGATCAGAAATCATTTTGGACGCACCTGATGGTACTCCTAGGTGATGAGGCTCGAGTGGAATCTTGTTTCAGTCTGTTTGGAGATAGTGTTAGTATCAGTGCAAGATAGGTGCACGGTTTGTTCCAAACAAGGCTCAGAAATCATTTCGGAAGCACCCGATAGAACTCCTAGGTGACGAGGCTCAAGTGGAATCTTGTTTCGGTCCATTTGGAGTTAGTGTTAGTATTAGTGCAAGATAGGTGCATGGTTTGTTCCAAACAAGGCTCGGAAATCATTTTGACCGCACCCGATAGAACTCCTAGGTGACAAGCCTCAAGTGGAATCTCGTTTCGGTCTGTTTGGATATTGTGTTCATATTAGTGCAAGATAGGTGCACGGTTTGTGCCTAATGTACCATAGGCTCAGAAATCATTTTGGATGCACCCGATGGAACTCCTAGGTGACGAGGCTCAAGTGGAATTTTGTTTCGGTGCGTTTGGAGATAGTGTTAGTATCAGTGCAAGATAGGTGCACGGTTTGTGCCAACCAAGGCTCAGAAATCATTTTAGAAGCACCCGATAGAACTCCTAGGTGACGAGGCTCAAGTGGGATCTTGTTTCGGTCCGTTTGGAGTTAGTGTTAGTATTATTGCAAGATAGGTGCACGGTTTGTTCCAAACAAGGCTCGAAAATCATTTTGACCACACCCGATAGAACTCCTAGGTGACAAGGCTCAAGTGGAATCACATTTTGGTTTGTTTGGATGTAGTGTTCATATTAGTGCAAGATAGGTGCACGGTTTGTGCCTAATGTACCATAGGCTCAGAAATCGTTTTGGAAGCACCCGATGGAACTCCTAGGTGACGAGGCTCAAGTGGAATCTTGTTTCGGTCCGTTTGGAGATACTGTTAGTATCAGTGCAAGATAGTTGTATGGTTTGTGCCAAACGTACCATAGGATTAGAAATCATTTTGGACGCACCCAATGGTACTCCTAGGTGACGAGGCTCCAGTGGAATCTTGTTTCGGTCCGTTTGGAGATAGTGTTAGTATGAGTGCAAGATAGGTGCACGGTTTCTACCAAACGTACCATAGGATCAGAAATCGTTTTGGACACACCCGATGGTACTCCTAGGTGACGAGGCTCAAGTGGAATCTTGTTTCGGTCCATTTGGATATAGTGTTAGTATTAGTGCAAGATAGGTGCACGGTCTGTGCCAAACATACCATAGGCTCAGAAATCATTTTGGACACACCCGATGGTACTCCTAGGTGACAAGGCTCAAGTGGAATCTTGTTTTGGTCCGTTTGGAGATAGTGTTAGTATTAGTGCAAGATAGGTGCACGGTTTGTTCCAAACAAGGCCTGGAAATCATTTTGACCGCACCCGATAGAACTCCTAGGTGACGAGGCTCAAGTGGAATCTCATTTCGGTCCGTTTGGATATAGTGTTAGTATTAGTGCAAGAAAGGTGGACGGTCTGTGCCAAACATACCATAGGCTCAGAAATCATTTTGGACGCACCCGATGGTACTCCTAGGTGACGAGGCTCAAGTGGAATCTTGTTTCGGACCATTTGGAGATAGTGTTAGTATCGGTGCAAGACAGGTGCACAGTTTGTGCCTAATGTATCATAGGCTCAGAAATCATTTTGGACGCACCCAATGGAACTCCTAGGTGATGAGGCTCAAGTGGAATTTTGTTTCGGTGCGTTTGGAGATAGTGTTAGTATCAGTGCAAGATAGGTGCACGGTTTGTGCCAACCAAGGCTCGGAAATCATTTCGGAAGCACCCGATAGAACTCCTAGGTGACGAGGCTCAAGTGGAATCTTGTTTCGGTCCATTTGGAGTTAGTGTTAGTATTAGTGCAAGATAGGTGCATGATTTGTTCCAAACAAGGCTCAGAAATCATTTTGACCGCACCCGATAGAACTCCTAGGTGACAAGGCTCAAGTGGAATCTCGTTTCGGTCTGTTTGGATATAGTGTTCGTATTAGTGCAAGATAGGTGCACGGTTTGTGCCTAATGTACCATAGGCTCAGAAATCATTTTGGATGCACCCGATCGAACTCCTAGGTGACGAGGATCGAGTGGAATTTTTTTTCGGTGCGTTTGGAGATAGTGTTAGTATCCATGCAAGATAGGTGCACGGTTTGTGCCAACCAAGGCTCGGAAATCATTTTGGAAGCACCCGATAGAACTCCTAGGTGACGAGGCTCAAGTGGAATCTTGTATCGGTCCGTTTGGAGTTAGTATTAGTATTATTGCAAGATAGATGCTTGGTTTGTTCCGAACAAGGCTCGGAAATCATTTTGACCGCACCCGATAGAACTCCTAGGTGACAAGGCTCAAGTGGAATCTCAATTTGGTTTGTTTGGATATAGTGTTCGTATTAGTGCAAGATAGGTGCACGGTTTGTGCCTAATGTACCATAGGCTCAGAAATCATTTTGGATGCACCCGATGGAACTCCTAGGTGACGAGGCTCAAGTGGAATCTTGTTTCGGTCCGTTTGGAGATAGTGTTAGTATCAGTGCAAGATAGGTGCTCGGTTTGTGCCAAACGTACCATAGGATCAGAAATCATTTTGGACGCACCCGATGGTACTCCTAGGTGACGAGGCTCCAGTGGAATCTTGTTTCGGTCCATTTGGAGATAGTGTTAGTATCAGTGCAAGATAGGTGCACGGTTTGTGCCAAACATACCATAGGATCAGAAATCGTTTTGAACGCACCCGATGGTACTCCTAGGTGACGAGGCTCAAGTGGAATCTTGTTTCGGTCCATTTGGAGATAGTGTTAGTATTAGTGCAAGATAGGTGCACGGTTTGTTCCAAAGAAGGCTCGGAAATCATTTTGACCGCACTCGATAGAACTCTTAGGTGACGAGGCTCAAGTGGAATCTCATTTCGGTCCGTTTGGATATAGTGTTAGTATTAGTGCAAGATAGGTGCACGGTCTGTGCCAAACATACCATAGGCTCAGAAATCATTTTGGACACACCCGATGGTACTCCTAGGTGATGAGGCTCAAGTGGAATCTTGTTTTGATCAGTTTGGAGATAGTGTTAGTATTAGTGCAAGATAGGTGCACGGTTTGTTCCAAACAAGGCTTGGAAATCATTTTGACCGCACCCGATAGAACTCCTAGGTGACGAGGCTCAAGTGGAATCTCATTTCGGTCCGTTTGGATATAGTGTTAGTATTAGTGCAAGAAAGGTGGACGGTCTGTGCCAAACATACCATAGGCTCAGAAATCATTTTGGACGCACCCGATGGTACTCCTAGGTGACGAGGCTCAAGTGGTATCTTGTTTCGGACCATTTGGAGATAGTGTTAGTATCAGTGCAAGATAGGTGCACGGTTTGTGCCTAATATACCATAGGCTCAGAAATCATTTTAGACACACCCAATGGAACTCCTAGGTGATGAGGCTGAAGTGGACTTTTGTTTCGGTGCATTTGGAGATAGTGTTAGTATCAGTGTAAGATAGGTGCACGGTTTGTGCCAACCAAGGCTCGGAAATCATTTCGGAAGCAACCGATAGAACTCCTAGGTGACGAGGCTCAAGTGGAATCTCATTTCGGTCTGTTTGGATATAGTGTTAGTATTAGTGCAAGATAGGTGCACGGTCTGTGCCAAACATACCATAGGCTCAGAAATCATTTTGGACACACCCGATGGTACTCCTAGGTGATGAGGCTCAAGTGGAATCTTGTTTTGATCAGTTTGGAGATAGTGTTAGTATTAGTGCAAGATAGGTGCACGGTTTGTTCCAAACAAGGCTCGGAAATCATTTTGACCGCACCCGATAGAACTCCTAGGTGACAAGGCTCAAGTGGAATCTCATTTTGGTTTGTTTGGATATAGTGTTCGTATTAGTGCAAGATAGGTGCACGGTTTGTGCCTAATGTACCATAGGCTCAGAAATCATTTTGGATGCACCCGATGGAACTCCTAGGTGACGAGGCTCAAGTGGAATCTTGTTTCGGTCCGTTTGGAGATAGTGTTAGTATCAGTGCAAGATAGGTGCACGGTTTGTGCCAAACGTACCATAGGATCAGAAATCATTTTGGACGCACCCGATGGTACTCCTAGGTGACGAGGCTCCAGTGGAATCTTGTTTCGGTCCATTTGGAGATAGTGTTAGTATCAGTGCAAGATAGGTGCACGGTTTGTGCCAAACATACCATAGGATCAGAAATCGTTTTGAACGCACCCGATGGTACTCCTAGGTGACGAGGCTCAAGTGGAATCTTGTTTTGGTCCATTTGGAGATAGTGTTAGTATTAGTGCAAGATAGGTGCACGGTTTGTTCCAAAGAAGGCTCGGAAATCATTTTGACCGCACTCGATAGAACTCTTAGGTGACGAGGCTCAAGTGGAATCTCATTTCGGTCCGTTTGGATATAGTGTTAGTATTAGTGCAAGATAGGTGCACGGTCTGTGCCAAACATACCATAGGCTCAGAAATCATTTTGGACACACCCGATGGTACTCCTAGGTGATGAGGCTCAAGTGGAATCTTGTTTTGATCAGTTTGGAGATAGTGTTAGTATTAGTGCAAGATAGGTGCACGGTTTGTTCCAAACAAGGCTTGGAAATCATTTTGACCGCACCCGATAGAACTCCTAGGTGACGAGGCTCAAGTGGAATCTCATTTCGGTCCGTTTGGATATAGTGTTAGTATTAGTGCAAGAAAGGTGGACGGTCTGTGCCAAACATACCATAGGCTCAGAAATCATTTTGGACGCACCCGATGGTACTCCTAGGTGACGAGGCTCAAGTGGTATCTTGTTTCGGACCATTTGGAGATAGTGTTAGTATCAGTGCAAGATAGGTGCACGGTTTGTGCCTAATATACCATAGGCTCAGAAATCATTTTAGACACACCCAATGGAACTCCTAGGTGATGAGGCTGAAGTGGACTTTTGTTTCGGTGCATTTGGAGATAGTGTTAGTATCAGTGTAAGATAGGTGCACGGTTTGTGCCAACCAAGGCTCGGAAATCATTTCGGAAGCAACCGATAGAACTCCTAGGTGACGAGGCTCAAGTGGAATCTCATTTCGGTCTGTTTGGATATAGTGTTAGTATTAGTGCAAGATAGGTGCACGGTCTGTGCCAAACATACCATAGGCTCAGAAATCATTTTGGACACACCCGATGGTACTCCTAGGTGATGAGGCTCAAGTGGAATCTTGTTTTGATCAGTTTGGAGATAGTGTTAGTATTAGTGCAAGATAGGTGCATGGTTTGTTCCAAACAAGGCTCGGAAATCATTTTGACCGCACCCGATAGAACTCCTAGGTGACAAGGCTCAAGTGGAATCTCATTTTGGTTTGTTTGGATATAGTGTTCGTATTAGTGCAAGATAGGTGCACGGTTTGTGCCTAATGTACCATAGGCTCAGAAATCATTTTGGATGCACCCGATGGAACTCCTAGGTGACGAGGCTCAAGTGGAATCTTGTTTCGGTCCGTTTGGAGATAGTGTTAGTATCAGTGCAAGATAGGTGCACGGTTTGTGCCAAACGTACCATAGGATCAGAAATCATTTTGGACGCACCCGATGGTACTCCTAGGTGACGAGGCTCCAGTGGAATCTTGTTTCGGTCCATTTGGAGATAGTGTTAGTATCAGTGCAAGATAGGTGCACGGTTTGTGCCAAACATACCATAGGATCAGAAATCGTTTTGAACGCACCCGATGGTACTCCTAGGTGACGAGGCTCAAGTGGAATCTTGTTTCGGTCCATTTGGAGATAGTGTTAGTATTAGTGCAAGATAGGTGCACGGTTTGTTCCAAAGAAGGCTCGGAAATCATTTTGACCGCACTCGATAGAACTCTTAGGTGACGAGGCTCAAGTGGAATCTCATTTCGGTCCGTTTGGATATAGTGTTAGTATTAGTGCAAGATAGGTGCACGGTCTGTGCCAAACATACCATAGGCTCAGAAATCATTTTGGACACACCCGATGGTACTCCTAGGTGATGAGGCTCAAGTGGAATCTTGTTTTGATCAGTTTGGAGATAGTGTTAGTATTAGTGCAAGATAGGTGCACGGTTTGTTCCAAACAAGGCTTGGAAATCATTTTGACCGCACCCGATAGAACTCCTAGGTGACGAGGCTCAAGTGGAATCTCATTTCGGTCCGTTTGGATATAGTGTTAGTATTAGTGCAAGAAAGGTGGACGGTCTGTGCCAAACATACCATAGGCTCAGAAATCATTTTGGACGCACCCGATGGTACTCCTAGGTGACGAGGCTCAAGTGGTATCTTGTTTCGGACCATTTGGAGATAGTGTTAGTATCAGTGCAAGATAGGTGCACGGTTTGTGCCTAATATACCATAGGCTCAGAAATCATTTTAGACACACCCAATGGAACTCCTAGGTGATGAGGCTGAAGTGGACTTTTGTTTCGGTGCATTTGGAGATAGTGTTAGTATCAGTGTAAGATAGGTGCATGGTTTGTGCCAACCAAGGCTCGGAAATCATTTCGGAAGCAACCGATAGAACTCCTAGGTGACGAGGCTCAAGTGGAATCTCATTTCGGTCTGTTTGGATATAGTGTTAGTATTAGTGCAAGATAGGTGCACGGTCTGTGCCAAACATACCATAGGCTCAGAAATCATTTTGGACACACCCGATGGTACTCCTAGGTGATGAGGCTCAAGTGGAATCTTGTTTTGATCAGTTTGGAGATAGTGTTAGTATTAGTGCAAGATAGGTGCACGGTTTTGTTCCAAACAAGGCTCGGAAATCATTTTGACCGCACCCGATAGAACTCCTAGGTGACAAGGCTCAAGTGGAATCTCATTTTGGTTTGTTTGGATATAGTGTTCGTATTAGTGCAAGATAGGTGCACGGTTTGTGCCTAATGTACCATAGGCTCAGAAATCATTTTGGATGCACCCGATGGAACTCCTAGGTGACGAGGCTCAAGTGGAATCTTGTTTCGGTCCGTTTGGAGATAGTGTTAGTATCAGTGCAAGATAGGTGCACGGTTTGTGCCAAACGTACCATAGGATCAGAAATCATTTTGGACGCACCCGATGGTACTCCTAGGTGACGAGGCTCCAGTGGAATCTTGTTTCGGTCCATTTGGAGATAGTGTTAGTATCAGTGCAAGATAGGTGCACGGTTTGTGCCAAACATACCATAGGATCAGAAATCGTTTTGAACGCACCCGATGGTACTCCTAGGTGACGAGGCTCAAGTGGAATCTTGTTTCGGTCCATTTGGAGATAGTGTTAGTATTAGTGCAAGATAGGTGCACGGTTTGTTCCAAAGAAGGCTCGGAAATCATTTTGACCGCACTCGATAGAACTCTTAGGTGACGAGGCTCAAGTGGAATCTCATTTCGGTCCGTTTGGATATAGTGTTAGTATTAGTGCAAGATAGGTGCACGGTCTGTGCCAAACATACCATAGGCTCAGAAATCATTTTGGACACACCCGATGGTACTCCTAGGTGATGAGGCTCAAGTGGAATCTTGTTTTGATCAGTTTGGAGATAGTGTTAGTATTAGTGCAAGATAGGTGCACGGTTTGTTCCAAACAAGGCTTGGAAATCATTTTGACCGCACCCGATAGAACTCCTAGGTGACGAGGCTCAAGTGGAATCTCATTTCGGTCCATTTGGATATAGTGTTAGTATTAGTGCAAGAAAGGTGGACGGTCTGTGCCAAACATACCATAGGCTCAGAAATCATTTTGGACGCACCCGATGGTACTCCTAGGTGACGAGGCTCAAGTGGTATCTTGTTTCGGACCATTTGGAGATAGTGTTAGTATCAGTGCAAGATAGGTGCACGGTTTGTGCCTAATATACCATAGGCTCAGAAATCATTTTAGACACACCCAATGGAACTCCTAGGTGATGAGGCTGAAGTGGACTTTTGTTTCGGTGCATTTGGAGATAGTGTTAGTATCAGTGTAAGATAGGTGCACGGTTTGTGCCAACCAAGGCTCGGAAATCATTTCGGAAGCAACCGATAGAACTCCTAGGTGACGAGGCTCAAGTGGAATCTCATTTCGGTCTGTTTGGATATAGTGTTAGTATTAGTGCAAGATAGGTGCACGGTCTGTGCCAAACATACCATAGGCTCAGAAATCATTTTGGACACACCCGATGGTACTCCTAGGTGATGAGGCTCAAGTGGAATCTTGTTTTGATCAGTTTGGAGATAGTGTTAGTATTAGTGCAAGATAGGTGCACGGTTTGTTCCAAACAAGGCTCAGAAATCATTTTGACCGCACCCGATAGAACTCCTAGGTGACAAGGCTCAATTGGAATCTCATTTCGGTATGTTTGGATATAGTGTTCGTATTAGTGCAAGATAGGTGCACGGTTGTGCCTAATGTACCATAGGCTCAGAAATCGTTTTGGATGCACCCGATGGAACTCCTAGGTGACGAGGCTCAAGTGGAATTTTGTTTTGGTGCATTTGGAGATAGTGTTAGTATCAGTGCAAGATAGGTGCACGGTTTGTGCCAACCAAGGCTCAGAAATCATTTTGGAAGCACCCGATAGAACTCCTAGGTGACGAGGCTCAAATGGAATCTTGTTTCGGTCCGTTTGGAGTTAGTGTTAGTATTATTGCAAGATAGGTGCACGGTTTGTTCCAAACAAGGCTCAAAAATCATTTTGACCGCACCCGATAGAACTCCTAGGTGACAAAGCTCAAGTGGAATCTTGTTTCGGTTTGTTTGGATATAGTGTTTATATTAGTGCAAGATAGGTGCACGGTTTGTGCCTAATGTACCATAGGCTCAGAAATCATTTTGGATGCACCCGATGGAACTCCTAGGTGATGAGGCTCAAGTGGAATCTTGTTTCGGTCCGTTTGGAGATAGTGTTAGTATTAGTGCAAGATAGGTGCACGGTTTGTGCCAAACGTACCATAGGATCAGAAATCATTTTGGACGCACCCGATGGTACTCCTAGGTGACAAGGCTCCAGTGGAATCTTGTTTCGGTCCGTTGGAGATAGTGTTAGTATCAGTGCAAGATAGGTGCACGATTTGTGCCAAATGTACCATAGGATTAGAAATCATTTTGGACGCACCCAATGGTACTCCTAGGTGACGAGGCTCAAGTGGAATCTTGTTTTGGTCCGTTTGGAGATAGTGTTAGTATTAGTGCAAGACAGGTGCACGGTTTCTTCTAAACAAGGCTCAGAAATCATTTTGACCGCACCTGATAGAACTCCTAGGTGACGAGGCTCAAGTGAAATCTCATTTCGGTCCATTTGGATATAGTATTAGTATTAGTGCAAGACAGGTGCACGGTTTGTGCCAAACATACCATAGGCTCAGAAATCGTTTTGGATGCACCCTATGGTACTCCTAGGTGATGAGGCTCAAGTGGAATCTTGTTTCGGTCTGTTTTTCAGATAGTGTTAGTATCGGTGCAAGATAGGTGCACGGTTTGTGCCAAACAAGGCTTGGAAATCATTTCGGAAGCAACCGATGGATCTCGTAGATGACGAGGCTTAAGTGGAATCTTGTTTCGGCCATTTGGTGTTAGTGTTAGTATTAGTGCAAGATATTTGCACGGTTTGTTCCAAACAAGGCTTATAAATCATTTTGACCGCACCCGATAGAACTCCTAGGTGACGAGGCTCAAGTGAAATCTCGCTTTGGTCCATTTGGATATAGTGTTAGTTTTAGTGCAAGATAGGTGCATGGTTTGTGCCTAATGTACCATAGGCTCAGAAATCATTTTGGACACACCCGATGGAACTCCTAGGTGACGAGGCTCAAGTGGAATCTTGTTTCAGTCCATTTGGAGATAGTGTTAGTATCAATGAAAGATAGGTGCCCGGTTTGTGACAAACAAGGCTCGGAAATCATTTCAGAAGCACCCGATAGAACTCCTAGGTTATGAGGCTCAAGTGGAATCTTGTTTTAGTCTGTTTGGAGATAGTATTAGTATTAGTGCAAGATAAGTGCACGGTTTGTTCCAAACAAGGCTCAGAAATCATTTTGACCGCACCTGATAGAACTCCTAGGTGACGATGCTCAAGTGGAATCTCATTTCGGTCCGTTTGGATATAGTGTTAGAATTTGTGCAAGATAGGTGCACGGTTTGTGTCAAACATACCATAGGATCAAAAATTATTTTGGACGCACCCGATGGTACTCCTAGGTGACGAGGCTCAAGTGGAATCTTGTTTCAGTCCGTTTGGAAATAGTGTTAGTATTAGTGCAATATAGGTGCACGGTTTGTGCCAAACAAGTCTCGGAAATCAGTTTGGAAGCACCCGATGGAACTCCTAGATGACGAGGCTCAAGTGGAATCTTGTTTCGGTCCGTTTAGATATAGTGTTAGTATTAGTGCTAGACAGGTGCACGGTTTGTTCCAAACAAGGCTCGGAAATCATTTTGACCGCACCCGATAGAACTCCAAGGTGACGAGGCTCAAGTGGAATCTTGTTTCGGTCCGTTTGGAGATAGTGTTAGTATCAGTGCAAGATTGGTGCACGGTTTGTGTCAAATGTCCCATAGGATCAGAAATCATTTTGGACACACCCGATGGTACTCCTAGGTGACGAGGCACAAGTGGAATCTTGTTTCGGTCTATTTGGAGATAGTGTTAGTATCAGTGCAAGATAGGTGCACGGTTTGTGCCAAACGTACCATAGGATCAGAAATCGTTTTGGACGCACCCGATGGTACTCCTAGGTGACGAGGCTCAAGTGGAATCTTATTTCGGTCCGTTTGGAGATAGTGTTAGTATTAGTGCAAGACAGGTGCACGGTTTGTTCCAAACAAGGCTCGGAAATCATTTTGACCGCACTCGATAGAACTCCTAGGTGACGAGGCTCAAGTGGAATCTCGTTTTGGTCCGTTTGGATATAGTGTTAGTATTAGTGCAAGATAGGTGCACGGTCTGTGCCAAACGTACCATAGGCTCAGAAATCATTTTGGACGCACCCGATGGTACTCCTAGGTGATGAGGCTCAAGTGGAATCTTGTTTCAGTCTGTTTGGAGATAGTGTTAGTATTAGTGCAAGATAGGTGCACGGTTTGTTCCAAACAAGGCTTGGAAATCATTTTGACCGCACCCGATAGAACTCCTAGGTGACGAGGCTGAAGTGGAATCTCATTTCAGTCCGTTTGGATATAGTGTTAGTATTAGTGCAAGAAAGGTGGACGGTCTGTGCCAAACATACCATAGGCTCAGAAATCATTTTGGACGCACCCGATGGTACTCCTTGGTGACGAGGCTCAAGTGGAATCTTGTTTCGGACCGTTTGGAGATAGTGTTTGTATCAGTGCAAGATAGGTGCACGGTTTGTGCCTAATGTACCATAGGCTCAGAAATCATTTTGGATGCACCCAATGGAACTCCTAGGTGATGAGGCTGAAGTGGACTTTTGTTTCGGTGCGTTTGGAGATAGTGTTAGTATTTGTGCAAGATAGGTGCACGGTTTGTGCCAACCAAGGCTCGGAAATCATTTCGGAAGCACCCGATAGAACTCCTAGTTGACAAGGCTCAAGTGGAATCTAATTTCGGTCCATTTGGAGTTGGTGTTAGTATTAGTGCAAGATAGGTGCACGGTTTGTTCCAAACAAGGCTCTGAAATCATTTTGACCGCACCCGATAGAACTCCTAGGTGGCAAGGCTCAAGGGGAATCTCGTTTCAGTCTGTTTGGATATAGTGTTCATATTAGTGCAAGATAGGTGCACGGTTTGTGCCTAATGTACCATAGGCTCAGAAATCGTTTTGGATGCACCCGATGCAACTCCTAGGTGACGAGGCTCGAGTGGAATTTTGTTTCGGTGCGTTTGGAGATAGTGTTAGTATCAGTGCAAGATAGGTGCACGGTTTGTGCCAACCAAGGCTCAGAAATCATTTTGGAAGCACCCGATAGAACTCCTAGGTGACGAGGCTCAAGTGGAATCTTGTTTCGGTCTGTTTGGAGTTAGTGTTAGTATTATTGCAAGATAGGTGCACGGTTTGTTCCAAAAAAGGCTCGGAAATCATTTTGACCGCACCCGATAGAACTCCTAGGTGACAAAGCTAAAGTGGAATCTCGTTTCGGTTTGTTTGGATATAGTGTTTGTATTAGTGCAAGATAGGTGCATGGTTTGTGCCTAATGTACCATCGGCTCAGAAATCATTTTGGATGCACCCGATGGAACTCCTAGGTGACAAGGCTCAAGTGGAATCTTGTTTCGGTCTGTTTGGAGATAGTGTTCGTATTAGAGCAAGATAGGTGCACGGTTTGTGCCAAACGTACCATAGGATCAGAAATCATTTTGGACACACCCGATGGTACTCCTAGGTGATGAGGCTCTAGTAGAATCTTGTTTCGGTCCGTTTGGAGATAGTGTTAGTATCAGTGCAAGATAGGTGCACGGTTTGTGCCAAACGTACCATAGGATCAGAAATCATTTTGGACGCACCCAATGGTACTCCTAGGTGATGAGGCTCAAGTGGAATCTTGTTTCGGTCCGTTTGGAGATAGTGTTAGTATTAGTGCAAGACAGGTGCACGATTTCTTCTAAACAAGGCTCAGAAATCATTTTGACCGCACCTGATAGAACTCCTAGGTGACGAGGCTCAAGTGAAATCTCATTTCGGTCCATTTGGATATAGTGTTAGTATTAGTGCAAGACAGGTGCACGGTTTGTGCCAAACATACCATAGGCTCCGAAATCGTTTTGGATGCACCCTATGGTACTCCTAGGTGATGAGGCTCAAGTGGAATCTTGTTTCGGTCTGTTTTTCAGATAGTGTTAGTATCAGTGAAAATAGGTGTAACACCCCTGGTGTTTAGCTTCCACATTTGCACTACATTTCATGAACATGAGCATCATGCATCCCTTCATGAACTTATAGCACATGAAACATAATTTTGAAACATTGCAACATGTTGTATATTTCATGTGTGTTGTTCTTTTATGAAATGTAAAGTGTGCAACACTTAAGTGCAACATGTGCCACTCACTTAGTGAAACAAGGTTAGTTAATACTATGCAACGAGATCATGAAACGTGTGAAACATGACTATGAAACATTTGTAACATTTCTTGTGTTTTCATTGTTTCAGTACATACCTTGATTGATTCTTGTGTGACCAATGCGTGGTGTGGCTAGAAATGCTTGTAAGTAACTTAGTTACACATAAAATGTCTTTTGGAACATTGTTCATGTTGGTCACTTTGACTAATTAGGTTTCCAAAGTCATGGTTGACCAAATTTGACCCCTGAACCCTTTTATTTGACTATTTAAAAAGTGTGGTTTAGGATGTTTGCATGTCGGAGCAACCTAAAGCAAAGATGTAGAGAATTATGTAAGGAACAAAAGTTATTTTATGGCCATCTCATGAAAATGTGCACAACATGTTCAATTTGGACCCACAAGCCAGAAATCAGGGCTGATTCTTCACCTAAGAATTTTTCTAAGTATTGATTGCAATTACAGTTTGAAGGAGCTGACTTTGGCTTGATTTTACTCTGTATCCGTTGGGAATTAGTCCTTGGCACTTAAATAGAAATTGAAGATGGAAGTACGGGCTACAACTTTCATGTTCATTGTTTCCTCTAAAATGTCACAGTTTAGGAGTTAATCGGTGTCAATGTTCGCCTGTCAGTCGGACTGGATGAACTTTGAATTGCGTTTTCAGAAAACCTTCAGTGATCATGGCCGACTGGTTCAGAAAGGCGATGACGCGTGTGTGCCGCGCGTCGCCGCTCGCCTGAGCACGCTGGCCATGCACCGTGGACGCCCTAGCACGGCCAGCCGTGTCTTGAGCACCCCGCGCGCCTGCCCGACGCACTCAACCGCTCCAGTTCGCCTTTCTTCGCCTCCACAGCGCATTGCGCCAAGCAAGCAACCATCCGCCATTGCCAGCCGCACCTTCGCCTTTGCCTAGCTTCCACGCCGTTGCAAAAACACATTGCCCCATTCACCTAGAGCTTCGCCATGATTCCCTTTACCATCTCCACCTCACCGTCGAGTCGATCGTGCCTCAGTAAGGGCGTATTCGCCGTTTTCCCCCACCGTAGCCATGGCAGGACCTCGCCGGTGTTGTCGCTCCACGTGGACAACCGCCACCGTGACCCTCCCGTCTCCTCCTCTGCCTTATGCTAGATCCTAGGTGCACTGCTGATGCTCGTAGCGCCTTCCGTTCTGGACGTAGCGCCGTAGCCTCGCCAGAGCCGGCCGTGCCGTGGCTGAGCACCGCCGTGGCCATCACCACCCCCGCTAGCGGTGTCAGTAGCTGCAATAGAAGGTTCCCCTAGGTCCGCTTAGGTGAGGCGAACATGTTGGCACCTTTGCCTTCGCCGGAGAAGCCACCGGCGGCGAAGCCCTGTCTCGCTGACGCGTGGGTCCCTCTTGTCAGCGCCGCGGCTAAAGCGGGAGCCCAGCGTGGGCCGCGCCGTTGTCTGGGCCGTGCCAGCGCGTGTTCTTGGGCCGCCATTTCCTTGGGCCGGCCCAACATCAGTGAAATGGTTTCCTTAATTGTTTTGTTTAACTGTTTTTCACAGTTTGGTGTTTAGATTCAAAAATATGTAACTCAAGTTTGGTAGATCCAAAGGATATGGTTCCAATTTTGTGAAGTTCCTAGTCATGTCTAGTATTTAACAAAAATATTATATGAGCACATGTTTTAGAAATTTTTGATGAATTAAATAGGACTTTGAAATGTGTTTTTGGATACATGCAAACTTGTTTGAATTTTATCTTGAGTTTCTGTGATCCAAAAATTGTGAAATTTTGTGGGTAAGCTAGTATTGCTTAGTAGAAGCTCTGGTTAAAATTTGAGAGACATTGCATGTGTAGTTTTTGAGTTATAGATTTTTCCTTTTTCATTGGTAGATACTTGTGTGAATTTTTGTAAATTATCTATGAATCCTATGGCCATAAAACTTGGTAGGTAGTATCTTGGTACCTTATAGATGCTAGGAAAAATATGAAATCTATTGCTTGACACTTTTCACTAAGGTTTCCTAATTATGCCATTTTAAGTCATTCTGCCTTACCATTTTTGTGTAGGTTGTTATACTTACTCAAATGGTGTGAAATTTTTATGGTAGTCTACTTAGAGCATGTAGTGTCTACTGTAATTTTTGTAGAATTAATGGTGTAGTTTTCATATATGTTTACTATTTCCACTAATTAATTAAATAAATTAAGAAAGGTATTAAAAGAAATGTTTTGGGGATGAACACCCTACTTTCTGGTGTGCCTGTGATATGTGTGATATGTCAGTAAAGTTGGTTTTGTCCAATTAAGTGTTTATATCATAAGTTAATAATTATTTGTTGCATCATGTCCCTCTGGACAGATCTGGGGACCTTGGAAAGTTCCCCATGATAATTTGGTTTTATGTGATTGTGATGAATACAAAAGCTGTAGATAACTTATGTATCTAGCTCCTGTCAAAATTTGAGGGCATTTGGCCTAGTAGTTTAGAAACTACAGCTGTTTAAAGTTAGGTTCCAGTCTTTGCTTGTTCTCTGCCTTGTGAGGACAGAGTTCTATTGATTTATGAGTTCGACCTGGTAAAGGTTAGAATCATGCTTTGAGGTCTGAAAATGTTTTGTAGACAATTTTATAAGCTTTCCAAGTTGTCTTGTTGCATATCAATTGGATTTATAAATCTCCAGTTATGGCTAGTTTACTGTACCGATATATAGTCTCCATTTGGTTGTAATACAAATGCTTGAGTGTATGCTTGTGCAATGTTCTCATTGATTGTTTTAGGGGTTAGCCTAACTTGAGAATATGCTTAGGTGCAGGTGCTAGGTCATTAACGGAAGATGAGCAATTATACCTTAGGTTATATAAACATGGTAAGTGAAAGTGATTTGAATAGGGCTTAAGTTGGAATATGCAAACTACAGCGAACATGTGCATTCCCCGAGCATCCCCGACATTCGTACATGTGCATCCATGATATTTATCTTGCGCATTCATGCAATAGGTGTGCCGGAGCGAGTGACGTTGCTGGAGTTCGAGGGAGCCAACCAGGAGGAGGAACCCGAGGTGCAGGAAGCCGACGAAGCAGTCGCCGCGGAGGAATTGCCCGAGTGCCCTGACCACCAGCCTTCCTCGTTCCTGAAAGGCAAGCCCCAGAGCATATTAAGCCTCCTATGTTTTCACAAATACATTGAGTATCTTTTATTGTTGATGATGCATTAAGTATAGGAATTGGTTGAAACCAATTGCTGCATTATAAATCCTTCCTTGTCCAGATATCACACTGGAATCCTATTTAAGTTCAGGAACGGGTTAAATGCTTAGCCATGCTTAGTGCGGTAGAAGTCAGGTGATTTCCTATCACCTACGAGCTTTAGGATGAGGTGGATCATGGTTGGCTATATTTGCTATCGTGGAAAAGAACCATGTGAATAATGAATTAAGATCGGGCGGGGTCTTGTGTAGGTTTGAACATAGTGACTCCGTCTGAGTCGTTTAAGGACCGATACGCTGTACGTCCTCATGTCATGTTGAACACAGCCTAACACTTAGCTGGCCGGATAAGTCGTTCCGACCACGAAGCCTAGTAGCTCGATTCAGGCCAGGAACGCGAGCAGTGGCGGCACTCTGGAGGTAGTAAGGATGTGCGGAGAGCCATTGGCATAAGTCCAAGGCAGGTTAGAGTCCCGAACAACCTTGGCAGAGTGGTTCTTTGAGAATGCCGATCTATTCAGACCCGTGACTCCTGAATTGTACCAAAGGTGACTTGTTGCGACCCTGACGGGGGAAGCAGGGTTTGTGTTTAGGAATACCCCTCCAGCTGGATAGGAATCGATTCGAATCGCCGTCTCTCTCGTATAGTGAGAACTTGACTAAGCAGCGGCAACGTAGATTCAATTAACTTAACAATATGGTTAAATGGATGATGATAAGGTTGCCACAATGAATACCTGATATGGTTATTAATGTTTGCACCCTAATAAAATGATTGCTTAGTACAGGTGCTAATATAGATGATAGGTTAATGGCTAAAAAGTTACTGCTAGTTCAGGTTAAGAGTTGATCATTATTACTTATGCTTTTCTGCAAAAAGAAAGTGTCAGCCAGCTCCACTACATTAAGCTATGCATATCCTTGGTGTCATTTGTTTGGTTTTCGACGGGTAAGTCTAGCTGAGTACATTCCCGTACTCAGGGTTTATTCCCTCTTGTTGTAGATGACCTTCTATATCAGGGATTCTGCAAGTATTGTCTCCACCTGGCGGGTGATGAGGACTAGATCATGGGCATGATCTCCTTTCTCTTATCTGAATGCTTTTGCGGTCCGTGATCAGCAAACCAGTATGTGTATTTGAACTCGGTGTGTGAGTTAAACTATTTGCTTCCGCATGTTTACAAGACTTGTTTTGTAATAACAATGACTCTGTGATGATGTAACCTATTTGCGAACGTATGCGAAATGTTGTAACATACGATATGTTATGTTGAATTACTATGATCTTAGTTGCATGCAAGTTGGTTTGAAATCCTTCGAGATTTCGGTTGACTACCGGGTTTATATGGGCTCAAGTTCGAGAATTTGATCGTTTCGGCGATTGTTTTTGTACTTGTGCTCTTATAAATTGGTCGGTTCCGCGACAGCTGGTATCAGAGATAGATTCAACATTAAACATGTCTTACGGCTATTTAAAACAAAAAGCTTTTGTTGTTAAAATGGTTTTCAAAACTTATAGTTATATATAAGTGTTCAAAAATCAAAATTTTTATGGTATACTGGTGATCACATCCCTTATAGCCCACTTAAGGACTTCTAGGTGGCTTATATATAATTACTAACTTGGGGGAATTGATTGTCTCTATTTCGTCGTCCATGCGACGTGATATTGCATGGATACCATTCGTTTGAATGGTAATGTATGGATCAACTGCCTCTACACTAAGGTAAGAGTGAGTTGTGAGAGCATGACCGTCCAACCGTCGGTCTAGGGGAGAGCTAGTTGTGGTTACTGGAGTATTTACATGTTGCATACATGTATATATGAAAGTACTTAATTGTGGGTACATTTCTCGGGTAGTTTGGATGCCGAAGTATATATATCGGGGGATGTATATATGGAAAGTATCTTAGTACTGCTTGTGTAATTAGCATTACATCTTGTTGGGTTGGGCTGCAATGAAGTTTTTCTACAGGTATGCTAACAACGCACCATGTAGATCGACTAGTGACCGCTATTTGAGAGAACGTATGTATGCCACCGTATATTCCGCTAAAGCTTAAATTTTCTTAGGTTTGTGAGGACGTACGGAACGAGCATGCATCATATTCACTCATGACATTCATATTGCATTACTCCCTCCCTTATAATTGCTTATCCCAAGTATAAAGTGAAATCTCTCGGCAAGAAGTTAGAAGGAGAGGAATACCCAGAAGAAGTCCAAGGTGTCTCCGATGTGGACAGTGATCACTTCGACGAGTAGTTCGTTAGCAAGTCTCAATAGTTAAGCTTTTACAGTCATACTTGAAATGTACTTTAATTCGCTCCCTTCGGGATGCATAACGTTATGGTAAAGTTGAAAACTTGCCATGTTGGAATGCACTGCGTATGGCGCTAGTAATCTACTTGATGATGTGGTGATTGGAGAATGAATTATTGCCTCTCTATTTATTGTATGAAGTTTTCATTCTCGTCAGTAAATACAGTTTGGCACGATTATGTTGTTCCTCTCCAATGTGCTGACATCATCAATAATTACTGGTTGTGCATTGTGCAGATGCCTCGTACTCGTTCCACCGGTGTGAGTGATGATGCTGATCTTCCGCCACCACCACCCACACCCACAGAACTTATAGCAATGCTTGCGGAAGGACAGCGCACTATGGCCGAGGCCCTCCATACGATTGCGAATCGTGATGGCCGTGGTCCACGACAAGGACCAGATCCAAATCAATACAGTGATTTCAAGGATTTCCTTGACACAAAACCCCCAATCTTCAAGGAGGCTAAGGAGCCTCTACAAGCTGATGAGTGGTTGAATACTCTCGAGCAGAAGTTCCGTCTGCTCCGCTTGACTGAGGTGCTAAAAACTGAGTACGCATCGCACCAACTTCATGGGCCTACTGGCATCTGGTGGAGTCATCATCGGTCCACTATGCCTGCTAATGCCCAAATCACTTGGGATCAGTTCAAGTCTACTTTCAGGGGAAATTACATTCCTCCTGGTCTTATGGCGATCAAACATACAGAGTTCATGAAGCTGACTCAGGGAAGCAAGAGCCTGAACGAATACCTGCAAGCTTTCAACAACCTTGCAAGGTATGCTACCGAGTTTGTGGACACAGATGCCAAGAAGATTGCAAGCTTCAAGCGGGGACTTAGCCCCAAACTGATGAAGACCATGGGCAATTGCAAGTGCGCTCATTTTAATGAGTTTGTGAGTGATGCTTTATCGCAAGAGAACAACAATGCTGTATATGCGGCTTCAAAAAGTCGTAAGAGGGCCTATGAGGCGGGTGCCTCACAATCTAAGGCTCTCGTCGCACAAAGGACTCCATTCCGTCCTCCAGCGTTAGCCGCCAAGTTTTGCCCACCGCAGAAGAAGAATCCCGCCAAGACGGGGTTCCGCAAGGCATTTATAGTTGCTCTTCCCAAGGGCACTACCAGTCAGGGCAGTTCCAGGGCTCCACCAAGCAACATGCCATGCTGGAACTGCAACAAGATAGGCCACTGGGCAAGAGAATGCCCTTACCCTAAGAAGAATAATTACTAGGGTGGCCGTCAGGGACAAGTGAACCACACTAATATTACTGAGATTCCTTCAGGAGAGGTAGTGACTGCCGGTAAGTTTCTGATTGACCAACACCCTGCAGTTGTACTATTTGATTCAGGTGCTTCGCATTCCTTCATTAGTCCATCATTTGCATCCAAGTTTATGCAGAAAACATATACTGTTGAGGGTGAGGGTTATTGTATTCGGGTTGCCAGTGGTATTATCCCAACCAAGCTGGTAGTTGGGGAAGTACAATTTGTGATAGAGGGGCGAAGTTATCAGGTTGATCTGGTAGTTTTACCGGGGCTAGGTATCGATGTGATATTGGGAATGAACTGGATGAGCCATCATAGAGTGCTTATCGATACATCGACTAGGGTAGTTATGCTTAGAGATCCTGGTAATCAGGAGGGTTTTCTTGTATAGTTACCCCAAGACATCAATCTTCTTGCACAACCAATGCGGTGCAAGCAAAGTCTCTGGCAGATATCCTTGTCGTGTGTGACTTTCTGGATGTTTTCCCCGATGAATTGCCTGGATTGCCCTCGGATCGAGAAGTAGAATTCAAGATAGAGTTGCTTCCTGGTACAGCTCCCATCTCTAGAAGGCCATATAGAATGCCTCCCAATGAACTAGCTGAACTTAAGACCCAGTTGAATGAACTGCTAAAGAAAGGCCTTATCCGCCCTAGTTCATCTCCGTGGGGGTGCCCAGCCATCTTTGTGAAGAAGAAGGATCAATCTCTACGCATGTGTGTAGATTATAGACCCTTGAATGCAGTTACAATCAAGAATAAGTACCCTCTGCCACGCATAGATATATTGTTTGATCAGTTATCTAAAGCAAAAGTCTTTTCCAAGATTGATTTGAGATCTGGGTATCATCAAATCAAAATTCGGCCTGAGGATGTCCCAAAAACTGCATTCTCTACAAGATATGGTCTATATGAGTACCTAGTTATGTCTTTTGGATTGACTAATGCCCCCGCACATTTTATGTATCTGATGAATTCAATGTTTATGCCCGAGTTGGACAAATTTGTGGTGGTATTTATAGATGACATCCTGGTCTATTCTGAGAATGAAGAAGATCATGTTGAACATTTGCGAGTGGTTCTTACTAGATTGCGAGAACACCATCTGTATGCAAAGTTCAGCAAATGTGAATTTTGGCTTCATGAGGTACCTTTTCTTGGACACATATTGTCCGATGGTGGAATTATGGTTGATCCCACCAAGGTGCAAGAAGTATTGAACTGGAAGGCTCCCATCTCGGTGCACGAGGTTCGGAGTTTTCTGGGGTTGGCTAGCTATTATCATCGCTTCATCCTGGATTTCTCTAAAATAGCCAAGCCTATGACTCGATTACTGCAAAAAGACATGAAGTTTGTCTGGACTCCTGAGTGTGATGCGGCTTTCCATACCCTGCGAACTCTTCTAACATCGGCTCCGGTTTTGGCGCAACCGGATATCGAGAAACCTTTTGATGTGTTCTGTGATGCATCAGGTATTGGGTTAGGAGGTGTTCTTATGCAAGAGGGTAGAGTCATCGCTTATACCTCTCGCCAACTTTGGAAGCATGAAGTGAATTATCCAATGCATGACTTGGAACTCGCTGCAGTTGTTCATGCTTTGAAGGCCTGGAGACATTATCTACTTGGCAATGTGTGCAACATCTACACTGATCATAAAAGTCTCAAGTACATCTTCACTCAACCAGAGTTAAATATGCGTCAGAGAAGATGGCTCGAGTTGATCAAAGATTATAACCTTCAAGTGCACTATCACCCGGGCAAGGCAAACGTCGTTGCGGATGCCTTAAGCAGAAAGTCTCATTGCCACTCGTTGATTGAGAGTGATGTCCATTTGTCAAAGCTCCTTCATCCTGCAGTCCTGCACAACATCACTGTCAGTTGTACTCTACATAGTTGAATTATCGAGCTACAGAAGACAGATGTAGGTGTGTTTCACATCAAGCGCAAGATGAAAGAGCAAGAAACCAAACATTTTCGAGTAGATGAGGAAGGCGTGTTATGGTTCAAGGATAGGTTGGTAGTTCCAAAGGATAGAGAGCTTAGAAATCAAATCATATCCGAAGCTCATTCCTCTAAACTATCTATTCATCCTGGTAGTAGTAAAATGTATCATGATTTAAAGCCTCAATTTTGGTGGACCAAAATGAAGAAAGAGATAGCCGCTTATGTGGCTAGGTGTGACACTTGTTGTCGGGTCAAGGTTGTGCACATGAAAGCTAGATTACTTCAGCCACTCTCTATTCTAGGTTGGAAATGGGAAGAGATAAGTATGGATTTTATAGTTGGACTCCCTACCACACAGAGGAATTTTAACTCAATTTGGGTAATTGTGGACCGACTGACCAAGTCGGCACACTTTATTCCTATCCGCATAGACTTTTGTCCAACCGACTACGCGGAGTTGTACTTCAACCAGATAGTCCGACTTCATGGGATCCCTCGTACTATTGTCTCAAATAGAGGACCACAGTTCACTGCTCACTTTTGGGAGCACTTACACGGATTATTAGGGACTAAGCTCGTAAGAAGTTCTACCTATCATCCGCAAACCAATGGGCAAACTGAACGAGTGAATCAAATCTTAGAAGATATGTTGAGAGCGTGTGTCATCTCGGCTAAGGGCTCATGGGAAAAATGGTTACCCCTAGCTGAATTCTCGTACAATAATAGTTATCAAGAGAGCATAAAGATGGCACCGTTTGAAGCTTTGTATGGCCGGAAGTGTAGAACCCCGTTGAACTGGGTAGAAGCCGGTGAAAGGAGATATTATGGAATTGATTTCGTTCAAGAAGCTGAAGAACAAGTCCGTACTATCCAAACCCACATGGCCGCAGCTCAAGCTAGGCAGAAAAGTTATGCTGATCAACGTAGGAAACCTATTGAGTTCGAAGTTGGAGACTTCGTTTATCTAAAAGTCTCACCTATGAAGAGTGTCCAACGCTTTGGTGTGAAGCGAAAGCTTGCGCCGAGATATGTTGGTCCGTTTGAAATCATTGGACAAAGTGGTAAAGTGGCGTACAAGATTCAATTACCTCCTGAGATGAGCGCTATCTTCAATGTCTTTCATGTATCCCAATTGAAGAAATGTCTTCACGTCCCTGAAGAGAGAGTTCCATTGGGGGATATCGAGTTAAAATCAGATTTGACCTTTGAAGAAAAGCCAGTTCAAGTGATTGACACTCGTGAGCGAGTGACTCGGAGTCGGGTAGTCAAGTTCTACAAAGTCATGTGGAGCAATCAGGGTAGTGAACGCGATGCAACATGGGAAAGGGAAGATTATTTGAGGGATGGTTATAAGGAATTCTATCAACAATGGTACGCTTTTCAAATCTCGGGACGGGATTTTTATAAGGGGGGAGGGCTGTAACACCCCTGGTGTTTAGCTTCCACATTTGCACTACATTTCATGAACATGAGCATCATGCATCCCTTCATGAACTTATAGCACATGAAACATAATTTCGAAACATTGCAACATGTTGTATATTTCATCTGTGTTGTTCTTTTATGAAATGTAAAGTGTGCAACACTTAAGTGCAACATGTGCCACTCACTTAGTGAAACAAGGTTAGTTAATACTATGCAACGAGATCATGAAACGTGTGAAACATGACTATGAAACATTTGTAACATTTCTTGTGTTTTTCATTGTTTCAGTACATACCTTGATTGATTCTTGTGTGACCAATGCGTGGTGTGGCTAGAAATGCTTGTAAGTAACTTAGTTACACATAAAATGTCTTTTGGAACATTGTTCATGTTGGTCACTTTGACTAATTAGGTTTCCAAAGTCATGGTTGACCAAATTTGACCCCTGAACCCTTTTGTTTGACTATTTAAAAAGTGTGGTTTAGGATGTTTGCATGTCGGAGCAACCTAAAGCAAAGATGTAGAGAATTATGTAAGGAACAAAAGTTATTTTATGGCCATCTCATGAAAATGTGCACAACATGTTCAATTTGGACCCACAAGCCAGAAATCAGGGCTGATTCTTCACTTAAGAATTTTTCTAAGTATTGATTGCAATTACAGTTTGAAGGAGCTGACTTTGGCTCGATTTTACTCTGTATCCATTGGGAATTAGTCCTTGGCACTTAAATAGAAATTGAAGATGGAAGTACGGGCTACAACTTTCATGTTCATTGTTTCCTCTAAAATGTCACGGTTTAGGAGTTAATTGGTGTCAATGTTCGTCTATCAGTCGGACTGGATGAACTCTGAATCGCGTTTTCAGAAAACCTTCAGTGATCATGGCCGACCGGTTCAAAAAGGTGACGACGCGTGTGTGCCGCACGTCGCCGCTCGCCTGAGCACGCTGGCCACGCGTCGTGGACGCCCTGGCACGGCCAGCCGCGTCTTGAGCACCCCACGCGCCTGCCCGACGCACTCAACCGCTCCAGTTCGCCTTTCTTCGCCTCCACCGCGCGTTGCGCCAAGCAGGCAACCATCCGCCATTGCCAGCCGCACCTTCGCCTTCACCTAGCTTCCACGCCATTGCAAAAACGCGTTGCCCCATTCACCTAGAGCTTCGCCATGATTCCCTTTACCATCTCCACCTCACTGTCGAGTCGATCGTGCCTCGGTAAGGGCGTATTCGCCGTTTTCCCCACCGCAGCCATGGCAGGACCTCGTCGGCGTTGTCGCTCCACGCGGACAACTGCCACCGTGACCCTCCCGTCTCCTCCTCTGCCTTATGCTAGATCCTAGGTGCACTGCTGATGCTCGTAGCGCCTTCCGTTCTGGACGTAGCGCCGTAGCCTCGCTGGAGCCGGCCGTGCCGTGGCCGAGCGTCGCCATGGCCATCGCCACCCCCGCTAGCGGCGTCAATAGCTGCAATAGAAGGTTCCCCTAGGTTCGCTTAGGTGAGGCAAACATGTTGGCACCTTTGCCTTCGCCGGAGAAGCCACCGGTGGTGAACTACGCCACCGGCCGTTCCTTCTCCCCTGCCCTGTCTCGCTGATGCGCGGGTCCCTCTTGTCAGCGCCGTGGCTGAAGCGGGAGCCCAGCGTGGGCCGTGCCGTTGTCTGGGCCGCGCCAGCGCGTGTTCTTGGGCCGCCATTTCCTCGGGCCGGCCCAACATCAGTGAAATGGTTTCCTTAATTGTTTTGTTTAACTATTTTTCACAGTTTGGTGTTTAGATTCAAAACTATGTAACTCAAGTTTGGTAGATCCAAAGGATATGGTTCCAATTTTGTGAAGTTCCTAGTCATGTCTAGTATTTAACAAAAATATTATATGAGCACATGTTTTAGAAATTTTTGATGAATTAAATAGGACTTTGAAATGTGTTTTTGGATACATGCAAACTTGTTTGAATTTTATCTTGAGTTTCTGTGATCCAAAAATTGTGAACTTTTGTGGGTAAGCTAGTATTGCTTAGTAGAAGCTCTGGTTAAAATTTGAGAGACATTGCATGTGTAGTTTTTGAGTTATAGATTTTTCCTTTTTCATTGGTAGATACTTGTGTGAATTTTTGTAAATTATCTATGAATCCTATGGCCATGAAACTTGGTAGGTAGTATCTTCATACCTTATAGATGCTAGGAAAAATATGAAATCTGTTGCTTGACACTTTTCACTAAGGTTTTCTAATTATGCCATTTTAAGTCATTCTGCCTTACCATTTTTGTGTAGGTTGTTATACTTACTCAAATGGTGTGAAATTTTTATGGTAGTCTACTTAGAGCATGTAGTGTCTACTATAATTTTTGTAGAATTAATGGTGTAGTTTTCATATATGTTTACTATTTCCACTAATTAATTAAATAAATTAATAAAGGTATTAAAAGAAATGTTTTGGGGATGAACACCCTACTTTCTGGTGTGCTTGTGATATGTGTGATATGTCAGTAAAGTTGGTTTTGTCCAATTAAGTGTTTATATCATAAGTTAATAATTATTTGTTGCATCATGTCCCTCTGGACAGATCTGGGGACCTTGGAAAGTTCCCCATGATAATTTGGTTTTATGTGATTGTGATGAATACAAAATCTGTAGATAACTTATGTATCTAGCTCCTGTCAAAATTTGAGGGCATTTGGCATAGTAGTTTAGAAACTACAGCTGTTTAAAGTTAGGTTTCAGTCTTTGCTTGTTCTCTGCCTTGTGAGGACAGAGTTCTATTGATTTATGAGTTCGACCTGGTAAAGGTTAGAATCATGCTTTGAGGTCTGAAAATGTTTTGTAGACAATTTTATAAGCTTTCCAGGTTGTCTTGTTGCATATCAATTGGATTTATAAATCTCCAGTTATGGCTAGTTTACTGTACCGATATATAGTCTCCATTTGGTTGTAATACAAATGCTTGAGTGTATGCTTGTGCAATGTTCTCATTGATTGTTTTAGGGGTTAGCCTAACTTGAGAATATGCTTAGGTGCAGGTGCTAGGTCATTAACGGAAGATGAGCAATTATACCTTAGGTTATATAAACCTGGTAAGTGAAAGTGATTTGAATAGGGCTTAAGTTGGAATATGCAAACTACAGCGAACATGTGCATTCCCCGAGCATCCCCGACATTCGTACATGTGCATCCATGATATTTATCTTGCGCATTCATGCAATAGGTGTGCCGGAGGGAGTGATGTTGCTGGAGTTCGAGGGAGCCAACCAGGAGGAGGAACCCGAGGTGCAGGAAGCCGACGAAGCAGTCGCCGCGGAGGAATTGCCCGAGTGCCCTGACCACCAGCCTTCCTCGTTCCTAAAAGGCAAGCCCCAGAGCATATTAAGCCTCCTATGTTTTCACAAATACATTGAGTATCTTTTATTGTTGATGATGCATTAAGTATAGGAATTGGTTGAAACCAATTGCTGCATTATAAATCCTTCCTTGTCCAGATATCGCACTGGAATCCTATTTAAGTTCAGGAACGGGTTAAATGCTTAGCCATGCTTAGTGCGGTAGAAGTCAGGTGATTTCCTGTCACCTATGAGCTTTAGGATGAGGTGGATCACGGTTGGCTATATTTGCTATCATGGAAAAGAACCATGTGAATAATGAATTAAGACCGGGCGGGGTCTTGTGTAGGTTTGAACATAGTGACTCCGTCTGAGTCGTTTAAGGACCGATACGCTGTACGTCCTCATATCATGTTGAACGCAGCCTAACACTTAGCTGGCCGGATAAGTCGTTCTGACCGCGAAGCCTAGTAGCTCGATTCAGGCCGGGAACGCGAGCAGTGGCGGCACTCTGGAGGTAGTAAGGATGTGCGGAGAGCCATTGGCATAAGTCCAAGGTAGGTTAGAGTCCTGAACAACCTTGGCAGAGTGGTTCTCTGAGAATGCCAATCTGTTCGGACCTGCGACTCCTGAATTGTACCAAAGGTGACTTGTTGCGACCCTGATGGGGGAAGCAGGGTTTGTGTTTAGGAATACCCCTCCAGCTGGATAGGAATCGATTCGAATCGCCGTCTCTCTCGTATAGTGAGAACTTGACTGAGCAGCGGCAACGTAGATTCAATTAACTTAACAATATGGTTAAATGGATGATGATAAGGTTGCCACAATGAATACCTGATATGGTTATTAATGTTTGCACCCTAATAAAATGATTGCTTAGTACAGGTGCTAATATAGATGACAGGTTAATGGCTAAAAAGTTACTGCTAGTTCAGGTTAAGAGTTGATCATTATTACTTATGCTTTTTTGCAAAAAGAAAGTGTCAGCCAGCTCCACTACATTAAGCTATGCATAATCCTTGGTGTCATTTGTTTGGTTTTCGACGGGTAAGTCTAGCTGAGTACATTCCCGTACTCAGGGTTTATTCCCTCTTGTTGTAGATGACCTTCTATATCAGGGATTCTGCAAGTATTGTCTCCACCCGGCGGGTGATGAGGACTAGATCATGGGCATGATCTCCTTTCTCTTATCTGAATGCTTTTGCGGTCCGTGATCAGCAAACCAGTATGTGTATTTGAACTCGGTGTGTGAGTTAAACTATTTGCTTCCGCATGTTTACAAGACTTGTTTTGTAATAACAATGACTCTGTGATGATGTAATCTATTTGCGAACGTATGCGAAATGTTGTAACGTACGATATGTTATGTTGAATTACTATGATCTTAGTTGCATGCAAGTTGGTTTGAAATCCTTCAAGAATTCGGTTGACTACCGGGTTTATATGGGCTCAAGTTCAAGAATTTGATCATTTTGGCGATTGTTTTTGTACTTGTGCTCTTATAAATTGGTCGGTTCCACGACAATAGGTGCACGGTTTGTGCCAAACAAGGCTTGGAAATCATTTCGGAAGCAACCGATGGATCTCGTAGATGACGAGGCTTAAGTGGAATCTTGTTTCGGCCGTTTGGAGTTAGTGTTAGTATTAGTGCAAGATATTTGCACGGTTTGTTCCAAACAAGGCTTATAAATCATTTTGACCACACCCGATAGAACTCCTAGGTGATGAGGCTCTAGTGAAATCTCGTTTCGGTCCGTTTGGATATAGTGTTAGTTTTAGTGCAAGATAGGTGCATGGTTTGTGCCTAATGTACCATAGGCTCAGAAATCATTTTGGACGCACCCGATGGAACTCCTAGGTGACGAGGCTCAAGTGGAATTTTGTTTCAGTCCATTTGGAGATAGTGTTAGTATCAATGAAAGATAGGTGCCCGGTTTGTGACAAACAAGGCTCGGAAATCATTTCAGAAGCACCCGATAGAACTCCTAGGTTATGAGGCTCAAGTGGAATCTTGTTTTAGTCCGTTTGGAGATAGTATTAGTATTAGTGCAAGATAAGTGCACAGTTTGTTCCAAACAAGGCTCAGAAATCATTTTGACCGCACCCGATAGAACTCCTAGGTGACGAGGCTCAAGTGGAATCTTGTTTCGGTCCGTTTGGATATAGTGTTAGAATTAGTGCAAGATAGGTGCACGGTTTGTGTCAAACGTACCATAGGATCAAAAATTATTTTGGACGGACCCGATGGTACTCCTAGGTGACGAGGCTCAAGTGGAATCTTGTTTCAGTCCGTTTGGAGATAGTGTTAGTATTAGTGCAATATAGGTGCACGGTTTGTGCCAAACAAGTCTCAGAAATCATTTTGGAAGCACCCGATGGAACTCCTAGATGACGAGGCTCAAGTGGAATCTTGTTTCGGTCCGTTTAGATATAGTGTTGGTATTAGTGCTAGACAGGTGCACGGTTTGTTCCAAACAAGGCTCGGAAATCATTTTGACCGCACCCAATAGAACTCCTAGGTGACGAGGCTCAAGTGGAACTTGTTTCGGTCCATTTGGAGATAGTGTTTGTATCAGTGCAAGATAGGTCCACGGTTTGTGCCAAACGTACCATAGGATCAGAAATCATTTTGGACGCACCCGATGGTACTCCTAGGTGCCGAGGCTCAAGTGAAATCTTGTTTCGGTCCGTTTGGAGATAGTGTTAGTATTAGTGCAAGACAGGTGCACGGTTTGTTCTAAACAAGGCTCAAAAATCATTTTGACCGCACCCGATAGAACTCCAAGGTGACGATGCTCAAGTGGAATCTTGTTTCGGTCCGTTTAGAGATAGTGTTAGTATCAGTGCAAGATAGGTGCACGGTTTGTGCCAAACGTACCATAGGATCAGAAATCATTTTGGACGCACCCGATGGTACTCCTAGGTGACGAGGCTCAAGTGGAATCTTGTTTCGGTCCATTTGGAGATAGTGTTAGTATCAGTGCAAGATAGGTGCACGGTTTGTGCCAAACGTACCATAGGATCAGAAATCGTTTTGGACACACCCGATGGTACTCCTAGGTGACGAGGCTCAAGTGGAATCTTATTTCGGTCCATTTGGAGATAGTGTTAGTATTAGTGCAAGACAGGTGCACGGTTTGTTCCAAACAAGGCTCGGAAATCATTTTGACCGCACTCAATAGAACTCCTAGGTGACAAGGCTCAAGTGGAATCTCATTTCGGTCCGTTTGGATATAGTGTTAGTATTAGTGCAAGATAGGTGCACGGTCTATGCCAAACGTACCATAGGCTCAGAAATCGTTTTGGACGCACCCGATGGTACTCCTAGATGACGAGGCTCAAGTGGAATCTTGTTTCACTCCATTTGGAGATAGTGTTAGTATTAGTGCAAGATAGGTGCACGGTTTGTTCCAAACAAGGCTTGGAAATCATTTTGACCGCACCCGATAGAACTCCTAGGTGATGAGGCTCAAGTGGAATCTCATTTCGGTCTGTTTGGATATAGTGTTAGTATTAGTGCAAGAAAGGTGCACGATCTGTTCCAAACGTACCATAGGCTCAGAAATCATTTTGGACGCACTCGATGGTACTCCTAGGTGACGAGGCTCAAGTGGAATCTTGTTTCAGACCGTTTGGAGATAGTGTTAGTATCAGTGCAAGACAGGTGCACGGTTTGTGCCTAAGGTACCATAGGCTCAGAAATCATTTTAGACGCACCCAATGGAACTCCTAGGTGACGAGGCTCAAGTGAAATTTTGTTTCGGTGCGTTTGGACATAGTGTTAGTATCAGTGCAAGATAGGTGCACGGTTTGTGCCAACCAAGGCTTGAAAATCATTTTGGAAGCACCCGATATAACTCATAGGTGACGAGGCTCAAGTGGAATCTTGTTTCGGTCCGTTTGGAGTTAGTGTTAGTATTAGTGCAAGATAGGTGCACGGTTTGTTCCAAACAAGGCTCGGAAATCATTTTGACCTCACCCGATAGAACTCCTAGGTGACAAGGCTCAAGTGGAATCTTATTTCGGTCGGTTTGGAGATAGTGTTAGTATCAGTGCAAGATAGGTGCACGGTTTGTGCCAAACGTACCATAGGATCAGAAATCGTTTTGGACGCACCCGATGGTACTCCTAGGTGACGAGGCTCAAGTGGAATCTTATTTCGGTCCATTTGGAGATAGTGTTAGTATTAGTGCAAGACAGGGCACGGTTTGTTCCAAACAAGGCTCGGAAATCATTTTGACCGCACTCGATAGAACTCCTAGGTGACAAGGCTCAAGTGGAATCTCATTTCGGTCCGTTTGGATATAGTGTTAGTATTAGTGCAAGATAGGTGCACGGTCTGTGCCAAACGTACCATAGGCTCAGAAATCGTTTTGGACGCACCCGATGGTACTCCTAGGTGACGAGGCTCAAGTGGAATCTTGTTTCAGTCCATTTGGAGATAGTGTTAGTATTAGTGCAAGATAGGTGCACGGTTTGTTCCAAACAAGGCTTGGAAATCATTTTGACCGCACCCGATAGAACTCCTAGGTGATGAGGCTCAAGTGGAATCTCATTTCGGTCTGTTTGGATATAGTGTTAGTATTAGTGCAAGAAAGGTGCACGATCTGTTCCAAACGTACCATAGGCTCAGAAATCATTTTGGACGCACCCGATGGTACTCCTAGGTGACGAGGCTCAAGTGGAATCTTGTTTCAGACCGTTTGGAGATAGTGTTAGTATCAGTGCAAGACAGGTGCACGGTTTGTGCCTAAGGTACCATAGGCTCAGAAATCGTTTTAGACGCACCCAATGGAACTCCTAGGTGACGAGGCTCAAGTGAAATTTTGTTTCGGTGTGTTTGGAGATAGTGTTAGTATCAGTGCAAGATAGGTGCACGGTTTGTGCCAACCAAGGCTTGAAAATCATTTTGGAAGCACCCGATAGAACTCCTAGGTGACGAGGCTCAAGTGGAATCTTGTTTCGGTCTGTTTGGAGTTAGTGTTAGTATTAGTGCAAGATAGGTGCACGGTTTGTTCCAAACAAGGCTCAGAAATCATTTTGACCTCACCCGATAGAACTCCTAGGTGACAAGGCACAAGTGGAATCTTATTTCGGTCAGTTTGGATATAGTATTCGTATTAGTGCAAGATAGGTGCACGGTTTGTGCCTAACGTACCATAGGCTCAGAAATCATTTTGGATGCACCCGATGGAACTCCTAGGTGATGAGGCTCAAGTGGAATCTTCTTTCGGTCCGTTTGGAGATAGTGTTAGTATCAGTGCAAGATAGGTGCACGGTTTGTGCCAAACATACCATAGGATCAGAAATTGTTTTGGACACACTCGATGGTACTCCTAGGTGACGAGGCTCCAGTGGAATCTTGTTTCGGTCCGTTTGGAGATAGTGTTAGTATCAGTGCAAGATAGGTGCACAGTTTGTGCCAAACGTACCATAGGATCAGAAATCGTTTTGGATGCACCCGATGGTACTCCTAGGTGACGAGGCTCAACTGGAATCTTGTTTTGGTCAGTTTGGAGATAGTGCTAGTATTAGTGCAAGATAGGTGCACTGTTTCTTCTAATCAAGGCTCAAAAATCATTTTGACCGCACCCGATAGAACTCCTAGGTGACGAGGCTCAAGTGAAATCTCATTTCGGTCTGTTTGGATATAGTGTTAGTATTAGTGCAAGACAGGTGCACGGTTTGTGCCAAACATACCATAGGCTTAGAAATCGTTTTGGACGCACCCTATGGTACTCCTAGGTGACGAGGCTCAAGTGGAATCTTGTTTCAGTCCATTTGGAGATAGTGTTAGTATCAGTGCAAGATAGGTGCACGGTTTGTGCCAAACAAGGCTTAGAAACCATTTCGGAAGCAACCGATGGATCTCGTAGATGATGAGGCTTAAGTGGAATCTTGTTTCGGCCGTTTGGAGTTAGTGTTGGTATTAGTGTAAGATATTTGCACGGTTTGTTCCAAACAAGGCTTAGAAATCATTTTGACCGCACCCGATAGAACTCCTAGGTGACAAGGCTCAAGTGAAATCTCATTTCGGTCCGTTTGGATATAGTGTTAGTTTTAGTGCAAGAAAGGTGCATGGTTTGTGCCTAATGTACCATAGGCTTAGAAATCGTTTTGGACGCACCCGATGGAACTCCTAGGTGACGAGGCTCAAGTGGAATCTTGTTTTAGTCCGTTTGGAGATAGTGTTAGTATCAGTGCAAGATAGGTGCACAGTTTGTGCCAAACAAGGCTCGGAAATCATTTCAAAGCACCCGATCTATCTCGTAGATGACGAGGCTTAAGTGGAATCTTGTTTCGGTCCGTTTGGAGATAGTGCTAGTATTAGTGCAAGACAGGTGCACGGTTTGTTCTAAACAAGGCTCAGAAATCATTTTGACCGCACCCGATAGAACTCCAAGGTGACGAGGCTCAAGTGGAATCTTGTTTCAGTCCGTTTGGAGATAGTGTTAGTATTAGTGCAAGATAGGTGCACGGTTTGTGCCAAACGTACATAGGATTAGAAATCATTTTGGACGCACCCGATGGTACCCCTAGGTGACGAGGCTCAAGTGGAATCTTGTTTCGGTCCGTTTGGAGATAGTGTTAGTATCAGTGCAAGATAGGTGCACGGTTTGTGCCAAACGTACCATAGGATCAGAAATCATTTTGTACGCACCCGATGGTACTCCTAGGTGACGAGGCTCAAGTGGAATCTTATTTCGGTCCGTTTGGAGATAGTGTTAGCATTAGTACAAGACAGGTGCACGGTTTGTTCCAAACAAGGCTCGGAAATCATTTTGACCGCACTCGATAGAACTCCTAGGTGATGAGGCTCAAGTGGAATCTCGTTTCGGTCCGTTTGGATATAGTGTTAGTATTAGTGCAAGATAGGTGCACGGTCTGTGCCAAACGTACCATAGGCTCAGAAATCGTTTTGGACGCACCCGATGGTACTCCTAGGTGACGAGGCTTAAGTGGAATCTTGTTTCAGTCCGTTTGGAGATAGTGTTAGTATTAGTGCAAGACAGGTGCACGGTTTGTTCCAAACAAGGCTTGGAAATCATTTTGACCGCACCCGATAGAACTCCTAGGTGACGAGGCTCAAGTGGAATCTCGTTTCGGTCTATTTGGATATAGTGTTAGTATTAGTGCAAGAAAGGTGCACGGTCTGTGCCAAACGTACCATAGGCTCAGAAATCATTTTGGACGCACCCGATGGTACTCCTAGGTGACGAGGCTCAAGTGGAATCTTCTTTCAGACCGTTTGGAGATAGTGTTAGTATCAGTGCAAGACAGGTGCACGATTTGTGCCTAAGGTACCATAGGCTCAGAAATTGTTTTAGATGCACCCAATGCAACTCCTAGGTGACGAGGCTCAAGTGAAATTTTGTTTCGGTGCGTTTGGAGATAGTGTTAGTATTAGTGCAAGATAGGTGCACGGTTTGTGCCAACCAAGGCTTGGAAATCATTTTGGAAGCACCCGATAGAACTCCTAGGTGACGAGGCTCAAGTGGAATCTTGTTTCGGTCCATTTGGAGTTAGTGTTCGTATTAGTGCAAGATAGGTGCATGGTTTGTTCCAAACAAGGCTCGGAAATCATTTTGACCTCACCCGGTAGAACTCCTAGGTGACAAGGCTCAAGTGGAATCTTGTTTCGGTCGGTTTGGATATAGTGTTCATATTAGTGCAAGATAGGTGCACGGTTTGTGCCTAATGTACCATAGGCTCAGAAATCGTTTTGGACGCACCCGATGGAACTCCTAGGTGACGAGGCTCAAGTGGAATCTTGTTTTAGTCCGTTTGGAGATAGTGTTAGTATTAGTGCAAGATAGGTGCACAGTTTGTGCCAAACAAGGCTCGGAAATCATTTCAAAGCACCCGATCTATCTCGTAGATGACGAGGCTTAAGTGGAATCTTGTTTCGGTCCGTTTGGAGATAGTGTTAGTATTAGTGCAAGACAGGTGCACGGTTTGTTCTAAACAAGGCTCAGAAATCATTTTGACCGCACCCGATAGAACTCCAAGGTGACGAGGCTCAAGTGGAATCTTGTTTCAGTCCGTTTGGAGATAGTGTTAGTATTAGTGCAAGATAGGTGCACGGTTTGTGCCAAACGTACATAGGATTAGAAATCATTTTGGATGCACCCGATGGTACCCCTAGGTGACGAGGCTCAAGTGGAATCTTGTTTCGGTCCGTTTGGAGATAGTGTTAGTATCAGTGCAAGATAGGTGCACGGTTTGTGCCAAACGTACCATAGGATCAGAAATCATTTTGGACGCACCCGATGGTACTCCTAGGTGACGAGGCTCAAGTGGAATCTTATTTCGGTCCGTTTGGAGATAGTGTTAGTATTAGTGCAAGACAGGTGCACGGTTTGTTCCAAACAAGGCTCGGAAATCATTTTGACCGCACTCGATAGAACTCCTAGGTGATGAGGCTCAAGTGGAATCTCGTTTTGGTCCGTTTGGATATAGTGTTAGTATTAGTGCAAGATAGGTGCACGGTCTGTGCCAAACGTACCATAGGCTCAGAAATCGTTTTGGACGCACCCGATGGTACTCCTAGGTGACGAGGCTTAAGTGGAATCTTGTTTCAGTCCGTTTGGAGATAGTGTTAGTATTAGTGCAAGATAGGTGCACGGTTTGTTCCAAACAAGGCTTGGAAATCATTTTGACCGCACCCGATAGAACTCCTAGGTGATGATGCTCAAGTGGAATCTCGTTTCGGTCTATTTGGATATAGTGTTAGTATTAGTGCAAGAAAGGTGCACGGTCTGTGCCAAACGTACCATAGGCTCAGAAATCATTTTGGACGCACCCGATGGTACTCCTAGGTGACGAGGCTCAAGTGGAATCTTCTTTCAGACCGTTTGGAGATAGTGTTAGTATCAGTGCAAGACAGGTGCACGATTTGTGCCTAAGGTACCATAGGCTCAGAAATTGTTTTAGATGCACCCAATGCAACTCCTAGGTGACGAGGCTCAAGTGAAATTTTGTTTCGGTGCGTTTGGAGATAGTGTTAGTATTAGTGCAAGATAGGTGCACGGTTTGTGCCAACCAAGGCTTGGAAATCATTTTGGAAGCACCCGATAGAACTCCTAGGTGACGAGGCTCAAGTGGAATCTTGTTTTGGTCCATTTGGAGTTAGTGTTCGTATTAGTGCAAGATAGGTGCACGGTTTGTTCCAAACAAGGCTCGGAAATCATTTTGACCTCACCCGATAGAACTCCTAGGTGACAAGGCTCAAGTGGAATCTTGTTTCGGTCGGTTTGGATATAGTGTTCATATTAGTGCAAGATAGGTGCACGGTTTGTGCCTAACGTACCATAGGCTCAGAAATCATTTTGGATGCACCCGATGGAACTCCTAGATGACGAGGCTCAAGTGGAATCTTGTTTTGGTCCGTTTGGAGATAGTGTTAATATCAGTGCAAGATAGGTGCACGGTTTGTGCCAAACGTACCATAGGATCAGAAATTGTTTTGGACACACCCGATGGTACTCCTAGGTGACGAGGCTCCAGTGGAATCTTGTTTCGGTCCGTTTGGAGATAGTGTTAGTATCAGTGCAAGATAGGTGCACGGTTTGTGCCAAACGTACCATAGGATCAGAAATCGTTTTGGATGCACCCGATGGTACTCCTAGGTGACGAGGCTCAACTGGAATCTTGTTTTGGTCAGTTTGGAGATAGTGCTAGTATTAGTGCAAGATAGGTGCACAGTTTCTTCTAAACAAGGCTCAGAAATCATTTTGACCGCACCCGATAGAACTCCTAGGTGACGAGGCTCAAGTGAAATCTCATTTCGGTCCATTTGGATATAGTGTTAGTATTAGTGCAAGATAGGTGCATGGTTTGTGCCAAACATACCATAGGCTTAGAAATCGTTTTGGACGCACCCTATGGTACTCCTAGGTGACGAGGCTCAAGTGGAATCTTCTTTCAGTCCGTTTGGAGATAGTGTTAGTATCAGTGCAGGATAGGTGCACAGTTTGTGCCAAACAAGGCTCGGAAATCATTTCGGAAGCAACCAATGGATCTCGTAGATGATGAGGCTCAAGTGGAATCTTGTTTTGGCTGTTTGGAGTTAGTGTTAGTATTAGTGCAAGATATTTGCACGGTTTGTTCCAAACAAGGCTTAGAAATCATTTTGACCGCACCCGATAGAACTCCTAGGTGACAAGGCTCAAGTGAAATCTCATTTCGGTCCGTTTGGATATAGTGTTAGTTTTAGTGCAAGATAGGTGCATGGTTTGTGCCTAATGTACCATAGGCTTAGAAATCATTTTGGACGCACCCGATGGAACTCCTAGGTGCCGAGGCTCAAGTGGAATCTTGTTTTAGTCCGTTTGGAGATAGTGTTAGTATCAATGAAAGATAGGTGCACGGTTTGTGCCAAACAAGGCTCAGAAATCATTTTAGAAGCACTCGATGGAACTCCTAGGTGATGAGGCTCAAGTGGAATCTTATTTCGGTCCGTTTGGAGATAGTATTAGTATTAGTGCAAGATAAGTGCACGGTTTGTTCCAAACAAGGCTCAGAAATTATTTTGACCGCACCCGATAGAACTCCTAGGTGACGAGGCTCAAGTGAAATCTCGTTTCGGTCCGTTTGGATATAGTGTTAGTTTTAGTGCAAGATAGGTGCATGGTTTGCGCCTAATGTACCATAGGCTCAGAAATCGTTTTGGACGCACCCGATGGAACTCCTAGGTGACGAGGCTCAAGTGGAATCTTGTTTCAGTCCATTTGGAGATAGTGTTAGTATCAATGAAAGATAGGTGCACGGTTTGTGCCAAACAAGGCTCGGAAATCATTTTAGAAGCACCCGATGGAACTCTTAGGTGATGAGGCTCTAGTGGAATCTTGTTTCAGTCTGTTTGGAGATTGTATTAGTATTAGTGGAAGATAAGTGCATGGTTTGTTCCAAACAAGGCTTGGAAATCATTTTGACCACACCCGATAGAACTCCTAAGTGATGAGGCTCAAGTGGAATCTTGTTTCAGTCCGTTTGGATATAGTGTTAGGATTTGTGCAAGATAGTTGCACAGTTTGTGTCAAACGTACCATAGGATCAAAAATCATTTGGGACGCACCCGATGGTACTCCTAGGTGACGAGGCTCAAGTGGAATCTTGTTTTAGTCCGTTTGGAGATAGTTTTAGTATTAGTGCAATATAGGTGCACGGTTTGTGCCAAACAAGTCTCGAAAATCATTTTGGAAGCACCCGATGGAACTCCTAGATGACGAGGCTCAAGTGGAATCTTGTTTCGGTCCGTTTAGAGATAGTGTTAGTATTAGTGCTAGACAGGTGCACGGTTTGTTGCAAACAAGGCTCGGAAATCATTTTGACCGCACCCAATAGAACTCCTAGGTGACGAGGCTCAAGTGGAATCTTGTTTCAGTCCATTTGGAGATAGTGTTTGTATCAGTGCAAGATAGGTGCACGGTTTGTGCCAAACGTACCATAGGATCAGAAATCATTTTGGACGCCCCCGATGGTACTCCTAGGTGACGAGGCTCAAGTGGAATCTTGTTTTGGTCCATTTGGAGATAGTGTTAGTATTAGTGCAAGACAGGTGCACAGTTTGTTCCAAACAAGGCTCAGAAATCATTTTGACCGCACCCGATAGAACTCCTCGGTGACAAGGCTCAAGTGGAATCTCGTTTTGTCCGTTTGGATATAGTGTTAGTATTAGTGCAAGAAAGGTGCATGGTCTGTGCCAAACGTACCATAGGCTCAGAAGTCATTTTGGATGCACCCGATGGTACTCCGTGGTGACGAGGCTCAAGTGGAATCTTGTTTCGGTCCATTTGGAAATCGTGTTAGTATCAGTGCCAGATAGGTGCACGGTTTGTGCCAAACGTACCATAGGATCAGAAATCATTTTGGACGCACCCGATGGAACTCCTAGGTGACGAGGCTCAAGTGGAATCTTGTTTCAGTCCGTTTGGAGATAGTGTTAGTATCAATGAAAGATAGGTGCACGGTTTTTGCCAAACAAGGCTTGGAAATCATTTTAGAAGCACCCGATGGAACTCCTATGTGATGAGGCTCAAGTGAAATCTTGTTTCAATCCGTTTGGAGATAGTATTAGTATTAGTGCAAGATAAGTGCACGGTTTGTTCCAAACAAGGCTTAGAAATCATTTTGACCGCACCCGATAGAACTCCTAGGTGATGAGGCTCAAGTGGAATCTCGTTTCGGTCCGTTTGGATATAGTGTTAGGATTTGTGCAAGATAGGTGCACGGTTTGTGTCAAACGTACCATAGGATCAAAAATCATTTTGGACGCACCCGATGGTACTCCTAGGTGACGAGGCTCAAGTGGAATCTTGTTTCGGTCCATTTGGAGATAGTGTTTGTATCAGTGCAAGATAGGTGCACGGTTTGTGCCAAACGTACCATAGGATCAGAAATCATTTTGGACGCCCCTGATGGTACTCCTAGGTGACGAGGCTCAAGTGGAATCTTGTTTCGGTCCATTTGGAGATAGTGTTAGTATTAGTGCAAGACAGGTGCACAGTTTGTTCCAAACAAGGCTCAGAAATCATTTTGACCGCACCCGATAGAACTCCTAGGTGACGAGGCTCAAGTGGAATCTCGTTTTGTCCGTTTGGATATAGTGTTAGTATTAGTGCAAGAAAGGTGCACGGTCTGTGCCAAACGTACCATAGGCTCAGAAGTCATTTTGGACGCACCCGATGGTACTCCTTGGTGATGAGGCTCAAGTGAAATCTTGTTTCGGTCCATTTGGAAATAGTGTTAGTATCAGTGCCAGATAGGTGCACGGTTTATGCCAAACATACCATAGGATCAGAAATCATTTTGGACGCACCCGATGGAACTCCTAGGTGACGAGGCTCAAGTGGAAACTTGTTTCAGTCCGTTTGGAGATAGTGTTAGTATCAATGAAAGATAGGTGCACGGTTTTTGCCAAACAAGGCTTGGAAATCATTTTAGAAGCACCCAATGGAACTCCTATGTGATGAGGCTCAAGTGGAATCTTGTTTCAGTCCGTTTGGAGATAGTATTAGTATTAGTGCAAGATAAGTGCACGGTTTGTTCCAACACAAGGCTTAGAAATCATTTTGACCTCACCCGATAGAACTCCTAGGTGATGAGGCTCAAGTGGAATCTCGTTTCGGTCCGTTTGGATATAGTGTTAGGATTTGTGCAAGATAGGTGCACGGTTTGTGTCAAACGTACCATAGGATCAAAAATCATTTTGGACACACCCGATGGTACTCCTCGGTGACGAGGCTCAAGTGGAATCTTGTTTCAGTCCGTTTGGAGATAGTTTTGGTATTAGTGCAATATAGGTGCACGGTTTGTGCCAAACAAGTCTCGGAAATCATTTCGGAAGCACCCGATGGAACTCCAAGATGACGAGGCTCAAGTGGAATCTTGTTTCGGTCCGTTTAGAGATAGTGTTAGTATTAGTGCTAGATAGGTGCACAGTTTGTTGCAAACAAGGTTCGGAAATCATTTTGACCGCACCCAATAGAACTCCTAGGTGACGAGGCTCAAGTGGAATCTTGTTTCGGTCCATTTGGAGATAGTGTTTGTATCAGTGCAAGATAGGTGCACGGTTTGTGCCAAATGTACCATAGGATCAGAAATCATTTTGGACGCACCTGATGGTACTCAAAGGAGATGAGGCTCAAGTGGAATCTTGTTTCAGTCCATTTGGAGATAGTGTTAGTATTAGTGCAAGACAGGTGCACAGTTTGTTCCAAACAAGGCTCGGAAATCATTTTGACCGCACCCGATAGAAATCCTAGGTGACGAGGCTCAAGTGGAATCTCGTTTTGGTCCGTTTGGATATAGTGCTAGTATTAGTGCAAGAAAGGTGCACGATCTGTGCCAAACGTACCATAGGCTCAGAAATCATTTTGGACGCACCCAATGTTACTCCTAGGTGACGAGGCTCAAGTGGAATCTTGTTTTGGTCCGTTTGGAGATAGTGTTAGTATCAGTGCAAGATAGGTGCACGGTTTGTGCCAAACGTACCATAGGATCAGAAATCATTTTGGACGCACCCGATGGTACTCCTAGGTGACGAGGCTCAAGTGGAATCTTGTTTCGGTCCGTTTGGAGATAGTGTTAGTATTAGTGCAAGACAGGTGCACGGTTTCTTCTAAACAAGGCTCAGAAATCATTTTGACTGCACCCAATAGAACTCCTAGGTGACGAGGCTCAAGTGGAATCTTGTTTCGGTCCATTTGGAGATAGTGTTTGTATCAGTGCAAGATAGGTGCACGGTTTGTGCCAAACGTACCATAGGATCAGAAATCATTTTGGACGCACCCGATGGTACTCCTAGGTGATGAGGCTCAAGTGGAATCTTGTTTCGGTCCGTTTGGAGATAGTGTTAGTATTAGTGCAAGACAGGTGCACGGTTTCTTCTAAACAAGGCTCAGAAATCATTTTGACCGCACCCGATAGAACTCCTAGGTGACAAGGCTCAAGCGAAATCTCATTTTGGTCCGTTTGGATATAGTGTTAGTATTAGTGCAAGACAGGTGCACGGTTTGTGCCAAACATACCATAGGCTTAGAAATCATTTTGGACGCACCCTATGGTACTCCTAGGTGACGAGGCTCAAGTGGAATCTTGTTTCGGTCCGTTTGGAGATAGTGTTAGTATCAGTGCAAGATAGGTGCACGGTTTGTGCCAAACAAGGCTCGGAAATCATTTCGGAAGCACCCGATGGATCTTGTACATGACGAGGCTTAAGTGGAATCTTGTTTCGGTCCATTTGGAGTTAGTGTTAGTATTAGTGCAGGATAGGTGCACGGTTTGTTGAAAACAAGGCTCGGAAATCATTTTTACCGCACCCGATAGAACTCCTAGGTGACGAGGCTCAAGTGAAATCTCGTTTCGGTCCGTTTGGATATAGTGTTAGTTTTAGTGCAAGATAGGTGCATGGTTTGTGCCTAATGTACCATAGGCTCAAAAATTGTTTTGGACGCACCTGATGGAACTCCTAGGTGACGAGGCTCAAGTGGAATCTTGTTTCAGTCCGTTTGGAGATAGTGTTAGTATCAATAAAAGATAGGTGCACGGTTTGTGCCAAACAAGGCTCAGAAATCATTTCGGAAGCACCTGATGGAACTCCTAGGTGACGAGGCTCAAGTGGAATGTTGTTTTAGTCTATTTGGAGATAGTATTAGTATTAGTGCAAGATAAGTGCACGGTTTATTCAAAACAAGGCTCGGAAATCAGTTTAACCGCACCCGATAGAACTCCTAGGTGACGAGGCTCAAGTGGAATCTCGTTTCGGTCCGTTTGGATATAGTGTTAGGATTAGTGCAAGATAGGTGCACGGTTTGTGCTAAACGTACCATAGGATCAGAAATCATTTTGGACGCACCTGATGGTACTCCTAGGTGACGAGGCTCAAATGGAATCTTGTTTCATTCCGTTTGGAGATAGTGTTAGTATTAGTGCAAGATAGGTGCACGGTTTGTGCCAAACAAGTCTCGGAAATCATTTCGGAAGCACCCGATGGAACTCCTAGATGATGGGGCTCAAGTGGAATCTTGTTTTGGTCCGTTTGGAGATAGTGTTAGTATTAGTGCAAGACAGGTGCATGGTTTGTTCCAAACAAGGCTCAGAAAATCATTTTGACCGCACCCGATAGAACTCCAAGGTGACGAGGCTCAAGTGGAATCTTGTTTCGGCCCATTTGGAGATAGTGTTAGTACCAGTGCAAGATAGGTGCACGGTTTATGGCAAACGTACCATAGGATCAAAAATCATTTTGGACGCACCTGATTGTACTCCTAGGTGACGAGGCTCAAGTGGAATCTTGTTTCGGTCCGTTTGGAGATAGTGTTAGTATCAGTGCAAGATAGGTGCATGGTTTGTGCCAAACGTACCATAGGATCAGAAGTCGTTTTGGACGCACCCGATGGTACTCCTAGGTGACGAGGCTCAAGTGGAATCTTGTTTCGGTCCGTTTGGAGATAGTGTTAGTACTAGTGCAAGACATGTGTACGGTTTGTTCCAAACAAGGCTCGGAAATCATTTTGACCACACTCGATAGAACTCCTAGGTGACGAGGCTCAAGTGGAATCTCGTTTTGGTCTGTTTGGATATATTGTTAGTATTAGTGCAAGATAGGTGCACGGTCTGTGCCAAACGTACCATAGGCTCAGAAATCATTTTGGACGCACCCAATGGTACTCCTAGGTGATAAGGCTCAAGTGGAATCTTGTTTTGGTCCGTTTGGAGACAGTGTTAGTATTAGTGCAAGACAGGTGCACGGTTTCTTCTAAACAAGGCTCAGAAATCATTTTGACCGCACCCGATAGAACTCCTAGGTGACGAGGCTCAAGTGAAATCTCATTTCGGTCTGTTTGGATATAGTGTTAGTATTAGTGCAAGACAGGTGCACGGTTTGTGCCAAACATACTATAGGCTCAGAAATCATTTTGGACGCACCCTATGGTACTCCTAGGTGACGAGGCTCAAGTGGAATCTTGTTTCGGTCCGTTTGGAGATAGTGTTAGTATGAGTGCAAGATAGGTGCACGGTTTGTGCCAAACCAGGCTTGGAAATCATTTCAGAAGCAACCGATGGATCTCGTAGATGACGAGGCTTAAGTAGAATCTTGTTTCGGCTGTTTGGAGTTAGTGTTAGTATTAGTGCAAGATATTTGCACGGTTTGTTCCAAACAAGGCTTAGAAATCATTCTGACCGCACCCGATAGAACTCCTAGGTGACAAGGCTCAAGTGAAATCTCGTTTTGGTCCGTTTGGATATAGTGTTAGTTTTAGTGCAAGATAGGTGCATGGTTTGTGCCTAATGTACCATAGGCTCAGAAATCATTTTGGACGCAGCCGATGGAACTCCTAGGTGACGAGGCTCAAGTGGAATCTTGTTTTAGCCTGTTTGGAGATAGTGTTAGTATCAATGAAAGATAGGTGCACGGTTTGTGCCAAACAAGGCTCGGAAATCATTTTAGAAGCACCTGATGGAACTCCTAGGTGATGAGGCTCAAGTGGAATCTTGTTTCAGTCCGTTTGGAGATAGTATTAGTATTAGTGCAAGATAAGTGCACGGTTTGTTCCAAACAAGGCTTGGAAATCATTTTGACCGCACCCGATAGAACTCCTAGGTGATGAGGCTCAAGTGGAATCTCGTTTCGATCCATTTGGATATAGTGTTAGGATTAGTGCAAGATAGGTTCACGGTTTGTGTCAAACGTACCATAGGATCAAAAATCATTTTGGACGCACCCGATGGTACTCCTAGGTGACGAGGCTCAAGTGGAATCTTGTTTCAGTCCGTTTGGAGATAGTGTTAGTATTAGTACAATATAGGTGCACGGTTTGTGCCAAACAAGTCTCGGAAATTATTTTGGAAGCACCCGATGGAACTCCTAGATGACGAGGCTCAAGTGGAATCTTGTTTCGGTCCGTTTAGAGATAGTGTTAGTATTAGTGCTAGATAGGTGCACGGTTTGTTGCAAACAAGGCTCGGAAATCATTTTGACCGCACCCAATAGAACTCCTAGGTGACGAGGCTCAAGTGGAATCTTGTTTTAGTCCATTTGGAGATAGTGTTAGTATCAGTGCAAGATAGGTGCACGGTTTGTGCCAAACGTACCATAGGATCAGAAATTGTTTTGGACACACCCGATGGTACTCCTAGGTGAGGAGGCTCCAGTGGAATCTTGTTTCGGTCCGTTTGGAGATAGTGTTAGTATCAGTGCAAGATAGGTGCACAATTTGTGCCAAACGTACCATAGGATCAGAAATCATTTTGGATGCACCTGATGGTACTCCTAGGTGATGAGGCTCAACTGGAATCTTGTTTCAGTCAGTTTGGAGATAGTGTTAGTATCAGTGCAAGATAGGTGCACGGTTTCTTCTAAACAAGGCTCAAAAATAATTTTGACCGCACCCGATAGAACTCCTAGGTGACGAGGCTCAAGTGAAATCTCATTTCGGTCCGTTTGGATATAGTGTTAATATTAGTGCAAGACAGGTGCACGGTTTGTGCCAAACATACCATAGGCTTAGAAATCATTTTGGACGCACCCTATGGTACTCCTAGGTGATGAGGCTCAAGTGGAATCTTGTTTTAGTCCATTTGGAGATAGTATTAGTATTAGTGCAAGATAAGTGCACGGTTTGTTCCAAACAAGGCTTGGAAATCATTTTGACCGCACCCGATAGAAGTCCTAGGTGATGAGGCTCAAGTGGAATCTCGTTTCGATCCGTTTGGATATAGTGTTAGGATTAGTGCAAGATAGGTTCACGGTTTGTGTCAAACGTACCATAGGATCAAAAATCATTTTGGACGCACCCGATGGTACTCCTAGGTGACGAGGCTCAAGTGGAATCTTGTTTCAGTCCGTTTGGAGATAGTGTTAGTATTAGTACAATATAGGTGCACGGTTTGTGCCAAACAAGTCTCGGAAATCATTTTCGAAGCACCCGATGGAACTCCTAGATGACGAGGCTCAAGTGGAATCTTGTTTCGGTTCGTTTAGAGATAGTGTTAGTATTAGTGCTAGATAGGTGCACGGTTTGTTGCAAACAAGGCTCGGAAATCATTTTGACCGCACCCAATAGAACTCCTAGGTGACGAGGCTCAAGTGGAATCTTGTTTCGGTCCATTTGGAGATAGTGTTTGTATCAGTGCAAGATAGGTGCACGGTTTGTGCCAAACGTACCATAGGATCAGAAATCATTTTGGACGCACCCGATGGTACTCCTAGGTGATGAGGCTCAAGTGGAATCTTGTTTCGGTCCGTTTGGAGATAGTGTTAGTATTAGTGCAAGACAGGTGCACAGTTTGTTCCAAACAAGGCTCGGAAATCATTTTGACCGCACCCGATAGAACTCCTAGGTGACGAGGCTCAAGTGGAATCTCGTTTTGGTCCGTTTGGATATAGTGTTAGTATTAGTACAATATAGGTGCACGGTTTGTGCCAAACAAGTCTCGGAAATCATTTCGGAAGCACCCGATGGAACTCCTAGATGACGGGGCTCAAGTGGAATCTTGTTTCGGTCCGTTTGGAGATAGTGTTAGTATTAGTGCAAGACAGGTGCATGGTTTGTTCCAAACAAGGCTCAGAAAATCATTTTGACCGCACCCGATAGAACTCCAAGGTGACGAGGCTCAAGTGGAATCTTGTTTCGGCCCATTTGGAGATAGTGTTAGTACCAGTGCAAGATAGGTGCACGGTTTATGCCAAACGTACCATAGGATCAGAAATCATTTTGGACGCACCCGATTGTACTCCTAGGTGACGAGGCTCAAGTGGAATCTTGTTTTGGTCCGTTTGGAGATAGTGTTAGTATCAGTGCAAGATAGGTGCATGGTTTGTGCCAAACGTACCATAGGATCAGAAGTCGTTTTGGACGCACCCGATGGTACTCCTAGGTGACGAGGCTCAAGTGGAATCTTGTTTCGGTCCGTTTGGAGATAGTGTTAGTACTAGTGCAAGACATGTGTACGGTTTGTTCCAAACAAGGCTCGGAAATCATTTTGACCACACTCGATAGAACTCCTAGGTGACGAGGCTCAAGTGAAATCTCATTTCGGTCCGTTTGGATATATTGTTAGTATTAGTGCAAGATAGGTGCACGGTCTGTGCCAAACGTACCATAGGCTCAGAAATCATTTTGGACGCACCCAATGGTACTCCTAGGTGACAAGGCTCAAGTGGAATCTTGTTTTGGTCCGTTTGGAGATAGTGTTAGTATTAGTGCAAGACAGGTGCACGGTTTCTTCTAAACAAGGCTCAGAAATCATTTTGACCGCACCCGATAGAACTCCTAGGTGACGAGGCTCAAGTGAAATCTCATTTCGGTCTGTTTGGATATAGTGTTAGTATTAGTGCAAGACAGGTGCACGGTTTGTGCCAAACATACTATAGGCTCAGAAATCATTTTGGACGCACCCTATGGTACTCCTAGGTGACGAGGCTCAAGTGGAATCTTGTTTCGGTCCGTTTGGAGATAGTGTTAGTATGAGTGCAAGATAGGTGCACGGTTTGTGCCAAACAAGGCTTGGAAATCATTTCAGAAGCAACCGATGGATCTCGTAGATGACGAGGCTTAAGTGGAATCTTGTTTCGGCTGTTTGGAGTTAGTGTTAGTATTAGTGCAAGATATTTGCACGGTTTGTTCCAAACAAGGCTTAGAAATCATTTTGACCGCACCCGATAGAACTCCTAGGTGACAAGGCTCAAGTGAAATCTCGTTTTGGTCCGTTTGGATATAGTGTTAGTTTTAGTGCAAGATAGGTGCATGGTTTGTGCCTAATGTACCATAGGCTCAGAAATCATTTTGGATGCAGCCGATGGAACTCCTATGTGACGAGGCTCAAGTGGAATCTTGTTTTAGCCTGTTTGGAGATAGTGTTAGTATCAATGAAAGATAGGTGCACGGTTTGTGCCAAACAAGGCTCGGAAATCATTTTAGAAGCACCTGATGGAACTCCTAGGTGATGAGGCTCAAGTGGAATCTTGTTTCAGTCCGTTTGTTGATAGTATTAGTATTAGTGCAAGATAAGTGCACGGTTTGTTCCAAACAAGGCTTGGAAATCATTTTGACCGCACCCGATAGAACTCCTAGGTGATGAGGCTCAAGTGGAATCTCGTTTCGATCCATTTGGATATAGTGTTAGGATTAGTGCAAGATAGGTTCACGGTTTGTGTCAAACGTACCATAGGATCAAAAATCATTTTGGACGCACCCGATGGTACTCCTAGGTGACGAGGCTCAAGTGGAATCTTGTTTCAGTCCGTTTGGAGATAGTGTTAGTATTAGTACAATATAGGTGCACGGTTTGTGCCAAACAAGTCTCGGAAATTATTTTGGAAGCACCCGATGGAACTCCTAGATGACGAGGCTCAAGTGGAATCTTGTTTCGGTCCGTTTAGAGATAGTGTTAGTATTAGTGCTAGATAGGTGCACGGTTTGTTGCAAACAAGGCTCGGAAATCATTTTGACCGCACCCAATAGAACTCCTAGGTGACGAGGCTCAAGTGGAATCTTGTTTCGGTCCATTTGGAGATAGTGTTTGTATCAGTGCAAGATAGGTGCATGGTTTGTGCCAAACGTACCATAGGATCAGAAATCATTTTGGACGCACCCGATGGTACTCCTAGGTGATGAGGCTCAAGTGGTATCTTGTTTCGGTCCGTTTGGAGATAGTGTTAGTATTAGTGCAAGACAGGTGCACAGTTTGTTCCAAACAAGGCTCGGAAATCATTTTGACCGCACCCGATAGAACTCCTAGGTGACGAGGCTCAAGTGGAATCTTGTTTTGGTCCGTTTGGATATAGTGTTAGTATTAGTGCAAGAAAGGTGCACAGTCTGTGCCAAATGTACCATAGGCTCAGAAATCGTTTTGGACGCACCCAATGGTACTCCTAGGTGATGAGGCTCAAGTGGAATCTTGTTCCGGTCCATTTGGAGATAGTGTTAGTATCAGTGCAAGACAGGTGCACGGTTTGTGCCTAAGGTACCATAGGCTCAGAAATCATTTTAGACGCACCCAATGGAACTCCTAGGTGACGAGGCTCAAGTGAAATTTTGTTTCGGTGCGTTTGGAGATAGTGTTTGTATCAATGCAAGATAGGTGCACGGTTTGTGCCAACCAAGGCTTGAAAATCATTTTGGAAGCACCCGATAGAACTCCTAGGTGATGAGGCTCAAGTGGAATCTTGTTTCGGTCCGTTTGGAGTTAGTGTTAGTATTAGTGCAAGATAGGTGCACGGTTTATTCCAAACAAGGCTCGGAAATCATTTTGACCTCACCCGATAGAACTCCTAGGTGACAAGGCTCAAGTGGAATCTTGTTTCGGTCGGTTTGGATATAGCATTCGTATTAGTGCAAGATAGGTGCACGGTTTGTGCCTAACGTACCATAGGCTCAGAAATCGTTTTGGATGCACCCAATGGAACTCCTAGGTGACGAGGCTCAAGTGGAATCTTGTTTCGGTCCGTTTGGAGATAGTGTTAGTATCAGTGCAAGATAGGTGCACGGTTTGTGCCAAATGTACCATAGGATCAGAAATTGTTTTGGACACACCCGATGGTACTCCTAGGTGAGGAGGCTCCAGCGGAATCTTGTTTCGGTCCGTTTGGAGATAGTGTTAGTATCAGTGCAAGATAGGTGCACAATTTGTGCCAAACGTACCATAGGATCAGAAATCATTTTGGATGCACCCGATGGTACTCCTAGGTGATGAGGCTCAACTGGAATCTTGTTTCAGTCAGTTTGGAGATAGTGTTAGTATCAGTGCAAGATAGGTGCACGGTTTCTTCTAAACAAGGCTCAAAAATAATTTTGACCGCACCCGATAGAACTCCTAGGTGACGAGGCTCAAGTGAAATCTCATTTCGGTCCGTTTGGATATAGTGTTAATATTAGTGCAAGACAGGTGCACGGTTTGTGCCAAACATACCATAGGCTTAGAAATCATTTTGGACGCACCCTATGGTACTCCTAGGTGATGAGGCTCAAGTGGAATCTTGTTTTAGTCCATTTGGAGATAGTATTAGTATTAGTGCAAGATAAGTGCACGGTTTGTTCCAAACAAGGCTTGGAAATCATTTTGACCGCACCCGATAGAAGTCCTAGGTGATGAGGCTCAAGTGGAATCTCGTTTCGATCCGTTTGGATATAGTGTTAGGATTAGTGCAAGATAGGTTCACGGTTTGTGTCAAACGTACCATAGGATCAAAAATCATTTTGGACACACCCGATGGTACTCCTAGGTGACGAGGCTCAAGTGGAATCTTGTTTCAGTCCGTTTGGAGATAGTGTTAGTATTAGTACAATATAGGTGCACGGTTTGTGCCAAACAAGTCTCAGAAATCATTTTCGAAGCACCCGATGGAACTCCTAGATGACGAGGCTCAAGTGGAATCTTGTTTCGGTTCGTTTAGAGATAGTGTTAGTATTAGTGCTAGATAGGTGCACGGTTTGTTGCAAACAAGGCTCGGAAATCATTTTGACCGCACCCAATAGAACTCCTAGGTGACGAGGCTCAAGTGGAATCTTGTTTCGGTCCATTTGGAGATAGTGTTTGTATCAGTGCAAGATAGGTGCACGGTTTGTGCCAAACGTACCATAGGATCAGAAATCATTTTGGACGCACCCGATGGTACTCCTAGGTGATGAGGCTCAAGTGGAATCTTGTTTCGGTCCGTTTGGAGATAGTGTTAGTATTAGTGCAAGACAGGTGCACAGTTTGTTCCAAACAAGGCTCGGAAATCATTTTGACCGCACCCGATAGAACTCCTAGGTGACGAGGCTCAAGTGGAATCTCGTTTTGGTCCGTTTGGATATAGTGTTAGTATTAGTACAATATAGGTGCACGGTTTGTGCCAAACAAGTCTCGGAAATCATTTCGGAAGCACCCGATGGAACTCCTAGATGACGGGGCTCAAGTGGAATCTTGTTTCGATCCGTTTGGAGATAGTGTTAGTATTAGTGCAAGACAGGTGCATGGTTTGTTCCAAACAAGGCTCAGAAAATCATTTTGACCGCACCCGATAGAACTCCAAGGTGACAAGGCTCAAGTGGAATCTTGTTTCGGCCCATTTGGAGATAGTGTTAGTACCAGTGCAAGATAGGTGCACGGTTTATGCCAAACGTACCATAGGATCAGAAATCATTTTGGATGAACCCGATTGTACTCCTAGGTGACGAGGCTCAAGTGGAATCTTGTTTTGGTCCGTTTGCAGATAGTGTTAGTATCAGTGCAAGATAGGTGCATGGTTTGTGCCAAACGTATCATAGGATCAGAAGTCGTTTTGGACGCACCCGATGGTACTCCTAGGTGACGAGGCTCAAGTGGAATCTTGTTTCGGTCCGTTTGGAGATAGTGTTAGTACTAGTGCAAGACATGTGTACGGTTTGTTCCAAACAAGGCTCGGAAATCATTTTGACCACACTCGATAGAACTCCTAGGTGACGAGGCTCAAGTGAAATCTCATTTCGGTCCGTTTGGATATATTGTTAGTATTAGTGCAAGATAGGTGCACGGTCTGTGCCAAACGTACCATAGGCTCAGAAATCATTTTGGACGCACCCAATGGTACTCCTAGGTCACAAGGCTCAAGTGGAATCTTGTTTTGGTCCGTTTGGAGATAGTGTTAGTATTAGTGCAAGACAGGTGCACGGTTTCTTCTAAACAAGGCTCAGAAATCATTTTGACCGCACCCGATAGAACTCCTAGGTGACGAGGCTCAAGTGAAATCTCATTTCGGTCTGTTTGGATATAGTGTTAGTATTAGTGCAAGACAGGTGCACGGTTTGTGCCAAACATACTATAGGCTCAGAAATCATTTTGGACGCACCCTATGGTACTCCTAGGTGACGAGGCTCAAGTGGAATCTTGTTTCGGTCCGTTTGGAGATAGTGTTAGTATGAGTGCAAGATAGGTGCACGGTTTGTGCCAAACAAGGCTTGGAAATCATTTCAGAAGCAACCGATGGATCTCGTAGATGACGAGGCTTAAGTGGAATCTTGTTTCGGCTGTTTGGAGTTAGTGTTAGTATTAGTGCAAGATATTTGCACGGTTTGTTCCAAACAAGGCTTAGAAATCATTTTGACCGCACCCGATAGAACTCCTAGGTGACAAGGCTCAAGTGAAATCTCGTTTCGGTCCGTTTGGATATAGTGTTAGTTTTAGTGCAAGATAGGTGCATGGTTTGTGCCTAATGTACCATAGGCTCAGAAATCATTTTGGATGCAGCCGATGGAACTCCTAGGTGACGAGGCTCAAGTGGAATCTTGTTTTAGCCTGTTTGGAGATAGTGTTAGTATCAATGAAAGATAGGTGCACGGTTTGTGCCAAACAAGGCTCGGAAATCATTTTAGAAGCACCTGATGGAACTCCTAGGTGATGAGGCTCAAGTGGAATCTTGTTTCAGTCCGTTTGTTGATAGTATTAGTATTAGTGCAAGATAAGTGCACGGTTTGTTCCAAACAAGGCTTGGAAATCATTTTGACCGCACCCGATAGAACTCCTAGGTGATGAGGCTCAAGTGGAATCTCGTTTCGATCCATTTGGATATAGTGTTAGGATTAGTGCAAGATAGGTTCACGGTTTGTGTCAAACGTACCATAGGATCAAAAATCATTTTGGACGCACCCGATGGTACTCCTAGGTGACGAGGCTCAAGTGGAATCTTGTTTCAGTCCGTTTGGAGATAGTGTTAGTATTAGTACAATATAGGTGCACGGTTTGTGCCAAACAAGTCTCGGAAATTATTTTGGAAGCACCCGATGGAACTCCTAGATGACGAGGCTCAAGTGGAATCTTGTTTCGGTCCGTTTAGAGATAGTGTTAGTATTAGTGCTAGATAGGTGCACGGTTTGTTGCAAACAAGGCTCGGAAATCATTTTGACCGCACCCAATAGAACTCCTAGGTGACGAGGCTCAAGTGGAATCTTGTTTTAGTCCATTTGGAGATAGTGTTTGTATCAGTGCAAGATAGGTGCACGGTTTGTGCCAAACGTACCATAGGATCAGAAATCATTTTGGACGCACCCGATGGTACTCCTAGGTGATGAGGCTCAAGTGGAATCTTGTTTCGGTCCGTTTGGAGATAGTGTTAGTATTAGTGCAAGACAGGTGCACAATTTGTTCCAAACAAGGCTCGGAAATCATTTTGACCGCACCCGATAGAACTCCTAGGTGACGAGGCTCAAGTGGAATCTCGTTTTGGTCCGTTTGGATATAGTGTTAGTATTAGTGCAAGAAAGGTGCACAGTCTGTGCCAAATGTACCATAGGCTCAGAAATCATTTTGGACGCACCCAATGGTACTCCTAGGTGACGAGGCTCAAGTGGAATCTTGTTCCGGTCCATTTGGAGATAGTGTTAGTATCTGTGCAAGACAGGTGCACGGTTTGTGCCTAAGGTACCATAGGCTCATAAATCATTTTAGACGCACCCAATGGAACTCCTAGGTGACGAGGCTCAAGTGAAATTTTGTTTCGGTGCGTTTGGAGATAGTGTTTGTATCAATGCAAGATAGGTGCACGGTTTGTGCCAACCAAGGCTTGAAAATCATTTTGGAAGCACCCGATAGAACTCCTAGGTGATGAGGCTCAAGTGGAATCTTGTTTCGGTCCGTTTGGAGTTAGTGTTAGTATTAGTGCAAGATAGGTGCACGGTTTATTCCAAACAAGGCTCGGAAATCATTTTGACCTCACCCGATAGAACTCCTAGGTGACAAGGCTCAAGTGGAATCTTGTTTCGGTCGGTTTGGATATAGTATTCGTATTAGTGCAAGATAGGTGCACGGTTTGTGCCTAACGTACCATAGGCTCAGAAATCATTTTGGATGCACCCAATGGAACTCCTAGGTGACGAGGCTCAAGTGGAATCGTGTTTCGGTCCGTTTGGAGATAGTGTTAGTATCAGTGCAAGATAGGTGCACGGTTTGTGCCAAACGTACCATAGGATCAGAAATTGTTTTGGACACACCCGATGGTACTCCTAGGTGACGAGGCTCCAGTGGAATCTTGTTTCGGTCCGTTTGGAGATAGTGTTAGTATCAGTGCAAGATAGGTGCACAATTTGTGCCAAACGTACCATAGGATCAGAAATCATTTTGGATGCACCCGATGGTACTCCTAGGTGACGAGGCTCAACTGGAATCTTGTTTCGGTCAGTTTGGAGATAGTGTTAGTATCAGTGCAAGATAGGTGCACGGTTTCTTCTAAACAAGGCTCAAAAATAATTTTGACCGCACCCGATAGAACTCCTAGGTGACGAGGCTCAAGTGAAATCTCATTTCGGTCCGTTTGGATATAGTGTTAATATTAGTGCAAGACAGGTGCACGGTTTGTGCCAAACATACCATAGGCTTAGAAATCATTTTGGACGCACCCTATGGTACTCCTAGGTGATGAGGCTCAAGTGGAATCTTGTTTCAGTCCATTTGGAGATAGTATTAGTATTAGTGCAAGATAAGTGCACGGTTTGTTCCAAACAAGGCTTGGAAATCATTTTGACCGCACCCGATAGAACTCCTAGGTGATGAGGCTCAAGTGGAATCTTGTTTCGATCCGTTTGGATATAGTGTTAGGATTAGTGCAAGATAGGTTCACGGTTTGTGTCAAACGTACCATAGGATCAAAAATCATTTTGGACGCACCCGATGGTACTCCTAGGTGACGAGGCTCAAGTGGAATCTTGTTTCAGTCCGTTTGGAGATAGTGTTAGTATTAGTACAATATAGGTGCACGGTTTGTGCCAAACAAGTCTCGGAAATCATTTTGGAAGCACCCGATGGAACTCCTAGATGACGAGGCTCAAGTGGAATCTTGTTTCGGTTCGTTTAGAGATAGTGTTAGTATTAGTGCTAGATAGGTGCACGGTTTGTTGCAAACAAGGCTCGGAAATCATTTGACCGCACCCAATAGAACTCCTAGGTGACGAGGCTCAAGTGGAATCTTGTTTCGGTCCATTTGGAGATAGTGTTTGTATCAGTGCAAGATAGGTGCACGGTTTGTGCCAAACGTACCATAGAATCAGAAATCATTTTGGACGCACCCGATGGTACTCCTAGGTGATGAGGCTCAAGTGGAATCTTGTTTCGGTCCGTTTGGAGATAGTGTTAGTATTAGTGCAAGACAGGTGCACAGTTTGTTCCAAACAAGGCTCGGAAATCATTTTGACCGCACCCGATAGAACTCCTAGGTGACGAGGCTCAAGTGGAATCTCGTTTTGGTCCGTTTGGATATAGTGTTAGTATTAGTGCAAGAAAGGTGCACAGTCTGTGCCAAATGTACCATAGGCTCAGAAATCATTTTGGACGCACCCAATGGTACTCCTAGGTGACGAGGTTCAAGTGGAATCTTGTTCCGGTCCATTTGGAGATAGTGTTAGTATCAGGGCAAGACAGGTGCACGGTTTGTGCCTAAGGTACCATAGGCTCAGAAATCATTTTAGACGCACCCAATGGAACTCCTAGGTGACGAGGTTCAAGTGAAATTTTGTTTTGGTGCGTTTGGAGATAGTGTTTGTATCAATGCAAGATAGGTGCACGGTTTGTGCCAACCAAGGCTTGAAAATCATTTTGGAAGCACCCGATAGAACTAGGTGATGAGGCTCAAGTGGAATCTTATTTCGGTCCGTTTGGAGTTAGTGTTAGTATTAGTGCAAGATAGGTGCACGGTTTATTCCAAACAAGGCTCGGAAATCATTTTGACCTCACCCGATAGAACTCCTAGGTGACAAGGCTCAAGTGGAATCTTGTTTCGGTCGGTTTGGATATAGTATTCGTATTAGTGCAAGATAGGTGCATGGTTTGTGCCTAACGTACCATAGGCTCAGAAATCGTTTTGGATGCACCCAATGGAACTCCTAGGTGACGAGGCGCAAGTGGAATCTTGTTTCGGTCCGTTTGGAGATAGTGTTAGTATCAGTGCAAGATAGGTGCACGGTTTGTGCCAAACGTACCATAGGATCAGAAATTGTTTTGGACACACCCAATGGTACTCCTAGGTGACGAGGCTCCAGTGGAATCTTGTTTCGGTCCGTTTGGAGATAGTGTTAGTATCAGTGCAAGATAGGTGCACAATTTGTGCCAAACGTACCATAGGATCAGAAATCATTTTGGATGCACCCGATGGTACTCCTAGGTGACGAGGCTCAACTGGAATCTTGTTTCGGTCAGTTTGGAGATAGTGTTAGTATCAGTGCAAGATAGGTGCACGGTTTCTTCTAAACAAGGCTCAAAAATAATTTTGACCGCACCCGATAGAACTCCTAGGTGACGAGGCTCAAGTGAAATCTCATTTCGGTCCGTTTGGATATAGTGTTAATATTAGTGCAAGACAGGTGCACGGTTTGTGCCAAACATACCATAGGCTTAGAAATCATTTTGGACGCACCCTATGGTACTCCTAGGTGATGAGGCTCAAGTGGAATCTTGTTTCAGTCCATTTGGACATAGTATTAGTATTAGTGCAAGATAAGTGCACGGTTTGTTCCAAACAAGGCTTGGAAATCATTTTGACCGCACCCGATAGAATTCCTAGGTGATGAGGCTCAAGTGGAATCTCGTTTCGATCCGTTTGGATATAGTGTTAGGATTAGTGCAAGATAGGTTCACGGTTTGTGTCAAACGTACCATAGGATCAAAAATCATTTTGGACGCACCCGATGGTACTCCTAGGTGACGAGGCTCAAGTGGAATCTTGTTTCAGTCCGTTTGGAGATAGTGTTAGTATTAGTACAATATAGGTGCACGGTTTGTGCCAAACAAGTCTCGGAAATCATTTTGGAAGCACCCGATGGAACTCCTAGATGACGAGGCTCAAGTGGAATCTTGTTTCGGTTCGTTTAGAGATAGTGTTAGTATTAGTGCTAGATAGGTGCACGGTTTGTTGCGAACAAGGCTCGGAAATCATTTTGACCGCACCCAATAGAACTCCTAGGTGACGAGGCTCAAGTGGAATCTTGTTTCGGTCCATTTGGAGATAGTGTTTGTATCAGTGCAAGATAGGTGCACGGTTTGTGCCAAACGTACCATAGGATCAGAAATCATTTTGGACGCACCCGATGGTACTCCTAGGTGATGAGGCTCAAGTGGAATCTTGTTTCGGTCCGTTTGGAGATAGTGTTAGTATTAGTGCAAGACAGGTGCACAGTTTGTTCCAAACAAGGCTCGGAAATCATTTTGACCGCACCCGATAGAACTCCTAGGTGACGAGGCTCAAGTGGAATCTCGTTTTGGTCCGTTTGGATATAGTGTTAGTATTAGTGCAAGAAAGGTGCACAGTCTGTGCCAAATGTACCATAGGCTCAGAAATCATTTTGGACGCACCCAATGGTACTCCTAGGTGACGAGGTTCAAGTGGAATCTTGTTCCGGTCCATTTGGAGATAGTGTTAGTATCAGTGCAAGACAGGTGCACGGTTTGTGCCTAAGGTACCATAGGCTCAGAAATCATTTTAGACGCACCCAATGGAACTCCTAGGTGACGAGGTTCAAGTGAAATTTTGTTTTGGTGCGTTTGGAGATAGTGTTTGTATCAATGCAAGATAGGTGCACGGTTTGTGCCAACCAAGGCTTGAAAATCATTTTGGAAGCACCCGATAGAACTAGGTGATGAGGCTCAAGTGGAATCTTGTTTCGGTCCATTTGGAGTTAGTGTTAGTATTAGTGCAAGATAGGTGCACGGTTTATTCCAAACAAGGCTCGGAAATCATTTTGACCTCACCCGATAGAACTCCTAGGTGACAAGGCTCAAGTGGAATCTTGTTTCGGTCGGTTTGGATATAGTATTCGTATTAGTGCAAGATAGGTGCACGGTTTGTGCCTAACGTACCATAGGCTCAGAAATCGTTTTGGATGCACCCAATGGAACTCCTAGGTGACGAGGCGCAAGTGGAATCTTGTTTCGGTCCGTTTGGAGATAGTGTTAGTATCAGTGCAAGATAGGTGCACGGTTTGTGCCAAACGTACCATAGGATCAGAAATTGTTTTGGACACACCCGATGGTACTCCTAGGTGACGAGGCTCCAGTGGAATCTTGTTTCGGTCCGTTTGGAGATAGTGTTAGTATCAGTGCAAGATAGGTGCACAATTTGTGCCAAACGTACCATAGGATCAGAAATCATTTTGGATGCACCCGATGGTACTCCTAGGTGACGAGGCTCAACTGGAATCTTGTTTCGGTCAGTTTGGAGATAGTGTTAGTATCAGTGCAAGATAGGTGCACGGTTTCTTCTAAACAAGGCTCAAAAATAATTTTGACCGCACCCGATAGAACTCCTAGGTGACGAGGCTCAAGTGAAATCTCATTTCGGTCCGTTTGGATATAGTGTTAATATTAGTGCAAGACAGGTGCACGGTTTGTGCCAAACATACCATAGGCTTAGAAATCATTTTGGACGCACCCTATGGTACTCCTAGGTGATGAGGCTCAAGTGGAATCTTGTTTCAGTCCATTTGGACATAGTATTAGTATTAGTGCAAGATAAGTGCATGGTTTGTTCCAAACAAGGCTTGGAAATCATTTTGACCGCACCCGATAGAACTCCTAGGTGATGAGGCTCAAGTGGAATCTCGTTTCGATCCGTTTGGATATAGTGTTAGGATTAGTGCAAGATAGGTTCACGGTTTGTGTCAAACGTACCATAGGATCAAAAATCATTTTGGACGCACCCGCTGGTACTCCTAGGTGACGAGGCTCAAGTGGAATCTTGTTTCAGTCCGTTTGGAGATAGTGTTAGTATTAGTACAATATAGGTGCACGGTTTGTGCCAAACAAGTCTCGGAAATCATTTTGGAAGCACCCGATGGAACTCCTAGATGACGAGGCTCAAGTGGAATCTTGTTTCGGTTCGTTTAGAGATAGTGTTAGTATTAGTGCTAGATAGGTGCACGGTTTGTTGCAAACAAGGCTCGGAAATCATTTTGACCGCACCCAATAGAACTCCTAGGTGACGAGGCTCAAGTGGAATCTTGTTTCGGTCCATTTGGAGATAGTGTTTGTATCAGTGCAAGATAGGTGCACAGTTTGTGCCAAACGTACCATAGGATCAGAAATCATTTTGGACGCACCCGATGGTACTCCTAGGTGATGAGGCTCAAGTGGAATCTTGTTTCGGTCCGTTTGGAGATAGTGTTAGTATTAGTGCAAGACAGGTGCACAGTTTGTTCCAAACAAGGCTCGGAAATCATTTTGACCGCACCCGATAGAACTCCTAGGTGACGAGGCTCAAGTGGAATCTCGTTTTGGTCCGTTTGGATATAGTGTTAGTATTAGTGCAAGAAAGGTGCACAGTCTGTGCCAAATGTACCATAGGCTCAGAAATCATTTTGGACGCACCCAATGGTACTCCTAGGTGACGAGGTTCAAGTGGAATCTTGTTCCGGTCCATTTGGAGATAGTGTTAGTATCAGTGCAAGACAGGTGCACGGTTTGTGCCTAAGGTACCATAGGCTCAGAAATCATTTTAGACGCACCCAATGGAACTCCTAGGTGACGAGGTTCAAGTGAAATTTTGTTTTGGTGCGTTTGGAGATAGTGTTTGTATCAATGCAAGATAGGTGCACGGTTTGTGCCAACCAAGGCTTGAAAATCATTTTGGAAGCACCCGATAGAACTAGGTGATGAGGCTCAAGTGGAATCTTGTTTCGGTCCATTTGGAGTTAGTGTTAGTATTAGTGCAAGATAGGTGCACGGTTTATTCCAAACAAGGCTCGGAAATCATTTTGACCTCACCCGATAGAACTCCTAGGTGACAAGGCTCAAGTGGAATCTTGTTTCGGTCAGTTTGGATATAGTATTCGTATTAGTGCAAGATAGGTGCACGGTTTGTGCCTAACGTACCATAGGCTCAGAAATCGTTTTGGATGCACCCAATGGAACTCCTAGGTGACGAGGCGCAAGTGGAATCTTGTTTCGGTCCGTTTGGAGATAGTGTTAGTATCAGTGCAAGATAGGTGCACGGTTTGTGCCAAACGTACCATAGGATCAGAAATTGTTTTGGACACACCCGATGGTACTCCTAGGTGACGAGGCTCCAGTGGAATCTTGTTTCGGTCCGTTTGGAGATAGTGTTAGTATCAGTGCAAGATAGGTGCACAATTTGTGCCAAACGTACCATAGGATCAGAAATCATTTTGGATGCACCCGATGGTACTCCTAGGTGACGAGGCTCAACTGGAATCTTGTTTTGGTCAGTTTGGAGATAGTGTTAGTATCAGTGCAAGATAGGTGCACAGTTTCTTCTAAACAAGGCTCAAAAATAATTTTGACCGCACCCGATAGAACTCCTAGGTGACGAGGCTCAAGTGAAATCTCATTTCGGTCCGTTTGGATATAGTGTTAATATTAGTGCAAGACAGGTGCACAGTTTGTGCCAAACATACCATAGGCTTCGAAATCATTTTGGACGCACCCTATGGTACTCCTAGGTGATGAGGCTCAAGTGGAATCTTGTTTCAGTCCATTTGGACATAGTATTAGTATTAGTGTAAGATAAGTGCACGGTTTGTTCCAAACAAGGCTTGGAAATCATTTTGACCGCACCCGATAGAACTACTAGGTGATGAGGCTCAAGTGGAATCTCGTTTCGATCCGTTTGGATATAGTGTTAGGATTAGTGCAAGATAGGTTCACGGTTTGTGTCAAACGTACCATAGGATCAAAAATCATTTTGGACGCACCCGATGGTACTCCTAGGTGACGAGGCTCAAGTGGAATCTTGTTTTAGTCCGTTTGGAGATAGTGTTAGTATTAGTACAATATAGGTGCACGGTTTGTGCTAAACAAGTCTCGGAAATCATTTTGGAAGCACCCGATGGAACTCCTAGATGACGAGGCTCAAGTGGAATCTTGTTTCGGTCCGTTTAGAGATAGTGTTAGTATTAGTGCTAGATAGGTGCACGGTTTGTTGCAAACAAGGCTCGGAAATCATTTTGACCGCACCCAATAGAACTCCTAGGTGACGAGGCTCAAGTGGGATCTTGTTTCGGTCCATTTGGAGATAGTGTTTGTATTAGTGCAAGATAGGTGCACAGTTTGTGCCAAACGTACCATAGGATCAGAAATCATTTTGGACGCACCCGATGGTACTCCTAGGTGATGAGGCTCAAGTGGAATCTTGTTTCGGTCCGTTTGGAGATAGTGTTAGTATTAGTGCAAGACAGGTGCACAGTTTGTTCCAAACAAGGCTCAGAAATCATTTTGACCGCACCCGATAGAACTCCTAGGTGACGAGGCTCAAGTGGAATCTCGTTTTGGTCCGTTTGGATATAGTGTTAGTATTAGTGCAAGAAAGGTGTACAGTCTGTGCCAAATGTACCATAGGCTCAGAAATCATTTTGGACGCACCCAATGGTACTCCTAGGTGACGAGGCTCAAGTGGAATCTTGTTTCGGTCCGTTTGGAGATAGTGTTAGTATCAGTGCAAGACAGGTGCACGGTTTGTGCCTAAGGTACCATAGGCTCAGAAATCATTTTAGACGCACCCAATGGAACTCCTAGGTGATGAGGCTCAAGTGAAATTTTGTTTCGGTGCGTTTAGAGATAGTGTTAGTATCAATGCAAGATAGGTGCACGGTTTGTGCCAACCAAGGCTTGAAAATCATTTTGGAAGCACCCGATAGAACTCCTAGGTGATGAGGCTCAAGTGGAATCTTGTTTCGGTCCGTTTGGAGTTAGTGTTAGTATTAGTGCAAGATAGGTGCACGGTTTGTTCCAAACAAGGCTCGGAAATCATTTTGACCTCACCCGATAGAACTCCTAGGTGACAAGGCTCAAGTGGAATCTTGTTTCGGTCGGTTTGGATATAGTATTCGTATTAGTGCAAGATAGGTGCACGGTTTGTGCCTAACGTACCATAGGCTCAGAAATCGTTTTGGATGCACCCAATGGAACTCCTAGGTGACAAGGCTCAAGTGGAATCTTGTTTCGGTCCGTTTGGAGATAGTGTTAGTATCAGTGCAAGATAGGTGCACGGTTTGTGCCAAACGTACCATAGGATCAGAAATTGTTTTGGACACACCCGATGGTACTCCTAGGTGACGAGGCTCCAGTGGAATCTTGTTTTGGTCCGTTTGGAGATAGTGTTAGTATCAGTGCAAGATAGGTGCACAATTTGTGCCAAACGTACCATAGGATCAGAAATCATTTTGGATGCACCCGATGGTACTCCTAGGTGACGAGGCTCAACTGGAATCTTGTTTCGGTCCGTTTGGAGTTAGTGTTAGTATCAGTGCAAGATAGGTGCACGGTTTCTTCTAAACAAGGCTCAAAAATAATTTTGACCGCACCCGATAGAACTCCTAGGTGACGAGGCTCAAGTGAAATCTCATTTCGGTCCGTTTGGATATAGTCTTAGTATTAGTGCAAGACAGGTGCATGGTTTGTGCCAAACATACCATAGGCTTAGAAATCATTTTGGACGCACCCTATGGTACTCCTAGGTGACGAGGCTCAAGTGGAATCTTGTTTCAGTCCATTTGGAGATAGTGTTAGTATCAGTGCAAGATAGGTGCACGGTTTGTGCCAAACAAGGCTCGGAAATCATTTCGAAAGCAACCGATGGATCTCGTAGATGATGAGGCTTAAGTGGAATCTTGTTTCGGCCGTTTGGAGTTAGTGTTAGTATTAGTGTAAGATATTTGCACGGTTTGTTCCAAACAAGGCTTAGAAATCATTTTGACCGCACCCGATAGAACTCCTAGGTGACAAGGCTCAAGTGAAATCTCATTTCGGTTCGTTTGGATATAGTGTTAGTTTTAGTGCAAGATAGGTGCATGGTTTGTGCCTAATGTACCATAGGCTCAGAAATTGTTTTGGACGCACCCGATGGAACTCCTAGGTGACGAGGCTCAAGTGGAATCTTGTTTTAGTCCGTTTGGAGATAGTGTTAGTATCAGTGCAAGATAGGTGCACAGTTTGTGCCAAACAAGGCTCGGAAATCATTTCGAAAGCACCCGATGGATCTCGTAGATGACGAGGCTTAAGTAGAATCTTGTTTCGGTCCGTTTGGAGATAGTGTTAGTATTAGTGCAAGACAGGTGCACGGTTTGTTCCAAACAAGGCTCAGAAATCATTTTGACTGCACCCGATAAAACTCCAAGGTGACGAGGCTCAAGTGGAATCTTGTTTCGGTCCGTTTGGAGATAGTGTTAGTATTAGTGCAAGATAGGTGCACGGTTTGTGCCAAACGTACATAGGATCAGAAATCATTTTGGACGCACCCGATGGTACTCCTAGGTGACGAGGCTCAAGTGGAATCTTGTGTCGGTCCGTTTGGAGATATTGTTAGTATCAGTGCAAGATAGGTGCACGGTTTGGGCCAAACGTACAATAGGATCAGAAATCGTTTTGGACGCACCCGATGGTACTCCCAGGTGACGAGGCTCAAGTGGAATCTTATTTCGGTCCGTTTGGAGATAGTGTTAGTATTAGTGCAAGACAGGTGCACGGTTTGTTCCAAACAAGGCTCGGAAATCATTTTGACCGCACTCGATAGAACTCCTAGGTGACGAGGCTCAAGTGGAATCTCGTTTCGGTCCGTTTGGATATAGTGTTAGTATTAGTGCAAGATAGGTGCACGATCTATGCCAAACGTACCATAGGCTCAGAAATCATTTTGGACGCACCCGATGGTACTCCTAGGTGACGAGGCTCAAGTGGAATCTTGTTTCGGTCCGTTTGGAGATAGTGTTAGTATTAGTGCAAGATAGGTGCACGGTTTGTTCCAAACAAGGCTTGGAAATCATTTTGACCGCACCCGATAGAACTCCTAGGTGACGAGGCTCAGGTGGAATCTCGTTTCGGTCTGTTTGGATATAGTGTTAGTATTAGTGCAAGAAAGGTGCACGGTCTATGCCAAATGTACCATAGGCTCTGAAATCATTTTGGATGCACCCGATGGTACTCCTAGGTGATGAGGCTCAAGTGGAATCTTGTTTCAGACCGTTTGGAGATAGTGTTAGTATCAGTGCAAGACAGGTGCACGATTTGTGCCTAAGGTACCATAGGCTCAGAAATTGTTTTAGACGCACCCAATGGAACTCCTAGGTGACGAGGCTCAAGTGAAATTTTGTTTCGGTGCGTTTGGAGATAGTGTTAGTATTAGTGCAAGATAGGTGCACGGTTTGTGCCAACCAAGGCTCGGAAATCATTTTGGAAGCACCCGATAGAACTCCTAGGTGACGAGGCTCAAGTGGAATCTTGTTTCGGTCCATTTGGAGTTAGTGTTAGTATTAGTGCAAGATAGGTGCACGGTTTGTTCCAAACAAGGCTCGGAAATCATTTTGACCTCACCCGATAGAACTCCTAGGTGACAAGGCTCAAGTGGAATCTTGTTTCGGTCGGTTTGGATATAGTGTTCGTATTAGTGCAAGATAGGTGCACGGTTTGTGCCTAACGTACCATAGGCTCAGAAATCATTTTGGATGCACCCGATGGAACTCCTAGGTGACGAGGCTCAAGTGGAAAGTGGAATCTTGTTTCGGTCCGTTTGGAGATAGTGTTAATATCAGTGCAAGATAGGTGCACGGTTTGTGCCAAACGTACCATAGGATCAGAAATTGTTTTGGACACACCCGATGGAACTCCTAGGTGACGAGGCTCAAGTGGAATCTTGTTTCGGTCCGTTTGGAGATAGTGTTAGTATCAGTGCAAGATAGGTGCACGGTTTGTGCCAAACGTACCATAGGATCAGAAATTGTTTTGGACACACCCGATGGTACTCCTAGGTGACGAGGCTCTAGTGGAATCTTGTTTCGGTCCGTTTGGAGATAGTGTTAGTATCAGTGCAAGATAGGTGCACAATTTGTGCCAAACGTACCATAGGATCAGAAATCATTTTGGATGCACCCAATGGTACTCCTAGGTGACGAGGCTCAACTGGAATCTTGTTTCGGTCAGTTTGGAGATAGTGCTAGTATTAGTGCAAGATAGGTGCACGGTTTCTTCTAAACAAGGCTCAAAAATAATTTTGACCGCACCCGATAGAACTCCTAGGTGACGAGGCTCAAGTGAAATCTCATTTCGGTCCGTTTGGATATAGTGTTAGTATTAGTGCAAGACAGGTGCGCGGTTTGTGCCAAACATACCATAGGCTTAGAAATCATTTTGGACGCACCCTATGGTACTCCTAGGTGATGAGGCTCAAGTGGAATCTTGTTTCAGTCCATTTGGAGATAGTGTTAGTATCAGTGCAAGATAGGTGCACGGTTTGTGCCAAACAAGGCTCGGAAATCATTTCGAAAGCAACCGATGGATCTCGTAGATGATGAGGCTTAAGTGGAATCTTGTTTCGGCCGTTTGGAGTTAGTGTTAGTATTAGTGTAAGATATTTGCACGGTTTGTTCCAAACAAGGCTTAGAAATCATTTTGACCGCACCCGATAGAACTCCTAGGTGACAAGGCTCAAGTGAAATCTCATTTCGGTCCGTTTGGATATAGTGTTAGTTTTAGTGCAAGATAGGTGCATGGTTTGTGCCTAATGTACCAAAGGCTCAGAAATTGTTTTGGACGCACCCGATGGAACTCCTAGGTGACGAGGCTCAAGTGGAATCTTCTTTTAGTCCGTTTGGAGATAGTGTTAGTATCAGTGCAAGATAGGTGCACAGTTTGTGCCAAACAAGGCTCGGAAATCATTTCGAAAGCACCCGATGGATCTCGTAGATGATGATACTTAAGTGGAATCTTGTTTCGGTCCGTTTGGAGATAGTGTTAGTATTAGTGCAAGACAGGTGCACGGTTTGTTCCAAACAAGGCTCAGAAATCATTTTGACCGCACCCGATAAAACTCCAAGGTGACGAGGCTCAAGTGGAATCTTGTTTCGGTCCGTTTGGAGATAGTGTTAGTATTAGTGCAAGATAGGTGCACGGTTTGTGCCAAACGTAAATAGGATCAGAAATCATTTTGGACGCACCCGATGGTACTCCTAGGTGACGAGGCTCAAGTGGAATCTTGTTTCGGTCCGTTTGGAGATATTGTTAGTATCAGTGCAAGATAGGTGCACGGTTTGGGCCAAACGTACCATAGGATCAGAAATCGTTTTGGACGCACCCGATGGTACTCCTAGGTGACGAGGCTCAAGTGGAATCTTATTTCGGTCCGTTTGGAGATAGTGTTAGTATTAGTGCAAGACAGGTGCACGGTTTGTTCTAAATAAGGCTCGGAAATCATTTTGACCGCACTCGATAGAACTCCTAGGTGACGAGGCTCAAGTGGAATCTCGTTTCGGTCCGTTTGGATATAGTGTTAGTATTAGTGCAAGATAGGTGCACGATCTGTGCCAAACGTACCATAGGCTCAGAAATCGTTTTGGACGCACCCGATGGTACTCCTAGGTGACGAGGCTCAAGTGGAATCTTGTTTCGGTCCGTTTGGAGATAGTGTTAGTATTAGTGCAAGATAGGTGCACGGTTTGTTCCAAACAAGGCTTGGAAATCATTTTGACCGCACCCAATAGAACTCCTAGGTGACAAGGCTCAAGTGGAATCTCGTTTTGGTCTGTTTGGATATAGTGTTAGTATTAGTGCAAGAAAGGTGCACGGTCTGTGCCAAACGTACCATAGGCTCAGAAATCATTTTGGACGCACCCGATGGTACTCCTAGGTAACGAGGCTCAAGTGGAATCTTGTTTCAGACCGTTTGGAGATAGTGTTAGTATCAGTGCAAGACAGGTGCATGATTTGTGCCTAAGGTACCATAGGCTCAGAAATTGTTTTAGACGCACCCAATGGAACTCCTAGGTGACGAGGCTCAAGTGAAATTTTGTTTCGGTGCGTTTGGAGATAGTGTTAGTATTAGTACAAGATAGGTGCACGGTTTGTGCCAACCAAGGCTCGGAAATCATTTTGGAAGCACCCGATAGAACTCCTAGGTGACGAGGCTCAAGTGGAATCTTGTTTCGGTCCATTTGGAGTTAGTGTTAGTATTAGTGCAAGATAGGTGCACGGTTTGTTCCAAACAAGGCATGGAAATCATTTTGACCTCACCCGATAGAACTCCTAAGTGACAAGGCTCAAGTGGAATTTTGTTTCGGTCGGTTTGGATATAGTGTTCGTATTAGTGCAAGATAGGTGCACGGTTTGTGCCTAACGTACCATAGGCTCAGAAATCATTTTGGATGCACCCGATGGAACTCCTAGGTGACGAGGCTCAAGTGGAAAGTGGAATCTTGTTTCGGTCTGTTTGGAGATAGTGTTAATATTAGTGCAAGATAGGTGCACGGTTTGTGCCAAACGTACCATAGGATCAGAAATTGTTTTGGACACACCCGATGGTACTCCTAGGTGACGAGGCTCCAGTGGAATCTTGTTTCGGTCCGTTTGGAGATAGTGTTAGTATCAGTGCAAGATAGGTGCACGGTTTGTGCCAAACGTACCATAGGATTAGAAATTGTTTTGGATGCACCCGATGGTACTCCTAGGTGACGAGGCTCAACTGGAATCTTGTTTTGGTCAGTTTGGAGATAGTGCTAGTATTAGTGCAAGATAGGTGCACAGTTTCTTCTAAACAAGGCTCAGAAATCATTTTGACCGCACCCGATAGAACTCCTAGGTGACGAGGCTCAAGTGAAATCTCATTTCGGTCCATTTGGATATAGTGTTAGTATTAGTGCAAGACAGGTGCATGGTTTGTGCCAAACATACCATAGGCTTAGAAATCGTTTTGGACGCACCCTATGGTACTCCTAGGTGACGAGGCTCAAGTGGAATCTTGTTTCAGTCCGTTTGGAGATAGTGTTAGTATCAGTGCAAGATAGGTGCACGGTTTGTGCCAAACAAGGCTCGGAAATAATTTCGAAAGCAACCAATGGATCTCGTAGATGATGAGGCTTAAGTGGAATCTTGTTTCAGCCGTTTGGAGTTAGTGTTAGTATTAGTGCAAGATATTTGCATGGTTTGTTCCAAACAAGGCTTAGAAATCATTTTGACCGCACCCGATAGAACTCCTAGGTGACAAGGCTCAAGTGAAATCTCATTTCGGTCCGTTTGGATATAGTGTTAGTTTTAGTGCAAGATAGGTGCATGGTTTGTGCCTAATGTACCATAGGCTTAGAAATTGTTTTGGACGCACCCGATGGAACTCCTAGGTGACGAGGCTCAAGTGGAATCTTGTTTTAGTCCGTTTGGAGATAGTGTTAGTATCAATGAAAGATAGGTGCATGGTTTGTGCCAAACAAGGCTCGGAAATCATTTTAGAAGCACTCGATGGAACTCCTAGGTGATGAGGCTCAAGTGGAATCTTGTTTCAGTCCGTTTGGAGATAGTATTAGTATTAGTGCAAGATAAGTGCACGGTTTGTTCCAAACAAGGCTCAGAAATCATTTTGACCACACCCGATAGAACTCCTAGGTGACGAGGCTCAAGTGAAATCTCGTTTCGGTCCGTTTGGATATAGTGTTAGTTTTAGTGCAAGATAGGTGCATGGTTTGTGCCTAATGTACCATAGGCTCAAAAATCGTTTTGGACGCACCTGATGGAACTCCTAGGTGACGAGGCTCAAGTGAAATCTCGTTTCAGTCCGTTTGGAGATAGTGTTAGTATCAATGAAAGATAGGTGCACAGTTTGTGCCAAACAAGGCTCGGAAATCATTTTAGAAGCACCCGATGGAACTCTTAGGTGATGAGGCTCAAGTGGAATCTTGTTTCAGTCCGTTTGGAGATAGTATTAGTATTAGTGCAAGATAAGTGCATGGTTTGTTCCAAACAAGGCTTGGAAATCATTTTGACCACACCCGATAGAACTCCTAAGTGATGAGGCTGAAGTGGAATCTTGTTTCAGTCCGTTTGGATATAGTGTTAGGATTTGTCCAAGATAGGTGCACAGTTTGTGTCAAACGTACCATAGGATCAAAAATCATTTTGGACGCACCTGATGGTACTCCTAGGTGACGAGGCTCAAGTGGAATCTTGTTTCAGTCCGTTTGGAGATAGTTTTAGTATTAGTGCAATATAGGTGCACGGTTTGTGCCAAACAAGTCTCGAAAATCATTTCGGAAGCACCCGATGGAACTCCAAGGTGATGAGGCTCAAGTGGAATCTTGTTTCAGTCCGTTTGGAGATAGTGTTAGTATTAGTGCAAGACAGGTGCACGGTTTGTTCCAAACAAGGCTCAGAAATCATTTTGACCGCACCCGATAAAACTCCAAGGTGACGAGGCTCAAGTGGAATCTTGTTTCGGTCCGTTTGGAGATAGTGTTAGTATTAGTGCAAGATAGGTGCACGGTTTGTGCCAAACGTAAATAGGATCAGAAATCATTTTGGACGCACCCGATGGTACTCCTAGGTGACGAGGCTCAAGTGGAATCTTGTTTCGGTCCGTTTGGAGATATTGTTAGTATCAGTGCAAGATAGGTGCACGGTTTGGGCCAAACGTACCATAGGATCAGAAATCGTTTTGGACGCACCCGATGGTACTCCTAGGTGACGAGGCTCAAGTGGAATCTTATTTCGGTCCGTTTGGAGATAGTGTTAGTATTAGTGCAAGACAGGTGCACGGTTTGTTCTAAACAAGGCTCGGAAATCATTTTGACCGCACTCGATAGAACTCCTAGGTGACGAGGCTCAAGTGGAATCTCGTTTCGGTCCGTTTGGATATAGTGTTAGTATTAGTGCAAGATAGGTGCACGATCTGTGCCAAACGTACCATAGGCTCAGAAATCGTTTTGGACGCACCCGATGGTACTCCTAGGTGACGAGGCTCAAGTGGAATCTTGTTTCGGTCCGTTTGGAGATAGTGTTAGTATTAGTGCAAGATAGGTGCATGGTTTGTTCCAAACAAGGCTTGGAAATCATTTTGACCGCACCCAATAGAACTCCTAGGTGACAAGGCTCAAGTGGAATCTCGTTTTGGTCTGTTTGGATATAGTGTTAGTATTAGTGCAAGAAAGGTGCACGGTCTGTGCCAAACGTACCATAGGCTCAGAAATCATTTTGGACGCACCCGATGGTACTCCTAGGTAACGAGGCTCAAGTGGAATCTTGTTTCAGACCGTTTGGAGATAGTGTTAGTATCAGTGCAAGACAGGTGCATGATTTGTGCCTAAGGTACCATAGGCTCAGAAATTGTTTTAGACGCACCCAATGGAACTCCTAGGTGACGAGGCTCAAGTGAAATTTTGTTTCGGTGCGTTTGGAGATAGTGTTAGTATTAGTGCAAGATAGGTGCACGGTTTGTGCCAACCAAGGCTCGGAAATCATTTTGGAAGCACCCGATAGAACTCCTAGGTGACGAGGCTCAAGTGGAATCTTGTTTCGGTCCATTTGGAGTTAGTGTTAGTATTAGTGCAAGATAGGTGCACGGTTTGTTCCAAACAAGGCATGGAAATCATTTTGACCTCACCCGATAGAACTCCTAGGTGACAAGGCTCAAGTGGAATTTTGTTTCGGTCGGTTTGGATATAGTGTTCGTATTAGTGCAAGATAGGTGCACGGTTTGTGCCTAACGTACCATAGGCTCAGAAATCATTTTGGATGCACCCGATGGAACTCCTAGGTGACGAGGCTCAAGTGGAAAGTGGAATCTTGTTTCGGTCTGTTTGGAGATAGTGTTAATATTAGTGCAAGATAGGTGCACGGTTTGTGCCAAACGTACCATAGGATCAGAAATTGTTTTGGACACACCCGATGGTACTCCTAGGTGACGAGGCTCCAGTGGAATCTTGTTTCGGTCCGTTTGGAGATAGTGTTAGTATCAGTGCAAGATAGGTGCACGGTTTGTGCCAAACGTACCATAGGATTAGAAATTGTTTAGGATGCACCCGATGGTACTCCTAGGTGACGAGGCTCAACTGGAATCTTGTTTTGGTCAGTTTGGAGATAGTGCTAGTATTAGTGCAAGATAGGTGCACAGTTTCTTCTAAACAAGGCTCAGAAATCATTTTGACCGCACCCGATAGAACTCCTAGGTGACGAGGCTCAAGTGAAATCTCATTTCGGTCCATTTGGATATAGTGTTAGTATTAGTGCAAGACAGGTGCATGGTTTGTGCCAAACATACCATAGGCTTAGAAATCGTTTTGGACGCACCCTATGGTACTCCTAGGTGACGAGGCTCAAGTGGAATCTTGTTTCAGTCCATTTGGAGATAGTGTTAGTATCAGTGCAAGATAGGTGCACGGTTTGTGCCAAACAAGGCTCGGAAATAATTTCGAAAGCAACCAATGGATCTCGTAGATGATGAGGCTTAAGTGGAATCTTGTTTCAGCCGTTTGGAGTTAGTGTTAGTATTAGTGCAAGATATTTGCATGGTTTGTTCCAAACAAGGCTTAGAAATCATTTTGACCGCACCCGATAGAACTCCTAGGTGACAAGGCTCAAGTGAAATCTCATTTCGGTCCGTTTGGATATAGTGTTAGTTTTAGTGCAAGATAGGTGCATGGTTTGTGCCTAATGTACCATAGGCTTAGAAATTGTTTTGGACGCACCCGATGGAACTCCTAGGTGACGAGGCTCAAGTGGAATCTTGTTTTAGTCCGTTTGGAGATAGTGTTAGTATCAATGAAAGATAGGTGCATGGTTTGTGCCAAACAAGGCTCGGAAATCATTTTAGAAGCACTCGATGGAACTCCTAGGTGATGAGGCTCAAGTGGAATCTTGTTTCAGTCCGTTTGGAGATAGTATTAGTATTAGTGCAAGATAAGTGCACGGTTTGTTCCAAACAAGGCTCAGAAATCATTTTGACCACACCCGATAGAACTCCTAGGTGACGAGGCTCAAGTGAAATCTCGTTTCGGTCCGTTTGGATATAGTGTTAGTTTTAGTGCAAGATAGGTGCATGGTTTGTGCCTAATGTACCATAGGCTCAAAAATCGTTTTGGACGCACCTGATGGAACTCCTAGGTGACGAGGCTCAAGTGAAATCTCGTTTCAGTCCGTTTGGAGATAGTGTTAGTATCAATGAAAGATAGGTGCACAGTTTGTGCCAAACAAGGCTCGGAAATCATTTTAGAAGCACCCGATGGAACTCTTAGGTGATGAGGCTCAAGTGGAATCTTGTTTCAGTCCGTTTGGAGATAGTATTAGTATTAGTGCAAGATAAGTGCATGGTTTGTTCCAAACAAGGCTTGGAAATCATTTTGACCACACCCGATAGAACTCCTAAGTGATGAGGCTCAAGTGGAATCTTGTTTCAGTCCGTTTGGATATAGTGTTAGGATTTGTCCAAGATAGGTGCACAGTTTGTGTCAAACGTACCATAGGATCAAAAATCATTTTGGACGCACCTGATGGTACTCCTAGGTGACGAGGCTCAAGTGGAATCTTGTTTCAGTCCGTTTGGAGATAGTTTTAGTATTAGTGCAATATAGGTGCACGGTTTGTGCCAAACAAGTCTCGAAAATCATTTCGGAAGCACCCGATGGAACTCCTAGATGACGAGGCTCAAGTGGAATCTTGTTTCGGTCCATTTAGAGATAGTGTTAGTATTAGTGCTAGACAGGTGCACGGTTTGTTGCAAACAAGGCTCGGAAATCATTTTGACCGCACCCAATAGAACTCCTAGGTGACGAGGCTCAAGTGGAATCTTGTTTCGATCCATTTGGAGATAGTGTTTGTATCAGTGCAAGATAGGTGCACGGTTTGTGCCAAACGTACCATAGGATCAGAAATCATTTTGGACGCCCCCGATGGTACTCCTAGGTGACGAGGCTCAAGTGGAACCTTATTTCGGTCCGTTTGGAGATAGTGTTAGTATTAGTGCAAGACATGTGCACAATTTGTTCCAAACAAGGCTCAGAAATCATTTTGGACGCACCCGATGGTACTCCTAGGTGACGAGGCTCAAGTGGAATCTTGTTTCAGACCGTTTGGAGATAGTGTTAGTATCAGTGCAAGACAGGTGCACGATTTGTGCCTAAGGTACCATAGGCTCAGAAATTGTTTTAGACGCACCCAATGGAACTCCTTGGTGACGAGGCTCAAGTGAAATTTTGTTTCGGTGCGTTTGGAGATAGTGTTAGTATTAGTGCACGATAGGTGCACGGTTTGTGCCAACCAAGGCTCGGAAATCATTTTGGAAGCACCCGATAGAACTCCTAGGTGACGAGGCTCAAGTGGAATCTTGTTTCGGTCCATTTGGAGTTAGTGTTAGTATTAGTGCAAGATAGGTGCACGGTTTGTTCCAAACAAGGCTCGGAAATCATTTTGACCTCACCCGATAGAACTCCTAGGTGACAAGTCTCAAGTGGAATCTTGTTTCGGTCGGTTTGGATATAGTGTTCGTATTAGTGCAAGATAGGTGCACGGTTTGTGCCTAACGTACCATAGGCTCAGAAATCATTTTGGATGCACCCGATGGAACTCCTAGGTGATGAGGCTCAAGTGGAATCTTGTTTCAGTCCGTTTGGAGATAGTGTTAATATCAGTGCAAGATAGGTGCACGGTTTGTGCCAAACGTACCATAGGATCAGAAATTGTTTTGGACACACCCGATGGTACTCCTAGGTGACGAGGCTCCAGTGGAATCTTGTTTCGGTCCGTTTGGAGATAGTGTTAGTATCAGTGCAAGATAGGTGCACGGTTTGTGCCAAACGTACCATAGGATCAGAAATCGTTTTGGATGCACCCGATGGTACTCCTAGGTGACGAGGCTCAACTGGAATCTTGTTTTGGTCAGTTTGGAGATAGTGCTAGTATTAGTGCAAGATAGGTGCACAGTTTCTTCTAAACAAGGCTCAGAAATCATTTTGACCGCACCCGATAGAACTCCTAGGTGACGAGGCTCAAGTGAAATCTCATTTCGGTTCATTTGGATATAGTGTTAGTATTAGTGCAAGACAGGTGCATGGTTTGTGCCAAACATACCATAGGCTTAGAAATCGTTTTGGACGCACCCTATGGTACTCCTAGGTGATGAGGCTCAAGTGGAATCTTGTTTCAGTCCGTTTGGAGATAGTGTTAGTATCAGTGCAAGATAGGTGCACGGTTTGTGCCAAACAAGGCTCGGAAATAATTTCGGAAGCAACCAATGGATCTCGTAGATGATGAGGCTTAAGTGGAATCTTGTTTCGGCCGTTTGGAGTTAGTGTTAGTATTAGTGCAAGATATTTGCATGGTTTGTTCCAAACAAGGCTTAGAAATCATTTTGACCGCACCCGATAGAACTCCTAGGTGACAAGGATCAAGTGAAATCTCATTTCGGTCCGTTTGGATATAGTGTTAGTTTTAGTGCAAGATAGGTGCATGGTTTGTGCCTAATGTACCATAGGCTCAGAAATCATTTTGGACGCACCCGATGGAACTCCTAGGTGACGAGGCTCAAGTGGAATCTTGTTTCAGTCTGTTTGGAGATAGTGTTAGTATCAATGAAAGATAGGTGCACGGTTTGTGCCAAACAAGGCTCGGAAATCATTTTAAAAGCACCTGATGGAACTCCTAGGTGATGAGGCTCAAGTGGAATCTTGTTTCAGTCCGTTTGGAGATAGTATTAGTATTAGTGCAAGATAAGTGCACGGTTTGTTCCAAACAAGGCTCAGAAATCATTTTGACCACTCCCGATAGAACTCCTAGGTGACGAGGCTCAAGTGAAATCTCGTTTCGGTCCGTTTGGATATAGTGTTAGTTTTAGTGCAAGATAGGTGCATGGTTTGTGCCTAATGTACCATAGGCTCAGAAATCGTTTTGGACGCACCCGATGGAACTCCTAGGTGACGAGGCTCAAGTGGAATCTTGTTTCAGTCCGTTTGGAGATAGTGTTAGTATCAATCAAAGATAGGTGCACGGTTTGTGCCAAACAAGGCTCGAAAATCATTTTAGAAGCACCCGATGGAACTCTTAGGTGATGAGGCTCAAGTGGAATCTTGTTTCAGTCCGTTTGGAGATAGTATTAGTATTAGTGCAAGATAAGTGCATGGTTTGTTCCAAACAAGGCTTGGAAATCATTTTGACCACACCCGATAGAACTCCTAAGTGATGAGGCTCAAGTGGAATCTTGTTTCAGTCAGTTTGGATATAGTGTTAGGATTTGTGCAAGATAGGTGCACAGTTTGTGTCAAACGTACCATAGGATCAAAAATCATTTTGGACGCACCCGATGGTACTCCTAGGTGACGAGGCTCAAGTGGAATCTTGTTTCAGTCCGTTTGGAGATAGTTTTAGTATTAGTGCAATATAGGTGCACGGTTTGTGCCAAACAAGTCTCGAAAATCATTTCGGAAGCACCCGATGGAACTCCTAGATGACGAGGCTCAAGTGGAATCTTGTTTCGGTCCGTTTAGAGATAGTGTTAGTATTAATGCTAGACAGGTGCACGGTTTGTTGCAAACAAGGCTCGGAAATCATTTTGACCGCACCCAATAGAACTCCTAGGTGACGAGGCTCAAGTGGAATCTTGTTTCGATCCATTTGGAGATAGTGTTTGTATCAGTGCAAGATAGGTGCACGGTTTGTGCCAAACGTACCATAGGATCAGAAATCATTTTGGACGCCCCCGATGGTACTCCTAGGTGACGAGGCTCAAGTGGAACCTTATTTCGGTCCATTTGGAGATAGTGTTAGTATTAGTGCAAGGCATGTGCACAATTTGTTCCAAACAAGGCTCAGAAATCATTTTGGACGCACCCGATGGTACTCCTAGGTGACGAGGCTCAAGTGGAATCTTGTTTCAGACCGTTTGGAGATAGTGTTAGTATCAGTGCAAGACAGGTGCACGATTTGTGCCTAAGGTACCATAGGCTCAGAAATTGTTTTAGACGCACCCAATGGAACTCCTTGGTGACGAGGCTCAAGTGAAATTTTGTTTCGGTGCGTTCGGAGATAGTGTTAGTATTAGTGCACGATAGGTGCACGGTTTGTGCCAACCAAGGCTCGGAAATCATTTTGGAAGCACCCGATAGAACTCCTAGGTGACGAGGCTCAAGTGGAATCTTGTTTCGGTCCATTTGGAGTTAGTGTTAGTATTAGTGCAAGATAGGTGCACGGTTTGTTCCAAACAAGGCTCGGAAATCATTTTGACCTCACCCGATAGAACTCCTAGGTGACAAGTCTCAAGTGGAATCTTGTTTCGGTCGGTTTGGATATAGTGTTCGTATTAGTGCAAGATAGGTGCACGGTTTGTGCCTAACGTACCATAGGCTCAGAAATCATTTTGGATGCACCCGATGGAACTCCTAGGTGACGAGGCTCAAGTGGAATCTTGTTTCAGTCCGTTTGGAGATAGTGTTAATATCAGTGCAAGATAGGTGCACGGTTTGTGCCAAACGTACCATAGGATCAGAAATTGTTTTGGACACACCCGATGGTACTCCTAGGTGACGAGGCTCCAGTGGAATCTTGTTTCGGTCCGTTTGGAGATAGTGTTAGTATCAGTGCAAGATAGGTGCACGGTTTGTGCCAAACGTACCATAGGATCAGAAATCGTTTTGGATGCACCCGATGGTACTCCTAGGTGACGAGGCTCAACTGGAATCTTGTTTTGGTCAGTTTGGAGATAGTGCTAGTATTAGTGCAAGATAGGTGCACAGTTTCTTCTAAACAAGGCTCAGAAATCATTTTGACCGCACCCGATAGAACTCCTAGGTGACGAGGCTCAAGTGAAATCTCATTTCGGTTCATTTGGATATAGTGTTAGTATTAGTGCAAGACAGGTGCATGGTTTGTGCCAAACATACCATAGGCTTAGAAATCGTTTTGGACGCACCCTATGGTACTCCTAGGTGATGAGGCTCAAGTGGAATCTTGTTTCAGTCCGTTTGGAGATAGTGTTAGTATCAGTGCAAGATAGGTGCACGGTTTGTGCCAAACAAGGCTCGGAAATAATTTCGGAAGCAACCAATGGATCTCGTAGATGATGAGGCTTAAGTGGAATCTTGTTTCGGCCGTTTGGAGTTAGTGTTAGTATTAGTGCAAGATATTTGCATGGTTTGTTCCAAACAAGGCTTAGAAATCATTTTGACCGCACCCGATAGAACTCCTAGGTGACAAGGATCAAGTGAAATCTCATTTCGGTCCGTTTGGATATAGTGTTAGTTTTAGTGCAAGATAGGTGCATGGTTTGTGCCTAATGTACCATTGGCTCAGAAATCATTTTGGACGCACCCGATGGAACTCCTAGGTGACGAGGCTCAAGTGGAATCTTGTTTCAGTCTGTTTGGAGATAGTGTTAGTATCAATGAAAGATAGGTGCACGGTTTGTGCCAAACAAGGCTCGGAAATCATTTTAAAAGCACCTGATGGAACTCCTAGGTGATGAGGCTCAAGTGGAATCTTGTTTCAGTCCGTTTGGAGATAGTATTAGTATTAGTGCAAGATAAGTGCACGGTTTGTTCCAAACAAGGCTCAGAAATCATTTTGACCACACCCGATAGAACTCCTAGGTGACGAGGCTCAAGTGAAATCTCGTTTCGGTCCGTTTGGATATAGTGTTAGTTTTAGTGCAAGATAGGTGCATGGTTTGTGCCTAATGTACCATAGGCTCAGAAATCGTTTTGGACGCACCCGATGGAACTCCTAGGTGACGAGGCTCAAGTGGAATCTTGTTTCAGTCCGTTTGGAGATAGTGTTAGTATCAATCAAAGATAGGTGCACGGTTTGTGCCAAACAAGGCTCGAAAATCATTTTAGAAGCACCCGATGGAACTCTTAGGTGACGAGGCTCAAGTGGAATCTTGTTTCAGTCCGTTTGGAGATAGTATTAGTATTAGTGCAAGATAAGTGCATGGTTTGTTCCAAACAAGGCTTGGAAATCATTTTGACCACACCCGATAGAACTCCTAAGTGATGAGGCTCAAGTGGAATCTTGTTTCAGTCAGTTTGGATATAGTGTTAGGATTTGTGCAAGATAGGTGCACAGTTTGTGTCAAACGTACCATAGGATCAAAAATCATTTTGGACGCACCCGATGGTACTCCTAGGTGATGAGGCTCAAGTGGAATCTTGTTTTAGTCCGTTTGGAGATAGTTTTAGTATTAGTGCAATATAGGTGCACGGTTTGTGCCAAACAAGTCTCGAAAATCATTTCGGAAGCACCCGATGGAACTCCTAAATGACGAGGCTCAAGTGGAATCTTGTTTCGGTCCGTTTAGAGATAGTGTTAGTATTAGTGCTAGACAGGTGCACGGTTTGTTGCAAACAAGGCTCAGAAATCATTTTGACCGCACCCAATAGAACTCCTAGGTGACGAGGCTCAAGTGGAATCTTGTTTCGGTCCATTTGGAGATAGTGTTTGTATCAGTGCAAGATAGGTGCACGGTTTGTGCCAAACGTACCATAGGATCAGAAATCATTTTGGACGCCCCCGATGGTACTCCTAGGTGACAAGGCTCAAGTGGAATCTTGTTTCGGTCCGTTTGGAGATAGTGTTAGTATTAGTGCAAGACAGGTGCACAGTTTGTTCCAAACAAGGCTCAGAAATAATTTTGACCGCACCCGATAGAACTCCTAGGTGACGAGGCTCAAGTGGAATCTCGTTTTGTCCATTTGGATATAGTGTTAGTATTAGTGCAAGAAAGGTGCACGGTCTGTGCCAAACGTACCATAGGCTCAGAAGTCATTTTGGACGCACCCGATGGTACTCCTTGGTGACGAGGCTCAAGTGGAATCTTGTTTCGGTCCATTTGGAAATAGTGTTAGTATCAGTGCCAGATAGGTGCATGGTTTGTGCCAAACGTACCATAGGATCAGAAATCATTTTGGACACACCCGATGGTACTCCTAGGTGACGAGGCTCAAGTGGAATCTTGTTTCGGTCCATTTGGAGATAGTGTTAGTATTAGTGCAAGATAGGTGCACGGTTTCTTCTAAACAAGGCTCAAAAATCATTTTGACCGCACCCGATAGAAGTCCTAGGTGACGAGGCTCAAGTGAAATCTCATTTCGGTCTGTTTGGATATAGTGTTAGTATTAGTGCAAGACAGGTGCACGGTTTGTGCCAAACATACTATAGGCTCAGAAATTGTTTTGGACGCACCCTATGGTACTCCTAGGTGACGAGGCTTAAGTGGAATCTTGTTTCAGTCCGTTTGGAGATAGTGTTAGTATCAGTGCAAGATAGGTGCACGGTTTGTGCCAAACAAGGCTCGGAAATCATTTTAGAAGCAACCGATGGATCTCGTAGATGACGAGGCTTAAGTGGAATCTTGTTTCGGCTGTTTGGAGTTAGTGTTAGTATTAGTGCAAGATATTTGCATGATTTGTTCCAAACAAGGCTTAGAAATTATTTTGACCGCACCCGATAGAACTCCTAGGTGACAAGGCTCAAGTGAAATCTCGTTTCGGTCCGTTTGGATATAGTGTTAGTTTTAGTGCAAGATAGGTGCATGGTTTGTGCCTAATGTACCATAGGCTCAGAAATCGTTTTGGACGCACCCGATGGAACTCCTAGGTGACAAGGCTCAAGTGGAATCTTGTTTCAGTCTGTTTGGAGATAGTGTTAGTATCAATCAAAGATAGGTGCACGGTTTGTGTCAAACAAGGCTCGGAAATCATTTTAGAAGCACCCGGTGGAACTCCTAGGTGATGCGGCTCAAGTGGAATCTTGTTTCAGTCCGTTTGGAGATAGTATTAGTATTAGTGCAAGATAAGTGCATGGTTTGTTCCAAACAAGGCTTGGAAATCATTTTGACCGCACCCGATAGAACTCCTAGGTGATGAGGCTCAAGTAGAATCTCGTTTCGGTCCGTTTGGATATAGTGTTAGGATTTGTGCAAGATAGGTGCACGGTTTGTGTCAAACGTACCATAGGATCAAAAATCATTTTGGACGCACCCGATGGTACTCCTAGGTGACGAGGCTCAAGTGGAATCTTGTTTCAGTCCGTTTGGAGATAGTTTTAGTATTAGTGCAATATAGGTGCACGGTTTGTGCCAAACAAGTCTCGGAAATCATTTCGGAAGCACCCGATGGAACTCCTAGATGACGAGGCTCAAGTGGAATCTTGTTTCAGTCTGTTTAGAGATAGTGTTAGTATTAGTGCTAGACAGGTGCACGGTTTGTTGCAAACAAGGCTCAGAAATCATTTTGACCGCACCCAATAGAACTCTTAGGTGACGAGGCTCAAGTGGAATCTTGTTACGGTCCATTTGGAGATAGTGTTTGTATCAGTGCAAGATAGGAGCACGGTTTGTGCCAAACGTACCATAGGATTAGAAATCATTTTGGACGCACCCGATGGTACTCCTAGGTGACGAGGCTCAAGTGGAATCTTGTTTCGGTCCGTTTGGAGATAGTGTTAGTATTAGTGCAAGACAGGTGCACAGTTTGTTCCAAACAAGGCTCGGAAATCATTTTGACCGCACCCGATAGAACTCCTAGGTGACGAGGCTCAAGTGGAATCTCGTTTCGGTCTGTTTGGATATAGTGTTAGTATTAGTGCAAGAAAGGTGCACGGTCTGTGCCAAATGTACCATAGGCTCAGAAGTCATTTTGGACGCACCCGATGGTACTCCTAGGTGACGAGGCTCGAGTGGAATCTTGTTTTGGTCCATTTGGAAATAGTGTTAGTATCAGTGCCAGATAGGTGCACGGTTTGTGTCAAACGTACCATAGGATCAGAAATCATTTTAGATGCTCCCGATGGTACTCCTAGGTGACGAGGCTCAAGTGGAATCTTGTTTCGGTCCATTTCGAGATAGTGTTAGTATTAGTGCAAGATAGGTGCATGGTTTCTTCTACACAAGGCTCAGAAATCATTTTGACCGCACCCGATAGAACTCCTAGGTGACGAGGCTCAAGTGAAATCTCATTTCGGTCTGTTTGGATATAGTGTTAGTATTAGTGCAAGATAGGTGCACGGTTTGTGCCAAACATACTATAGGCTCAGAAATCGTTTTGGACGCACCCGATGGAACTCCTAGGTGACGAGGCTCAAGTGGAATCTTGTTTCAGTCCGTTTGGAGATAGTGTTAGTATCAATGAAAGATAGGTGCACGGTTTTTGCCAAACAAGGCTTGGAAATCATTTTAGAAGCACCCGATGGAACTCCTAGGTGATGAGGCTCAAGTGGAATCTTGTTTCAGTCCGTTTGGAGATAGTATTAGTATTAGTGCAAGATAAGTGCACGGTTTGTTCCAAACAAGGCTTGGAAATCATTTTGACCGCACCCGATAGAACTACTAGGTGATGAGGCTCAAGTGGAATCTCGTTTTGGTCCGTTTGGATATAGTGTTAGGATTTGTGCAAGATAGGTGCACGGTTTGTGTCAAACGTACCATAGGATCAAAAATCATTTTGGATGCACCCGATGGTACTCCTAGGTGACGAGGCTCAAGTGGAATCTTGTTTCAGTCCGTTTGGAGATAGTTTTGGTATTAGTGCAATATAGGTGCACGGTTTCTGCCAAACAAGTCTCGAAAATCATTTTGGAAGCACCCGATGGAACTCCTAGATGACGAGGCTCAAGTGGAATCTTGTTTCGGTTCATTTAGAGATAGTGTTAGTATTAGTGCTAGATAGGTGCACGGTTTGTTGCAAACAAGGCTCGGAAATCATTTTGACCGCACCCAATAGAACTCCTAGGTGACAAGGCTCAAGTGGAATCTTATTTCGGTCCATTTGGAGATAGTGTTTGTATCAGTGCAAGATAGGTGCACGGTTTGTGCCAAACGTACCATAGGATCAGAAATCATTTTGGACGCACCTGATGGTACTCCAAGGAGATGAGGCTCAAGTGGAATCTTGTTTCGGTTCGTTTGGAGATAGTGTTGGTATTAGTGCATACAGGTGCACAGTTTGTTCCAAACAAGGCTCGGAAATCATTTTGACCGCACCCGATAGAACTCCTAGGTGACGAGGCTCAAGTGGAATCTCGTTTTGGTCCGTTTGGATATAGTGCTAGTATTAGTGCAAGAAAGGTGCACGATCTGTGCCAAACGTACCATAGGCTCAGAAATCATTTTGGACGCACCCAATGGTACTCCTAGGTGACGAGGCTCAAGTGGAATCTTGTTTTGGTCCGTTTGGAGATAGTGTTAGTATCAGTGCAAGATAGGTGCACGGTTTGTGCCAAACGTACCATAGGATCAGAAATCATTTTGGACGCACCCGATGGTACTCCTAGGTGATGAGGCTCAAGTGGAATCTTGTTTCGGTCCGTTTGGAGATAGTGTTAGTATTAGTGCAAGAGAGGTGCACGGTTTCTTCTAAACAAGGCTCAGAAATCATTTTGACCGCACCCGATAGAACTCCTAGGTGACGAGGCTCAAGCAAAATCTCATTTTGGTCCGTTTGGATATAGTGTTAGTATTAGTGCAAGATAGGTGCACGGTTTGTGCCAAACATACCATAGGCTTAGAAATCGTTTTGGACGCACCCTATGGTACTCCTAGGTGACGAGGCTCAAGTGGAATCTTGTTTTGGTCCGTTTGGAGATAGTGTTAGTATCAGTGCAAGATAGGTGCACGGTTTGTGCCAAACAAGGCTCGGAAATCATTTCGGAAGCTCCCGATGGATCTCGTACATGACGAGGCTTAAGTGGAAACTTGTTTCGGTCCATTTGGAGTTAGTGTTAGTATTAGTGCAGGATGGGTGCCCGGTTTGTTGAAAACAAGGCTTGGAAATCATTTTTACCGCACCCGATAGAACTCCTAGGTGACGAGGCTCAAGTGAAATCTCGTTTCAGTCCGTTTGGATATAGTGTTAGTTTTAGTGCAAGATAGGTGCATGGTTTGTGCCTAATGTACCATAGGCTCAGAAATAGTTTTGGACGCACCCGATGGAACTCCTAGGTGACAAGGCTCAAGTGGAATCTTGTTTCAGTCCGTTTGGAGATAGTGTTAGTATCAATGAAAGATAGGTGCATGGTTTGTGCCAAACAAGGCTCGGAAATCATTTCAGAAGCACCCGATGGAACTCCTAGGTGATGAGGCTCAAGTGGAATCTTGTTTCAGTCTGTTTGGAGATAGTATTAGTATTAGTGCAAGATAAGTGCACGGTTTATTCGAAACAAGGCTCGGAAATCATTTTAACCGCACCCGATAGAACTCCTTGGTGACGAGGCTCAAGTGAAATCTCGTTTCAGTCCGTTTGGATATAGTGTTAGTTTTAGTGCAAGATAGGTGCATGGTTTGTGTCTAATGAACCATAGGCTTAGAAATCATTTTGGACGCACCCGATGGAACTCCTAGGTGACAAGGCTCAAGTGGAATCTTGTTTCAGTCCGTTTGGAGATAGTGTTAGTATCAATGAAAGATAGGTGCACGGTTTGTGCCAAACAAGGCTCGGAAATCATTTCGGAAGCACCCGATGGAACTCCTAGGTGATGAGGCTCAAGTGGAATCTTGTTTCTGTCTGTTTGGAGATAGTATTAGTATTAGTGCAAGATAAGTGCATGGTTTATTCAAAACAAGGCTCGGAAATCATTTTAACCGCACCCGATAGAACTCCTAGGTGACGAGGCTCAAGTGGAATCTTGTTTCGGTCCGTTTGGATATAGTGTTAGGATTAGTGCAAGATAGGTGCACGGTTTGTGCTAAACGTACCATAGGATCAGAAATCATTTTGGACGCACCTGATGGTACTCCTAGGTGACGAGGCTCAAGTGGAATCTTGTTTCAGTCCGTTTGGAGATAGTGTTAGTATTAGTGCAAGATAGGTGCACGGTTTGTGCCAAACAAGTCTCGGAAATCATTTCAGAAGCACCCGATGGAACTCCTAGATGACGGGGCTCAAGTGGAATCTTGTTTCGGTCCGTTTGGAGATAGTGTTAGTATTAGTGCAAGACAGGTGCATGGTTTGTTCCAAACAAGGCTCAGAAATCATTTTGACCGCACCCGATAGAACTCCAAGGTGACGAGGCTCAAGTGGAATCTTGTTTTGGTCCATTTGGAGATAGTGTTAGTATCAGTGCAAGATAGGTGCACGGTTTATGCCAAACGCACCATAGGATTAGAAATCATTTTGGACGCACCCGATTGTACTCCTAGGTGGCGAGGCTCAAGTGGAATCTTGTTTCGGTCCATTTGGAGATAGTGTTAGTATCAGTGCAAGATAGGTGCATGGTTTGTGCCAAACATACCATAGGATCAGAAGTCATTTTGGATGCACCCGATGGTACTCCTAGGTGACGAGGCTCAAGTGGAATCTTGTTTCGGTCCATTTGGAGATAGTGTTAGTATTAGTGCAAGACATGTGCACGGTTTGTTCCAAACAAGGCTCGGAAATCATTTTGACCACACTCGATAGAACTCCTAGGTGACGAGGCTCAAGTGGAATCTCATTTCGGCCCGTTTGGATATATTGTTAGTATTAGCGCAAGATAGGTGCACGGTCTGTGCCAAACGTACCATAGGCTCAGAAATCATTTTGGACGCACCCAATGGTACTCCTAGGTGACGAGGCTCAAGTGGAATCTTGTTTTGGTCCGTTTGGAGATAGTGTTAGTATTAGTGCAAGATAGGTGCACGGTTTCTTCTAAACAAGGCTCAGAAATCATTTTGACCGCACCCGATAGAACTCCTAGGTGACGAGGCTCAAGTGAAATCTCGTTTCGGTCTGTTTGGATATAGTGTTAGTATTAGTGCAAGACAGGTGCACGGTTTGTGCCAAACATACTATAGGCTCAGAAATCATTTTGGACGCACCCTATGGTACTCCTAGGTGACGAGGCTCAAGTGGAATCTTGTTTCGGTCCGTTTGGAGATAGTGTTAGTATCAGTGCAAGATAGGTGCACGGTTTGTGCCAAACAAGGCTCGGAAATCATTTCGAAAGCACCCGATGGATCTCTAGATGACGAGGCTTAAGTGGAATCTTGTTTTGGTCCATTTGGAGTTAGTGTTAGTATTAGTGCAAGATAGGTGCATGGTTTGTTCCAAACAAGGCTCGGAAATCATTTTGACCGCACCCGATAGAAGTCCTAGGTGACGAGGCTCAAGTGGAATCTCGTTTCGGTCTGTTTGGATATAGTGTTAGTATTAGTGCAAGATAGGTGCACAGTCTGTGCCAAACATACCATAGGCTCCGAAATCATTTTGGATGCACCTGATGGTACTCCTAGGTGACGAGGCTCAAGTGGAATCTTGTTTCGGTCCGTTTGGAGATAGTGTTAGTATGAGTGCAAGATAGGTGCACGGTTTGTGCCAAACAAGGCTTGGAAATCATTTCAGAAGCAACCGATGGATCTCGTAGATGACGAGGCTTAAGTGGAATCTTGTTTTGGCTGTTTGGAGTTAGTGTTAGTATTAGTGCAAGATATTTGCACGGTTTGTTCCAAACAAGGCTTAGAAATCATTTTGACCGCACCCGATAGAACTCCTAGGTGACAAGGATAAAGTGAAATCTCATTTCGGTCCGTTTAGATATAGTGTTAGTTTTAGTGCAAGATAGGTGCATGGTTTGTGCCTAATGTACCATAGGCTCAGAAATCATTTTGGACGCACCCGATGGAACTCCTAGGTGACGAGGCTCAAGTGGAATCTTGTTTCAGTCTGTTTGAAGATAGTGTTAGTATCAATGAAAGATAGGTGCACGGTTTGTGCCAAACAAGGCTCGGAAATCATTTTAAAAGCACCTGATGGAACTCCTAGGTGATGAGGCTCAAGTGGAATCTTGTTTCAATCCGTTTGGAGATAGTATTAGTATTAGTGCAAGATAAGTGCACGGTTTGTTCCAAACAAGGCTTGGAAATCATTTTGACCGCACCCGATAGAACTCCTAGGTGATGAGGCTCAAGTGGAATCTCGTTTCGATCCGTTTGGATATAGTGTTAGGATTAGTGCAAGATAGGTTCACGGTTTGTGTCAAACGTACCATAGGATCAAAAATCATTTTGGACGCACCCGATGGTACTCCTAGGTGACGAGGCTCAAGTGGAATCTTGTTTCAGTCCGTTTGGAGATAGTGTTAGTATTAGTGCAATATAGGTGCACGGTTTGTGCCAAACAAGTCTCGGAAATCATTTTGGAAGCACCCGATGGAACTCCTAGATGACAAGGCTCAAGTGGAATCTGGTTTCGGTCCGTTTAGAGATAGTGTTAGTATTAGTGCTAGATAGGTGCACGGTTTGTTGCAAACAAGGCTCAGAAATCATTTTGACCGCACCCAATAGAACCCCTAGGTGACGAGGCTCAAGTGGAATCTTGTTTCGGTCCATTTGGAGATAGTGTTTGTATCAGTGCAAGATAGGTGCACGGTTTGTGCCAAACGTACCATAGGAACAGAAATCATTTTGGACGCACCCGATGGTACTCCTAGGTGATGAGGCTCAAGTGGAATCTTGTTTCGGTCCGTTTGGAGATAGTGTTAGTATTAGTGCAAGACAGGTGCACAGTTTGTTCCAAACAAGGCTCGAAAATCATTTTGACCGCACCCGATAGAACTCCTAGGTGACGAGGCTTAAGTGGAATCTCGTTTTGGTCCGTTTGGATATAGTGTTAGTATTAGTGCAAGAAAGGTGCACAGTCTGTGCCAAATGTACCATAGGCTCAGAAATCATTTTGGACGCACCCAATGGTACTCCTAGGTGACGAGGCTCAAGTGGAATCTTGTTTCGGTCCGTTTGGAGATAGTGTTAGTATCAGTGCAAGATAGGTGCATGGTTTGTGCCAAACGTACCATAGGATCAGAAATCATTTTGGATGCACCCAATGGTACTCCTAGGTGACGAGGCTCAAGTGGAATCTTGTTTCGGTCCGTTTGGAGATAGTGTTAGTATTAGTGCAAGACAGGTGCACGGTTTCTTCTAAACAAGGCTCAGAAATCATTTTGACTGCACCCGATAGAACTCCTAGGTGACGAGGCTCAAGCGAAATCTCATTTTGGTCCGTTTGGATATAGTGTTAGTATTAGTGCAAGACAGGTGCATGGTTTGAGCCAAACATACCATAGGCTCAGAAATCGTTTTGGACGCACCCTATGGTACTCCTAGGTGATGAGGCTCAAGTGGAATCTTGTTTCGGTCCGTTTGGAGATAGTGTTAGTATCAGTGCAAGATAGTTGCACGGTTTGTGCCAAACAAGGCTCGGAAATCATTTTGGAAGCACCCGATGGATCTCGTACATGACGAGGCTTAAGTGGAATCTTGTTTTGGTCCGTTTGGAGTTAGTGTTAGTATTAGTGCGGGATAGGTGCACGGTTTGTTCCAAACAAGGCTCGGAAATCATTTTGACCGCACCCGATAGAACTCCTAGGTGATGAGGCTCAAGTGAAATCTCGTTTTGGTCCGTTTGGAAATAGTGTTAGTTTTAGTGCGAGATAGGTGCATGGTTTGTGCCTAATGTACCATAGGCTCAGAAATCATTTTGGAGGCACCCGATGGAACTCCTTGGTGACGAGGCTCAAGTGGAATCTTGTTTCAGTCCGTTTGGAGATAGTGTTAGTATCAATGAAAGATAGGTGCACGGTTTGTCCCAAACAAGGCTCGGAAATCATTTCGAAAGCACCCGATGGAACTCCTAGGTGACGAGGCTCAAGTGGAATCTTGTTTTAGTCCGTTTGGAGATAGTATTAGTATTAGTGCAAGATAAGTGCACGGTTTATTCCAAACAAGGCTAGGAAATCATTTTGACCGTACCTGATAGAACTCCTAGGTGACGAGGCTCAAGTGGAATCTCGTTTTGGTCCGTTTGGATATAGTGCTAGTATTAGTGCAAGAAAGGTGCACGATCTGTGCCAAACGTACCATAGGCTCAGAAATCATTTTGGACGCACCCAATGGTACTCCTAGGTGACGAGGCTCAAGTGGAATCTTGTTTTGGTCCATTTGGAGATAGTGTTAGTATCAGTGCAAGATAGGTGCACGGTTTGTGCCAAACGTACCATAGGATCAGAAATCATTTTGGACGCACCCGATGGTACTCCTAGGTGACGAGGCTCAAGTGGAATCTTGTTTTGGTCCGTTTGGAGATAGTGTTAGTATTAGTACAAGAGTGGTGCACGGTTTCTTCTAAACAAGGCTTAGAAATCATTTTGACCGCACCCGATAGAACTCCTAGGTGACGAGGCTCAAGCGAAATCTCATTTTGGTCCGTTTGGATATAGTGTTAGTATTAGTGCAAGACAGGTGCACGGTTTGTGCCAAACATACCATAGGCTTAGAAATCGTTTTGGATGCACCCTATGGTACTCCTAGGTGACGAGGCTCAAGTGGAATCTTGTTTCGGTCCGTTTGGAGATAGTGTTAGTATCAGTGCAAGATAGGTGCACGGTTTGTGCCAAACTAGGCTCGGAAATCATTTCGGAAGCTCTCGATGGATCTCGTACATGACGAGGCTTAAGTGGAAACTTGTTTCGGTCCATTTGGAGTTAGTGTTAGTATTAGTGCAGGATAGGTGCCCGGTTTGTTGAAAACAAGGCTCGGAAATCATTTTTACCGCACCCGATAGAACTCCTAGGTGACGAGGCTCAAGTGAAATCTCGTTTCAGTCCGTTTGGATATAGTGTTAGTTTTAGTGCAAGATAGGTGCATGGTTTCTGCCTAATGTACCATAGGCTCAGAAATCATTTTGGACGCACCCGATGGAACTCCTAGGTGACAAGGCTCAAGTGGAATCTTGTTTCAGTCCGTTTGGAGATAGTGTTAGTATCAATAAAAGATAGGTGCACGGTTTGTGCCAAACAAGGCTCGGAAATCATTTCGGAAGCACCCGATGGAACTCCTAGGTGATGAGACTCAAGTGGAATCTTGTTTCTGTCTGTTTGGAGATAGTATTAGTATTAGTGCAAGATAAGTGCACAGTTTATTCGAAACAAGGCTCGGAAATCATTTTAACCGCACCCGATAGAACTCCTAGGTGACGAGGCTCAAGTGGAATCTCGTTTCAGTCCGTTTGGATATAGTGTTAGGATTAGTGCAAGATAGGTGCACGGTTTGTGCTAAACGTATCATAGGATCAGAAATCATTTTGGACGCACCTGATGGTACTCCTAGGTGACGAGGCTCAAGTAGAATCTTGTTTCAGTCCGTTTGGAGATAGTGTTAGTATTAGTGCAAGATAGGTGCACGGTTTGTTCCAAACAAGGCTCAGAAATCATTTTGACCGCACCCGATAGAACTCCAAGGTGACGAGGCTCAAGTGGAATCTTGTTTTGGTCCATTTGGAGATAGTGTTAGTATCAGTGCAAGATAGGTGCACGGTTTATGCCAAACGCACCATAGGATTAGAAATCATTTTGGACGCACCCGATTGTACTCCTAGGTGGCGAGGCTCAAGTGGAATCTTGTTTCGGTCCATTTGGAGATAGTGTTAGTATCAGTGCAAGATAGGTGCATGGTTTGTGCCAAACATACCATAGGATCAGAAGTCATTTTGGATGCACCCGATGGTACTCCTAGGTGACGAGGCTCAAGTGGAATCTTGTTTCGGTCCATTTGGAGATAGTGTTAGTATTAGTGCAAGACATGTGCACGGTTTGTTCCAAACAAGGCTCGGAAATCATTTTGACCACACTCGATAGAACTCCTAGGTGACGAGGCTCAAGTGGAATCTCATTTCGGCCCGTTTGGATATATTGTTAGTATTAGCGCAAGATAGGTGCACGGTCTGTGCCAAACGTACCATAGGCTCAGAAATCATTTTGGACGCACCCAATGGTACTCCTAGGTGACGAGGCTCAAGTGGAATCTTGTTTTGGTCCGTTTGGAGATAGTGTTAGTATTAGTGCAAGATAGGTGCACGGTTTCTTCTAAACAAGGCTCAGAAATCATTTTGACCGCACCCGATAGAACTCCTAGGTGACGAGGCTCAAGTGAAATCTCGTTTCGGTCTGTTTGGATATAGTGTTAGTATTAGTGCAAGACAGGTGCACGGTTTGTGCCAAACATACTATAGGCTCAGAAATCATTTTGGACGCACCCTATGGTACTCCTAGGTGACGAGGCTCAAGTGGAATCTTGTTTCGGTCCGTTTGGAGATAGTGTTAGTATCAGTGCAAGATAGGTGCACGGTTTGTGCCAAACAAGGCTTGGAAATCATTTCAGAAGCAACCGATGGATCTCGTAGATGACGAGGCTTAAGTGGAATCTTGTTTTGGCTGTTTGGAGTTAGTGTTAGTATTAGTGCAAGATATTTGCACGGTTTGTTCCAAACAAGGCTTAGAAATCATTTTGACCGCACCCGATAGAACTCCTAGGTGACAAGGATCAAGTGAAATCTCATTTCGGTCCGTTTAGATATAGTGTTAGTTTTAGTGCAAGATAGGTGCATGGTTTGTGCCTAATGTACCATAGGCTCAGAAATCATTTTGGACGCACCCGATGGAACTCCTAGGTGACGAGGCTCAAGTGGAATCTTGTTTCAGTCTGTTTGAAGATAGTGTTAGTATCAATGAAAGATAGGTGCACGGTTTGTGCCAAACAAGGCTCGGAAATCATTTTAAAAGCACCTGATGGAACTCCTAGGTGATGAGGCTCAAGTGGAATCTTGTTTCAATCCGTTTGGAGATAGTATTAGTATTAGTGCAAGATAAGTGCACGGTTTGTTCCAAACAAGGCTTGGAAATCATTTTGACCGCACCCGATAGAACTCCTAGGTGATGAGGCTCAAGTGGAATCTCGTTTCGATCCGTTTGGATATAGTGTTAGGATTAGTGCAAGATAGGTTCACGGTTTGTGTCAAACGTACCATAGGATCAAAAATCATTTTGGACGCACCCGATGGTACTCCTAGGTGACGAGGCTCAAGTGGAATCTTGTTTCAGTCCGTTTGGAGATAGTGTTAGTATTAGTGCAATATAGGTGCACGGTTTGTGCCAAACAAGTCTCGGAAATCATTTTGGAAGCACCCGATGGATCTCCTAGATGACAAGGCTCAAGTGGAATCTGGTTTCGGTCCGTTTAGAGATAGTGTTAGTATTAGTGCTAGATAGGTGCACGGTTTGTTGCAAACAAGGCTCAGAAATCATTTTGACCGCACCCAATAGAACCCCTAGGTGACGAGGCTCAAGTGGAATCTTGTTTCGGTCCATTTGGAGATAGTGTTTGTATCAGTGCAAGATAGGTGCACGGTTTGTGCCAAACGTACCATAGGAACAGAAATCATTTTGGACGCACCCGATGGTACTCCTAGGTGATGAGGCTCAAGTGGAATCTTGTTTCGGTCCGTTTGGAGATAGTGTTAGTATTAGTGCAAGACAGGTGCACAGTTTGTTCCAAACAAGGCTCGAAAATCATTTTGACCGCACCCGATAGAACTCCTAGGTGACGAGGCTTAAGTGGAATCTCGTTTTGGTCCGTTTGGATATAGTGTTAGTATTAGTGCAAGAAAGGTGCACAGTCTGTGCCAAATGTACCATAGGCTCAGAAATCATTTTGGACGCACCCTATGGTACTCCTAGGTGACGAGGCTCAAGTGGAATCTTGTTTCGGTCCGTTTGGAGATAGTGTTAGTATCAGTGCAAGATAGGTGCATGGTTTGTGCCAAACGTACCATAGGATCAGAAATCATTTTGGATGCACCCAATGGTACTCCTAGGTGACGAGGCTCAAGTGGAATCTTGTTTCGGTCCGTTTGGAGATAGTGTTAGTATTAGTGCAAGACAGGTGCACGGTTTCTTCTAAACAAGGCTCAGAAATCATTTTGACTGCACCCGATAGAACTCCTAGGTGACGAGGCTCAAGCGAAATCTCATTTTGGTCCGTTTGGATATAGTGTTAGTATTAGTGCAAGACAGGTGCATGGTTTGAGCCAAACATACCATAGGCTCAGAAATCGTTTTGGACGCACCCTATGGTACTCCTAGGTGATGAGGCTCAAGTGGAATCTTGTTTCGGTCCGTTTGGAGATAGTGTTAGTATCAGTGCAAGATAGTTGCACGGTTTGTGCCAAACAAGGCTCGGAAATCATTTTGGAAGCACCCGATGGATCTCGTACATGACGAGGCTTAAGTGGAATCTTGTTTTGGTCCGTTTGGAGTTAGTGTTAGTATTAGTGCGGGATAGGTGCACGGTTTGTTCCAAACAAGGCTCGGAAATCATTTTGACCGCACCCGATAGAACTCCTAGGTGATGAGGCTCAAGTGAAATCTCGTTTTGGTCCGTTTGGAAATAGTGTTAGTTTTAGTGCGAGATAGGTGCATGGTTTGTGCCTAATGTACCATAGGCTCAGAAATCATTTTGGAGGCACCCGATGGAACTCCTTGGTGACGAGGCTCAAGTGGAATCTTGTTTCAGTCCGTTTGGAGATAGTGTTAGTATCAATGAAAGATAGGTGCACGGTTTGTCCCAAACAAGGCTCGGAAATCATTTCGAAAGCACCCGATGGAACTCCTAGGTGACGAGGCTCAAGTGGAATCTTGTTTTAGTCCGTTTGGAGATAGTATTAGTATTAGTGCAAGATAAGTGCACGGTTTATTCCAAACAAGGCTAGGAAATCATTTTGACCGTACCTGATAGAACTCCTAGGTGACGAGGCTCAAGTGGAATCTCGTTTTGGTCCGTTTGGATATAGTGCTAGTATTAGTGCAAGAAAGGTGCACGATCTGTGCCAAACGTACCATAGGCTCAGAAATCATTTTGGACGCACCCAATGGTACTCCTAGGTGACGAGGCTCAAGTGGAATCTTGTTTTGGTCCATTTGGAGATAGTGTTAGTATCAGTGCAAGATAGGTGCACGGTTTGTGCCAAACGTACCATAGGATCAGAAATCATTTTGGACGCACCCGATGGTACTCCTAGGTGACGAGGCTCAAGTGGAATCTTGTTTTGGTCCGTTTGGAGATAGTGTTAGTATTAGTACAAGAGAGGTGCACGGTTTCTTCTAAACAAGGCTTAGAAATCATTTTGACCGCACCCGATAGAACTCCTAGGTGACGAGGCTCAAGCGAAATCTCATTTTGGTCCGTTTGGATATAGTGTTAGTATTAGTGCAAGACAGGTGCACGGTTTGTGCCAAACATACCATAGGCTTAGAAATCGTTTTGGATGCACCCTATGGTACTCCTAGGTGACGAGGCTCAAGTGGAATCTTGTTTCGGTCCGTTTGGAGATAGTGTTAGTATCAGTGCAAGATAGGTGCACGGTTTGTGCCAAACTAGGCTCGGAAATCATTTCGGAAGCTCTCGATGGATCTCGTACATGACGAGGCTTAAGTGGAAACTTGTTTCGGTCCATTTGGAGTTAGTGTTAGTATTAGTGCAGGATAGGTGCCCGGTTTGTTGAAAACAAGGCTCGGAAATCATTTTTACCGCACCCGATAGAACTCCTAGGTGACGAGGCTCAAGTGAAATCTCGTTTCAGTCCGTTTGGATATAGTGTTAGTTTTAGTGCAAGATAGGTGCATGGTTTCTGCCTAATGTACCATAGGCTCAGAAATCATTTTGGACGCACCCAATGGAACTCCTAGGTGACAAGGCTCAAGTGGAATCTTGTTTCAGTCCGTTTGGAGATAGTGTTAGTATCAATAAAAGATAGGTGCACGGTTTGTGCCAAACAAGGCTCGGAAATCATTTCGGAAGCACCCGATGGAACTCCTAGGTGATGAGGCTCAAGTGGAATCTTGTTTCTGTCTGTTTGGAGATAGTATTAGTATTAGTGCAAGATAAGTGCACAGTTTATTCGAAACAAGGCTCGGAAATCATTTTAACCGCACCCGATAGAACTCCTAGGTGACGAGGCTCAAGTGGAATCTCGTTTCAGTCCGTTTGGATATAGTGTTAGGATTAGTGCAAGATAGGTGCACGGTTTGTGCTAAACGTATCATAGGATCAGAAATCATTTTGGACGCACCTGATGGTACTCCTAGGTGACGAGGCTCAAGTAGAATCTTGTTTCAGTCCGTTTGGAGATAGTGTTAGTATTAGTGCAAGATAGGTGCACGGTTTGTGCCAAACAAGTCTCGGAAATCATTTCGGAAGCACCCGATGAAACTCCTAGATGACGGGGCTCAAGTGGAATCTTGTTTCGGTCCGTTTGGAGATAGTGTTAGTATTAGTGCAAGATAGGTGCATGGTTTGTTCCAAACAAGGCTCAGAAATCATTTTGACCGCACCCGGTAGAACTCCAAGGTGACGAGGCTCAAGTGGAATCTTCTTTCGGTCCATTTGGAGATAGTGTTAGTATCAGTGCAAGATAGGTGCACGGTTTATGCCAAACGCACCATAGGATTAGAAATCATTTTGGACGCACCCGATTGTACTCCTAGGTGTCGAGGCTCAAGTGGAATCTTGTTTCGGTCCATTTGGAGATAGTGTTAGTATCAGTGCAAGATAGGTGCATGGTTTGTGCTAAACGTACCATAGGATCAGAAGTCGTTTTGGATGCACCCGATGGTACTCCTAGGTGACGAGGCTCAAGTGGAATCTTGTTTCGGTCCATTTGGAGATAGTGTTAGTATTAGTGCAAGACATGTGCACGGTTTGTTCCAAACAAGGCTCGTAAATCATTTTGATCACACTCGATAGAACTCCTAGGTGATGAGGCTCAAGTGGAATCTCATTTCGGTCCGTTTGGATATATTGTTAGTATTAGTGCAAGATAGGTGCACGGTCTGTGCCAAACGTACCATAGGCTCAGAAATCATTTTGGACGCACCCAATGGTACTCCTAGGTGACGAGGCTCAAGTGAAATCTTGTTTTGGTCCATTTGGAGATAGTGTTAGTATTAGTGCAAGATAGGTGCACGGTTTCTTCTAAACAAGGCTCAGAAATCATTTTGACCGCACCCGATAGAACTCCTAGGTGACGAGGCTCAAGTGAAATCTCATTTCGGTCTGTTTGGATATAGTGTTAGTATTAGTGCAAGACAGGTGCACGGTTTGTGCCAAACATACTATAGGCTTAGAAATCATTTTGGACGCACCCTATGGTACTCCTAGGTGACGAGGCTCAAGTGGAATCTTGTTTCGGTCCGTTTGGAGATAGTGTTAGTATCTGTGCAAGATAGGTGCACGGTTTGTGCCAAACAAGGCTTGGAAATCATTTCAGAAGCAACCGATGGATCTCGTAGATGACGAGGCTTAAGTGGAATCTTGTTTTGGCTGTTTGGAGTTAGTGTTAGTATTAGTGCAAGATATTTGCACGGTTTGTTCCAAACAAGGCTTAGAAATCATTTTGACCGCACCCGATAGAACTCCTAGGTGACAAGGCTCAAGTGAAATCTCGTTTCGGTCCGTTTGGATATAGTGTTAGTTTTAGTGCAAGATAGGTGCATGGTTTGTGCCTAATGTACCATAGGCTCAGAAATCGTTTTGGACGCACCCGATGGAACTCCTAGGTGATGAGGCTCAAGTGGAATCTTGTTTCAGTCTGTTTGGAGATAGTGTTAGTATCAATGAAAGATAGGTGCACGGTTTGTGCCAAACAAGGCTCGGAAATCATTTTAAAAGCACCTGATGGAACTCCTAGGTGATGAGGCTCAAGTGGAATCTTGTTTCAATCCGTTTGGAGATAGTATTAGTATTAGTGCAAGATAAGTGCACGGTTTGTTCCAAACAAGGCTTGGAAATCATTTTGACCGCACCCGATAGAACTCCTAGGTGATGAGGCTCAAGTGGAATCTCGTTTCGATCCGTTTGGATATAGTGTTAGGATTAGTGCAAGATAGGTTCACGGTTTGTGTCAAACGTACCATAGGATCAAAAATCATTTTGGACGCACCCGATGGTACTCCTAGGTGACGAGGCTCAAGTGGAATCTTGTTTCAGTCCGTTTGGAGATAGTGTTAGTATTAGTGCAATATAGGTGCACGGTTTGTGCCAAACAAGTCTCGGAAATCATTTTGGAAGCACCCGATGGAACTCCTAGATGACAAGGCTCAAGTGGAATCTGGTTTCGGTCCGTTTAGAGATAGTGTTAGTATTAGTGCTAGATAGGTGCACGGTTTGTTGCAAACAAGGCTCGGAAATCATTTTGACCGCACCCAATAGAACTCCTAGGTGACGAGGCTCAAGTGGAATCTTATTTCGGTCCATTTGGAGATAGTGTTTGTATTAGTGCAAGATAGGTGCACGGTTTGTGCCAAACGTACCATAGGATCAGAAATCATTTTGGACGCGCCCGATGGTACTCCTAGGAGATGAGGCTCAAGTGGAATCTTGTTTCGGTCCGTTTGGAGATAGTGTTAGTATTAGTGCAAGACAGGTGCATAGTTTGTTCCAAACAAGGCTCGGAAATCATTTTGACCGCACCCGATAGAACTCCTAGGTGACGAGGCTCAAGTGGAATCTCGTTTTGGTCTGTTTGGATATAGTGTTAGTATTAGTGCAAGAAAGGTGCACAGTCTGTGCCAAATGTACCATAGGCTCAGAAATCATTTTGGACGCACCCAATGGTATTCCTAGGTGACGAGGCTCAAGTGGAATCTTGTTTCGGTCCGTTTGGAGATAGTGTTAGTATCAGTGCAAGATAGGTGCACGGTTTGTGCCAAACGTACCATAGGATCAGAAATCATTTTGGACGCACCCAATGGTACTCCTAGGTGACGAGGCTCAAGTGGAATCTTGTTTCGGTCCGTTTGGAGATAGTGTTAGTATTAGTGCAAGACAGGTGCACGGTTTCTTCTAAACAAGGCTCAGAAATCATTTTGACTGCACCCGATAGAACTCCTAGGTGACGAGGCTCAAGCGAAATCTCATTTTGGTCCGTTTGGATATAGTGTTAGTATTAGTGCAAGACAGGTGCATGGTTTGAGCCAAACATACCATAGGCTCAGAAATCATTTTGGACGCACCCTATGGTACTCCTAGGTGATGAGGCTCAAGTGGAATCTTGTTTCGGTCCGTTTGGAGATAGTGTTAGTATCAGTGCAAGATAGTTGCACGGTTTGTGCCAAACAAGGCTCGGAAATCATTTTGGAAGCACCCGATGGAACTCGTACATGACGAGGCTTAAGTGGAATCTTGTTTTGGTCCGTTTGGAGTTAGTGTTAGTATTGGTGCGGGATAGGTGCACGGTTTGTTCCAAACAAGGCTCGGAAATCATTTTGACCGCACCCGATAGAACTCCTAGGTGATGAGGCTCAAGTGAAATCTCGTTTCGGTCCGTTTGGATATAGTGTTAGTTTTAGTGCAAGATAGGTGCACGGTTTGTGCCTAATGTACCATAGGCTCAGAAATCATTTTGGACGCACCCAATGGTACTCCTAGGTGACGAGGCTCAAGTGGAATCTTGTTTCGGTCCGTTTGGAGATAGTGTTAGTATTAGTGCAAGACAGGTGCACGGTTTGTTCCAAACAAGGCTCAGAAATCATTTTGACTGCGCCTGATAGAACTCCTAGGTGACGAGGCTCAAGCGAAATCTCATTTTGGTCCGTTTGGATATAGTGTTAGTATTAGTGCAAGACAGGTGCATGGTTTGTGCCTAATGTACCAAAGGCTCAGAAATCATTTTGGAGGCACCCGATGGAACTCCTAGGTGATGAGGCTCAAGTGGAATCTTGTTTTAGTCCGTTTGGAGATAGTGTTAGTATCTATGAAAGATAGGTGCACGGTTTGTCCCAAACAAGGCTCGGAAATCATTTCGGAAGCACCCGATGGAACTCCTAGGTGACGAGGCTCAAGTGGAATCTTGTTTTAGTCCGTTTGGAGATAGTATTAGTATTAGTGCAAGATAAGTGCACGGTTTATTCCAAACAAGTCTAGGAAATCATTTTGACCGCACCCGATAGAACTCCTAGGTGACGAGGCTCAAGTGGAATCTTGTTTCGGTCCGTTTGGATATAGTTTTAGGATTAGTGCAAGATAGGTGCACGGTTTATGCCAAACGTACCATAGGATTAGAAATCATTTTGGACGCACCTGATGGTACTCCTAGGTGACGAGGCTCAAGTGGAATCTTGGTTCAGTCCGTTTGGAGATAGTGTTAGTATCTATGAAAGATAGGTGCACGGTTTGTCCCAAACAAGTCTCAGAAATCATTTCGGAAGCACCCGATGGAACTCCTAGATGATGAGGCTCAAGTGGAATCTTATTTCGGTCTGTTTGGAGATAGTGTTAGTATTAGTGCAAGACAGGTGCATGGTTTGTTCCAAACAAGGCTCAGAAATCATTTTGACCGCACCCGATAGAACTCCAAGGTGACGAGGCTCAAGTGGAATCTTGTTTTGGTCCGTTTGGAGATAGTGTTCGTATTAGTGCAAGATAGGTGCACGGTTTGTGCCAAACGTACCATAGGATCAGAAATCATTTTGGACGCACCCGATGGTACTCCTAGGTGACGAGGCTCAAGTGGAATCTTGTTTCGGTCCGTTTGGAGATAGTGTTAGTCTCAGTGCAAGATAGGTGCACGGTTTGTGCCAAACGTACCATAGGATCAGAAGTCGTTTTGGACGCACCCGATGGTACTCCTAGGTGATGAGGCTCAAGTGGAATCTTGTTTCGGTCCGTTTGGAGATAGTGTTAGTATTAGTGCAAGACATGTGCACAGTTTGTTCCAAACAAGGCTCGGAAATCATTTTGACCGCACTCGATAGAACTCCTAGGTGACGAGGCTCAAGTGGAATCTCGTTTCGGTCCGTTTGGATATAGTGTTAGTATTAGTGCAAGATAGGTGCATAGTCTGTGCCAAACGTACCATAGGCTCAGAAATCATTTTGGACGCACCACATGGTACTCCTAGGAGACGAGGCTCAAGTGGAATCTTGTTTCGGTCCGTTTGGGGATAGTGTTAGTATCAGTGCAAGATAGGTGCACAGTTTGTGCCAAACAAGGCTCGAAAATCATTTCGGAAGCACCCGATGGATCTCGTACATGACGAGGCTTAAGTGGAATCTTGTTTCAGTCCGTTTGGAGTTAGTGTTAGTATTAGTGCAAGATAGGTGCACGGTTTGTTCCAAACAAGGCTCAGAAATCATTTTGACCACACCCGATAGAACTCCTAGGTGACGAGGCTCAAGTGAAATCTCGTTTCGGTCCGTTTGGATATAGTGTTAGTTTTAGTACAAGATAGGTGCGTGGTTTGTGCCTAATGTACCATAGGCTCAGAAATCGTTTTGGACGCACCCGATGGAACTCCTAGGTGACGAGGCTCAAGTGGAATCTTGTTTCAGTCCGTTTGGAGATAGTGTTAGTATCAATGAAAGATAGGTGCACGGTTTGTGCCAAATAAGGCTCGGAAATCATTTCGAAAGCACCCGATGGAACTCCTAAGTGACAAGGCTCAAGTGGAATCTTGTTTCAGTCCGTTTGGAGATAGTATTAGTATTAGTGCAAGATAAGTGCATAGTTTGTTCCAAACAAGGCTCGGAAATCATTTTGACCGCACCCGATAGAACTCCTAAGTGACGAGGCTCAAGTGGAATCTCGTTTGGGTCCGTTTGGAAATAGTGTTAGGATTAGTGCAAGATAGGTGCATTGTTTGTGCCAAACGTACTATAGGATCAGAAATCATTTTGGATGCACCCGATGGTACTCCTAGGTGACGAGGCTCAAGTGGAATCTTGTTTCAGTCCGTTTGGAGATAATGTTAGTATTAGTGCAAGATAGCTGCACGGTTTGTGCCAAACAAGTCTCGGAAATCATTTCAGAAGCACCCGATGGAACTCCTAGATGACGAGGCTCAAGTGGAATCTTGTTTCGGTCCGTTTGGAGATAGTGTTAGTATTAGTGCAAGACAGGTGCACGGTTTGTTCCAAACAAGGCTCAGAAATCATTTTGACTGCACCCGATAGAACTCCAAGGTGACGAGGCTCAAGTGAATCTTGTTTCAGTCCGTTTGGAGATAGTGTTAGTATTAGTGCAAGAAAGGTGCACGGTTTGTGCCAAATGTACCATAGGATCAGAAATCATTTTGGACGCACTCGATGGTACTCCTAGGTGATGAGGCTCAAGTGGAATCTTGTTTCTATCCATTTGGAGATAGTGTTACTATTAGTGCAAGATAGGTGCACGGTTTGTGCCAAACGTACCATAGGATCAGAAATCGTTTTGGACGCACCCGATGGTACTCCTAGGTGATGAGGCTCAAGTGGAATCTTGTTTCGGTCCGTTTGGAGATAGTGTTAGTATTAGTGCAAGACATGTGCACGGTTTGTTCCAAACAAGGCTCGGAAATCATTTTGACCGCACTCGATAGAACTCCTAGGTGACGAGGCTCAAGTGGAATCTCGTTTCGGTCCGTTTGGATATAGTGTTAGTATTAGTGCAAGATAGGTGCACGGTCTATGCCAAATGTACCACAGGCTCAGAAATCGTTATGGACGCACCCAATGGTACTCTTAGGTGACGAGGCTCAAGTGGAATCTTGTTTCGGTCCGTTTGGAGCTAGTGTTAGTATTAGTGCAAGATAGGTGCACGGTTTGTTCCAAACAAGGCTCGGAAATCATTTTGACCGCACCCGATAGAACTCCTAGGTGACGAGGCTCAAGTGGAATCTCGTTTTGGTCCATTTGGATATAGTGTTAGTATTAGTGCAAGAAAGGTGCACGGTCTGTGCCAAACGTACCATAGGCTCAGAAATCATTTTGGATGCAGCCGACGGTACTCCTAGGTGACAAGGCTCAAGTGGAATCTTGTTTTGGTCCATTTGGAGATAGTGTTAGTATCAGTGCAAGACAGGTGCACGGTTTGTGCCTAATGTACCATAGGCTCAGAAATCGTTTTGGAAGCACCCGATAGAACTCCTAGGTGACAAGGCTCAAGTGAAATCTCATTTCGGTCCGTTTGGATATAGTGTTAGTATTAGTGCAAGACAGGTGCGTGGTTTGTGCCAAACATACTATAGGCTCAGAAATCGTTTTGGACGCACCCTATGGTACTCCTAGGTGATGAGGCTCAAGTGGAATCTTGTTTCGGTCTGTTTGGAGATAGTGTTAGTATCAGTGCAAGATAGGTGCACGGTTTGTGCCAAACAAGGCTCGGAAATCATTTCAGAAGCAACCAATGGATCTCGTAGATGACGAGGCTTAAGTGGAATCTTGTTTCGGCCGTTTGGAGTTAGTGTTAGTATTAGTGCAAGATATTTGCATGGTTTCTTCCAAACAAGGCTTAGAAATCATTTTGACCGCACCCGATAGAACTCCTAGGTGACGAGGCTCAAGTGAAATCTTGTTTCGGTCCATTTGGATATAGTGTTAGTTTTAGTGCAAGATAGGTGCATGGTTTGTGCCTAATGTACCATAGGCTCAGAAATCATTTTGGACGCACCCGATGGAACTCCTAGGTGACGAGGCTCAAGTGGAATCTTGTTTCAGTCCGTTTGGAGATAGTGTTAGTATCAATGAAAGATAGGTGCACGGTTTGTGCCAAACAAGGCTTGGAAATCATTTCAGAAGCACCCGATGGAACTCCTAGGTGATGAGGCTCAAGTAGAATCTTGTTTCAGTCCGTTTGGAGATAGTATTAGTATTAGTGCAAGATAAGTGCACGGTTTGTTCCAAACAAGGCTCGGAAATCATTTTGACCGCACCCGATAGAACTCCTAGGTGACGAGGCTCAAGTGGAATCTCGTTTTGCTCCGTTTGGATACAGTGTTAGGATTAGTGCAAGATAGGTGCACGGTTTGTGTCAAACATACCATAGGATCAAAAATCATTTTGGACGCACCCAATGGTACTCCTAGGTGACGAGGCTCAAGTGGAATCTTGTTTCAGTCCGTTTGGAGATAGTGTTAGTATTAGTGCAATATAGGTGCACGGTTTGTGCTAAACAAGTCTCGAAAATCATTTCGGAAGCACCCGATGGAACTCCTAGATGACGAGGCTCAAGTGGAATCTTGTTTCGGTCCGTTTAGATATAGTGTTAGTATTAGTGCTAGACAGGTGCACGGTTTGTTCCAAACAAGGCTCGGAAATCATTTTGACCGCACCCAATAGAACTCCTAGGTGACGAGGCTCAAGTGGAATCTTGTTTCGGTCCATTTGGAGATAGTGTTTGTATCAGTGCAAGATAGGTGCACGATTTGTGCCAAACGTACCATAGGATCAGAAATCATTTTGGATGCACCCGATGGTACTCCTAGGTGACGAGGCTCAAGTGAATCTTGTTTCAGTCCGTTTGGAGATAGTGTTAGTATCAGTGCAAGAAAGGTGCACGGTTTGTGCCAAATGTACCATAGGATCAGAAATCATTTTGGACGCACTCGATGGTACTCCTAGGTGATGAGGCTCAAGTGGAATCTTGTTTCTGTCCGTTTGGAGATAGTGTTAGTATCAGTGCAAGATAGGTGCACGGTTTGTGCCAAACGTACCATAGGATCAGAAATCGTTTTGGACGCACCCGATGGTACTCCTAGGTGACGAGGCTCAAGTGGAATCTTGTTTCGGTCCGTTTGGAGATAGTGTTAGTATTAGTGCAAGACATGTGCACGGTTTGTTCCAAACAAGGCTCGGAAATCATTTTGACCGCACTCGATAGAACTCCTAGGTGACGAGGCTCAAGTGGAATCTCGTTTCGGTCCGTTTGGATATAGTGTTAGTATTAGTGCAAGATAGGAGCATGGTCTGTGCCAAACGTACCACAGGCTCAGAAATCGTTATGGACGCACCCAATGGTACTCCTAGGTGACGAGGCTCAAATGGAATCTTGTTTCGGTCCGTTTGGAGATAGTGTTAGTATTAGTGCAAGATAGGTGCACGGTTTGTTCCAAACAAGGCTCGGAAATCATTTTGACCGCACCCGATAGAACTCCTAGGTGGCGAGGCTCAAGTGGAATCTCGTTTTGGTCCATTTGGATATAGTGTTAGTATTAGTGCAAGAAAGGTGCATGGTCTGTGCCAAACGTACCATAGGCTCAGAAATCATTTTGGATGCAGCCGATGGTACTCCTAGGTGACAAGGCTCAAGTGGAATCTTGTTTCGGTCCGTTTGGAGATAGTGTTAGTATCAGTGCAAGACAGGTGCACGGTTTGTGCCTAATGTACCATAGGCTCAGAAATCGTGTTGGACGCACCCAATGGAACTCCTAGGTGACGAGGCTCAAGTGGAATTTTGTTTTGGTGCGTTTGGAGATAGTGTTAGTTTTAGTGCAAGATAGGTGCACGGTTTGTGCCAACCAAGGCTCGGAAATCATTTTGGAAGCACCCGATAGAACTCCTAGGTGACGAGGCTCAAGTGGAATCTTGTTTCGGTCCGTTTGGAGTTAGTGTTAGTATTAGTGCAAGATAGGTGCACGGTTTGTTCCAAACAAGGCTCGGAAATCATTTTGACTGCACCCGATAGAACTCCTAGGTGACAAGGCTCAAGTGGAATCTCGTTTCGGTCTATTTGGATAGTGTTCGTATTAGTGCAAGATAGGTGCACGGTTTGTGCCTAATGTACCATAGCCTCAGAAATCGTTTTGGATGCACCCGATGGAACTCCTAGGTGACGAGGCTCAAGTGGAATCTTGTTTCGGTCCGTTTGGAGATAGTGTTAGTATCAGTGCAAGATAGGAGCACGGTTTGTGCCAAACATACCATAGGATCAGAAATCGTTTTGGACGCACCCGATGGTACTCCTAGGTGACAAGGCTCAAGTGGAATCTTGTTTCGGTCTGTTTGGAGATAGTGTTAGTATCAATGCAAGATAGGTGCACGGTTTGTGCCAAACGTACCATAGGATCAGAAATCATTTTGGACGCACCCGATGGTACTCCTAGGTGACGAGGCTCAAGGGGAATCTTGTTTCGGTCCGTTTGGAGATAGTGTTAGTATTAGTGCAAGACAGGTGCATGGTTTCTTCTAAACAAGGCTCAGAAATCATTTTGACCGCACCCGATAGAACTCCTAGGTGACGAGGCTCAAGTGAAATCTCATTTCGGTCCGTTTGGATATAGTGTTAGTATTAGTGCAAGACAGGTGCATGGTTTGTGCCAAACATACTATAGGCTCAGAAATCGTTTTGGACGCACCCTATGGCACTCCTAGGTGATGAGGCTCAAGTGGAATCTTGTTTCGGTCTGTTTGGAGATAGTGTTAGTATCAGTGCAAGATAGGTGCACGGTTTGTGCCAAACAAGGCTCGGAAATCATTTCAGAAGCAACCAATGGATCTCGTAGATGACGAGGCTTAAGTGGAATCTTGTTTCGGCCGTTTGGAGTTAGTGTTAGTATTAGTGCAAGATATTTGCACGGTTTCTTCCAAACAAGGCTTAGAAATCATTTTGACCGCACCCGATAGAACTCCTAGGTGACGAGGCTCAAGTGAAATCTCGTTTCGGTCCATTTGGATATAGTGTTAGTTTTAGTGCAAGATAGGTGCATGGTTTGTGCCTAATGTACCATAGGCTCAGAAATTGTTTTGGACGCACCCGATGGAACTCCTAGGTGACGAGGCTCAAGTGGAATCTTGTTTCAGTCCGTTTGGAGATAGTGTTAGTATCAATGAAAGATAGGTGCACGGTTTGTGCCAAACAAGGCTTGGAAATCATTTTAGAAGCACCCGATGGAACTCCTAGGTGATGAGGCTCAAGTAGAATCTTGTTTCAGTCCGTTTGGAGATAGTATTAGTATTAGTGCAAGATAAGTGCACGGTTTGTTCCAAACAAGGCTCGGAAATCATTTTGACCGCACCCGATAGAACTCCTAGGTGACGAGGCTCAAGTGGAATCTCGTTTTGGTCCGTTTGGATACAGTGTTAGGATTAGTGCAAGATAGGTGCACGGTTTGTGTCAAACGTACCATAGGATCAAAAATCATTTTGGACGCACCCGATAGAACTCCTAGGTGACGAGGCTCAAGTGGAATCTCGTTTTGGTCCGTTTGGATATAGTGTTAGTATTAGTACAATATAGGTGCACGGTTTGTGCCAAACAAGTCTTGGAAATCATTTCGGAAGCACCCGATGGAACTCCTAGATGACGAGGCTCAAGTGGAATCTTGTTTCGGTCCGTTTAGAGATAGTGTTAGTATTAGTGCTAGACAGGTGCACGGTTTGTTCCAAACAAGGCTCGAAAATCATTTTGACCGCACCCAATAGAACTCCTAGGTGACGAGGCTCAAGTGGAATCTTGTTTCGGTCCATTTGGAGATAGTGTTTGTATCAGTGCAAGATAGGTGCACGATTTGTGCCAAACGTACCATAGGATCAGAAATCATTTTGGATGCACCCGATGGTACTCCTAGGTGACGAGGCTCAAGTGGAATCTTGTTTCGGTCCATTTGGAGATAGTGTTAGTATCAGTGCAAGATAGGTGCACGGTTTGTGCCAAACGTACCATAGGATCAGAAATCATTTTGGACGCACCCGATGGTACTCCTAGGTGACGAGGCTCAAGTGGAATCTTGTTTCGGTCCATTTGGAGATAGTGTTAGTATTAGTGCAAGACAGGTGCACGGTTTCTTCTAAACAAGGCTCAGAAATCATTTTGACCGCACCCGATAGAACTCCTAGGTGACGAGGCTCAAGTGAAATCTCATTTCGGTCCGTTTGGATATAGTGTTAGTATTAGTGCAAGACAGGTGCACGGTTTGTGCCAAACATACCATAGGCTCAGAAATCGTTTTGGACGCACCCTATGGCACTCCTAGGTGATGAGGCTCAAGTGGAATCTTGTTTCGGTCTGTTTGGAGATAATGTTAGTATCAGTGCAAGATAGGTGCACGGTTTGTACCAAACAAGGCTCGGAAATCATTTCAGAAGCAACCGATGGATCTCGTAGATGACGAGGCTTAAGTGGAATCTTGTTTTAGCCGTTTGGAGTTAGTATTAGTATTAGTGCAAGATATTTGCACGGTTTGTTCCAAACAAGGCTTAGAAATCATTTTGACCGCACCCGATAGAACTCCTAGGTGACGAGGCTCAAGTGAAATCTCGTTTCGGTCCATTTGGATATAGTGTTAGTTTTAGTGCAAGATAGGTGCATGGTTTGTGCCTAATGTACCATAGGCTCAGAAATCGTTTTGGACGCACCTGATGGAACTCCTAGGTGACGAGGCTCAAGTGGAATCTTGTTTTAGTCCGTTTGGAGATAGTGTTAGTATCAATGAAAGATAGGTGCACGGTTTGTGCCAAACAAGGCTCGGAAATCATTTCAGAAGCACCCGATGGAACTCCAAGGTGATGAGGCTCAAGTAGAATCTTGTTTCAGTCCGTTTGGAGATAGTATTAGTATTAGTGCAAGATAAGTGCACGGTTTGTTCCAAACAAGGCTCGGAAATCATTTTGACCGCACCCGATAGAACTCCTAGGTGACGAGGCTCAAGTGGAATCTCGTTTTGGTCCGTTTGGATACAGTGTTAGGATTAGTGCAAGATAGGTGCACGGTTTGTGTCAAACATACCATAGGATCAAAAATCATTTTGGACGCACCCGATGGTACTCCTAGGTGACGAGGCTCAAGTGGAATCTTGTTTCAGTCCGTTTGGAGATAGTGTTAGTATTAGTGCAATATAGGTGCACGGTTTGTGCCAAACAAGTCTCGGAAATCATTTCGGAAGCACCCGATGGAACTCCTAGATGACGAGGCTCAAGTGGATTCTTGTTTCGGTCCGTTCAGAGATTGTGTTAGTATTAGTGCTAGACAGGTGCATGGTTTGTTCCAAACAAGGCTCGGAAATCATTTTGACCGCACCCAATAGAACTCCTAGGTGACGAGGCTCAAGTGGAATCTTGTTTCGGTCCATTTGGAGATAGTGTTTGTATCAGTGCAAGATAGGTGCACGATTTGTGCCAAACGTACCACAGGATCAGAAATCATTTTGGATGCACCCGATGGTACTCCTAGGTGACGAGGCTCTAGTGGAATCTTGTTTCGGTCCATTTGGAGATAGTGTTAGTATCAGTGCAAGATAGGTGCACGGTTTGTGCCAAACAAGGCTCGGAAATCATTTCAGAAGGAACCGATGGATCTCGTAGATGACGAGGCTTAAGTGGAATCTTGTTTTAGCCGTTTGGAGTTAGTGTTAGTATTAGTGCAAGATATTTGCACGGTTTGTTCCAAACTAGGCTTAGAAATCATTTTGACCGCACCCGATAGAACTCCTAGGTGACGAGGCTCAAGTGAAATCTCGTTTCGGTCCATTTGGATATAGTGTTAGTTTTAGTGCAAGATAGGTGCATGGTTTGTGCCTAATGTACCATAGGCTCAGAAATCGTTTTGGACGCACCTGATGGAACTCCTAGGTGACGAGGCTCAAGTGGAATCTTGTTTTAGTCCGTTTGGAGATAGTGTTAGTATCAATGAAAGATAGGTGCACGGTTTGTGCCAAACAAGGCTCGGAAATCATTTCAGAAGCACCCGATGGAACTCCTAGGTGATGAGGCTCAAGTAGAATCTTGTTTTAGTCCATTTGGAGATAGTATTAGTATTAGTGCAAGATAAGTGCACGGTTTGTTCCAAACAAGGCTCGAAAATCATTTTGACCGCACCCGATAGAACTCCTAGGTGACGAGGCTCAAGTGGAATCTCGTTTTGGTCCGTTTGGATACAGTGTTAGGATTAGTGCAAGATAGGTCCACGGTTTGTGTCAAACATACCATAGGATCAAAAATCATTTTGGACGCACCCGATGGTACTCCTAGGTGATGAGGCTCAAGTGGAATCTTGTTTCAGTCCGTTTGGAGATAGTGTTAGTATTAGTGCAATATAGGTGCACGGTTTGTGCCAAACAAGTCTCGGAAATCATTTCAGAAGCACCCGATGGAACTCCTAGATGACGAGGCTCAAGTGGAATCTTGTTTCGGTCCGTTTAGAGATTGTGTTAGTATTAGTGCTAGACAGGTGCATGGTTTGTTCCAAACAAGGCTCGGAAATCATTTTGACCGCACCCAATAGAACTCCTAGGTGACGAGGCTCAAGTGGAATCTTTTTTCGGTCCATTTGGAGATAGTGTTTGTATCAGTGCAAGATAGGTGCACGATTTGTGCCAAACGTACCACAGGATCAGAAATCATTTTGGATGCACCCGATGGTACTCCTAGGTGACGAGGCTCAAGTGGAATCTTGTTTCGGTCCATTTGGAGATAGTGTTAGTATCAGTGCAAGATAGGTGCACGGTTTGTGCCAAACATACCATAGGATCAGAAATCATTTTGGACACACCCGATGGTACTCCTAGGTGACAAGGCTCAAGTGGAATCTTGTTTTGGTCCATTTGGAGATAGTGTTAGTATTAGTGCAAGACAGGTGCATGGTTTCTTCTAAATAAGGCTCAGAAATCATTCTGACCGCACCCGATAGAACTCCTAGGTGACGAGGCTCAAGTGAAATCTCGTTTCGGCCCGTTTGGATATAGTGTTAGTATTAGTGCAAGACAGGTGCACGGTTTGTGCCAAACATACCATAGGCTCAGAAATAGTTTTGGACACACCCGATGGTACTCCTAGGTGACGAGGCTCAAGTGGAATCTTGTTTCGGTCTGTTTGGATATAGTGTTAGTATTAGTGCCAAACGTGCCAAACAAGGCTCGGAAATCATTTCAGAAGCAACCGATGGATCTCATAGATGACGAGGCTTAAGTGGAATCTTGTTTTGGTCCATTTGGAGTTAGTGTTAGTATTAGTGCAAGATATTTGCATGGTTTGTTCCAAACAAGGCTTAGAAATCATTTTGACCGCACCCAATAGAACTGCTAGGTGACGAGGCTCAAGTGAAATATTGTTTTGGTCCGTTTGGATATAGTTTTAGTTTTAGTGCACGATAGTTGCATGGTTTGTGCCTAATGTACCATAGGCCCAGAAATCGTTTTGGACGCACCCGATGGAACTCCTAGGTGACGAGGCTCAAGTGGAATCTTGTTTCAGTCCGTTTGGAGATAGTGTTAGTATCAGTGCAAGATAGGTGCACAGTTTGTGCCAACCAAGGCTCGGAAATCATTTTGGAAGCACCCGATAGAACTCCTAGGTGACGAGGCTCAAGTGGAATCTTGTTTCGGTCCATTTGGAGATAGTGTTAGTATCAGTGCAAGATAGGTGCACGGTTTGTTCCAAACAAGGCTCGGAAATCATTTTGACCGCACCAGATAGAACTCCTAGGTGACGAGGCTCAAGTGGAATCTCATTTTAGTCCGTTTGGATATAGTGTTAGTATTAGTGCAAGATAGGTGCACGGTTTGTGCCAAACATACCATAGGATCAGAAATCATTTTGGACGCACCCGATGGTACTCCTAGGTGATGAGGCTCAAGTGGAATCTTGTTTTGGTCCATTTGGAGATAGTGTTAGTATCAGGGGAAGATAGGTGCACGGTTTATGCCAAACAAGACTCAGAAATCATTTCAGAAGCACCCGATGGAACTCTTAGGTGGTGAAGCTCAAGTGGAATCTTATTTTGGTCCGTTTGGAGATAGTGTTAGTATTAGTGTAAGATAGGTGCATGGTTTGTTCCAAACAAGGCTCAGAAATCATTTTGATCGCACCCGATAGAACTCCTAGGTGACGACGCTCAAGTGGAATCTTGTTTCAGTCCATTTAGATATAGTGTTAGTATTAGTGCAAGATAGGTGCACGGCCTGTGCCAAACGTACCATAGGCTCAGAAATCATTTTGGACGCACTCGATGGTACTCCTAGGTGACAAGGCTCAAGTGGAATCTTGTTTCGGTCCGTTTGGAGATAGTGTTAGTATCAGTGCAAGATAGGTGCACGATTTGTGCCAAACAAGTTTCGGAAATCATTTCGAAAGCACCCGATGGAACTCCTAGATGACGAGGCTCAAGTGGAATCTTATTTCGTTCCGTTTGGAGATAGTGTTAGTATCAGTGCAAGATAGGTGCACGGTTTGTGCCAAACAAGGCTCGGAAATCATTTCGGAACCACCCGATGGATCTCATAGATGACGAGGCTTAAGTGGAATCTTGTTTCAGTCCGTTTGGAGTTAGTGTTAGTATTAGTGCAAGATAGGTGCACGGTTTGTTCCAAACAAGGCTCGGAAATCATTTTGACTGCACCGGATAGAACTCCTTGGTGACGAGGCTCAAGTGAAATCTCGTTTCAGTCCGTTTGGAGATAGTGTTAGTATCAATGAAAGATAGGTGCACGGTTTGTGCCAAACAAGGCTCGGAAATCATTTCGGAAGCACCCGATGGAACTCCTAGGCGACGAGGCTCAAGTGAAATCTTGTTTCAGTCCGTTTGGAGATAGTATTAGTATTAGTGCAAGATAAGTGCACGGTTTGTTCCAAACAAGGCTCGGAAATCATTTTGACCATAGCTGATAGAACTCCTAGGTGATGAGGCTCAAGTGGAATCTCGTTTCGGTCCATTTGGATATAGTGTTAGGATTAGTGCAAGATAGGTGCACGGTTTGTGCCAAACATACCATAGGATCAGAAATCATTTTGGACGCACCCGATGGTACTCCTAGGTGACGAGGCTCAAGTGGAATCTTGTTTCAATCCGTTTGGAGATAGTGTTAGTATTAGTGCAAGACAGGTGCACGGTTTGTTCCAAACAAGGCTCGGAAATCATTTTGACCGCACCCAATAGAACTCCTAGGTGACGAGGCTCAAGTGGAATCTCGTTTCGGTCCGTTTGGATATAGTGTTAGGATTAGTGCAAGATAGGTGCACGGTTTGTGCCAAACGTACCATAGGATCAGAAATCATTTTGGACGCACCCGATGGTACTCCTAGGTGACGAGGCTCAAGTGGAATCTTGTTTCAGTCCGTTTGGAGATAGTGTTAGTATTAGTGCAAGATTGGTGCACGGTTTGTTCCAAACAAGGCTCGGAAATCATTTTGACCGCACCCGATAGAACTCCTAGGTGACGAGGCTCAAGTGGAATCTCGTTTCGGTCCGTTTGGATATAGTGTTAGTATTAGTGCAAGATAGGCGCACAGTCTGTGCCAAAAGTACCATAGGCTCAGAAATCATTTTGGACGCACCCGATGGTACTCCTAGGTGACGAGGCTCAAGTGGAATCAAGTTTCGGTCCGTTTGGAGATAGTGTTAGTATCAGTGCAAGATAAGTGCACGGTTTGTGCCAAACAAGACTCGAAAATCATTTCAGAAGCACCCGATGGAACTCTTAGGTGATGAGGCTCAAGTGGAATCTTATTTCGGTCCGTTTGGAGATAGTGTTAGTATTAGTGTAAGATAGGTACACGGTTTGTTCCAAACATGGCTCAGAAATCATTTTGATCGCACCCGATAGAACTCCTAGGTGACGAGGCTCAAGTGGAATCTCGTTTTGGTTCATTTAGATATAGTGTTAGTATTAGTGCAAGATAGGTGCACGGCCTGTGCCAAACGTACCATAGGCTCAGAAATTGTTTTGGATGCACTCGATGGTACTCCTAGGTGACGAGGCTCAAGTGGAATCTTGTTTTGGTCCGTTTGGAGATAGTGTTAGTATCAGTGCAAGATAGGTGCACGATTTGTGCCAAACAAGTTTCGAAAATCATTTCGGAAGCACCCGATGGAACTCCTAGATGACGAGGCTCAAGTGGAATCTTGTTTTGGTCCATTTGAAGATAGTGTTAGTATCAGTGCAAGATAGGTGCACGGTTTGTGCCAAACAAGGCTCAGAAATCATTTCAAAAGCACCCGATGGATCTCTAGATGACGAGGCTTAAGTGGAATCTTGTTTTGGTCCGTTTGGAGTTAGTGTTAGTATTAGTGCAAGACAGGTGTACGGTTTGTTCCAAACAAGGCTCGGAAATCATTTTGACCGCACCCGATAGAACTCCTTGGTGACGAGGCTCAAGTGAAATCTTGTTTCGGTCCGTTTAGATATAGTGTTAGTTTTAGTGCAAGATAGGTGCATGGTTTGTGCCTAATGTACCATAGGCTCAGAAATCATTTTGGACGCACCCGATGGAACTCCTTGGTGATGAGGCTCAAGTGGAATCTTGTTTCAGTCCGTTTGGAGATAATGTTAGTATCAATGAAAGATAGGTGCATGGTTTGTGCCAAACAAGGCTCGGAAATCATTTCGGAAGCACCCAATGGAACTCCTAGGCGACGAGGCTCAAGTGGAATCTTGTTTCAGTCCGTTTGGAGATAGTATTAGTATTAGTGCAAGATAAGTGCACGGTTTGTTCCAAACAAGGCTCAGAAATCATTTTGACCGCACCCGATAGAACTCCTAGGTGACGAGGCTCAAGTGGAATCTCATTTTGGTCCGTTTGGATATAGTGTTAGGATTAGTGCAAGATAGGTGCACGGTTTGTGCCAAATGTACCATAGGTTCAGAAATCATTTTGGACACACCCGATGGTACTCCTAGGTGACAAGGCTCAAGTGGAATCTTGTTTCAGTCCATTTGGAGATAGTGTAAGTATTAGTGCAAGACAGGTGCACGGTTTGTTCCAAACAAGGCTCGGAAATCATTTTGACCGCACCCGATAGAACTCCTAGGTGACGAGGCTCAAGTGGAATCTCATTTCGGTCTGTTTGGATGTAGTGTTAGGATTAGTGCAAGATAGGTGCACGGTTTGTGCCAAACGTACCATAGGATCAGAAATCATTTTGGACGCACCTGATGGTACTCCTAGGTGACGAGGCTCAAGTGGAATCTTGTTTCAGTCCGTTTGGAGATAGTGTTAGTATTAGTGCAAGACAGGTGCACGGTTTGTTCCAAACAAGGCTCGGAAATCATTTTGACCGCACCTGATAGAACTCCTAGGTGACGAGGCTCAAGTGGAATCTCGTTTCGGTTCGTTTGGATATAGTGTTAGTATTAGTGCAAGATAGGTGCACGGTCTGTGCCAAAAGTACCATAGGCTCAGAAATCGTTTTGGATGCACTCGATGGTACTCCTAGGTGACGGCGCTCAAGTGGAATCTTGTTTTGGTCCATTTGGAGACAGGGTTTGTATCAGTGCAAGATAGGTGCATGGTTTGTGCCAAATGTACCATAGGATCAGAAATCATTTTGGACGCACCCGATGGTACTCCTAGGTGACGAGGCTCAAGTGGAATCTTGTTTCGGTCCGTTTGGAGATAGTGTTAGTATTAGTGCAAGATAGGTGCACGGTTTGTTCCAAACAAGGCTCAGAAATAATTTTGACCGCACCCAATAGAACTCCAAGGTGACGAGGCTCAAGTGGAATCTTGTTTCGATCTGTTTGGAGATAGTGTTGGTATCAGCGCAAGATAGGTGCACGGTTTGTGCCAAACGTACCATAGGATCAGAGATCATTTTGGACGCACCTAATGGAACTCCTAGGTGACGAGGCCCAAGTGGAATCTTGTTTTGGTCCATTTGGAGATAGTGTTAGTATCAGTGCAAGATAGGTGCACGGTTTGTGCCAAACAAGACTTGAAAATCATTTCAGAAGCACCCGATGGAACTCTTAGGTGTTGAGGCTCAAGTGGAATCTTATTTCGGTCCGTTTGGAGATAGTGTTAGTATTAGTGTAAGATAGGTGCACAGTTTGTTCCAAACAAGGCTCAGAAATCATTTTGATCGCACCCGATAGAACTCCTAGGTGACGAGGCTCAAGTGGAATCTCGTTTCAGTCCATTCAGATATAGTGTTAGTATTAGTGCAAGATAGGTGCACGGCCTGTGCCAAACGTACCATAGGCTTAGAAATCATTTTGGATGCACTCTATGGTACTCCTAGGTGATGAGGCTCAAGTGGAATCTTGTTTCGGTCCGTTTGGAGATAGTATTAGTATCAGTGCAAGATAGGTGCACGATTTGTGCCAAACAAGTTTCGGAAATCATTTCGGAAGCACCCGATGGAACTCCTAGATGACGAGGCTCAAGTGGAATCTTGTTTTGGTCCATTTGAAGATAGTGTTAGTATCAGTGCAAGATAGGTGCACGGTTTGTTCCAAACAAGGCTCGGAAATCATTTCGAAAGCACCCGATGGATCTCGTAGATGACGAGGCTTAAGTGGAATCTTGTTTCGGTCCGTTTGGAGTTAGTGTTAGTATTAGTGCAAGATAGGTGCACGGTTTATTCCAAACAAGGCTCGGAAATCATTTTGACCGCACCCGATAGAACTCCTTGGTGATGAGGCTCAAGTGAAATCTTGTTTTGGTCCGTTTGGATATAGTGTTAGTTTTTGTGCAAGATAGGTGCATGGTTTGTGCCTAATGTACCATAGGCTTAGAAATCATTTTGGACGCACCCGATGGAACTCCTAGATGACGAGGCTCTAGTGGAATCTTGTTTCAGTCCGTTTGGAGATAGTGTTAGTATCAATGAAAGATAGGTGCACGGTTTTTGCCAAACAAGGCTCGAAAATCATTTCGGAAGCACCCGATGGAACTCCTAGGCGACGAGGCTCAAGTGGAATCTTGTTTCAGTCCATTTGGAGATAGTATTAGTATTAGTGCAAGATAAGTGCACGGTTTGTTCCAAACAAGGCTCTGAAATCATTTTGACCGCACCCGATAGAACTCCTAGGTGACGAGGCTCAAGTGGAATCTCGTTTCGGTCTGTTTGGATATAGTGTTAGGATTAGTGCAAGATAGGTGCACGGTTTGTGCCAAATGTACCATATGTTCAGAAATCATTTTGGACACACCCGATGGTACTCCTAGGTGACAAGGCTCAAATGGAATCTTGTTTTAGTCCATTTGGAGATAGTGTTAGTATTAGTGCAAGACAGGTGCACGGTTTGTTCCAAACAAGGCTCGGAAATCATTTTGACCGCACCCGATAGAACTCCTAGGTGACGAGGCTCAAGTGGAATCTCGTTTCGGTCCATTTGGATGTAGTGTTAGGATTAGTGCAAGATAGGTGCACGGTTTGTGCCAAACGTACCATAGGATCAGAAATCATTTTGGACGCACCCGATGGTACTCCTAGGTGACGAGGCTCAAGTGGAATCTTGTTTCAGTCCGTTTGAAGATAGTGTTAGTATTAGTGCAAGACAGGTGCACGGTTTGTTCCAAACAAGGCTCGGAAATCATTTTGACCGCACCCGATAGAACTCCTAGGTGACGAGGCTCAAGTGGAATCTCGTTTCGGTCTGTTTGGATATAGTGTTAGGATTAGTGCAAGATAGGTGCACGGTTTGTGCCAAATGTACCATATGTTCAGAAATCATTTTGGACACACCCGATGGTACTCCTAGGTGACAAGGCTCAAATGGAATCTTGTTTCAGTCCATTTGGAGATAGTGTTAGTATTAGTGCAAGACAGGTGCACGGTTTGTTCCAAACAAGGCTCGGAAATCATTTTGACCGCACCCGATAGAACTCCTAGGTGACGAGGCTCAAGTGGAATCTCGTTTCGGTCCGTTTGGATGTAGTGTTAGGATTAGTGCAAGATAGGTGCATGGTTTGTGCTAAACGTACCATAGGATCAGAAATCATTTTGGACGCACCCGATGGTACTCCTAGGTGACGAGGCTCAAGTGGAATCTTGTATCAGTCCGTTTGGAGATAGTGTTAGTATTAGTGCAAGACAGGTGCACGGTTTGTTCCAAACAAGGCTCGGAAATCATTTTGACCGCACCCGATAGAACTCCTAGGTGACGAGGCTCAAGTGGAATTTTGTTTCGGTCCGTTTGGATATAGTGTTAGTATTAGTGCAAGATAGGTGCACGGTCTGTGCCAAAAGTACCATAGGCTCAGAAATCGTTTTGGATGCACTCGATGGTACTCCTAGGTGACGGCGCTCAAGTGGAATCTTGTTTTGGTCCATTTGGAGATAGTGTTTGTATCAGTGCAAGATAGGTGCACGGTTTGTGCCAAACGTACCATAGGATCAGAAATCATTTTGGACGCACCCGATGGTACTCCTAGGTGACGAGGCTCAAGTGGAATCTTGTTTCGGTCCGTTTGGAGATAGTGTTAGTATTATTGCAAGACAGGTGCACGGTTTGTTCCAAACAAGGCTCAGAAATCATTTTGACCGCACCCGATAGAACTCCAAGGTGACGAGGCTCAAGTGGAATCTTGTTTCGGTCTGTTTGGAGATAGTGTTAGTATCAGTGCAAGATAGGTGCAAGGTTTGTGCCAAACATACCATAGGATCAGAAATCATTTTGGACGCACCTGATGGTACTCCTAGGTGACGAGGCTCAAGTGGAATCTTGTTTCGGTCCGTTTGGAGATAGTGTTAGTATCAGTGCAAGATAGGTGCACGGTTTGTGCCAAACAAGACTTGAAAATCATTTCAGAAGCACCCGATGGAACTCTTAGGTGTTGAGGCTCAAGTGTAATCTTATTTCGGTCCGTTTGGAGATAGTGTTAGTATTAGTGTAAGATAGGTGCACGGTTTGTTCCAAACAAGGCTCGGAAATCATTTTGATCGCACCCGATAGAACTCCTAGGTGACGAGGCTCAAGTGGAATCTCGTTTCAGTCCATTTAGATATAGTGTTAGTATTAGTGCAAGATAGGTGCACGGCCTGTGCCAAACGTACCATAGGCTCAGAAATCATTTTGGATGCACTCTATGGTACTCCTAGGTGACGAGGCTCAAGTGGAATCTTGTTTCGGTCCGTTTGGAGATAGTGTTAGTATCAGTGCAAGATAGGTGCATGATTTGTGCCAAACAAGTTTCGGAAATCATTTTGGAAGCACCCGATGGAACTCCTAGATGACAAGGCTCAAGTGGAATCTTGTTTTGGTCCGTTTGAAGATAGTGTTATTATCAGTGCAAGATAGGTGCATGGTTTGTGCCAAACAAGGCTCGGGAATCATTTCGAAAGCACCCGATGGATGTCGTAGATGACGAGGCTTAAGTGGAATCTTATTTCGGTCCGTTTGGAGTTAGTGTTAGTATTAGTGCAAGATAGGTGCACGGTTTGTTCCAAACAAGGCTCGGAAATCATTTTGACCGCACCCGATAGAACTCCTTGGTGACGAGGCTCAAGTGAAATCTCGTTTTGGTCCGTTTGGATATAGTGTTAGTTTTAGTGCAAGATAGGTGCATGGTTTGTGCCTAATGTACTATAGGCTTAGAAATCATTTTGGACACACCCAATGGAACTCCTAGGTGACAAGGCTCAAGTGGAATCTTGTTTCAGTCTGTTTGGAGATAGTGTTAGTATCAATGAAAGATAGGTGCATGGTTTGTGCCAAACAAGGCTCGGAAATCATTTCGGAAGCACCCGATGGAACTCCTAGGCGATGAGGCTCAAGTGGAATCTTGTTTTAGTCCGTTTGGAGATAGTATTAGTATTAGTGCAAGATAAGTGCACGGTTTGTTCCAAACAAGGCTCAGAAATCATTTTGACCGCACCCGATAGAACTCCTAGGTGACAAGGCTCAAGTGGAATCTCGTTTCGGTCCATTTGGATATAGTGTTAGGATTAGTGCAAGATAGGTGCACGGTTTGTGCCAAATGTACCATAGGATCAGAAATCATTTTGGACGCACCCGATGGTACTCCTAGGTGACGAGGCTCAAGGGGAATCTTGTTTCAGTCCGTTTGGAGATAGTGTTAGTCTTAGTGCAAGATAGGTGCACGGTTTGTGCCAAACAAGTCTCGGAAATCATTTCGGAAGCACCCGATGGAACTCCTAGATGATGAGGCTCAAGTGGAATCTTGTTTTGGTCCATTTGGAGATAGTGTTAGTATTAGTGCAAGACAGGTGCACGATTTGTTCCAAACAAGGCTCGGAAATCATTTTGACCGCACCCGATAGAACTCCAAGGTGACGAGGCTCAAGTCGAATCTTGTTTCGATCCGTTTGGAGATAGTGTTAGTATCAGTGCAAGATAGGTGCACGGTTTGTGCCAAATGTACCATAGGATCAGAAATCATTTTGGACGCACCTGATGGTACTCCTAGATGATGAGGCTCAAGTGGAATCTTGTTTTGGTCCGTTTGGAGATAGTGTTATTATCAGTGCAAGATAGGTGCACGGTTTGTGCCAAACGTACAATAGGATCAGAAATCGTTTTGGATGCACCCGATGGTACTCCTTGGTGACGAGGCTCAAGTGGAATCTTGTTTCGGTCTGTTTGGAGATAGTGTTAGTATTAGTGCAAGACAGGTGCATAGTTTGTTCTAAACAGGGCTCAGAAATCATTTTGACCGCACCTGATAGAACTCCTAGGTGACGAGGCTCAAGTGGAATCTCGTTTCGGTCCGTTTGGATATAGTGTTAGGATTAGTGCAACATAGGTGCACGGTTTGTGCCAAACGTACCATAGGATCAGAAATCATTTTGGACGCACCCGATGGTACTCCTAGGTGACGAGGCTCAAGTGGAATCTTGTTTCAGTCTGTTTGGAGATAGTGTTGGTAATAGTGCAGATAGGTGCATGGTTTGTTCCAAACAAGGCTCGGAAATCATTTTGACCGTACCCGATAGAACTCCTAGGTGATGAGGCTCAAGTGGAATCTCATTTCGGTCTGTTTGGATATAGTGTTAGTATTAGTGCAAGATAGGTGCACGATCTGTGCCAAAAGTACCATAGCCTCAGAAATCATTTTGGACGCACCCGATGGTACTCCTAGGTGACGAGGCTCAAGTGGAATCAAGTTTCGGTCCGTTTGGAGATAGTGTTAGTATCAGTGCAAGATAGGTGCACAGTTTGTGCCAAACAAGACTCGAAAATCATTTCAGAAGCACCCGATGGAACTCTTAGGTGATGAGGCTCAAGTGGAATCTTATTTCGGTCCATTTGGAGATAGTGTTAGTATTAGTGTAAGATAGGTGCACGGTTTGTTCCAAACAAGGCTCAGAAATCATTTTGATCGCACCCGATAGAACTCCTAGGTGACGAGGTTCAAGTGGAATCTCGTTTCGGTCCATTTAGATATAGTGTTAGTATTAGTGCAAGATAGGTGCACGGCCTGTGCCAAACGTACCATAGGCTCAGAAATCATTTTGGATGCACTCGATGGTACTCCTAGGTGATGAGGCTCAAGTGGAATCTTGTTTCAGTCCGTTTGGAGATAGTGTTAGTATCAATGAAAGATAGGTGCACGGTTTGTGCCAAACAAGGCTCAGAAATCATTTCGAAAGCACCCGATGGAACTCCTAGGCGATGAGGCTCAAGTGGAATCTTGTTTCAGTCCGTTTGGAGATAGTATTAGTATTAGTGCAAGATAAGTGCACGGTTTGTTCCAAACAAGGCTCAGAAATCTTTTTGACCGCACCCGATAGAACTCCTAGGTGACAAGGCTCAAGTGGAATCTCGTTTCGGTCCATTTGGATATAGTGTTAGGATTAGTGCAAGATAGGTGCACGGTTTGTGCCAAATGTACCATAGGATCAGAAATCATTTTGGACGCACCCGATGGTACTCCTAGGTGACGAGGCTCAAGGGGAATCTTGTTTCAGTCCGTTTGGAGATAGTGTTAGTCTTAGTGCAAGATAGGTGCACGGTTTGTGCCAAACAAGTCTCGGAAATCATTTCGGAAGCACCCGATGGAACTCCTAGATGATGAGGCTCAAGAGGAATCTTGTTTTGGTCCATTTGGAGATAGTGTTAGTATTAGTGCAAGACAGGTGCACGATTTGTTCCAAACAAGGCTCGGAAATTATTTTGACCGCACCCGATAGAACTCCAAGGTGACGAGGCTCAAGTCGAATCTTGTTTCGATCCGTTTGGAGATAGTGTTAGTATCAGTGCAAGATAGGTGCACGGCCTGTGCCAAACGTACCATAGGCTCAGAAATCATTTTGGATGCACTCGATGGTACTCCTAGGTGATGAGGCTCAAGTGGAATCTTGTTTCAGTCCGTTTGGAGATAGTGTTCGTATCTGTGCAAGATAGGTGCATGATTTGTGCCAAACAAGTTTCGACAATCATTTCGGAAGCACCCGATGGAACTCCTAGATGACGAGGCTCAAGTGGAATCATGTTTCGGTCCGTTTGAAGATAGTGTTAGTATCAATGCAAGATAGGTGCATGGTTTGTTCTAAACAAGGCTCGGAAATCATTTTGACCGCACCCAACAGAACTCTTAGGTGACGAGGCTCAAGTGAAATCTCGTTTTGGTCCGTTTGGATATTGTGTTAGTATTAGTGCAAGATAGGTGCACAGTTTGTGCCTAATGGACCATAGGCTCAGAAATCATTTTGGACGCACCCGATGGTACTCCTAGGTGACGTGGCTCAAGTGGAATCTTGTTTCGGTATGTTTGGAGATAGTGTTAGTATCAGTGCAAGATAGGTGCACGGTTTGTGCCAAACAAGTCTCAAAAATCATTTCGGAAGCACCCGATGGAACTCCTAGATGACGAGGCTCAAGTGGAATCTTGTTTCAGTCCGTTTGGAGATAGTATTAGTATTAGTGCAAGATAAGTGCATGGTTTGTTCCAAACAAGGCTCGGAAATCATTTTGACCGCACCCGATAGAACTCCTAGGCGACGAGGCTCAAGTGGAATCTCATTTCGGTCCGTTTGGATATAGTGTTAGTATTAGTGCAGGAAAGGTGCATGGTTTGTGCCTAATGTACCATAGGCTCAGAAATCGTTTTGGACGCACCCGATGGAACTCCTCGGTGACGAGGCTCAAGTGGAATCTTGTTTCAGTCCGTTTGGAGATAGTGTTAGTATCAATGAAAGATAGGTGCACGGTTTGTGCCAAACAAGGCTCAGAAATCATTTTGGAAGCACCCGATGGAACTCCTAGGCGACGAGGCTCAAGTGGAATCATGTTTCAGTCCGTTTGGAGATAGTATTAGTATTAGTGCAAGATAAGTGCACGGTTTGTTCCAAACAAGGCTCGGAAATCATTTTGACCGCACCCGATAGAACTCCTAGGTGACGAGGCTCAAGTGGAATCTCATTTCAGTCCATTTGGATATAGTGTTAGGATTAGTGCAAGATAGGTGCACGGTTTGTGCCAAATGTACCATAGGATCAAAAATCATTTTGGACGCACCCGATGGTACTCCTAGGTGATGAGGCTCAAGTGGAATCTTGTATCAGTCCATTTGGAGATAGTGTTAGTATCAATGAAAGATAGGTGCACGGTTTGTGCCAAACAAGGCACGGAAATCATTTCGGAAGCACCCGATGGATCTCGTAGATGACGAGGCTCAAGTGGAATCTTGTTTCGGTCTGTTTGGAGTTAGTGTTAGTATTAGTGCAAGATAGGTGCACGGTTTGTTCCAAACAGTGCTCGGAAATCATTTTGACCGCACCCGATAGAACTCCTAGGCGACGAGGCTCAAGTGGAATCTCATTTCGGTCCGTTTGGATATAGTGTTAGTATTAGTGCAAGATAGGTGCACGGTTTGTCCCTAATGTACCATAGGCTCAGAAAATTGTTTTGGACGCACCCGATGGAACTCCTAGGTGACGAGGCTCAAGTGGAATCTTGTTTCAGTCCGTTTGGAGATAGTGTTAGTATCAATGAAAGATAGGTGCACGGTTTGTGCCAAACAAGGCACGGAAATCATTTTGGAAGCACCCGATGGAACTCCTAGGCGACGAGGCTCAAGTGGAATCTTGTTTCAGTCCGTTTGGAGATAGTATTAGTATTAGTGCAAGATAAGTGCACGGTTTGTTACAAACAAGGCTCAGAAATCATTTTGACCGCACCCGATAGAACTCCTAGGTGACGAGGCTCAAGTGGAATCTCATTTTGGTCCATTTGGATATAGTGTTAGGATTAGTGCAAGATAGGTGCACGGTTTGTGCCAAACGTACCATAGGATTAGAAATCATTTTGGACGCACCCGATGGTACTCCTAGGTGACGAGGCTCAAGTGGAATCTTGTTTCAGTTCGTTTGGAGATAGTGTTAGTATTAGTGCAAGACAGGTGCACGGTTTGTTCCAAACAAGGCTCGGAAATCATTTTGACCGCACACAATAGAACTCCTATGTGACAAGGCTCAAGTGGAATCTCATTTCGGTCCATTTAGATATAGTGTTAGTTTTAGTGCAATATAGGTGCACAGCCTGTGCTAAACGTACTATAAGCTCAGAAATCATTTTGGACGCACCTGATGGTACTCCTAGGTGACGAGGCTCAAGTGGAATCTTGTTTCAGTCCGTTTGGAGATAGTGTTAGTATCAGTGCAAGAAAGGTGCACGGTTTGTGCCAAATAAGGCTCGAAAATCATTTCGAAAGCACCCGATGGAACTCCTAGGCGACGAGGCTCAAGTGGAATCTTGTTTCAGTCCGTTTGGAGATAGTATTAGTATTAGTGCAAGATAAGTACATGGTTTGTCCCAAACAAGGCTCGGAAATCATTTTGACTGCACCCGATAGAAATCCTAGGTGACGAGGCTCAAGTGGAATCTCATTTCGGTCCGTTTGGATATTGTGTTAGGATTAGTGCAAGATAGGTGCACGGTTTGTGCCAAACGTACCATAGGATTAGAAATCATTTTGGACGCACTCGATGGTACTCCTAGGTGACGAGGCACAAGTGGAATCTTGTTTCAGTCCGTTTGGAGATAGTGTTAGTATTAGTGCAAGATAGGTGCACGGTCTGTGCCAAACAAGTCTCGGAAATCATTTTGGAAGCACCCAATGGAACTCCTATATGACGAGGCTCAAGTGGAATCTTGTTTCGGTCCGTTTGGAGATAGTGTCAGTATTAGTGCAAGATAGGTGCACGGATTGTTCCAAACAGGGCTCGGAAATCATTTTGACCGCACCCAACAGAACTCCTAGGTGACGAGGCACAAGTGAAATCTTGTTTCGGTCCGTTTGGATATAGTGTTAGTATTAGTGCAAGATAGGTGCACAGTTTGTGCCTAATGGACCATAGGCTCAGAAATCGTTTTGGACGCACCCGATGGTACTCCTAAGTGACGTGGCTCAAGTGGAATCTTGTTTCGGTATGTTTGGAGATAGTGTTAGTATCAGTGCAAGATAGGTGCACGGTTTGTGCCAAACAAGTCTCAAAAATCATTTCGGAAGCACCCGATGGAACTCCTAGATAACGAGGCTCAAGTGGAATCTTGTATCAGTCCGTTTGGAGATAGTATTAGTATTAGTGCAAGATAAGTGCATGGTTTGTTCCAAACAAGGCCTGGAAATCATTTTGACCGCACCCGATAGAACTCCTAGGCGACGAGGCTCAAGTGGAATCTCATTTCGGTCCGTTTGGATATAGTGTTAGTATTAGTGCAAGATAGGTGCATGGTTTGTGCCTAATGTACCATACGCTCAGAAATCGTTTTGGACGCACCCAATGGAACTCCTAGGTGACGAGGCTCAAGTGGAATCTTGTTTCAGTCCGTTTGGAGATAGTGTTAGTATCAATGAAAGATAGGTGCACGGTTTGTGCCAAACAAGGCTCAGAAATCATTTTGGAAGCACCCGATGGAACTCCTAGGCGACGAGGCTCAAGTGGAATCATGTTTCAGTCCGTTTGGAGATAGTATTAGTATTAGTGCAAGATAAGTGCACGGTTTGTTCCAAACAAGGCTCGGAAATCATTTTGACCGCACCCGATAGAACTCCTAGGTGACGAGGCTCAAGTGGAATCTCATTTCAGTCCATTTGGATATAGTGTTAGGATTAGTGCAAGATAGGTGCATGGTTTGTGCCAAATGTACCATAGGATCAAAAATCATTTTGGACGCACCCGATGGTACTCCTAGGTGACGAGGCTCAAGTGGAATCTCATTTCAGTCCGTTTAGATATAGTGTTAGTATTAGTGCAAGATAGGTGCATGGCCTGTGCCAAATGTACTATAGGTTCAGAAATCGTTTTGGACGCACCCGATGGTACTCCTAGGTGACGAGGCTCAAGTGGAATCTTGTTTCGGTCCATTTGAAGATAGTGTTAGTATCAGTGCAAGATAGGTGCACGGTTTGTGCCAAACAAGGCTCGAAAATTATTTCGGAAGCACCCGATGGATCTCGTAGATGACGAGGCTCAAGTGGAATCTTGTTTCGGTCTGTTTGGAGTTAGTGTTAGTATTAGTGCAAGATAGGTGCACGGTTTGTTCCAAACAGTGCTCGGAAATCATTTTGACCGCACCCGATAGAACTCCTAGGCGACGAGGCTCAAGTGGAATCTCATTTCGGTCCGTTTGGATATAGTGTTAGTATTAGTGCAAGATAGGTGCACGCTTTGTCCCTAATGTACCATAGGCTCAGAAAATTGTTTTGGACGCACTCGATGGAACTCCTAGGTGACGAGGCTCAAGTGGAATCTTGTTTCAGTCTGTTTGGAGATAGTGTTAGTATCAATGAAAGATAGGTGCACGGTTTATGCCAAACAAGGCTCGGAAATCATTTTGGAAGCACCCGATGGAACTCCTAGGCGACGAGGCTCAAGTGGAATCTTGTTTCAGTCCGTTTGGAGATAGTATTAGTATTAGTGCAAGATAAGTGCACGGTTTGTTACAAACAAGGCTCGGAAATCATTTTGACCGCACCCGATAGAACTCCTAGGTGACGAGGCTCAAGTGGAATCTCATTTTGGTCCATTTGGATATAGTGTTAGGATTAGTGCAAGATAGGTGCACGGTTTGTGCCAAACGTACCATAGGATCAGAAATCATTTTGGACGCACCCGATGGTACTCCTAGGTGACGAGGCTCAAGTGGAATCTTATTTCAGTTCGTTTGGAGATAGTGTTAGTATTAGTGCAAGACAGGTGCACGGTTTGTTCCAAACAAGGCTCGGAAATCATTTTGACCGCACACAATAGAACTCCTATGTGACGAGGCTCAAGTGGAATCTCATTTCGGTCCATTTAGATATAGTGTTAGTTTTAGTGCAATATAGGTGCACAGCCTGTGCTAAACGTACTATAAGCTCAGAAATCGTTTTGGACGCACCTGATGGTACTCCTAGGTGACGAGGCTCAAGTGGAATCTTGTTTCAGTCCGTTTGGAGATAGTGTTAGTATCAGTGCAAGAAAGGTGCACGGTTTGTGCCAAATAAGGCTCGAAAATCATTTCGAAAGCACCCGATGGAACTCCTAGGCGACGAGGCTCAAGTGGAATCTTGTTTCAGTCCGTTGGGAGATAGTATTAGTATTAGTGCAAGATAAGTACATGGTTTGTCCCAAACAAGGCTCGGAAATCATTTTGACCGCACCCGATAGAAATCCTAGGTGACGAGGCTCAAGTGGAATCTCGTTTCGGTCCGTTTGGATATAGTGTTAGGATTAGTGCAAGATAGGTGCACGGTTTGTGCCAAACGTACCATAGGATTAGAAATCATTTTGGACGCACTCGATGGTACTCCTAGGTGACGAGGCACAAGTGGAATCTTGTTTCAGTCCGTTTGGAGATAGTGTTAGTATTAGTGCAAGATAGGTGCACGGTCTGTGCCAAACAAGTCTCGGAAATCATTTTGGAAGCACCCAATGGAACTCCTATATGACGAGGCTCAAGTGGAATCTTGTTTCGGTCCGTTTGGAGATAGTGTCAGTATTAGTGCAAGATAGGTGCACGGATTGTTCCAAACAAGGCTCGGAAATCATTTTGACCGCACCCAACAGAACTCCTAGGTGACGAGGCTCAAGTGAAATCTCGTTTCGGTCCATTTGGATATAGTGTTAGTATTAGTGCAAGATAGGTGCACAGTTTGTGCCTAATGGACCATAGGCTCAGAAATCGTTTTGGACGCACCCGATGGTACTCCTAAGTGACGTGGCTCAAGTGGAATCTTGTTTCGGTATGTTTGGAGATAGTGTTAGTATCAGTGCAAGATAGGTGCACGGTTTGTGCCAAACAAGTCTCAAAAATCATTTCGAAAGCACCCGATGGAACTCCTAGATGACGAGGCTCAAGTGGAATCTTGTATCAGTCCGTTTGGAGATAGTATTAGTATTAGTGCAAGATAAGTGCATGGTTTGTTCCAAACAAGGCTCGGAAATCATTTTGACCGCACCCGATAGAACTCCTAGGCGACAAGGCTCAAGTGGAATCTCATTTCGGTCCGTTTGGATATAGTGTTAGTATTAGTGCAAGATAGGTGCATGGTTTGTGCCTAATGTACCATACGCTCAGAAATCGTTTTGGACGCACCCAATGGAACTCCTAGGTGACGAGGCTCAAGTGGAATCTTGTTTCAGTCCGTTTGGAGATAGTGTTAGTATCAATGAAAGATAGGTGCATGGTTTGTGCCAAACAAGGCTCAGAAATCATTTTGGAAGCATCCGATGGAACTCCTAGGCGACGAGGCTCAAGTGGAATCATGTTTCAGTCCGTTTGGAGATAGTATTAGTATTAGTGCAAGATAAGTGCACGGTTTGTTCCAAACAAGGCTCGGAAATCATTTTGACCGCACCCGATAGAACTCCTAGGTGACGAGGCTCAAGTGGAATCTCATTTCAGTCCATTTGGATATAGTGTTAGGATTAGTGCAAGATAGGTGCACGGTTTGTGCCAAATCTACCATAGGATCAAAAATCATTTTGGACGCACCCGATGGTACTCCTAGGTGACGAGGCTCAAGTGGAATCTCGTTTCAGGTCGTTTAGATATAGTGTTAGTATTAGTGCAAGATAGGTGCATGGCCTGTGCCAAATGTACTATAGGTTCAGAAATCGTTTTGGACGCACCCGATGGTACTCCTAGGTGACGAGGCTCAAGTGGAATCTTGTTTCGGTCCATTTGAAGATAGTGTTAGTATCAGTGCAAGATAGGTGCACGGTTGTGCCAAACAAGGCTCAGAAATTATTTCGGAAGCACCCGATGGATCTCGTAGATGACGAGGCTCAAGTGGAATCTTGTTTCGGTCCGTTTGGAGTTAGTGTTAGTATTAGTGCAAGATAGGTGCACGGTTTGTTCCAAACAGTGCTCGGAAATCATTTTGACCGCACCCGATAGAACTCCTAGGCGACGAGGCTCAAGTGGAATCTCATTTCGGTCCGTTTGGATATAGTGTTAGTATTAGTGCAAGATAGGTGCACGGTTTGTCCCTAATGTACCATAGGCTCAGAAAATTGTTTTGGACGCACCCGATGGAACTCCTAGGTGACGAGGCTCAAGTGGAATCTTGTTTCAGTCCGTTTGGAGATAGTGTTAGTATCAATTAAAGATAGGTGCACGGTTTGTGCCAAACAAGGCTCGGAAATCATTTTGGAAGCACCCGATGGAACTCCTAGGCGACGAGGCTCAAGTGGAATCTTGTTTCAGTCCGTTTGGAGATAGTATTAGTATTAGTGCAAGATAAGTGCACGGTTTGTTACAAACAAGGCTCGGAAATCATTTTGACCGCACCCGATAGAACTCCTAGGTGACGAGGCTCAAGTGGAATCTCATTTTGGTCCATTTGGATATAGTGTTAGGATTAGTGCAAGATAGGTGCACGGTTTGTGCCAAACGTACCATAGGATCAGAAATCATTTTGGACGCACCCGATGGTACTCCTAGGTGACGAGGCTCAAGTGGAATCTTATTTCAGTTCGTTTGGAGATAGTGTTAGTATTAGTGCAAGACAGGTGCACGGTTTGTTCCAAACAAGGCTCGGAAATCATTTTGACCGCACACAATAGAACTCCTATGTGACGAGGCTCAAGTGGAATCTCATTTCGGTCCATTTAGATATAGTGTTAGTTTTAGTGCAATATAGGTGCACAGCCTGTGCTAAACGTACTATAAGCTCAGAAATCGTTTTGGACGCACCTGATGGTACTCCTAGGTGACGAGGCTCAAGTGGAATCTTGTTTCAGTCCGTTTGGAGATAGTGTTAGTATCAGTGCAAGAAAGGTGCACGGTTTGTGCCAAATAAGGCTCGAAAATCATTTCGAAAGCACCCGATGGAACTCCTAGGCGACGAGGCTCAAGTGGAATCTTGTTTCAGTCCGTTGGGAGATAGTATTAGTATTAGTGCAAGATAAGTACATGGTTTGTCCCAAACAAGGCTCGGAAATCATTTTGACCGCACCCGATAGAAATCCTAGGTGACGAGGCTCAAGTGGAATCTCGTTTCGGTCCGTTTGGATATAGTGTTAGGATTAGTGCAAGATAGGTGCACGGTTTGTGCCAAACGTACCATAGGATTAGAAATCATTTTGGACGCACTCGATGGTACTCCTAGGTGACGAGGCACAAGTGGAATCTTGTTTCAGTCCGTTTGGAGATAGTGTTAGTATTAGTGCAAGATAGGTGCACGGTCTGTGCCAAACAAGTCTCGGAAATCATTTTGGAAGCACCCAATGGAACTCCTATATGACGAGGCTCAAGTGGAATCTTGTTTCGGTCTGTTTGGAGATAGTGTCAGTATTAGTGCAAGATAGGTGCACGGATTGTTCCAAACAAGGCTCGGAAATCATTTTGACCGCACCCAACAGAACTCCTAGGTGACGAGGCTCAAGTGAAATCTCGTTTCGGTCCGTTTGGATATAGTGTTAGTATTAGTGCAAGATAGGTGCACAGTTTGTGCCTAATGGACCATAGGCTCAGAAATCGTTTTGGACGCACCCGATGGTACTCCTAAGTGACGTGGCTCAAGTGGAATCTTGTTTCGGTATGTTTGGAGATAGTGTTAGTATCAGTGCAAGATAGGTGCACGGTTTGTGCCAAACAAGTCTCAAAAATCATTTCGGAAGCACCCGATGGAACTCCTAGATGACGAGGCTCAAGTGGAATCTTGTATCAGTCCGTTTGGAGATAGTATTAGTATTAGTGCAAGATAAGTGCATGGTTTGTTCCAAACAAGGCTCGGAAATCATTTTGACCGCACCCGATAGAACTCCTAGGCGACAAGGCTCAAGTGGAATCTCATTTCGGTCCGTTTGGATATAGTGTTAGTATTAGTGCAAGATAGGTGCATGGTTTGTGCCTAATGTACCATACGCTCAGAAATCGTTTTGGACGCACCCAATGGAACTCCTAGGTGACGAGGCTCAAGTGGAATCTTGTTTCAGTCCGTTTGGAGATAGTGTTAGTATCAATGAAAGATAGGTGCACGGTTTGTGCCAAACAAGGCTCAGAAATCATTTTGGAAGCATCCGATGGAACTCCTAGGCGACGAGGCTCAAGTGGAATCATGTTTCAGTCCGTTTGGAGATAGTATTAGTATTAGTGCAAGATAAGTGCACGGTTTGTTCCAAACAAGGCTCGGAAATCATTTTGACCGCACCCGATAGAACTCCTAGGTGACGAGGCTCAAGTGGAATCTCATTTCAGTCCATTTGGATATAGTGTTAGGATTAGTGCAAGATAGGTGCACGGTTTGTGCCAAATCTACCATAGGATCAAAAATCATTTTGGACGCACCCGATGGTACTCCTAGGTGACGAGGCTCAAGTGGAATCTCGTTTCAGGTCGTTTAGATATAGTGTTAGTATTAGTGCAAGATAGGTGCATGGCCTGTGCCAAATGTACTATAGGTTCAGAAATCGTTTTGGACGCACCCGATGGTACTCCTAGGTGACGAGGCTCAAGTGGAATCTTGTTTCGGTCCATTTGAAGATAGTGTTAGTATCAGTGCAAGATAGGTGCACGGTTGTGCCAAACAAGGCTCGGAAATTATTTCGGAAGCACCCGATGGATCTCGTAGATGACGAGGCTCAAGTGGAATCTTGTTTCGGTCCGTTTGGAGTTAGTGTTAGTATTAGTGCAAGATAGGTGCACGGTTTGTTCCAAACAGTGCTCGGAAATCATTTTGACCGCACCCGATAGAACTCCTAGGCGACGAGGCTCAAGTGGAATCTCATTTCGGTCCGTTTGGATATAGTGTTAGTATTAGTGCAAGATAGGTGCACGGTTTGTCCCTAATGTACCATAGGCTCAGAAAATTGTTTTGGACGCACCCGATGGAACTCCTAGGTGACGAGGCTCAAGTGGAATCTTGTTTCAGTCCGTTTGGAGATAGTGTTAGTATCAATTAAAGATAGGTGCACGGTTTGTGCCAAACAAGGCTCGGAAATCATTTTGGAAGCACCCGATGGAACTCCTAGGCGACGAGGCTCAAGTGGAATCTTGTTTCAGTCCGTTTGGAGATAGTATTAGTATTAGTGCAAGATAAGTGCACGGTTTGTTACAAACAAGGCTCGGAAATCATTTTGACCGCACCCGATAGAACTCCTAGGTGACGAGGCTCAAGTGGAATCTCATTTTGGTCCATTTGGATATAGTGTTAGGATTAGTGCAAGATAGGTGCACGGTTTGTGCCAAACGTACCATAGGATCAGAAATCATTTTGGACGCACCCGATGGTACTCCTAGGTGACGAGGCTCAAGTGGAATCTTATTTCAGTTCGTTTGGAGATAGTGTTAGTATTAGTGCAAGACAGGTGCACGGTTTGTTCCAAACAAGGCTCGGAAATCATTTTGACCGCACACAATAGAACTCCTATGTGACGAGGCTCAAGTGGAATCTCATTTCGGTCCATTTAGATATAGTGTTAGTTTTAGTGCAATATAGGTGCACAGCCTGTGCTAAACGTACTATAAGCTCAGAAATCGTTTTGGACGCACCTGATGGTACTCCTAGGTGACGAGGCTCAAGTGGAATCTTGTTTCAGTCCGTTTGGAGATAGTGTTAGTATCAGTGCAAGAAAGGTGCACGGTTTGTGCCAAATAAGGCTCGAAAATCATTTCGAAAGCACCCGATGGAACTCCTAGGCGACGAGGCTCAAGTGGAATCTTGTTTCAGTCCGTTGGGAGATAGTATTAGTATTAGTGCAAGATAAGTACATGGTTTGTCCCAAACAAGGCTCGGAAATCATTTTGACCGCACCCGATAGAAATCCTAGGTGACGAGGCTCAAGTGGAATCTCGTTTCGGTCCGTTTGGATATAGTGTTAGGATTAGTGCAAGATAGGTGCACGGTTTGTGCCAAACGTACCATAGGATTAGAAATCATTTTGGACGCACTCGATGGTACTCCTAGGTGACGAGGCACAAGTGGAATCTTGTTTCAGTCCGTTTGGAGATAGTGTTAGTATTAGTGCAAGATAGGTGCACGGTCTGTGCCAAACAAGTCTCGGAAATCATTTTGGAAGCACCCAATGGAACTCCTATATGACGAGGCTCAAGTGGAATCTTGTTTCGGTCTGTTTGGAGATAGTGTCAGTATTAGTGCAAGATAGGTGCACGGATTGTTCCAAACAAGGCTCGGAAATCATTTTGACCGCACCCAACAGAACTCCTAGGTGACGAGGCTCAAGTGAAATCTCGTTTCGGTCCGTTTGGATATAGTGTTAGTATTAGTGCAAGATAGGTGCACAGTTTGTGCCTAATGGACCATAGGCTCAGAAATCGTTTTGGACGCACCCGATGGTACTCCTAAGTGACGTGGCTCAAGTGGAATCTTGTTTCGGTATGTTTGGAGATAGTGTTAGTATCAGTGCAAGATAGGTGCACGGTTTGTGCCAAACAAGTCTCAAAAATCATTTCGGAAGCACCCGATGGAACTCCTAGATGACGAGGCTCAAGTGGAATCTTGTATCAGTCCGTTTGGAGATAGTATTAGTATTAGTGCAAGATAAGTGCATGGTTTGTTCCAAACAAGGCTCGGAAATCATTTTGACCGCACCCGATAGAACTCCTAGGCGACAAGGCTCAAGTGGAATCTCATTTCGGTCCGTTTGGATATAGTGTTAGTATTAGTGCAAGATAGGTGCATGGTTTGTGCCTAATGTACCATACGCTCAGAAATCGTTTTGGACGCACCCAATGGAACTCCTAGGTGACGAGGCTCAAGTGGAATCTTGTTTCAGTCCGTTTGGAGATAGTGTTAGTATCAATGAAAGATAGGTGCACGGTTTGTGCCAAACAAGGCTCAGAAATCATTTTGGAAGCATCCGATGGAACTCCTAGGCGACGAGGCTCAAGTGGAATCATGTTTCAGTCCGTTTGGAGATAGTATTAGTATTAGTGCAAGATAAGTGCACGGTTTGTTCCAAACAAGGCTCGGAAATCATTTTGACCGCACCCGATAGAACTCCTAGGTGACGAGGCTCAAGTGGAATCTCATTTCAGTCCATTTGGATATAGTGTTAGGATTAGTGCAAGATAGGTGCACGGTTTGTGCCAAATCTACCATAGGATCAAAAATCATTTTGGACGCACCCGATGGTACTCCTAGGTGACGAGGCTCAAGTGGAATCTCGTTTCAGGTCGTTTAGATATAGTGTTAGTATTAGTGCAAGATAGGTGCATGGCCTGTGCCAAATGTACTATAGGTTCAGAAATCGTTTTGGACGCACCCGATGGTACTCCTAGGTGACGAGGCTCAAGTGGAATCTTGTTTCGGTCCATTTGAAGATAGTGTTAGTATCAGTGCAAGATAGGTGCACGGTTGTGCCAAACAAGGCTCGGAAATTATTTCGGAAGCACCCGATGGATCTCGTAGATGACGAGGCTCAAGTGGAATCTTGTTTCGGTCCGTTTGGAGTTAGTGTTAGTATTAGTGCAAGATAGGTGCACGGTTTGTTCCAAACAGTGCTCGGAAATCATTTTGACCGCACCCGATAGAACTCCTAGGCGACGAGGCTCAAGTGGAATCTCATTTCGGTCCGTTTGGATATAGTGTTAGTATTAGTGCAAGATAGGTGCACGGTTTGTCCCTAATGTACCATAGGCTCAGAAAATTGTTTTGGACGCACCCGATGGAACTCCTAGGTGACGAGGCTCAAGTGGAATCTTGTTTCAGTCCGTTTGGAGATAGTGTTAGTATCAATTAAAGATAGGTGCACGGTTTGTGCCAAACAAGGCTCGGAAATCATTTTGGAAGCACCCGATGGAACTCCTAGGCGACGAGGCTTAAGTGGAATCTTGTTTCAGTCCGTTTGGAGATAGTATTAGTATTAGTGCAAGATAAGTGCACGGTTTGTTACAAACAAGGCTCGGAAATCATTTTGACCGCACCCGATAGAACTCCTAGGTGACGAGGCTCAAGTGGAATCTCATTTCAGTCCATTTGGATATAGTGTTAGGATTAGTGCAAGATAGGTGCACGGTTTGTGCCAAACGTACCATAGGACCAGAAATTATTTTGGACGCACCCGATGGTACTCCTAGGTGACGAGGCTCAAGTGGAATCTTGTTTCAGTTCGTTTGGAGATAGTGTTAGTATTAGTGCAAGACAGGTGCATGGTTTGTTCCAAACAAGGCTCGGAAATCATTTTGACCGCACACAATAGAACTCCTATGTGATGAGGCCCAAGTGGAATCTCATTTCGGTCCATTTAGATATAGTGTTAGTTTTAGTGCAATATAGGTGCACAGCCTGTGCTAAACGTACTATAAGCTCAGAAATCGTTTTGGACGCACCTGATGGTACTCCTAGGTGACGAGGCTCAAGTGGAATCTTGTTTCAGTCCGTTTGGAGATAGTGTTAGTATCAGTGCAAGAAAGGTGCACGGTTTGTGCCAAACAAGGCTCGAAAATCATTTCGAAAGCACCCGATAGAACTCCAAGGTGACGAGGCTCAAGTGGAATCTTGTTTCGGTCCGTTTGGAGATAGTGTTAGTATTAGTGCAAGATGGGTACACAGTTTGTGCCAAACATACCATAGGATCAGAAATCATTTTGGACGCACCCGATGGTACTCCTAGGTGACGAGGCTCAAGTGGAATCTTGTTTCGGTCCGTTTGGGGATAGTGTTAGTATCAGTGCAAGATAGGTGCACGGCCTGTGCCAAATGTACTATAGGCTCAGAAATCTTTTTGGATGCACCCGATGGTACTCCTAGGTGACGAGGCTCAAGTGGAATCTCATTTCGGTCCGTTTGGATATAGTGTTAGTATTAGTGCAAGATAGGTGAACGGTTTGTGCCAAACGTACCATAGGTTCAGAAATCATTTTGGACGCACCCGATGGTACTCCTAGGTGACGAGGCTCAAGTGGAATCTTGTTTCAGTCCATTTGGAGATAGTGTTAGTATTAGTGCAAGACAGGTGCACAGTTTGTTCCAAACAAGGTTCGGAAATCATTTTGACCGCACCCGATAGAACTCCTAAGTGATGAGGCTCAAGTGGAATCTCGTTTCGGTCCGTTTCGATGTAGTGTTAGGATTAGTGCAAGATAGGTGCACGGTTTGTGCCAAACGTTCCGTAGGATCAGAAATCATTTTGGACGCACCCGATGGTACTCCTAGGTGACGAGGCTCAAGTGGAATCTTGTTTCAGTCCGTTTGGAGATAGTGTTAGTATTAGTGCAAGACAGGTGCACGGTTTGTTCCAAACAAGGCTCGGAAATCATTTTGACCGCACCCGATAGAACTCCAAGGTGACGAGGCTCAAGTGGAATCTCGTTTCGGTCCGTTTGGATATAGTGTTAGTATTAGTGCAAGATAGGTGCAAGGTCTGTGCCAAAAGTACCATAGGCTCAGAAATTGTTTTGGATGCACTCGATGGTACTCCTAGGTGACGGCGCTCAAGTGGAATCTTGTTTTGGTCCATTTGGAGATAGTGTTTGTATCAGTGCAAGATAGGTGCACGGTTTGTGCCAAACGTACCATAGGATCAGAAATCATTTTGGACGCACCCGATGGTACTCCTAGGCGACGAGGCTCAAGTGGAATCTTGTTTCGGTCTGTTTGGAGATAGTGTTAGTATTATTGCAAGACAGGTGCATGGTTTGTTCCAAACAAGGCTCAGAAATCATTTTGACCGCACCCGATAGAACTCCAAGATGACGAGGCTCAAGTGGAATCTTGTTTCGGTCCGTTTGGAGATAGTGATAGTATCAGTGCAAGATAGGTGCACGGTTTGTGCCAAACGTACCATAGGATCAGAAATCATTTTGGACGCACCTGATGGTACTCCTAGGTGACGAGGCTCAAGTGGAATCTTGTTTCGGTCTGTTTGGAGATAGTGTTAGTATTAGTGCAAGATAGGTGCATGGTTTGTACCAAATGTACCATAGGATCAGAAATCATTTTGGACGCACCTGATGGTACTCCTAGATGATGAGGCTCAAGTGGAATCTTGTTTCGGTCCATTTGGAGACAGTGTTATTATCAGTGCAAGATAGGTGCACGGTTTGTGCCAAACGTACCATAGGATCAGAAATCGTTTTGGACGCACCCGATGGTACTCCTTGGTGACGAGGCTCAAGTGGAATCTTGTTTCGACCTGTTTGGAGATAGTGTTAGTATTAGTGCAAGACAGGTGCATAGTTTGTTCCAAACAAGGCTCAGAAATCATTTTGGAAGCATCCGATGGAACTCCTAGGCGACGAGGCTCAAGTGGAATCATGTTTCAGTCCGTTTGGAGATAGTATTAGTATTAGTGCAAGATAAGTGCACGGTTTGTTCCAAACAAGGCTCGGAAATCATTTTGACCGCACCCGATAGAACTCCTAGGTGACGAGGCTCAAGTGGAATCTCATTTCAGTCCATTTGGATATAGTGTTAGGATTAGTGCAAGATAGGTGCACGGTTTGTGCCAAATCTACCATAGGATCAAAAATCATTTTGGACGCACCCGATGGTACTCCTAGGTGACGAGGCTCAAGTGGAATCTCGTTTCAGGTCGTTTAGATATAGTGTTAGTATTAGTGCAAGATAGGTGCATGGCCTGTGCCAAATGTACTATAGGTTCAGAAATCGTTTTGGACGCACCCGATGGTACTCCTAGGTGACGAGGCTCAAGTGGAATCTTGTTTCGGTCCATTTGAAGATAGTGTTAGTATCAGTGCAAGATAGGTGCACGGTTGTGCCAAACAAGGCTCGGAAATTATTTCGGAAGCACCCGATGGATCTCGTAGATGACGAGGCTCAAGTGGAATCTTGTTTCGGTCCGTTTGGAGTTAGTGTTAGTATTAGTGCAAGATAGGTGCACGGTTTGTTCCAAACAGTGCTCGGAAATCATTTTGACCGCACCCGATAGAACTCCTAGGCGACGAGGCTCAAGTGGAATCTCATTTCGGTCCGTTTGGATATAGTGTTAGTATTAGTGCAAGATAGGTGCACGGTTTGTCCCTAATGTACCATAGGCTCAGAAAATTGTTTTGGACGCACCCGATGGAACTCCTAGGTGACGAGGCTCAAGTGGAATCTTGTTTCAGTCCGTTTGGAGATAGTGTTAGTATCAATTAAAGATAGGTGCACGGTTTGTGCCAAACAAGGCTCGGAAATCATTTTGGAAGCACCCGATGGAACTCCTAGGCGACGAGGCTCAAGTGGAATCTTGTTTCAGTCCGTTTGGAGATAGTATTAGTATTAGTGCAAGATAAGTGCACGGTTTGTTACAAACAAGGCTCGGAAATCATTTTGACCGCACCCGATAGAACTCCTAGGTGACGAGGCTCAAGTGGAATCTCATTTTGGTCCATTTGGATATAGTGTTAGGATTAGTGCAAGATAGGTGCACGGTTTGTGCCAAACGTACCATAGGATCAGAAATCATTTTGGACGCACCCGATGGTACTCCTAGGTGACGAGGCTCAAGTGGAATCTTATTTCAGTTCGTTTGGAGATAGTGTTAGTATTAGTGCAAGACAGGTGCACGGTTTGTTCCAAACAAGGCTCGGAAATCATTTTGACCGCACACAATAGAACTCCTATGTGACGAGGCTCAAGTGGAATCTCATTTCGGTCCATTTAGATATAGTGTTAGTTTTAGTGCAATATAGGTGCACAGCCTGTGCTAAACGTACTATAAGCTCAGAAATCGTTTTGGACGCACCTGATGGTACTCCTAGGTGACGAGGCTCAAGTGGAATCTTGTTTCAGTCCGTTTGGAGATAGTGTTAGTATCAGTGCAAGAAAGGTGCACGGTTTGTGCCAAATAAGGCTCGAAAATCATTTCGAAAGCACCCGATGGAACTCCTAGGCGACGAGGCTCAAGTGGAATCTTGTTTCAGTCCGTTGGGAGATAGTATTAGTATTAGTGCAAGATAAGTACATGGTTTGTCCCAAACAAGGCTCGGAAATCATTTTGACCGCACCCGATAGAAATCCTAGGTGACGAGGCTCAAGTGGAATCTCGTTTCGGTCCGTTTGGATATAGTGTTAGGATTAGTGCAAGATAGGTGCACGGTTTGTGCCAAACGTACCATAGGATTAGAAATCATTTTGGACGCACTCGATGGTACTCCTAGGTGACGAGGCACAAGTGGAATCTTGTTTCAGTCCGTTTGGAGATAGTGTTAGTATTAGTGCAAGATAGGTGCACGGTCTGTGCCAAACAAGTCTCGGAAATCATTTTGGAAGCACCCAATGGAACTCCTATATGACGAGGCTCAAGTGGAATCTTGTTTCGGTCTGTTTGGAGATAGTGTCAGTATTAGTGCAAGATAGGTGCACGGATTGTTCCAAACAAGGCTCGGAAATCATTTTGACCGCACCCAACAGAACTCCTAGGTGACGAGGCTCAAGTGAAATCTCGTTTCGGTCCGTTTGGATATAGTGTTAGTATTAGTGCAAGATAGGTGCACAGTTTGTGCCTAATGGACCATAGGCTCAGAAATCGTTTTGGACGCACCCGATGGTACTCCTAAGTGACGTGGCTCAAGTGGAATCTTGTTTCGGTATGTTTGGAGATAGTGTTAGTATCAGTGCAAGATAGGTGCACGGTTTGTGCCAAACAAGTCTCAAAAATCATTTCGGAAGCACCCGATGGAACTCCTAGATGACGAGGCTCAAGTGGAATCTTGTATCAGTCCGTTTGGAGATAGTATTAGTATTAGTGCAAGATAAGTGCATGGTTTGTTCCAAACAAGGCTCGGAAATCATTTTGACCGCACCCGATAGAACTCCTAGGCGACAAGGCTCAAGTGGAATCTCATTTCGGTCCGTTTGGATATAGTGTTAGTATTAGTGCAAGATAGGTGCATGGTTTGTGCCTAATGTACCATACGCTCAGAAATCGTTTTGGACGCACCCAATGGAACTCCTAGGTGACGAGGCTCAAGTGGAATCTTGTTTCAGTCCGTTTGGAGATAGTGTTAGTATCAATGAAAGATAGGTGCACGGTTTGTGCCAAACAAGGCTCAGAAATCATTTTGGAAGCATCCGATGGAACTCCTAGGCGACGAGGCTCAAGTGGAATCATGTTTCAGTCCGTTTGGAGATAGTATTAGTATTAGTGCAAGATAAGTGCACGGTTTGTTCCAAACAAGGCTCGGAAATCATTTTGACCGCACCCGATAGAACTCCTAGGTGACGAGGCTCAAGTGGAATCTCATTTCAGTCCATTTGGATATAGTGTTAGGATTAGTGCAAGATAGGTGCATGGTTTGTGCCAAATCTACCATAGGATCAAAAATCATTTTGGACGCACCCGATGGTACTCCTAGGTGACGAGGCTCAAGTGGAATCTCGTTTCAGGTCGTTTAGATATAGTGTTAGTATTAGTGCAAGATAGGTGCATGGCCTGTGCCAAATGTACTATAGGTTCAGAAATCGTTTTGGACGCACCCGATGGTACTCCTAGGTGACGAGGCTCAAGTGGAATCTTGTTTCGGTCCATTTGAAGATAGTGTTAGTATCAGTGCAAGATAGGTGCACGGTTGTGCCAAACAAGGCTCGGAAATTATTTCGGAAGCACCCGATGGATCTCGTAGATGACGAGGCTCAAGTGGAATCTTGTTTCGGTCCGTTTGGAGTTAGTGTTAGTATTAGTGCAAGATAGGTGCACGGTTTGTTCCAAACAGTGCTCGGAAATCATTTTGACCGCACCCGATAGAACTCCTAGGCGACGAGGCTCAAGTGGAATCTCATTTCGGTCCGTTTGGATATAGTGTTAGTATTAGTGCAAGATAGGTGCACGGTTTGTCCCTAATGTACCATAGGCTCAGAAAATTGTTTTGGACGCACCCGATGGAACTCCTAGGTGACGAGGCTCAAGTGGAATCTTGTTTCAGTCCGTTTGGAGATAGTGTTAGTATCAATTAAAGATAGGTGCACGGTTTGTGCCAAACAAGGCTCGGAAATCATTTTGGAAGCACCCGATGGAACTCCTAGGCGACGAGGCTTAAGTGGAATCTTGTTTCAGTCCGTTTGGAGATAGTATTAGTATTAGTGCAAGATAAGTGCACGGTTTGTTACAAACAAGGCTCGGAAATCATTTTGACCGCACCCGATAGAACTCCTAGGTGACGAGGCTCAAGTGGAATCTCATTTCAGTCCATTTGGATATAGTGTTAGGATTAGTGCAAGATAGGTGCACGGTTTGTGCCAAACGTACCATAGGACCAGAAATTATTTTGGACGCACCCGATGGTACTCCTAGGTGACGAGGCTCAAGTGGAATCTTGTTTCAGTTCGTTTGGAGATAGTGTTAGTATTAGTGCAAGACAGGTGCATGGTTTGTTCCAAACAAGGCTCGGAAATCATTTTGACCGCACACAATAGAACTCCTATGTGATGAGGCCCAAGTGGAATCTCATTTCGGTCCATTTAGATATAGTGTTAGTTTTAGTGCAATATAGGTGCACAGCCTGTGCTAAACGTACTATAAGCTCAGAAATCGTTTTGGACGCACCTGATGGTACTCCTAGGTGACGAGGCTCAAGTGGAATCTTGTTTCAGTCCGTTTGGAGATAGTGTTAGTATCAGTGCAAGAAAGGTGCACGGTTTGTGCCAAACAAGGCTCGAAAATCATTTCGAAAGCACCCGATAGAACTCCAAGGTGACGAGGCTCAAGTGGAATCTTGTTTCGGTCCGTTTGGAGATAGTGTTAGTATTAGTGCAAGATGGGTACACAGTTTGTGCCAAACATACCATAGGATCAGAAATCATTTTGGACGCACCCGATGGTACTCCTAGGTGACGAGGCTCAAGTGGAATCTTGTTTCGGTCCGTTTGGGGATAGTGTTAGTATCAGTGCAAGATAGGTGCACGGCCTGTGCCAAATGTACTATAGGCTCAGAAATCTTTTTGGATGCACCCGATGGTACTCCTAGGTGACGAGGCTCAAGTGGAATCTCATTTCGGTCCGTTTGGATATAGTGTTAGTATTAGTGCAAGATAGGTGAACGGTTTGTGCCAAACGTACCATAGGTTCAGAAATCATTTTGGACGCACCCGATGGTACTCCTAGGTGACGAGGCTCAAGTGGAATCTTGTTTCAGTCCATTTGGAGATAGTGTTAGTATTAGTGCAAGACAGGTGCACAGTTTGTTCCAAACAAGGTTCGGAAATCATTTTGACCGCACCCGATAGAACTCCTAAGTGATGAGGCTCAAGTGGAATCTCGTTTCGGTCCGTTTCGATGTAGTGTTAGGATTAGTGCAAGATAGGTGCACGGTTTGTGCCAAACGTTCCGTAGGATCAGAAATCATTTTGGACGCACCCGATGGTACTCCTAGGTGACGAGGCTCAAGTGGAATCTTGTTTCAGTCCGTTTGGAGATAGTGTTAGTATTAGTGCAAGACAGGTGCACGGTTTGTTCCAAACAAGGCTCGGAAATCATTTTGACCGCACCCGATAGAACTCCAAGGTGACGAGGCTCAAGTGGAATCTCGTTTCGGTCCGTTTGGATATAGTGTTAGTATTAGTGCAAGATAGGTGCAAGGTCTGTGCCAAAAGTACCATAGGCTCAGAAATTGTTTTGGATGCACTCGATGGTACTCCTAGGTGACGGCGCTCAAGTGGAATCTTGTTTTGGTCCATTTGGAGATAGTGTTTGTATCAGTGCAAGATAGGTGCACGGTTTGTGCCAAACGTACCATAGGATCAGAAATCATTTTGGACGCACCCGATGGTACTCCTAGGCGACGAGGCTCAAGTGGAATCTTGTTTCGGTCTGTTTGGAGATAGTGTTAGTATTATTGCAAGACAGGTGCATGGTTTGTTCCAAACAAGGCTCAGAAATCATTTTGACCGCACCCGATAGAACTCCAAGATGACGAGGCTCAAGTGGAATCTTGTTTCGGTCCGTTTGGAGATAGTGATAGTATCAGTGCAAGATAGGTGCACGGTTTGTGCCAAACGTACCATAGGATCAGAAATCATTTTGGACGCACCTGATGGTACTCCTAGGTGACGAGGCTCAAGTGGAATCTTGTTTCGGTCTGTTTGGAGATAGTGTTAGTATTAGTGCAAGATAGGTGCATGGTTTGTACCAAATGTACCATAGGATCAGAAATCATTTTGGACGCACCTGATGGTACTCCTAGATGATGAGGCTCAAGTGGAATCTTGTTTCGGTCCATTTGGAGACAGTGTTATTATCAGTGCAAGATAGGTGCACGGTTTGTGCCAAACGTACCATAGGATCAGAAATCGTTTTGGACGCACCCGATGGTACTCCTTGGTGACGAGGCTCAAGTGGAATCTTGTTTCGACCTGTTTGGAGATAGTGTTAGTATTAGTGCAAGACAGGTGCATAGTTTGTTCCAAACAAGGCTCAGAAATCATTTTGACCGCACCCGATAGAACTCCTAGGTGACGAGGCTCAAGTGGAATCTCGTTTCATTCCGTTTAGATATAGTGTTAGGATTAGTGCAAGATAGGTGCACGGTTTGTGCCAAACGTACCATAGGATCAGAAATCATTTTGGACGCACCCGATGGTACTCCTAGGTGACGAGGCTCAAGTGGAATCTTGTTTTAGTCTGTTTGGAGATAGTGTTAGTATTAGTGCAAGACAGGTGCACGGTTGGTTCCAAACAAGGCTCAGAAATCATTTTGACCGCACCCGATAGAACTCCTAGGTGACGAGGCTCAAGTGGAATCTCGTTTCGGTCCATTTGGATATAGTGTTAGTATTAGTGCAAGATAGGTGCACGATCTGTGCCAAAAGTACCATAGCCTCAGAAATCATTTTGGATGCACCCGATGGTACTCCTAGGTGACGAGGCTCAGGTGGAATCAAGTTTCGGTCCGTTTGGAGATAGTGTTAGTATCAGTGCAAGATAGGTGCACGGTTTGTGCCAAACAAGACTCGAAAATCATTTCAGAAGCACCCGATGGAACTCTTAGGTGATGAGGCTCAAGTGGAATCTTATTTTGGTCCATTTGGAGATAGTGTTAGTATTAGTGTAAGATAGTTGCACGGTTTGTGCCAAACGTACCATAGGATCAGAAATCATTTTGGACATAGCCGATGGTACTCCTAGGTGACGAGGCTCAAGTGGAATCTTATTTCAGTCTGTTTGGAGATAGTGTTAGTATTAGTGCAAGATAGGTGAACGGTTTGTGCCAAACAAGTCTCGGAAATCATTTTGGAAGCACCCGATGGAACTCCTAGATGACGAGGCTCAAGTGGAATCTTGTTTCGGTCCGTTTGAAGATAGTGTTAGTATCAGTGCAAGATAGGTGCACGGTTTGTTCTAAACAAGGCTCGGAAATCATTTTGACCGCACCCAATAGAACTCCTAGGTGACGAGGCTCAAGTGAAATCTCGTTTCGGTCCGTTTGGATATAGTGTTAGTATTAGTGCAAGATAGGTGCACAGTTTGTGCCCAAAGGACCATAGGCTCAGAAATCGTTTTGGACGCACCCGATGGTACTCCTAGGTGACATGGCTCAAGTGGAATCTTGTTTTGGTATGTTTGGAGATAGTGTTAGTATCAGTGCAAGATAGGTGCACGGTTTGTGCCAAACAAGTCTCAAAAATCATTTCGGAAGCACCCGATGGAACTCCTAGATGACGAGGCTCAAGTGGAATCTTGTTTCAGTCCGTTTGGAGATAGTATTAGTATTAGTGCAAGATAAGTGCATGGTTTGTTCCAAACAAGGCTCGGAAATCATTTTGACCGCACCCGATAGAACTCCTAGGCGACGAGGCTCAAGTGGAATCTCATTTCGGTCCGTTTGGATATAGTGTTAGTATTAGTGCAAGATAGGTGCATAGTTTGTGCCTAATGTACCATAGGCTCAGAAATCATTTTGGACGCACCCGATGGACTCCTAGGTTACGAGGCTCAAGTGGAATCTTGTTTCAGTCCGTTTGGAGATTGTGTTAGTATCAATGAAAGATAGGTGCACGGTTTGTGCCAGACAAGGCTCAGAAATCATTTCGGAAGAACCCGATGGAACTCCTAGGCGACGAGGCTCAAGTGGAATCGTGTTTCAGTCCGTTTGGAGACAGTATTAGTATTAGTGCAAGATAAGTGTACGGTTTGTTCCAAACAAGGCTCAGAAATCATTTTGACCGCACCCGATAGAACTCCTAGGTGACGAGGCTCAAGTGGAATCTCGTTTCGGTCCATTTGGATATAGTGTTAGGATTAGTGCAAGATAGGTGCACGGTTTGTGCCAAATGTACCATAGGATCAAAAATCATTTTGGACGCACCCGATGGTACTCCTAGGTGATGAGGCTCAAGTGGAATCTCGTTTCAGTCCGTTTAGATATAGTGTTAGTATTAGTGTAAGATAGGTGCATGGCCTGTGCCAAATGTACTATAGGCTCAGAAATCATTTTGGACACACCTGATGGTACTCCTAGGTGACGAGGCTCAAGTGGAATATTGTTTCGGTCCGTTTGAAGATAGTGTTAGTATCAGTGCAAGATAGGTGCACGGTTTGTGCCAAACAAGGCTCAGAAATTATTTCGGAAGCACCCGATGGATCTCGTAGATGACGAGGCTCAAGTGGAATCTTGTTTCGGTCCGTTTTGAGTTAGTGTTAGTATTAGTGCAAGATAGGTGCACGGTTTGTTCCAAACAGTGCTCGGAAATCATTTTGACCGCACCCGATAGAACTCCTAGGCGACGAGGCTCAAGTGGAATCTCATTTCGGTCCGTTTGGATATAGTGTTAGTATTAGTGCAAGATAGGTGCACGGTTTGTGCCTAATGTACCATAGGCTCAGAAAATCATTTTGGACGCACCCAATGGAACTCCTAGGTGACGAGGCTCAAGTGGAATCTTGTTTTAGTCCGTTTGGAGATAGTGTTAGTATCAATGAAAGATAGGTGCACGGTTTGTGCCAAACAAGGCTCGGAAATCATTTTGGAAGCACCCGATGGAACTTCTAGGCGACGAGGCTCAAGTGGAATCTTGTTTCAGTTCGTTTGGAGATAGTATTAGTATTAGTGCAAGATAAGTGCACGGTTTGTTACAAACAAGGCTTGGAAATCATTTTGACCGCACCCGATAGAACTCCTAGGTGACGAGGCTCAAGTGGAATCTCATTTCGGTCCGTTTGGATATAGTGTTAGGATTAGTGCAAGATAGGTGCATGGTTTGTGCCAAACGTACCATAGGATCAGAAATCATTTTGGACGCACCCGATGGTACTCCTAGGTGACGAGGCTCAAGTGGAATCTTGTTTCAGTTCGTTTGGAGATAGTGTTAGTATTAGTGCAAGATAGGTGCACGGTTTGTTCCAAACAAGGCTCGGAAATCATTTTGACCGCACCCAATAGAACTCCTATGTGACGAGGCTCAAGTGGAATCTCGTTTCGGTCCATTTAGATATAGTGTTAGTATTAGTGCAATATAGGTGCACAGTTTGTGCCTAATGTACCATAGGCTCAGAAATCATTTTGGACGCACCTGATGGTACTCCTAGGTGACGAGGCTCAAGTGGAATCTTGTTTCGGTCCATTTGGAGATAGTGTTAGTATCAGTGCAAGATAGGTGCACGGTTTGTGCCAAACAAGGCTCGGAAATCATTTCGGAAGCACCCGATGGAACTCCTAGGCGACGAGGCTCAAGTGGAATCTTGTTTCAGTCTGTTTGGAGATAGTATTAGTATTAGTGCAAGATAAGTGCATGGTTTGTTCCAAACAAGGCTCGAAAATCATTTTGACCGCACCCGATAGAAATCCTAGGTGACGAGGCTCAAGTGGAATCTCGTTTCGGTCTGTTTGGATATAGTGTTAGGATTAGTGCAAGATAGGTGCATGGTTTGTGCCAAACGTACCATAGGATTAGAAATCATTTTGGATGCACCCGATGGTACTCCTAGGTGACGAGGTTCAAGTGGAATCTTGTTTCAGTCCGTTTGGAGATAGTGTTAGTATTAGTGCAAGATAGGTGCACGGTCTGTGCCAAACAAGTCTCGGAAATCATTTTGGAAGCACCCGATGGAACTCCTAGATGACGAGGCTCAAGTGGAATCTTGTTTCGGTCTGTTTGGAGATAGTGTCAGTATTAGTGCAAGATAGGTGCACGGATTGTTCCAAACAAGGCTCAGAAATCATTTTGACCGCACCCGATAGAACTCCTAGGTGACGCGGCTCAAGTGGAATCTCGTTTCGGTCCATTTGGATATAGTGTTAGTATTAGTGCAAGATAGGTGCACGATCTGTGCCAAAAGTACCATAGCCTCAGAAATCATTTTGGATGCACCCGATGGTACTCCTAGGTGACGAGGCTCAGGTGGAATCAAGTTTTGGTCCGTTTGGAGATAGTGTTAGTATCAGTGCAAGATAGGTGCACGGTTTGTGCCAAACAAGACTCGAAAATCATTTCAGAAGCACCCGATGGAACTCTTAGGTGATGAGGCTCAAGTGGAATCTTATTTCGGTCCATTTGGAGATAGTGTTAGTATTAGTGTAAGATAGTTGCACGGTTTGTGCCAAACGTACCATAGGATCAGAAATCATTTTGGACGTACCCGATGGTACTCCTAGGTGACGAGGCTCAAGTGGAATCTTGTTTCAGTCTGTTTGGAGATAGTGTTAGTATTAGTGCAAGATAGGTGAACGGTTTGTGCCAAACAAGTCTCGGAAATCATTTTGGAAGCACCCGATGGAACTCCTAGATGACGAGGCTCAAGTGGAATCTTGTTTCGGTCCGTTTGAAGATAGTGTTAGTATTAGTGCAAGATAGGTGCACGGTTTGTTCTAAACAAGGCTCGAAAATCATTTTGACCGCACCCAATAGAACTCCTAGGTGACGAGGCTCAAGTGAAATCTCATTTCGGTCCGTTTGGATATAGTGTTAGTATTAGTGCAAGATAGGTGCACAGTTTGTGCCTAAAGGACCATAGGCTCAGAAATCGTTTTGGACGCACCCGATGGTACTCCTAGGTGACATGGCTCAAGTGGAATCTTGTTTTGGTATGTTTGGAGATAGTGTTAGTATCAGTGCAAGATAGGTGCACGGTTTGTGCCAAACAAGTCTCAAAAATCATTTCGGAAGCACCCGATGGAACTCCTAGATGATGAGGCTCAAGTGGAATCTTGTTTCAGTCCGTTTGGAGATAGTATTAGTATTAGTGCAAGATAAGTGCATGGTTTGTTCCAAACAAGGCTCGGAAATCATTTTGACCGCACCCGATAGAACTCCTAGGCGACGAGGCTCAAGTGGAATCTCATTTTGGTCCGTTTGGATATAGTGTTAGTATTAGTGCAAGATAGGTGCATGGTTTGTGCCTAATGTACCATAGGCTCAGAAATCATTTTGGACGCACCCGATGGAACTCCTAGGTTACGAGGCTCAAGTGGAATCTTGTTTCAGTCCGTTTGGAGATAGTGTTAGTATCAATGAAAGATAGGTGCACGGTTTGTGCCAGACAAGGCTCAGAAATCATTTCGGAAGCACCCGATGGAACTCCTAGGCGACGAGGCTCAAGTGGAATCGTGTTTCAGTCCGTTTGGAGACAGTATTAGTATTAGTGCAAGATAAGTGTACGGTTTGTTCCAAACAAGGCTCAGAAATCATTTTGACCGCACCCGATAGAACTCCTAGGTGACGAGGCTCAAGTGGAATCTCGTTTCGGTCCATTTGGATATAGTGTTAGGATTAGTGCAAGATAGGTGCACGGTTTGTGCCAAATGTACCATAGGATCAAAAATCATTTTGGACGCACCCGATGGTACTCCTAGGTGACGAGGCTCAAGTGGAATCTCATTTTAGTCCGTTTAGATATAGTGTTAGTATTAGTGCAAGATAGGTGCATGGCCTGTGCCAAATGTACTATAGGCTCAAAAATCATTTTGGACACACCCGATGGTACTCCTAGGTGACGAGGCTCAAGTGGAATATTGTTTCGGTCCGTTTGAAGATAGTGTTAGTATCAGTGCAAGATAGGTGCACGGTTTGTGCCAAACAAGGCTCGGAAATTATTTCGGAAGCACCCGATGGATCTCGTAGATGACGAGGCTCAAGTGGAATCTTGTTTCGGTCCGTTTTGAGTTAGTGTTAGTATTAGTGCAAGATAGGTGCACGGTTTGTTCCAAACAGTGCTCGGAAATCATTTTGACCGCACCCGATAGAACTCCTAGGCGACGAGGCTCAAGTGGAATCTCATTTCGGTCCGTTTGGATATAGTGTTAGTATTAGTGCAAGATAGGTGCACGGTTTGTGCCTAATGTACCATAGGCTCAGAAAATCGTTTTGGACGCACCCGATGGAACTCCTAGGTGACGAGGCTCAAGTGGAATCTTGTTTCAGTCCGTTTGGAGATAGTGTTAGTATCAATGAAAGATAGGTGCACGGTTTGTGCCAAACAAGGCTCGGAAATCATTTTGGAAGCACCCGATGGAACTCCTAGGCGACGAGGCTCAAGTGGAATCTTGTTTCAGTCCGTTTGGAGATAGTATTAGTATTAGTGCAAGATAAGTGCACGGTTTGTTACAAACAGGGCTTGGAAATCATTTTGACCGCACCCGATAGAACTCCTAGGTGACGAGGCTCAAGTGGAATCTCATTTCGGTCCGTTTGGATATAGTGTTAGGATTAGTGCAAGATAGGTGCATGGTTTGTGCCAAACGTACCATAGGATCAGAAATCATTTTGGACGCACCCGATGGTACTCCTAGGTGACGAGGCTCAAGTGGAATCTTGTTTCAGTTTGTTTGGAGATAGTGTTAGTATTAGTGCAAGATAGGTGCACGGTTTGTTCCAAACAAGGCTCGGAAATCATTTTGACCGCACCCAATAGAACTCCTATGTGACGAGGCTCAAGTGGAATCTCGTTTCGGTCCATTTAGATATAGTGTTAGTATTAGTGCAATATAGGTGCACAGTTTGTGCCTAATGTACCATAGGCTCAGAAATCATTTTGGACGCACCTGATGATACTCCTAGGTGACGAGGCTCAAGTGGAATCTTATTTCGGTCCATTTGGAGATAGTGTTAGTATCAGTGCAAGATAGGTGCACGGTTTGTGCCAAACAAGGCTCGGAAATCATTTCGGAAGCACCCGATGGAACTCCTAGGCGACGAGGCTCAAGTGGAATCTTGTTTCAGTCTGTTTGGAGATAGTATTAGTATTAGTGCAAGATAAGTGCATGGTTTGTTCCAAACAAGGCTCGGAAATCATTTTGACCGCACCCGATAGAAATCCTAGGTGACGAGGCTCAAGTGGAATCTCGTTTCGGTCTGTTTGGATATAGTGTTAGGATTAGTGCAAGATAGGTGCACGGTTTGTGCCAAACGTACCATAGGATTAGAAATCATTTTGGATGCACCCGATGGTACTCCTAGGTGACGAGGCTCAAGTGGAATCTTGTTTCAGTCCGTTTGGAGATAGTGTTAGTATTAGTGCAAGATAGGTGCACGGTCTGTGCCAAACAAGTCTCGGAAATCATTTTGGAAGCACCCGATGGAACTCCTAGATGACGAGGCTCAAGTGGAATCTTGTTTCGGTCTGTTTGGAGATAGTGTCAGTATTAGTGCAAGATGGGTGCACGGATTGTTCCAAACAAGGCTCGGAAATCATTTTGACCGCACCCGATAGAACTCCAAGGTGACGAGGCTCAAGTGGAATCTTGTTTCGGTCCGTTTGGAGATAGTGTTAGTATCAGTGCAAGATAGGTACACAGTTTGTGCCAAACATGCCATAGGATCAGAAATCATTTTGGACGCACCCGATGGTACTCCTAGGTGACGAGGCTCAAGTGGAATCTTGTTTCAGTCCGTTTGGAGATAGTGTTAGTATCAGTGCAAGATAGGTGCACGGTTTGTGCCAAATGTACCATAGGATCAGAAATCATTTTGGACGCACCCGATGGTACTCCTAGGGGACGAGGCTCAAGTGGAATCTTGTTTCGGTCCGTTTGGATATAGTGTTAGTATTAGTGCAAGACAGGTGCACAGTTTGTTCCAAACAAGGCTCAGAAATTATTTTGACCGCACCCGATGGTACTCCTAGGTGACGAGGCTCAAGTGGAATCTTGTTTCGGTCCGTTTGGAGATAGTGTTTGTATCAGTGCAAGATAGGTGCACGGTTTGTGCCAAACGTACCATAGGATCAGAAATCATTTTGGATGCACCCGATGGTACTCCTAGGTGACGAGGCTCAAGTGGAATCTTGTTTCGGTCCGTTTGGAGATAGTGTTAGTATCAATGAAAGATAGGTGCACGGTTTGTGCCAAACAAGGCTCGGAAATCATTTCGGAAGCACCCGATGGAACTCCTAGGTGACGAGGCTCAAGTGGAATCATGTTTCAGTCCGTTTGGAGATAGTATTAGTATTAGTGCAAGATAAGTGCACGGTTTGTTCCAAATAAGGCTCGGAAATCATTTTGACCGCACCCGATAGAACTCCTAGGTGACGAGGCTCAAGTGGAATCTCATTTCAGTCCATTTGGATATAGTGTTAGGATTAGTGCAAGATAGGTGCACGGTTTGTGCTAAATGTACCATAGGATCAAAAATCATTTTGGACGCACCCGATGGTACTCCTAGGTGATGAGGCTCAAGTGGAATCTCGTTTCGGTCCGTTTAGATATAGTGTTAGTATTAGTGCAAGATAGGTGCATGGCCTGTGCCAAATGTACTATAGGCTCAGAAATCATTTTGGACACACCCGATGGTACTCCTAGGTGACGAGGCTCAAGTGGAATATTGTTTCGGTCCGTTTGAAGATAGTGTTAGTATCAGTGCTAGATAGGTGCATGGTTTGTGCCAAACAAGGCTCGGAAATTATTTCGGAAGCACCCGATGGATCTCGTAGATGACGAGGCTCAAGTGGAATCTTGTTTCAGTCCGTTTTGAGTTAGTGTTAGTATTAGTGCAAGATAGGTGCACGGTTTGTTCCAAACAGAGCTCAGAAATCATTTTGACCGCACCCGATAGAACTCCTAGGTGACGAGGCTCAAGTGGAATCTCATTTCGGTTCGTTTGGATATAGTGTTAGGATTAGTGCAAGATAGGTGCACGGTTTGTGCCAAACGTACCATAGGATCAGAAATCATTTTGGACGCACCCGATGGTACTCCTAGGTGACGAGGCTCAAGTGGAATCTTGTTTCAGTTCGTTTGGAGATAGTGTTAGTATTAGTGCAAGATAGGTGCACGGTTTGTTCCAAACAAGGCTCGGAAATCATTTTGACCGCACCCAATAGAACTCCTATGTGACGAGGCTCAAGTGGAATCTCATTTCGGTCCATTTAGATATAGTGTTAGTATTAGTGCAATATAGGTGCACAGTTTGTGCCTAATGTACCATAGGCTCAGAAATCATTTTGGACGCACCTGATGGTACTCCTAGGTGACGAGGCTCAAGTGGAATCTTGTTTCGGTCCATTTGGAGATAGTGTTAGTATCAGTGCAAGATAGGTGCACGGTTTGTGCCAAACAAGGCTCGGAAATCATTTCGGAAGCACCCGATGGAACTCCTAGGCGACGAGGCTCAAGTGGAATCTTGTTTCAGTCTGTTTGGAGATAGTATTAGTATTAGTGCAAGATAAGTGCATGGTTTGTTCCAAACAAGGCTCGGAAATCATTTTGACCGCACCCGATAGAAATCCTAGGTGACGAGGCTCAAGTGGAATCTCGTTTCGGTCTGTTTGGATATAGTGTTAGGTTTAGTGCAAGATAGGTGCACGGTTTGTGCCAAACATACCATAGGATTAGAAATCATTTTGGATGCACCCAATGGTACTCCTAGGTGACGAGGCTCAAGTGGAATCTTGTTTCAGTCCGTTTGGAGATAGTGTTAGTATTAGTGCAAGATAGGTGCATGGTCTGTGCCAAACAAGTCTTAGAAATCATTTTGGAAGCACCCGATGGAACTCCTAGATGACGAGGCTCAAGTGGAATCTTGTTTCGGTCCATTTGGAGATAGTGTCAGTATTAGTGCAAGATAGGTGCACGGATTGTTCCAAACAAGGCTCGGAAATCATTTTGACCGCACCCGATAGAACTCCAAGGTGACAAGGCTCAAGTGGAATCTTGTTTCGGTCCGTTTGGAGATAGTGTTAGTATCAGTGCAAGATAGGTACATTGTTTGTGCCAAACGTACCATAGGATCAGAAATCATTTTGGACGCACCCGATGGTACTCCTAGGTGACGAGGCTCAAGTGGAATCTTGTTTCGGTCCATTTGGAGATAGTGTTAGTATTAGTGCAAGATAGGTGCACGGTTTGTGCCAAATGTACCATAAGATCAGAAATCATTTTGAACGCACCCGATGGTACTCCTAGGGGACGAGGCTCAAGTGGGATCTTGTTTCGGTCCGTTTGGATATAGTGTTAGTATTAGTGCAAGACAGGTGCACAGTTTCTTCCAAACAAGGCTCGGAAATTATTTTGACCGCACCCGATAGAACTCCTAGGTGACGAGGCTCAAGTGGAATCGCGTTTTGGTCCGTTTGGATATTGTATTAGTATTAGTGCAAGAAAGGTGTATGGTCTGTGCCAAACATACCATATGCTCAGAAATCATTTTGAACGCACCCGATGGTACTCCTAGGTGACGAGGCTCAAGTGGAATCTTGTTTCGGTCCGTTTGGAGATAGTGTTAGTATCAGTGCAAGATAGGTGCACGGTTTGTGCCAAACGTACCATAGGATCAGAAATCATTTTGGACGCACCCGATGGTACTCCTAGGTGACGAGGCTCAAGTGGAATCTTGTTTCGGTCCGTTTGGAGATAGTGTTAGTATCAGTGCAAGACAGGTGCACGGTTTGTGCCAAACGTACCATAGGATCAGAAATCATTTTGGATGCACCCGATGGTACTCCTAGGTGATGAGGCTCAAGTGGAATCTTGTTTCGATCCGTTTGGAGATAGTGTTAGTATCAGTGCAAGATAGGTGCACGGTTTGTGCCAAACGTACCATAGGATCAGAAATCATTTTGGACGCACCCGATGGTACTCCTAGGTGACGAGGCTCAAGTGGAATCTTGTTTCGGTCTATTTGGAGATAGTGTTAGTATTAGTGCAAGACAGGTGCACGGTTTGTTCCAAACTAGGCTCAGAAATCGTTTTGACCACACCCGATAGAACTCCTAGGTGACGAGGCTCAAGTGGAATCTCGTTTCGGTCTGTTTAGATATAGTGTTAGTATTAGTGCAAGATAGGTGCACGGCCTGTGCTAAACGAACTATAGGCTCAGAAATCATTTTAGACGCACCCGATGATAATCCTAGATGACGAGGCTCAAGTGGAATCTTGTTTGGTCCGTTTGGAGATAGTGTTAGTATCAGTGGAAGATAGGTGCACGGTTTGTGCCAAATAAGGCTCGGAAATCATTTCGGAAGCAACCGATGGATCTCGTAGATGACGAGGCTTAAGTGGAATCTTGTTTCGGTCCGTTTGGAGTTAGTGTTAGTATTAGTGCAAGATATTTGCATGGTTTGTTCCAAACAAGGCTTAGAAATCATTTTGACCGCACCCGATAGAACTCCTAGGTGACGAGGCTCAAGTGAAATCTCGTTTTGGTCCATTTGGATATAGTGTTAGTTTTAGTGCAGATAGGTGCTTGGTTTGTGCCTAATGTACCATAGGATCAGAAATCATTTTGGATGCACCTGATGGAACTCCTAGGTGATGAGGCTCAAGTGGAATCTTGTTTCAGTCTGTTTGGAGATAGTGTTTGTATCAATGAAAGATAGGTGCACGGTTTGTGCCAAACATGGCTCGGAAATCATTTTGACCGCACCCAATAGAACTCCTATGTGACGAGGCTCAAGTGGAATCTCGTTTCGGTCCATTTAGATATAGTGTTAGTATTAGTGCAATATAGGTGCACAGTTTGTGCCTAATGTACCATAGGCTCAGAAATCGTTTTGGACGCACCTGATGATACTCCTAGGTGACGAGGCTCAAGTGGAATCTTATTTCGGTCCATTTGGAGATAGTGTTAGTATCAGTGCAAGATAGGTGCACGGTTTGTGCCAAACAAGGCTCGGAAATCATTTCGGAAGCACCCGATGGAACTCCTAGGCGACGAGGCTCAAGTGGAATCTTGTTTCAGTCTGTTTGGAGATAGTATTAGTATTAGTGCAAGATAAGTGCATGGTTTGTTCCAAACAAGGCTCGGAAATCATTTTGACCGCACCCGATAGAAATCCTAGGTGACGAGGCTCAAGTGGAATCTCGTTTCGGTCTGTTTGGATATAGTGTTAGGATTAGTGCAAGATAGGTGCACGGTTTGTGCCAAACGTACCATAGGATTAGAAATCATTTTGGATGCACCCGATGGTACTCCTAGGTGACGAGGCTCAAGTGGAATCTTGTTTCAGTCCGTTTGGAGATAGTGTTAGTATTAGTGCAAGATAGGTGCACGGTCTGTGCCAAACATGGCTCGGAAATCATTTCAGAAGCACCTGATGGAACTCCTAGGTGATGAGGCTCAAGTGGAATCTTGTTTCAGTCCGTTTGGAGATAGTATTAGTATTAGTGCAAGATAAGTGCACGGTTTGTTCCAAACAAGGCTCGGAAATCATTTTGACCGCACCCAATAGAACTCCTAGGTGACGAGGCTCAAGTGGAATCTCATTTCGGCCCGTTTGGATATAGTGTTAGGATTATTGCAAGATAGGTGCACGGTTTGTGCCAAATGTACCATAGGATCTAAAATCATTTTGGACGCACCCGATGGAACTCCTAGGTGACGAGGCTCAAGTGGAATCTTGTTTCAGTCCGTTTGGAGATAGTGTTAGTATCAGTGCAAGATAGGTACATGGTTTGTGCCAAATGTACCATAGGATCAGAAATTGTTTTGGACGCACCCGATGGTACTCCTAGGTGACGAGGCTCAAGTGGAATCTTGTTTTGGTCTGCTTGGAGATAGTGTTAGTATTAGTGCAAGACAGGTGCACGGTTTGTTCGAAACAAGGCACGGAAATCATTTTGACCGCACCCGATAGAACTCCTAGGTGACAAGGCTCAAGTGGAATCTCGTTTTGGTACGTTTAGATATAGTGTTAGTATTAGTGCAAGATAGATGCACGGCCTATGCTAAACGTACTATAGGCTCAGAAATCGTTTTGGACGCACCCGATGGTACTCCTAGATGACGAGGCTCAAGTGGAATCTTGTTTGGTCCGTTTGGGGATAGTGTTAGTATCAGTGCAAGATAGGTGCACGGTTTGTGCCAAACATGGCTCAGAAATCATTTCGGAAGCAACCGATGGATCTCGTAGATGACGAGGCTTGAGTGGAATCTTGTTTTGGTCCGTTTGGAGTTAGTGTTAGTATTAGTGCAAGATATTTGCACGGTTTGTTCTAAACAAGGCTTAGAAATCATTTTGACCGCACCCGATAGAACTCCTAGGTGACGAGGCTCAAGTGAAAACTCGTTTCGGTCCGTTTCGATATAGTGTTAGTTTTAGTGCAAGATAGGTGCATGGTTTCTGCCTAATGTACCATAGGATCAGAAATCGTTTTGGATGCACCCGATGGAACTCCTAGGTGATGAGGCTCATGTGGAATCTTGTTTCAGTCTGTTTGGAGATAGTGTTAGTATCAATGAAAGATAGGTGCACAGTTTGTGCCAAACAAGGCTCAGAAATCATTTTTGAAGCACCCGATGGAACTCCTAGGTGATGAGGCTCAAGTGGAATCTTGTTTCAGTCTGTTTGGAGATAGTATTAGTATTAGTGCAAGATAAGTGCACGGTTTGTTCCAAACAAGGCTTGAAAATCATTTTGACCGACCTGATAGAACTCCTAGGTGACGAGGCTCAAGTGGAATCTCGTTTTGGTCCGTTTGGATACAGTGTTAGGATTAGTGCAAGATAGGTGCACAGTTTGTGCCAAACGTACCATAGGATCAAAAATCATTTTGGACACACCCGATGGTACTCCTAGGTGACGAGGCTCAAGTGGAATCTTGTTTCGGTCCATTTGGAGATAGTGTCAGTATTAGTGCAAGGCAGGTGCACGGTTTGTTCCAAACAAGGCTTGGAAATCATTTTGACCGCACCCGATAGAACTCCAAGGTGACAAGGCTCAAGTGAATTCTTGTTTCAGTCGTTTGGAGATAGTGTTAGTATCAGTGCAAGATTGGTGCACAGATTGTGCCAAACGTACCATAGGATCAGAAATCATTTTGGACGCACCCGATGGTACTCCTAGATGACGAGGCTCAAGTGGAATCTTATTTCGGTCCATTTGGAGATAGTGTTAGTATCAGTGCAAGATAGGTGCTCGGTTTGTGCCAAACGTACCATATGATCACAAATCGTTTTGGACGCACCTTATGGTACTCCTAGGTGACAAGGCTCAAGTGGAATCTTGTTTCGGTCCATTTGGAGATAGTGTTAGTATTAGTGCAAGACAGGTGCACGGTTTGTTCCGAACATGGCTTAGAAATCATTTTGACCGCACCCAATAGAACTCCTAGGTGACGAGGCTCAAGTGAAATCTCGTTTTGGTCCGTTTGGATATAGTGTTAGTTTTAGTGCAAGATAGGTGCATGGTTTGTGCCTAATGTACCATAGGCTCAGAAATCGTTTTGGACGCACCCGATGGAACTCCTAGGTGACGAGGCTCAAGTGGAATCTTGTTTCAGTCCATTTGGAGATAGTGTTAGTATCAATGAAAGATAGGTGCACGGTTTGTGCCAAACAAGGCTCGGAAATCATTTTGGAAGCACCCGATGGAACTCCTAGGCGTCGAGGCTCAAGTGGAATCTTGTTTCAGTCCGTTTGGAGATAGTATTAGTAATAGTGCAAGATAAGTGCATGGTTTGTTCCAAACAAGGCTCGGAAATCATTTTGACCACACCCGATAGAACTCCTAGGTGACAAGGCTCAAGTGGAATCTCGTTTCGGTCCGTTTGGATATAGTGTTAGGATTAGTGCAAGATAGGTGCACGGTTTGTGCCAAACATACCATAGGCTCAGAAATCATTTTGGACGCACTCGATGGTACTCCTAGGTGACGAGGCTCAAGTGGAATCTTGTTTTGGTCCATTTGGAGATAGTGTTAGTATCAGTGCAAGATACGTGCACGGTTTGTGCCAAACAAGACTCGAAAATCATTTTAGAAGCACCCGATGGAACTCTTAGGTGATGAGGCTCAAGTGGAATCTTATTTCGGTCTGTTTGGAGATAGTGTTTGTATTGGTGTAAGATAGGTGCACGGTTTGTTCCAAACAAGGCTCAGAAATCATTTTGATCGCACCCGATAGAACTCCTAGGTGACGAGGCTCAAGTGGAATCTCATTTCGATCCATTTAGATATAGTGTTAGTATTTGTGCAAGATAGGTGCATGGCCTGTGCCAAACGTACCATAGGCTCAAAAATTGTTTTGGATGCACTCGATGGTACTCCTAGGTAACGAGGCTCAAGTGGAATCTTGTTTCGGTCTGTTTGGAGATAGTGTTAGTATCAGGGCAAGATAGGTGCACGATTTGTGCCAAACAAGTTTCGGAAATCATTTCGGAATCACCCGATGGAACTCCTAGATGACGAGGCTCAAGTGGAATCTTGTTTCGGTCCGTTTGAAGATAGTGTTAGTATCAGTGCAAGATAGGTGCACGGTTTGTTCCAAACAAGGCTCGGAAATCATTTTGACCGCACCCGATAGAACTCCTTGGTGACGAGGCTCAAGTGAAATCTCATTTTGGTCCGTTTGGATATAGTGTTAGTTTTAGTGCAAGATAGGTGCATGGTTTGTGCCTAATGTACCATAGGCTCAGAAATCGTTTTGGACGCACCCGATGGAACTCCTAGGTGATGAGGCTCAAGTGGAATCTTGTTTCAGTCCGTTTGGAGATAGTGTTAGTATCAATGAAAGATAGGTGCACGGTTTGTGCCAAACAAGGCTCGGAAATCATTTCTGAAGCACCCGATGGAACTCCTAGGCGACGAGGCTCAAATGGAATCTTGTTTCTGTCCGTTTGGAGATAGTATTAGTATTAGTGCAACATAAGTGCACGGTTTGTTCCAAACAAGGCTCGGAAATCATTTTGACCGACCCGATAGAACTCCTAGGTGACGAGGCTCAAGTGGAATCTCATTTCGGTCCGTTTGGATGTAGTGTTAGGATTAGTGCAAGATAGGTGCACGGTTTGTGCCAAACATACCATAGGATCAGAAATCATTTTGGACGCACCCGATGGTACTCCTAGGTGACGAGGCTCAAGTGGAATCTTGTTTCAGTCCGTTTGGAGATAGTGTTAGTATTAGTGCAAGACAGGTGCACGGTTTGTTCCAAACAAGGCTCGGAAATCATTTTGACTGCACTCGATAGAACTCCTAGGCGACGAGGCTCAAGTGGAATCTCGTTTCAGTCCGTTTGGATATAGTGTTAGTATTAGTGCAAGATAGGTGCATGGTCTGTGCCAAAAGTACCATAGGCTCAGAAATCGTTTTGGATGCACTCGATGGTACTCCTTGGTGACGAGGCTCAAGTGGAATCTTGTTTCGGTCCGTTTGGAGATAGTGTTAGTATCAGTGCAAGATAGGTGCACGGTTTGTGCCAAACGTACCATAGGATCAGAAATCATTTTGGATGCACCTGATGGTACTCCTAGGTGATGAGGCTCAAGTGGAATCTTGTTTCGGTCCGTTTGGAGATAGTGTTAGTATCAGGGCAAGATAGGTGCACGGTTTGTGCCAAACAAGACTCAAAAATCATTTCAGAAGCACCCGATGGAACTCTTAGGTGATGAGGCTCAAGTGGAATCTTATTTCGGTCCGTTTGGAGATAGTGTTAGTATTAGTGTAAGATAGGTGCACGGTTTGTTCCAAACAAGGCTCGGAAATCATTTTGATCGCACCCGATAGAACTCCTAGGTGACGAGGCTCAAGTGGAATCTCATTTTGGCCCGTTTGGATATAGTGTTAGGATTATTGCAAGATAGGTGCACGGTTTGTGCCAAATGTACCATAGGATCAAAAATTATTTTGGGCGCACCCGATGGAACTCCTAGGTGACGAGGCTCAAGTGGAATCTTGTTTCAGTCCGTTTGGAGATAGTGTTAGTATTAGTGCAAGATAGGTACATGGTTTGTGCCAAATGTACCATAGGATCAGAAATTGTTTTGGACGCACCCGATGGTACTCCTAGGTGACGAGGCTCAAGTTGAATCTTGTTTCGGTCTGCTTGGAGATAGTGTTAGTATTAGTGCAAGACAGGTGCACGGTTTGTTCGAAACAAGGCTCGGAAATCATTTTGACCGCACCCGATAGAACTCCAAGGTGACAAGGCTCAAGTGGAATCTCGTTTTGGTACGTTTAGATATAGTGTTAGTATTAGTACAAGATAGATGCACGGCCTATGCTAAACATACTATAGGCTCAGAAATCGTTTTGGACGCACCCGATGGTACTCCTAGATGACGAGGCTCAAGTGGAATCTTGTTTGGTCCGTTTGGGGATAGTGTTAGTATCAGTGCAAGATAGGTGCACGGTTTGTGCCAAACATGGCTCAGAAATCATTTCGGAAGCAACCGATGGATCTCGTAGATGACGAGGCTTGAGTGGAATCTTGTTTTGGTCCGTTTGGAGTTAGTGTTAGTATTAGTGCAAGATATTTGCACGGTTTGTTCCAAACAAGGCTTAGAAATCATTTTGACCGCACCCGATAGAACTCCTAGGTGACGAGGCTCAAGTGAAAACTCGTTTCGGTCCGTTTCGATATAGTGTTAGTTTTAGTGCAAGATAGGTGCATGGTTTCTGCCTAATGTACCATAGGATCAGAAATCGTTTTGGACGCACCCGATGGAACTCCTAGGTGATGAGGCTCATGTGGAATCTTGTTTCAGTCCGTTTGGAGATAGTGTTAGTATCAATGAAAGATAGGTGCACAGTTTGTGCCAAACAAGGCTCAGAAATCATTTTGAAGCACCCGATGGAACTCCTAGGTGATGAGGCTCAAGTGGAATCTTGTTTCAGTCTGTTTGGAGATAGTATTAGTGCAAGATAAGTGCACGGTTTGTTCCAAACAAGGCTCAAAAATCATTTTGACCGACCTGATAGAACTCCTAGGTGACGAGGCTCAAGTGGAATCTCGTTTTGGTCCGTTTGGATACAGTGTTAGGATTAGTGCAAGATAGGTGCACAGTTTGTGCCAAACGTACCATAGGATCAAAAATCATTTTGGACACACCCGATGGTACTCCTAGGTGACGAGGCTCAAGTGGAATCTTGTTTCGGTCCGTTTGGAGATAGTGTCAGTATTAGTGCAAGGCAGGTGCACGGTTTGTTCCAAACAAGGCTTGGAAATCATTTTGACCGCACCCGATAGAACTCCAAGGAGACAAGGCTCAAGTGAATTCTTGTTTCAGTCGTTTGGAGATAGTGTTAGTATCAGTGCAAGATTGGTGCACAGATTGTGCCAAACGTACCATAGGATCAGAAATCATTTTGGACGCACTCGATGGTACTCCTAGATGACGAGGCTCAAGTGGAATCTTGTTTCGGTCCATTTGGAGATAGTGTTAGTATCAGTGCAAGATAGGTGCTCGGTTTGTGCCAAACATACCATATGATCACAAATCGTTTTGGACGCACCTGATGGTACTCCTAGGTGACAAGGCTCAAGTGGAATCTTGTTTCGGTCCATTTGGAGATAGTGTTAGTATTAGTGCAAGACAGGTGCACGGTTTGTTCCGAACATGGCTCAGAAATCATTTTGACCGCACCCAATAGAACTCCTAGGTGACGAGGCTCAAGTGAAATCTCGTTTTGGTCCGTTTGGATATAGTGTTAGTTTTAGTGCAAGATAGGTGCATGGTTTGTGCCTAATGTACCATAGGCTCAGAAATCATTTTGGACACACCCGATGGAACTCCTAGGTGACGAGGCTCAAGTGGAATCTTGTTTCAGTCCGTTTGGAGATAGTGTTAGTATCAATGAAAGATAGGTGCACGGTTTGTGCCAAACAAGGCTCGGAAATCATTTTGGAAGCACCCGATGGAACTCCTAGGCGACGAGGCTCAAGTGGAATCTTGTTTCAGTCCGTTTGGAGATAGTATTAGTAATAGTGCAAGATAAGTGCATGGTTTGTTCCAAACAAGGCTCGGAAATCATTTTGACCACACCCGATAGAACTCCTAGGTGACGAGGCTCAAGTGGAATCTCGTTTCGGTCCGTTTGGATATAGTGTTAGGATTAGTGCAAGATAGGTGCACGGTTTGTGCCAAACATACCATAGGCTCAGAAATCATTTTGGACGCACTCGATGGTACTCCTAGGTGACGAGGCTCAAGTGGAATCTTGTTTCGGTCCATTTGGAGATAGTGTTAGTATCAGTGCAAGATACGTGCACGGTTTGTGCCAAACAAGACTCGAAAATCATTTTAGAAGCACCCGATGGAACTCTTAGGTGATGAGGCTCAAGTGGAATCTTATTTCGGTCTGTTTGGAGATAGTGTTTGTATTGGTGTAAGATAGGTGCACGGTTTGTTCCAAACAAGGCTCAGAAATCATTTTGATCGCACCCGATAGAACTCCTAGGTGACGAGGCTCAAGTGGAATCTCATTTCGGTCCATTTAGATATAGTGTTAGTATTTGTGCAAGATAGGTGCATGGCTTGTGCCAAACGTACCATAGGCTCAGAAATTGTTTTGGATGCACTCGATGGTACTCCTAGGTAACGAGGCTCAAGTGGAATCTTGTTTCGGTCTGTTTGGAGATAGTGTTAGTATCAGTGCAAGATAGGTGCACGATTTGTGCCAAACAAGTCTCGGAAATCATTTCAGAAGCACCCGATGGAACTCCAAGGCGACGAGGCTCAAATGGAATCTTGTTTCTGTCCGTTTGGAGATAGTATTAGTATTAGTGCAACATAAGTGCACGGTTTGTTCCAAACAAGGCTCGGAAATCATTTTGACCGACCCGATAGAACTCCTAGGTGACGAGGCTCAAGTGGAATCTCATTTCGGTCCGTTTGGATATAGTGTTAGGATTAGTGCAAGATAGGTGCACGGTTTGTGCCAAACATACCCTAGGATCAGAAATCATTTTGGACGCACCTGATGGTACTCCTAGGCGACGAGGCTCAAGTGGAATCTTGTTTCAGTCCGTTTGGAGATAGTGTTAGTATTAGTGAAAGACAGGTGCACGGTTTGTTCCAAACAAGGCTCGGAAATCATTTTGACTGCACTCGATAGAACTCCTAGGTGACGAGGCTCAAGTGGAATCTCGTTTCAGTCCGTTTGGATATAGTGTTAGTATTAGTGCAAGATAGGTGCATGGTCTGTGCCAAAAGTACCATAGGCTCAGAAATCGTTTTGGATGCACTCGATGGTACTCCTTGGTGACGAGGCTCAAGTGGAATCTTGTTTCGGTCCGTTTGGAGATAGTGTTAGTATCAGTGCAAGATAGGTGCACGGTTTGTGCCAAACGTACCATAGGATCAGAAATCATTTTGGATGCACCTGATGGTACTCCTAGGTGATGAGGCTCAAGTGGAATCTTGTTTCGGTCCGTTTGGAGATAGTGTTAGTATCAGGGCAAGATAGGTGCACGGTTTGTGCCAAACAAGACTCACAAATCATTTCAGAAGCACCCGATGGAACTCTTAGGTGATGAGGCTCAAGTGGAATCTTATTTCGGTCCATTTGGAGATAGTGTTAGTATTAGTGTAAGATAGGTGCACGGTTTGTTCCAAACAAGGCTCGGAAATCATTTTGATCGCACCCGATAGAACTCCTAGGTGACGAGGCTCAAGTGGAAACTTGTTTCAGTCCATTTAGATATAGTGTTATTATTAGTGCAAGATAGGTGCACGGCTTGTGCCAAACATACCATAGGCTTAGAAATCATTTTGGATGCACTCTATGGCACTCCTAGGTGACGAGGCTCAAGTGGAATCTTGTTTTGGTCCGTTTGGAGATAGTGTTAGTATCAGTGCAAGATAGGTGCACGATTTGTGCCAAACAAGTTTCGGAAATCATTTCGGAAGCACCCGATGGAACTCCTAGATGACGAGGCTCAAGTGGAATCTTGTTTCGGTCCGTTTGAAGATAGTGTTAGTATTAGTGCAAGATAGGTGCACGGTTTGTGCCAAACAAGGCTCGGAAATCATTTTGAAAGCACCCGATGGATCTCATAGATGACGAGGCTTAAGTGGAATCTTGTTTCGGTCCGTTTGGAGTTAGTTTTAGTATTAGTGCAAGATAGGTGCACGGTTTGTTCCAAACAAGGCTCAGAAATCATTTTGACCGCACCCGATAGAACTCCTTGGTGACGAGGCTCAAGTGAAATCTCGTTTCGGTCCATTTGGATATAGTGTTAGTTTTAGTGCAAGATAGGTGCATGGTTTGTGCCTAATGTACCATAGGCTCAGAAATTATTTTGGACGCACCTGATGGAACTCCTAGGCGACGAGGCTCAAGTGGAATCTTGTTTTAGTCCGTTTGGAGATAGTGTTAGTATCAATGAAAGATAGGTACTCGGTTTGTGCCAAACATGGCTCGAAAATCATTTTGGAAGCACCCGATGGAACTCCTAGGCGATGAGGCTCAAGTGGAATCTTGTTTCAGTCTGTTTGGAGATAGTATTAGTATTAGTGCAAGATAAGTGCATGGTTTGTTCCAAACAAGGCTCAGAAATTATTTTGAACGCACCCGATAGAACTCCTAGGTGACGAGGCTCAAGTGGAATCTCGTTTCGGTCCGTTTAGATATAGTGTTTGTATTAGTGCAAGATAGGTGCATGGCCTGTGCTAAACGTACTATAGGCCCAAAAATCGTTTTGGACGCACCCGATGGTACTCCTAGATGACGAGGCTCAAGTGGAATCTTGTTTGGTCTGTTTGGAGATAGTGTTAGTATCAGAGCAAGATAGGTGCACGGTTTGTGCCAAACAAGGTTCGGAAATCATTTCGGAAGCAACCGATGGATCTCGTAGATGACGAGGCTTAAGTGGAATCTTGTTTCGGTCCATTTGGAGTTAGTGTTAGTATTAGTGCAAGATATTTGCACGGTTTGTTCCAAACAAGGCTTAGAAATCATTTTGACCGCACCCGATAGAACTCCTAGGTGACAAGGCTCAAGTGAAATCTTGTTTTGGTCCGTTTGGATATAGTGTTAGTTTTAGTGCAAGATAGGTGCTTGGTTTGTGCCTAATGTACCATAGGATCAGAAATCATTTTGGACGCACCCGATGGAACTCCTAGGTGATGAGGCTCAAGTGGAATCTTGTTTCAGTCCGTTTGGAGATAGTGTTAGTATCAATGAAAGATAAGTGCACGGTTTGTGCCAAACAAGGCTCGGAAATCATTTCAGAAGCACCCGATGGAACTCCTAGGTGATGAGGCTCAAGTGGAATCTTGTTTCAGTCCGTGTGGAGATAGTATTAGTATTAGTGCAAGATAAGTGCATGGTTTGTTCCAAACAAGGCACGGAAATCATTTTGACCGCACCCGATAGAACTCCTAGGCGACGAGGCTCAAGTGGAATCTCGTTTTGGTCCGTTTGGATATAGTGTTAGGATTAGTGCAAGATAGGTGCACGGTTTGTGCCAAATGTACCATAGGATCAAAAATCATTTTGGACGCACCCGATGGTACTCCTAGGTGACGAGGCTCAAGTGGAATCTTGTTTCGGTCCGTTTGGAGATAGTGTTAGTATCAGTGCAAGATAGGTGCACGGTTTGTGCCAAATGTACCATAGGATCAGAAATAGTTTTGGACGCACCCGATGGTACTCCTAGGGGACGAGGCTCAAGTGGAATCTTGTTTCGGTCCGTTTGGACATAGTGTTAGTATTAGTGCAAGACAGGTGCACAGTTTGTTCCAAACAAGGCTCAGAAATTATTTTGACCGCACCCGATAGAACTCCTAGGTGACGAGGCTCAAGTGGAATCTTGTTTCGGTCTGTTTGGATATTATATTAGTATTAGTGCAAGATAGGTGCATGGTTTCTGCCTATTGTACCATCGGATCAGAAATCGTTTTGGACGCACCCGATGGAACTCGTAGGTGATGAGGCTCAAGTGGAATCTTGTTTTAGTCCGTTTGAAGATAGTGTTAGTATCAATGAAAGATAGGTGCACGGTTTGTGCCAAACAAGGCTCAGAAATCATTTTAGAAGCACCCGATGGAACTCCTAGGTGATGAGGCTCAAGTGGTATCTTGTTTCAGTCCGTTTGGAGATAGTATTAGTATTAGTGCAAGATAAGTGCACGGTTTGTTCCAAACAAGGCTCGAAAATCATTTTGACTGACCTGATAGAACTCCTAGGTGATGAGGCTCAAGTGGAATCTCGTTTCAGTCCATTTGGATATAGTGTTAGGATTAGTGCAAGATAGGTGCACAGTTTGTGCCAAACGTACCATAGGATCAATAATCATTTTGGACACACCCGATGGTACTCCTAGGTGACGAGGCTCAAGTGGAATCTTGTTTTAGTCCATTTGGAGATAGTGTTAGTATTAGTGCAAGATAGGTGCACGGTTTGTGCCAAACAAGTCTCGGAAATCATTTTGGAAGCACCCAATGGAACTCCTAGATGACGAGGCTCAAGTGGAATCTTGTTTCGGTCCGTTTGGAGGTAGTGTTAGTATTAGTGCAAGACAGGTGCACGGTTTGTTCCAAACAAGGCTCGGAAATCATTTTGACCGCACCCGATAGAACTCCAAGGTGACGAGGCTCAAGTGAATTCTTATTTCAGTCCGTTTGGAGATAGTGTTAGTATCAGTGCAAGATAGGTGCACAGATTATGCCAAACGTACCATAGGATCAGAAATCATTTTGGACGCACCCGATGGTACTCCTAGGTGACGAGGCTCAAGTGGAATCTTGTTTCAGTCTGTTTGGAGATAGTGTTAGTATCAGTGCAAGATAGGTGCACGGTTTGTGCCAAACAAGTTTCGGAAATCATTTCGGAAGCACCCGATGGAACTCCTAGATGACGAGGCTCAAGTGGAGTCTTGTTTCGGTCCGTTTGAAGATAGTGTTAGTATCAGTGCAAGATAGGTGCACGGTTTGTGCCAAACAAGGCTCGGAAATCATTTCGAAAGCACCCGATGGATCTCTAGATGACGAGGCATATGTGGAATCTTGTTTCGGTCCGTTTGGAGTTAGTGTTAGTATTAGTGCAAGATAGGTGCACGGTTTGTTCCAAACAAGGCTTGGAAATTATTTTGACCGCACCCGATAGAACTCCTTGGTGACGAGGCTCAAGTGAAATCTCATTTTGGTCCATTTGGATATAGTGTTAGTTTTAGTGCAAGATAGGTGCATGGTTTGTGCCTAATGTACCATAGGCTCAGAAATCGTTTTGGACGCACCCGATGGAACTCCTAGGTGACGAGGCTCAAGTGGAATCTTGTTTCAGTCCGTTTGAAGATAGTGTTAGTATCAATGAAAGATAGGTGCACGGTTTGTGCCAAACAAGGCTCAGAAATCATTTCGGAAGCACCCGATGGAACTCCTAGGCGACGAGGCTCAAATGGAATCTTGTTTCTATCCGTTTGGAGATAGTATTAGTATTAGTGCAAGATAAGTGCACGGTTTGTTCCAAACAAGGCTCGGAAATCATTTCGACCGACCCGATAGAACTCCTAGGTGACGAGGCTCAAGTGGAATCTCATTTCAGTCCGTTTGGATATAGTGTTTGGATTAGTGCAAGATAGGTGCACGGTTTGTGCCAAACATACCATAGGATCAGAAATCATTTTGGACGCACCCGATGGTACTCCTAGGTGACGAGGCTCAAGTGGAATCTTGTTTCAGTCCGTTTGGAGATAGTGTTAGTATTAGTGCAAGACAGGTGCACGGTTTGTTCCAAACAAGGCTTGGAAATCATTTTGACTGCACTCAATAGAACTCCTAGGTGACGAGGCTCAAGTGGAATCTCGTTTCGGTCCGTTTGGATATAGTGTTAGTATTAGTGCAAGATAGGTGCATGGTCTGTGCCAAAAGTACCATAGGCTCAGAAATCGTTTTGGATGCACTCGATGGTACTCCTTGGTGACGAGGCTCAAGTGGAATCTTGTTTCGGTCCGTTTGGAGATAGTGTTAGTATCAGTGCAAGATAGGTGCACGGTTTGTGCCAAACGTACCATAGGATCAGAAATCATTTTGGACGCACCTAATGGTACTCCTAGGTGACGAGGCTCAAGTGGAATCTTGTTTTGGTCCGTTTGGAGATAGTGTTAGTATCAGTGCAAGATAGGTGCACGGTTTGTGCCAAACAAGACTCGAAAATCATTTTAGAAGCACCCGATGGAACTCTTAGGTGATGAGGCTCAAGTGGAATCTTATTTTGGTCCGTTTGGAGATAGTGTTAGTATCAATGAAAGATAGGTGCACGGTTTGTGCCAAACAAGGCTCGGAAATCATTTCAGAAGCACCCGATGGAACTCCTAGGTGATGAGGCTCAAGTGGAATCTTGTTTCAGTCCGTTTGGAGATAGTATTAGTATTAGTGCAAGATAAGTGCATGGTTTGTTCCAAACAAGGCTCGGAAATCATTTTGACCGCACCCGATAGAACTCCTAGGCGACGAGGCTCAAGTGGAATCTCGTTTTGGTCCGTTTGGATATAGTGTTAGGATTAGTGCAAGATAGGTGCATGGTTTGTGCCAAATGTACCATAGGATCAAAAATCATTTTGGACGCACCTGATGGTACTCCTAGGTGACGAGGCTCAAGTGGAATCTTGTTTCGGTCCGTTTGGAGATAGTGTTAGTATCAGTGCAAGATAGGTGCACGGTTTGTGCCAAATGTACCATAGGATCAGAAATAGTTTTGGACGCACCCGATGGTACTCCTAGGGGACGAGGCTCAAGTGGAATCTTGTTTCGGTCCGTTTGGACATAGTGTTAGTATTATTGCAAGATAGGTGCACAGTTTGTTCCAAACAAGGCTCAGAAATTATTTTGACCGCACCCGATAGAACTCCTAGGTGACGAGGCTCAAGTGGAATCTTGTTTGGGTCTGTTTAGATATTGTATTAGTATTAGTGCAAGATAGGTGCATGGTTTCTGCCTATTGTACCATAGGATCATAAATCGTTTTGGACGCACCCGATGGAACTCCTAGGTGATGAGGCTCAAGTGGAATCTTGTTTTAGTCCGTTTGGAGATAGTGTTAGTATCAATGAAAGATAGGTGCACGGTTTGTGCCAAACAAGGCTCAGAAATCATTTTAGAAGCACCCGATGGAACTCCTAGGTGATGAGGCTCAAGTGGAATCTTGTTTCAGTCCGTTTGGAGATAGTATTAGTATTAGTGCAAGATAAGTGCACGGTTTGTTCCAAACAAGGCTCGAAAATCATTTTGACCGACCTGATAGAACTCCTAGGTGACGAGGCTCAAGTGGAATCTCATTTAAGTCCATTTGGATATAGTGTTAGGATTAGTGCAAGATAGGTGCATAGTTTGTGCCAAACGTACCATAGGATCAATAATCATTTTGGACACACCCGATGGTACTCCTAGGTGACGAGGCTCAAGTGGAATCTTGTTTTAGTCCATTTGGAGATAGTGTTAGTATTAGTGCAAGATAGGTGCACGGTTTGTGCCAAACAAGTCTCGGAAATCATTTTGGAAGCACCCGATGGAACTCCTAGATGACGAGGCTCAAGTGGAATCTTGTTTCAGTCCGTTTGGAGGTAGTGTTAGTATTAGTGCAAGACAGGTGCACGGTTTGTTCCAAACAAGGCTTGGAAATCATTTTGACCGCACCCGATAGAACTCCAAGGTGACAAGGCTCAAGTGAATTCTTGTTTCAGTCCGTTTGGAGATAGTGTTAGTATCAGTGCAAGATAGGTGCACAGATTATGCCAAACGTACCATAGGATCAGAAATCATTTTGGACGCACCCGATGGTACTCCTAGGTGATGAGGCTCCAGTGGAATCTTGTTTCGGTCTGTTTGGAGATAGTGTTAGTATCAGTGCAAGATAGGTGCACGGTTTGTGCCAAACAAGTTTCGGAAATCATTTCGGAAGCACCCGATGGAACTCCTAGATGACGAGCCACAAGTGGAATCTTGTTTCGGTCCGTTTGAAGATAGTGTTAGTATCAGTGCAAGATAGGTGCACGGTTTGTGCCAAACAAGGCTCGGAAATCATTTCGAAAGCACCCGATGGATCTCTAGATGACGAGGCTTAAGTGGAATCTTGTTTCGGTCCGTTTGGAGTTAGTGTTAGTATTAGTGCAAGATAGGTGCACGGTTTGTTCCAAACAAGGCTCGGAAATCATTTTGACCGCACCCGATAGAACTCCTTGGTGACGAGGCTCAAGTGAAATCTCATTTCGGTCCGTTTGGATATAGTGTTAGTTTTAGTGCAAGATAGGTGCATGGTTTGTGCCTAATGTACCATAGGCTCAAAAATCATTTTGGACGCACCCGATGGAACTCCTAGGTGACAAGGCTCAAGTGGAATCTTGTTTCAGTCCATTTGGAGATAGTGTTAGTATCAATGAAAGATAGGTGCACGGTTTGTGCCAAACAAGGCTCAGAAATCATTTCGGAAGCACCCGATGGAACTCCTAGGCGACGAGGCTCAAATTGAATCTTGTTTCTGTCCGTTTGGAGATAGTATTAGTATTAGTGTAAGATAAGTGCACGGTTTGTTCCAAACAAGGCTCAGAAATCATTTTGACCGACCCGATAGAACTCCTAGGTGACGAGGCTCAAGTCGAATCTCATTTCGGTCCATTTGGATATAGTGTTAGGATTAGTGCAAGATAGGTGCATGGTTTGTGCCAAATATACCATAGGATCAGAAATCATTTTGGACGCACCCGATGGTACTCCTAGGTGACGAGGCTCAAGTGAAATCTTGTTTCAGTCTGTTTGGAGATAGTGTTAGTATTAGTGCAAGACAGGTGCACGGTTTGTTCCAAACAAGGCTTGGAAATCATTTTGACTGCACTCGATGGAACTCCTAGGTGACGAGGCTCAAGTGGAATCTCATTTCGGTCCGTTTGGATATAGTGTTAGTATTAGTGCAAGATAGGTGCATGGTCTGTGCCAAAAGTACCATAGGCTCAGAAATCATTTTGGATGCACTCGATGGTACTCCTTGGTGACGAGGCTCAAGTGGAATCTTGTTTCGGTCCGTTTGGAGATAGTGTTAGTATCAGTGCACAGTTTGTGCCAAACGTACCATAGGATCAGAAATCATTTTGGACGCACCTAATGGTACTCCTAGGTGACGAGGCTCAAGTGGAATCTTGTTTCGGTCCGTTTGGAGATAGTGTTAGTATCAGTGCAAGATAGGTGCACGGTTTGTGCCAAACAAGACTCGAAAATCATTTTAGAAGCACCCGATGGAACTCTTAGGTGATGAGGCTCAAGTGGAATCTTATTTTGGTCCGTTTGGAGATAGTGTTAGTATTATTGTAAGATAGGTGCACGGTTTGTTCCAAACAAGGCTCGGAAATCATTTTGATCGCACCCGATAGAACTCCTAGGTGACGAGGCTCAAGTGGAATCTCGTTTCACTCCATTTAGATATAGTGTTACTATTAGTGCAAGATAGGTGCACGGCCTGTGCCAAACGTACCATAGGATCAAAAATCATTTTGGACGCACCTGATGGTACTCCTAGGTGACGAGGCTCAAGTGGAATCTTGTTTTGGTCCGTTTGGAGATAGTGTTAGTATCAGTGCAAGATAGGTGCACGATTTGTGCCAAACAAGTTTCGGAAATCATTTCGGAAGCACCCGATGGAACTCCTAGATGACGAGGCTCAAGTGGAATCTTGTTTCGGTCCGTTTGAAGATAGTGTTAGTATCAGTGCAAGATAGGTGCACGGTTTGTGCCAAACAAGGCTCTGAAATCATTTTGAAAGCACCCGATGGATCTCATAGATGACGAGGCTTAAGTGGAATCTTGTTTCGGTCCGTTTGTAGATAGTGTTAGTATTAGTGCAAGATAGGTGCACGGTTTGTGCCAAACAAGGCTCGGAAATCATTTCAAAAGCACCCGATGGATCTCTAGATGACGAGGCTTAAGTGGAATCTTGTTTCGGTCCGTTTGGAGTTAGTGTTAGTATTAGTGCAAGATAGGTGCACGGTTTGTTCCAAACAAGGCTCAAAAATCATTTTGACCGCACCCGATAGAACTCCTTGGTGACGAGGCTCAAGTGAAATCTCATTTCGGTCCATTTGGATATAGTGTTAGTTTTAGTGCAAGATAGGTGCATGGTTTGTGCCTAATGTACCATAGGCTCAGAATTCATTTTGGACGCACCCGATGGAACTCCTAGGTGACGAGGCTCAAGTGGAATCTTGTTTCAGTCCGTTTGGAGATAGTGTTAGTATCAATGAAAGATAGGTGCACGGTTTGTACCAAACAAGGCTCGGAAATCATTTTGGAAGCACCCGATGGAACTCCTAGGCGACGAGGCTCAAATGGAATCTTGTTTCTATCCGTTTGGAGATAGTATTAGTATTAGTGCAAGATAAGTGCATGGTTTGTTCCAAATAAGGCTCGGAAATCATTTTGACCGACCCGATAGAACTCCTAGGTGACGAGGCTCAAGTGGAATCTCATTTCGGTCCGTTTGGATATAGTGTTAGGATTAGTGCAAGATAGGTGCACGGTTTGTGCCAAACATACCATAGGATCAGAAATCATTTTGGACGCACCCGATGGTACTCCTAGGTGACGAGGCCCAAGTGGAATCTTGTTTCAGTCCGTTTGGAGATAGTGTTAGTATTAGTGCAAGATAGGTGCATGGTTTGTGCCAAATGTACCATAGGATCGAAAATCATTTTGGACGCACCTGATGGTACTCCTAGGTGACGAGGCTCAAGTGGAATCTTGTTTCAGTCCGTTTGGAGATAGTGTTAGTATCAGTGCAAAATAGGTGCACGGTTTGTGCCAAATGTACCATAGGATCAGAAATAGTTTTGGACGCACCCGATGGTACTCCTAGGGGACGAGGCTCAAGTGGAATCTTGTTTCGGTCCGTTTGGACATAGTGTTAGTATTAGTGCAAGATAGGTGCATAGTTTGTTCCAAACAAGGCTCAGAAATTATTTTGACCGCACCCGATAGAACTCCTAGGTGACGAGGCTCAAGTGGAATCTTGTTTCGGTCTGTTTAGATATTGTATTAGTATTAGTGCAAGATAGGTGCATGGTTTCTGCCTATTGTACCATAGGATCATAAATCATTTTGGACGCACCCGATGGAACTCCTAGGTGATGAGGCTCAAGTGGAATCTTGTTTTAGACCGTTTGGAGATAGTGTTAGTATCAATGAAAGATAGGTGCACGGTTTGTGCCAAATAAGGCTCAGAAATCATTTTAGAAGCACCCGATGGAACTCCTAGGTGATGAGGCTCAAGTGGAATCTTGTTTCAGTCCGTTTGGAGATAGTATTAGTATTAGTGCAAGATAAGTGCACGGTTTGTTCCAAACAAGGCTCGAAAATCATTTTGACCGACCTGATAGAACTCCTAGGTGACGAGGCTCAAGTGGAATCTCATTTAAGTCCATTTGGATATAGTGTTAGGATTAGTGCAAGATAGGTGCACAGTTTGTGCCAAATGTACCATAGGATCAATAATCATTTTGGACACACCCGATGGTACTCCTAGGTGACGAGGCTCAAGTGGAATCTTGTTTTAGTCGATTTGGAGATAGTGTTAGTATTAGTGCAAGATAGGTGCACGGTTTGTGCCAAACAAGTCTCGGAAATCATTTTGGAAGCACCCGATGGAACTCCTAGATGACAAGGCTCAAGTGGAATCTTGTTTCGGTCCGTTTGGAGGTAGTGTTAGTATTAGTGCAAGACAGGTGCACGGTTTGTTCCAAACAAGGCTTGGAAATCATTTTGACCGCACCCGATAGAACTCCAAGGTGACGAGGCTCAAGTGAATTCTTGTTTCAGTCCATTTGGAGATAGTGTTAGTATCAGTGCAAGATAGGTGCACAGATTATGCCAAACGTACCATAGGATCAGAAATCATTTTGGACGCACCCGAAGGTACTCCTAGGTGATGAGGCTCCAGTGGAATCTTGTTTCGGTCTGTTTGGAGATAGTGTTAGTATCAGTGCAAGATAGGTGCACGGTTTGTGCCAAACAAGTTTCGGAAATCATTTCGGAAGCACCCGATGGAACTCCTAGATGACGAGGCTCAAGTGGAATCTTGTTTCGGTCCGTTTGAAGATAGTGTTAGTATCAGTGCAAGATAGGTGCACGGTTTGTGCCAAACAAGGCTCGGAAATCATTTCGAAAGCACCCGATGGATCTCTAGATGACGAGGCTTAAGTGGAATCTTGTTTCGGTCCGTTTGGAGTTAGTGTTAGTATTAGTGCAAGATAGGTGCACGGTTTGTTCCAAACAAGGCTCAGAAATCATTTTGACCGCACCCGATAGAACTCCTTGGTGACGAGGCTCAAGTGAAATCTCATTTCGGGCCGTTTGGATATAGTGTTAGTATTAGTGCAAGATAGGTGCATGGTATGTGCCTAATGTACCATAGGCTCAGAAATCATTTTAGACGCACCCGATGGAACTCCTAGGTGACGAGGCTCAAGTGGAATCTTGTTTCAGTCCATTTGGAGATAGTGTTAGTATCAATGAAAGATAGGTGCACGGTTTGTGCCAAACAAGGCTCGGAAATCATTTCGGAAGCACCCGATGGAACTCCTAGGCGACGAGGCTCAAATGGAATCTTGTTTCTGTCTGTTTGGAGATAGTATTAGTATTAGTGCAAGATAAGTGCACGGTTTGTTCCAAACAAGGCTCGGAAATCATTTTGACCGACCCAATAGAACTCCTAGGTGACAAGGCTCAAGTGGAATCTCATTTCGGTCCGTTTGGATATAGTGTTAGGATTAGTGCAAGATAGGTGCACGGTTTGTGCCAAACATACCATAGGATCAGAAATCATTTTGGACGCACCCGATGGTACTCCTAGGTGACGAGGCTCAAGTGGAATCTTGTTTCAGTCCGTTTGGAGATAGTGTTAGTATTAGTGCAAGATAGGTGCACGGTTTGTTCCAAACAAGGCTCAGAAATCATTTTGACCGCACCCGATAGAACTCCTTGGTGACGAGGCTCAAGTGAAATCTCGTTTCGGTCCGTTTGGATATACTGTTAGTTTTAGTGCAAGATAGGTGCATGGTTTGTGCCTAATGTACCATAGGCTCAAAAATCATTTTGGACGCACCTGATGGAACTCCTAGGTGACGAGGCTCAAGTGGAATATTGTTTTAGTCCGTTTGAAGATAGTGTTAGTATCAATGAAAGATAGGTGCACAGTTTGTGCCAAACATGGCTCGAAAATCATTTTGGAAGCACCCGATGGAACTCCTAGGCGATGAGGCTCAAGTGGAATCTTATTTCAGTCTGTTTGGAGATAGTATTAGTATTAGTGCATGGTTTGTTCCAAACAAGGCTCAGAAATTATTTTGACCGCACCCGATAGAACTCCTAGGTGACGAGGCTCAAGTGGAATCTCGTTTCGGTCCATTTAGATATAGTGTTTGTATTAGTGCAAGATAGGTGCATGGCCTGTGCTAAACGTACTATAGGCTCAGAAATCATTTTGGACGCACCCGATGGTACTCCTAGATGACGAGGCTCAAGTGGAATCTTGTTTGGTCCGTTTGGAGATAGTGTTAGTATCAGTGCAAGATAGGTGCACGGTTTGTGCCAAACAAGGTTCGGAAATCATTTCGGAAGCAACCGATGGATCTCGTAGATGACGAGGCTTAAGTGGAATCTTGTTTTAGTCCATTTGGAGTTAGTGTTAGTATTAGTGCAAGATATTTGCACGGTTTGTTCCAAACAAGGCTTAGAAATCATTTTGACCGCACCCGATAGAACTCCTTGGTGACAAGGCTCAAGTGAAATCTTGTTTCGGTCCGTTTGGTTATAGTGTTAGTTTTAGTGCAAGATAGGTGCTTGGTTTGTGCCTAATGTACCATAGGATCAGAAATCATTTTGGACGCACCCGATGGAACTCCTAGGTGATGAGGCTCAAGTGGAATCTTGTTTCAGTTCGTTTGGAGATAGTGTTAGTATCAATGAAAGATAGGTGCACGGTTTGTGCCAAACAAGGCTCGGAAATCATTTCAGAAGCACCCGATGGAACTCCTAGGTGATGAGGCTCAAGTGGAATCTTGTTTCAGTCCATTTGGAGATAGTATTAGTATTAGAGCAATATAAGTGCATGGTTTGTTCCAAACAAGGCTCAGAAATCATTTTGACCACACCCGATAGAACTCCTAGGCGACGAGGCTCAAGTGGAATCTCGTTTTGGTCCATTTGGATATAGTGTTAGGATTAGTGCAAGATAGGTGCACGGTTTGTGCCAAATGTACCATAGGATCAAAAATCATTTTGGACGCACCCGATGGTACTCCTAGGTGACGAGGCTCAAGTGGAATCTTGTTTCAGTCCGTTTGGAGATAGTGTTAGTATCAGTGCAAGATAGGTGCACGGTTTGTGCCAAATGTACCATAGGATCAGAAATAGTTTTGGACGCACCCGATGGTACTCCTAGGGGACGAGGCTCAAGTGGAATCTTGTTTCGGTCCGTTTGGACATAGTGTTAGTATTAGTGCAAGATAGGTGCACAGTTTGTTCCAAACAAGGCTCAGAAATTATTTTGACCGCACCCGATAGAACTCCTAGGTGACGAGGCTCAAGTGGAATCTTGTTTCGGTCTGTTTGGATATTGTATTAGTATTAGTGCAAGATAGGTGCATGGTTTCTGCCTAATGTACCATAGGATCAGAAATCATTTTGGATGCACCCGATGGAACTCCTAGGTGATGAGGCTCAAGTGGAATCTTATTTTAGTCCGTTTGGAGATAGTGTTAGTATCAATGAAAGATAGGTGCACGGTTTGTGCCAAACAAGGCTCAGAAATCATTTTAGAAGCACCCGATGGAACTCCTAGGTGATGAGGCTCAAGTGGAATCTTGTTTTAGTCCGTTTGGAGATAGTATTTGTAACGTCCCGCCTCTCCGAGGCCGGGCCCACTTACATCTGGCCGCTTCTCTAGGATATAGACTGCCCTCACAGACCAAACATAGGTCTTTTCTGCGCACTTTGTCCTCACTCGTGCGCACCCGGGAAGAACTTCCCGGTCGGTCACCCATCGCTCCAGGCCAAGCACGCTTAACCTCAGAGTTATTTGCAGATGGGCTTCCGGAAAAGAAGTTGCAACTTATTGGTATGAGTATCCTATTAATCCTATTAAGCCCTGGGCCCGGATGTTACATCCTCACCCCCTTAAGAGATCGACGTCCTCGTCGATCAATCCCAAGCCAGGAGCGTTCTCTCTTGGCCACGTCCGTGTGTCCAGAGCCAGCGCATGTGCCATGCTGTGTGACCACGCCGGATCCACACCAGCCATGCGCACCATGCCTACGCAACTGCGACACACGCACCTGTGAAACCGCGAGAGTCGGCTCTGATACCATTCTGTAACGTCCCGCCTCTCCGAGGCCGGGCCCACTTACATCTGGCAGCTTCTCTAGGATAAAGACTGCCCTCACAGACCAACACAGGTCTTTTCTGCGCACTTTGTCCTCACTCGTGCGCACCCGGGAAGAACTTCCCGGTCGGTCACCCATCGCTCCAAGCCAAGCACGCTTAACCTCAGAGTTATTTGCAGATGGGCTTCCGGAAAAGAAGTTACAACTTATTGGTATGAGTATCCTATTAATTCTATTAAGGCCCTGGGCCCGGATGTTACAGTATTAGTATTAGTGCAAGATAAGTGCACGGTTTGTTCCAAACAAGGCTCGACAATCATTTTGACCGACCTGATAGAACTCCTAGGTGATGAGGCTCAAGTGGAATCTCGTTTCAGTCCATTTGGATATAGTGTTAGGATTAGTGCAAGATAGGTGCACAGTTTGTGCCAAACGTACCATAGGATCAATAATCATTTTGGACACACCCGATGGTACTCCTAGGTGACGAGGCTCAAGTGGAATCTTGTTTTAGTCCGTTTGGAGATAGTGTTAGTATTAGTGCAAGATAGGTGCACGGTTTGTGCCAAACAAGTCTCGGAAATCATTTTGGAAGCAACCCGATGGAACTCCTAGATGACGAGGCTCAAGTGGAATCTTGTTTCGGTCTGTTTGGAGATAGTGTCAGTATTAGTGCAAGACAGGTGCACGGTTTGTTCCAAACAAGGCTCAGAAATCATTTTTGACCGCACCCGATAGAACTCCAAGGTGACGAGCTCAAGTGAATTCTTATTCAGTCCATTTGGAGATAGTGTTAGTATCAGTGCAAGATAGGTGCACAGATTATGCCAAACGTACCATAGGATCAGAAATCATTTTGGACGCACCCGATGGTACTCCCTAGATACGAGGCTCAAGTGGAATCTTGTTTCGGTCCATTTAGAGATAGTGTTAGTATCAGTGCAATATAGGTGCCACAGTTTGTGCCTAATGTACCATAGGCCTCATAAATCTTTTGGACGCACCCGATGGAACTCCTAGGTGACGAGGCTCTCAAGTGGAATCCTGTTTCAGTCCGTTTGGAGATAGTGGTTAGTATCAATTCAAGATAGGTGCACGGTTTGTGCCAAACAAGGCTCGGAAATCATTTCGGAAGCACCCGATGGAACTCCTAGGCAACGAGGCTCAAGTGGAATCTTGTTTCAGTCCGTTTGGGATATAGTATTAGTAATAGTGCAAGATAAGTGCATGGTTTGTTCCAAACAAGGCTCGGAAATCATTTTGACCGCACCCGATAGAACTCCTAGTGACGAGGCACAAGTGGAATCTCGTTTCGGTCATTTGGATATAGTGTTAGGATTAGTGCAAGATAGGTGCACGGTTTATGCCAAACGTACCATAGGAGAAATCATTTTGAACACCACCCGATGGTACTCCTAGGTGACGAGGCTGAAGTGGAATCTTGTTTCAGTCCGTTTGGAGGTAGTGTTAGTATTAGTGCAAGACAGGTGCACGGTTTGTTCCAAACAAGGCTCGGAAATCATTTTGACCGCACCCGATAGAACTCCTAGGTGACGAGGCTCAAGTGGAATCTCGTTTCGGTCCGTTTGGATATAGTGTTAGTGTTAGTGCAAGATAGGTGCACGGTCTGTGCCAAAAGTACCATAGGCTCAGAAATCGTTTTGGATGCACTCGATGATACTCCTAGGTGACGACGCTCAAGTGGAATCTTGTTTCGGTCCATTTGGAGATAGTGTTAGTATCAGTGCACGGTTTGTGCCAAACGTACCATAGGATCAGAAATCATTTTGGATGCACCCGATGGTACTCCTAGGTGACGAGGCTCAAGTGGAATCTTGTTTCGGTCCATTTGGAGATAGTGTTAGTATCAGTGCAAGATAGGTGCACGGTTTGTGCCAAATAAGACTCGAAAATCATTTCAGAAGCACCCGATGGAACTCTTAGGTGATGAGGCTCAAGTGGAATCTTATTTCGGTCCGTTTGGAGATAGTGTTAGTATTAGTGTAAGATAGGTGCACGGTTTGTTCCAAACAAGGCTCCGAAATCATTTTGATCGCACCCGATAGAACTCCAAGGTGACGAGGCTCAAGTGGAATCTCGTTTCGGTCCATTTAGATATAGTGTTAGTATTTGTGCAAGATAGATGCAAGTCCTGTGCCAAACGTACCATAGGCTCAGAAATTGTTTTGGATGCACTCGATGGTACTCCTAGGTGACGAGGCTCAAGTGGAATCTTGTTTCGGTCCGTTTGGAGAAAGTGTTGGTATCAGTGCAAGATAGGTACATTGTTTGTGCCAAACGTACCATAGGATCAGAAATCATTTTGGACGCACCCGATGGTACTCCTAGGTGATGAGGCTCAAGTGGAATCTTGTTTCAGTCCGTTTGGAGATAGTGTTAGTATTAGTGTAAGATAGGTGCACGGTTTGTTCCAAACAAGGCTCAGAAATCATTTTGATCGCACCCAATAGAACTCCTAGGTGACGAGGCTCAAGTGGAATCTCGTTTCGGTCCATTTAAATATAGTGTTAGTATTTGTGCAAGATAGATGCATGGCCTGTGCCAAATGTACCATAGGCTCAGAAATTGTTTTGGATGCACTCGATGGTACTCCTAGGTGACGAGGCTCAAGTGGAATCTTGTTTCGGTCCGTTTGGAGATAGTGTTAGTATCAGTGCAAGATAGGTGCACGATTTGTGCCAAACAAGTTTCGGAAATCATTTTGGAAGCACCCGATGGAACTCCTAGATGACGAGGCTCAAGTGGAATCTTGTTTCGGTCCGTTTGAAGATAGTGTTAGTATCAGTGCAAGATAGGTGCACGGTTTGTGCCAAACAAGGCTCGGAAATCATTTCGAAAGCACCCGATGGATCTCTAGATGACGAGGCTTAAGTGGAATCTTGTTTCGGTCCATTTGGAGTTAGTGTTAGTATTAGTGCAAGATAGGTGCATGGTTTGTTCCAAACAAGGCTCGGAAATCATTTTGACCGCACCCGATAGAACTCCTTGGTGACAAGGCTCAAGTGAAATCTCGTTTCGGTCCGTTTGGATATAGTGTTAGTTTTAGTGCAAGATAGGTGCATGGTTTGTGCCTAATGTACCATAGGCTCAGAAATCATTTTGGATACACCCGATGGAACTCCTAGGTGACGAGGCTCAAGTGGAATCTTGTTTCAGTCCGTTTGGAGATAGTGTTAGTATCAATGAAAGATAGGTGCACAGTTTGTGCCAAACAAGGCTCGGAAATCATTTCGGAAGCACCTGATGGAACTCCTAGGTGATGAGGCTCAAATGGAATCTTGTTTCTGTCCGTTTGGACATAGTATTAGTATTAGTGCAAGATAAGTGCACGGTTTGTTCCAAACAAGGCTCGGAAATCATTTTGACTGACCCGATAGAACTCCTAGGTGATGAGGCTCAAGTGGAATCTCATTTCGGTCCGTTTGGATATAGTGTTAGGATTAGTGCAATATAGGTGCACGGTTTGTGCCAAACATACCATAGGATCAGAAATCATTTTGGACGCACCCGATGGTACTCCTAGGTGACGAGGCTCAAGTGGAATCTTATTTCAGTCCGTTTGGAGATAGTATTAGTATTAGTGCAAGATAAGTGCATGGTTTGTTCCAAACAAGGCTCAGAAATCATTTTGACCGCACCCAATAGAACTCCTAGGTGACGAGGCTCAAGTGGAATCTCGTTTCGGTCCGTTTAGATATAGTGTTTGTATTAGTGCAAGATAGGTGCACGGCCTGTGCTAAATGTACTATAGGCTCAGAAATCGTTTTGGACGCACCCGATGGTACTCCTAGATGACGAGGCTCAAGTGGAATCTTGTTTGGTCCGTTTGGAGATAGTGTTAGTATCAGTGCAAGATAGGTGCACGGTTTGTGCCAAACAAGGCTCGGAAATCATTTCGGAAGCAACCGATGGATCTCGTAGATGACGAGGCTTAAGTGGAATCTTGTTTTGGTCCATTTGGAGTTAGTGTTAGTATTAGTGCAAGATATTTGCACGGTTTGTTCCAAACAAGGCATAGAAATCATTTTGACCGCACCCGATAGAACTCCTAGGTGACAAGGCTCAAGTGAAATCTTGTTTCGGTCCGTTTGGATATAGTGTTAGTTTTAGTGCAAGATAGGTGCTTGGTTTGTGCCTAATGTACCATAGGATCAGAAATAATTTTGGACGCACCCGATGGAACTCCTAGGTGATGAGGCTGAAGTGGAATCTTGTTTCAGTCCGTTTGGAGATAGTGTTAGTATCAATGAAAGATAGGTGCACGGTTTGTGCCAAACAAGGCTCGGAAATCATTTCAGAAGCACCCGATGGAACTCCTAGGTGATGAGGCTCAAGTGGAATCTTGTTTCAGTCCGTTTGGAGATAGTATTAGTATTATTACAAGATAAGTGCATGGTTTGTTCCAAACAAGGCTCGGAAATCATTTTGACTGCACCCGATAGAACTCCTAGGCGACGAGGCTCAAGTGGAATCTCGTTTTGGTCCGTTTGGATATAGTGTTAGGATTAGTGCAAGATAGGTGCACGGTTTGTGCCAAATGTACCATAGGATCAAAAATCATTTTGGACGCACCCGATGGTACTCCTAGGTGACGAGGCTCAAGTGGAATCTTGTTTCGGTCTGTTTGGAGATAGTGTTAGTAATAGTGCAAGATAGGTGCATGGTTTGTGCCAAATATACCATAGGATCAGAAATAGTTTTGGACGCACCCGATGGTACTCCTAGGGGACGAGGCTCAAGTGGAATCTTGTTTCGGTCCGTTTGGACATAGTGTTAGTATTAGTGCAAGACAGGTGCACAGTTTGTTCCAAACAAGGCTCAGAAATTATTTTGACCACACTCGATAGAACTTCTAGGTGACGAGGCTCAAGTGGAATCTTATTTCAGTGTGTTTGGATATAGTATCAGTATTAGTGCAAGATAGGTGCATGGTTTCTGCCTAATGTACCATAGGATCAGAAATCGTTTTGGACGCACCCGATGGAACTCCTAGGTGATGAGGCTCAAGTGGAATCTTGTTTCAGTCCGTTTGGAGATAGTGTTAGTATCAATGAAAGATAGGTGCACGGTTTGTGCCAAACAAGGCTCAGAAATCATTTTAGAAGCACCCGATGGAACTCCTAGGTGATGAGGCTCAAGTGGAATCTTGTTTTAGTCCGTTTGGAGATAGTATTAGTATTAGTGCAAGATAAGTGCACGGTTTGTTCCAAACAAGGCTCGAAAATCATTTTGACCGACCTGATAGAACTCCTAGGTGACGAGGCTCAAGTGGAATCTCGTTTTGATCCATTTGGATATAGTGTTAGGATTAGGGCAAGATAGGTGCACAGTTTGTGCCAAATGTACCATAGGATCAAAAATCATTTTGGACACACCTGATGGTACTCCTAGGTGACGAGGCTCAAGTGGAATCTTGTTTTAGTCCATTTGGAGATAGTGTTAGTATTAGTGCAACATAGGTGCACAGTTTGTGCCAAACAAGTCTCGGAAATCATTTTGGAAGCACCCGATGGAACTCCTAGATGACGAGGCTCAAGTGGAATCTTGTTTCGGTCTGTTTGGAGATAGTGTCAGTATTAGTGCAAGACAGGTGCACGGTTTGTTCCAAACAAGGCTCGGAAATCATTTTGACCGCACCCAATAGAACTCCAAGGTGATGAGGCTCAAGTGAATTCTTGTTTTAGTCCGTTTGGAGATAGTGTTAGTATCAGTGCAAGATAGGTGCATAGATTATGCCAAACGTACCATAGGATCAGAAATCATTTTGGACACACTCGATGGTACTCCTAGATGACGAGGCTCAAGTGGAATCTTGTTTCGGTCCGTTTGGAGATAGTGTTAGTATCAGTGCAAGATAGGTGCTCGGTTTGTGCCAAACGTACCATAGGATCACAAATCATTTTGGACGCACCTGATGGTACTCCTAGGTGACAAGGCTCAAGTGGAATCTTGTTTCGGTCCGTTTGGAGATAGTGTTAGTATTAGTGCAAGACAGGTGCACGGTTTGTTCCGAACAAGGCTCGGAAATCATTTTGACCGCACCCAATAGAACTCTTAGGTGACGAGGCTCAAGTGAAATCTCGTTTCAGTCTGTTTGGATATAGTGTTAGTTTTAGTGCAAGATAGGTGCATGGTTTGTGCCTAATGTACCATAGGCTCATAAATCATTTTGGACGCACCCGATGGAACTCCTAGGTGACGAGGCTCAAGTGGAATCTTGTTTCAGTCCGTTTGGAGATAGTGTTAGTATCAATGAAAGATAGGTGCACGGTTTGTGCCAAACAAGGCTCGGAAATCATTTTGACCGCACCCGATAGAACTCCTTGGTGACAAGGCTCAAGTGAAATCTCGTTTCGGTCCGTTTGGATATAGTGTTAGTTTTAGTGCAAGATAGGTGCATGGTTTGTGCCTAATGTACCATAGGCTCAGAAATCATTTTGGACGCACCCGATGGAACTCCTAGGTGACGAGGCTCAAGTGGAATCTTGTTTCAGTCCGTTTGGAGATAGTGTTAGTATCAATGAAAGATAGGTGCACGGTTTGTGCCAAACATGGCTCGAAAATCATTTTGGAAGCACCCAATGGAACTCCTAGGCGATGAGGCTCAAGTGGAATCTTGTTTCAGTCTGTTTGGAGATAGTATTAGTATTAGTGCAAGATAAGTGCATGGTTTGTTCCAAACAAGGCTCAGAAATCATTTTGATCGCACCCGATAGAACTCCTAGGTGACAAGGCTCAAGTGAAATCTTGTTTCGGTCTGTTTGGATATAGTGTTAGTTTTAGTGCAAGATAGGTGCTTGGTTTGTGCCTAATGTACCATAGGATCAGAAATAATTTTGGACGCACCCGATGGAACTCCTAGGTGATGAGGCTGAAGTGGAATCTTGTTTCAGTCCGTTTGGAGATAGTGTTAGTATCAATGAAAGATAGGTGCACGGTTTGTGCCAAACAAGGCTCGGAAATCATTTTGGCAGCACCCGATGGAACTCCTAGGCAACAAGACTTAAGTGGAATCTTGTTTCAGTCCGTTTGGAGATAGTATTAGTAATAGTGCAAGATAAGTGCATGGTTTGTTCCAAACAAGGCTCGGAAATCATTTTGACCGCACCCGATAGAACTCCTAGGTGACGAGGCTCAAGTGGAATCTCGTTTTGGTCCGTTTGGATATAGTGTTAGGATTAGTGCAAGATAGGTGCACGGTTTGTGCCAAACGTACCATAGGATCAGAAATCATTTTGAACACACCCGATGGTACTCCTAGGTGACGAGGCTCAAGTGGAATCTTGTTTCAGTCCGTTTGGAGATAGTGTTAGTATTAGTGCAAGACAGGTGCACGGTTTGTTCCAAACAAGGCTCGGAAATCATTTTGACCGCACCCGATAGAACTCCTAGGTGACGAGGCTCAAGTGGAATCTCGTTTCGGTCCGTTTGGATATAGTGTTAGTGTTAGTGCAAGATAGGTGCACGGTCTGTGCCAAAAGTACCATAGGCTCAGAAATCGTTTTGGATGCACTCGATGGTACTCCTAGGTGACGACGCTCAAGTGGAATCTTGTTTCGGTCCGTTTGGAGATAGTGTTAGTATCAGTGCACGGTTTGTGCCAAACGTACCATAGGATCAGAAATCATTTTGGATGCACCCGATGGTACTCCTAGGTGACGAGGCTCAAGTGGAATCTTGTTTCGGTCCATTTGGAGATAGTGTTAGTATCAGTGCAAGATAGGTGCACGGTTTGTGCCAAACAAGACTCAAAAATCATTTTAGAAGCACCCGATGGAACTCTTAGGTGATGAGGCTCAAGTGGAATCTTATTTTGGTCTGTTTGGAGATAGTGTTAGTATTAGTGTAAGATAGGTGCACGGTTTGTTCCAAACAAGGCTCAGAAATCATTTTGATCGCACCCAATAGAACTCCTAGGTGACGAGGCTCAAGTGGAATCTCATTTCGATCCATTTAGATATAGTGTTAGTATTTGTGCAAGATAGGTGCACGGCCTGTGCCAAACGTACCATAGGCTCAGAAATTGTTTTGGATGCACTCGATGGGACTCCTAGGTGACGAGGCTCAAGTGGAATCTTGTTTTAGTCCGTTTGGAGATAGTGTTAGTATCAATGAAAGATAGGTGCACGGTTTGTGCCAAACAAGGCTCGGAAATCATTTCGGAAGCACCCAATGGAACTCCTAGGCGACGAGGCTCAAATGGAATCTTGTTTCTGTCTGTTTGGAGATAGTATTAGTATTAGTGCAAGATAAGTGCACGGTTTGTTCCAAACAAGGCTTGGAAATCATTTTGACCGACTCGATAGAACTCCTAGGTGACGAGGCTCAAGTGGAATCTCATTTCGGTCCGTTTGGATATATTGTTAGGATTAGTGCAAGATAGGTGCACGGTTTGTGCCAAACATACCATAGGATCATAAATCATTTTGGACGCACCCGATGGTACTCCTAGGTGACGAGGCTCAAGTGGAATCTTGTTTCAGTCCGTTTGGAGATAGTGTTAGTATTAGTGCAAGATAGGTGCATGGTTTGTTCCAAACAAGGCTCGGAAATCATTTTGACTGCACTCGATAGAACTCCTAGGTGACGAGGCTCAAGTGGAATCTTGTTTCGGTCCGTTTGGATATAGTGTTAGTATTAGTGCAAGATAGGTGCATGGTCTGTGCCAAAAGTACCATAGGCTCAGAAATCGTTTTGGATGCACTCGATGGTACTCCTTGGTGACGAGGCTCAAGTGGAATCTTGTTTCGGTCCGTTTGGAGATAGTGTTAGTATCAGTGCAAGATAGGTGCACGGTTTGTGCCAAACGTACCATAGGATTAGAAATCATTTTGGACGCACCTGATGGTACTCCTAGGTGACGAGGCTCAAGTGGTATCTTGTTTCGGTCTGTTTGGAGATAGTGTTAGTATCAGTGCAAGATAGGTGCACGGTTTGTGCCAAACAAGACTCGAAAATCATTTCAGAAGCACCCGATGGAACTCTTAGGTGATGAGGCTCAAGTGGAATCTTATTTCGGTCCGTTTGGAGATAGTGTTAGTATTAGTGTAAGATAGGTGCACGGTTTGTTCCAAAAAGGCTCGGAAATCATTTTGATCGCACCCGATAGAACTCCTAGGTGACGAGGCTCAAGTGGAATCTCGTTTCAGTCCATTTAGATATAGTGTTAGTATTAGTGCAAGATAGGTGCACGGCCTGTGCCAAACGTACCATAGGCTCAGAAATCATTTTGGATACACTCTATGGTACTCCTAGCTGACGAGGCTCAAGTGGAATCTTATTTTGGTCCATTTGGAGATAGTGTTAGTATCAGTGCAAGATAGGTGCACGATTTGTGCCAAACAAGTTTCGGAAATCATTTTGGAAGCACCCGATGAAACTCCTAGATGACAAGGCTCAAGTGGAATCTTGTTTCGGTCCATTTGAAGATAGTGTTAGTATTAGTGCAAGATAGGTGCACGGTTTGTGCCAAACAAGGCTCGGAAATCATTTTGAAAGCACCCGATGGATCTCGTAGATGACGAGGCTTAAGTGGAATCTTGTTTCGGTCCGTTTGGAGTTAGTGTTAGTATTAGTGCAAGATAGGTGCATGGTTTGTTCCAAACAAGGCTCAGAAATCATTTTGACCGCACCCGATAGAACTCCTTGGTGATGAGGCTCAAGTGAAATCTCGTTTCGGTCCGTTTGGATATACTATTAGTTTTAGTGCAAGATAGGTGCATGGTTTGTGCCTAATGTACCATAGGCTCAGAAATCGTTTTGGACGCACCCGATGGAACTCCTAGGTGACGAGGCTCAAGTGGAATCTTGTTTCAGTCCGTTTGGAGATAGTGTTAGTATCAATGAAAGATAGGTGCACGGTTTGTGCCAAACATGGCTCGAAAATCATTTTGGAAGCACCCGATGGAACTCCTAGGCGATGAGGCTCAAGTGGAATCTTGTTTCAGTCTGTTTGGAGATAGTATTAGTATTAGTGCAAGATAAGTGCATGGTTTGTTCCAAACAAGGCTCAGAAATCATTTTGACCGCACCCGATAGAACTCCTAGGTGACAAGGCTCAAGTGAAATCTTGTTTCGGTCCGTTTGGATATAGTGTTAGTTTTAGTGCAAGATAGGTGCTTGGTTTGTGCCTAATGTACCATAGGATCAGAAATAATTTTGGACGCACCCGATGGAACTCCTAGGTGATCAGGCTGAAGTGGAATCTTGTTTCAGTCCGTTTGGAGATAGTGTTAGTATCAATGAAAGATAGGTGCACGGTTTGTGCCAAACAAGGCTCGGAAATCATTTCAGAAGCACCCGATGGAACTCCTAGGTGATGAGGCTAAAGTGGAATCTTGTTTCAGTCCGTTTGGAGATAGTATTAGTATTATTACAAGATAAGTGCATGGTTTGTTCCAAACAAGGCTCGGAAATCATTTTGACTGCACCCGATAGAACTCCTAGGCGATGAGGCTCAAGTGGAATCTCGTTTTGGTCCGTTTGGATATAGTGTTAGGATTAGTGCAAGATAGGTGCACGGTTTGTGCCAAATGTACCATAGGATCAAAAATCATTTTGGACGCACCCGATGGTACTCCTAGGTGACGAGGCTCAAGTGGAATCTTGTTTCGGTCTGTTTGGAGATAGTGTTAGTATCAGTGCAAGATAGGTGCATGGTTTGTGCCAAATATACCATAGGATCAGAAATAGTTTTGGACGCACCCGATGGTACTCCTAGGGGACGAGGCTCAAGTGGAATCTTGTTTCGGTCCATTTGGACATAGTGTTAGTATTAGTGCAAGACAGGTGCACAGTTTGTTCCAAACAAGGCTCAGAAATTATTTTGACCACACCCGATAGAACTCCTAGGTGACGAGGCTCAAGTGGAATCTTATTTCGGTCTGTTTGGATATAGTATCAGTATTAGTGCAAGATAGGTGCATGGTTTCTGCCTAATGTACCATAGGATCAGAAATCGTTTTGGACGCACCCGATGGAACTCCTAGGTGATGAGGCTCAAGTGGAATCTTGTTTCAGTCCGTTTGGAGATAGTGTTAGTATCAATGAAAGATAGGTGCACGGTTTGTGCCAAACAAGGCTCAGAAATCATTTTAGAAGCACCCGATGGAACTCCTAGGTGATGAGGCTCAAGTGGAATCTTGTTTCAGTCCGTTTGGAGATAGTATTAGTATTAGTGCAAGATAAGTGCACGGTTTGTTCCAAACAAGGCTCGAAAATCATTTTGACCGACCTGATAGAACTCCTAGGTGATGAGGCTCAAGTGGAATCTCGTTTCGGTCCGTTTGGATATAGTGTTAGGATTAGTGCAAGATAGGTGCACAGTTTGTGCCAAACGTACCATAGGATCAAAAATCATTTTGGACACACCTGATGGTACTCCTAGGTGACGAGGCTCAAGTGGAATCTTGTTTTAGTCCATTTGGAGATAGTGTTAGTATTAGTGCAAGATAGGTGCACGGTTTGTGCCAAACAAGTCTCGGAAATCATTTTGGAAGCACCCGATGGAACTCCTAGATGACGAGGCTCAAGTGGAATCTTGTTTCGGTCTGTTTGGAGATAGTGTCAGTATTAGTGCAAGACAGGTGCATGGTTTGTTCCAAACAAGGCTCGGAAATCATTTTGACCGCACCCGATAGAACTCCAAGGTGATGAGGCTCAAGTGAATTCTTGTTTCAGTCCGTTTGGAGATAGTGTTAGTATCAGTGGAAGATAGGTGCATAGATTATGCCAAACGTACCATAGGATCAGAAATCATTTTGGACGCACTCGATGGTACTCCTAGATGACGAGGCTCAAGTGGAATCTTGTTTCGGTCCGTTTGGAGATAGTGTTAGTATCAGTGCAAGATAGGTGCTCGGTTTGTGCCAAACAAGGCTCGGAAATCATTTCGGAAGCACCCGATGGAACTCCAGGCAACGAGGCTTAAGTGGAATCTTGTTTCAGTCCGTTTGGAGATAGTATTAGTAATAGTGCAAGATAAGTGCATGGTTTGTTCCAAACAAGGCTCGGAAATCATTTTGACCGCACCCGATAGAACTCCTAGGTGACGAGGCTCAAGTGGAATCTCGTTTCAGTCCGTTTGGATATAGTGTTAGGATTAGTGCAAGATAGGTGCACGGTTTGTGCCAAACGTACCATAGGATCAGAAATCATTTTGAACACACCCGATGGTACTCCTAGGTGACGAGGCTCAAGTGGAATCTTGTTTTAGTCCGTTTGGAGATAGTGTTAGTATTAGTGCAAGACAGGTGCACGGTTTGTTCCAAACAAGGCTCGGAAATCATTTTGACCGCACCCGATAGAACTCCTAGGTGACGAGGCTCAAGTGGAATCTCGTTTCGGTCCGTTTGGATATAGTGTTAGTGTTAGTGCAAGATAGGTGCACGGTCTGTGCCAAAAGTACCATAGGCTCAGAAATCGTTTTGGATGCACTCGATGGTACTCCTAGGTGACGACGCTCAAGTGGAATCTTGTTTCGGTCCGTTTGGAGATAGTGTTAGTATCAGTGCACGGTTTGTGCCAAACGTACCATAGGATCAGAAATCATTTTGGATGCACCCGATGGTACTCCTAGGTGACGAGGCTCAAGTGGAATCTTGTTTCGGTCCATTTGGAGATAGTGTTAGTATCAGTGCAAGATAGGTGCACGGTTTGTGCCAAACAAGACTCAAAAATCATTTCAGAAGCACCCGATGGAACTCTTAGGTGATGAGGCTCAAGTGGAATCTTATTTCGGTCTGTTTGGAGATAGTGTTAGTATTAGTGTAAGATAGGTGCATGGTTTGTTCCAAACAAGGCTCAGAAATCATTTTGATCGCACCCGATAGAACTCCTAGGTGACGAGGCTCAAGTGGAATCTCGTTTCGGTCCATTTAGATATAGTGTTAGTATTTGTGCAAGATAGATGCATGGCCTGTGCCAAATGTACCATAGGCTCAGAAATTGTTTCGGATGCACTCGATGGTACTCCTAGGTGACGAGGCTCAAGTGGAATCTTGTTTCGGTCCGTTTGGAGATAGTGTTAGTATCAGTGCAAGATAGGTGCACGATTTGTGCCAAACAAGTTTCGGAAATTATTTTGGAAGCACCCGATGGAACTCCTAGATGACGAGGCTCAAGTGGAATCTTGTTTCGGTCCGTTTGAAGATAGTGTTAGTATCAGTGCAAGATAGGTGCACGGTTTGTGCCAAACAAGGCTCGGAAATCATTTCGAAAGCACCCGATGGATCTCTAGATGACGAGGCTTAAGTGGAATCTTGTTTTGGTCCATTTGGAGTTAGTGTTAGTATTAGTGCAAGATAGGTGCATGGTTTGTTCCAAACAAGGCTCAGAAATCATTTTGACCGCACCCGATAGAACTCCTTGGTGACAAGGCTCAAGTGAAATCTCATTTCGGTCCGTTTGGATATAGTGTTAGTTTTAGTGCAAGATAGGTGCATGGTTTGTGCCTAATGTACCATAGGCTCAGAAATCATTTTGGATGCACCCGATGGAACTCCTTGGTGACGAGGCTCAAGTGGAATCTTGTTTCAGTCCGTTTGGAGATAGTGTTAGTATCAATGAAAGATAGGTGCACGGTTTGTGCCAAACAAGGCTCGGAAATCATTTCGGAAGCACCCGATGGAACTCCTAGGCGACGAGGCTCCAATGGAATCTTGTTTCTGTCCGTTTGGAGATAGTATTAGTATTAGTGCAAGATAAGTGCACGGTTTGTTCCAAACAAGGCTCGGAAATCATTTTGACCGACCTGATAGAACTCCTAGGTAACGAGGCTCAAGTGGAATCTCATTTCGGTCCGTTTGGATATAGTGTTAGGATTAGTGCAAGATAGGTGCACGGTTTGTGCCAAACATACCATAGGATCAGAAATCATTTTGGACGCACCCGATGGTACTCCTAGGTGACGAGGCTCAAGTGGAATCTTGTTTCAGTCCGTTTGGAGATAGTGTTAGTATTAGTGCAAGACAGGGGCACAGTTTGTTCCAAACAAGGCTCGGAAATCATTTTGACTGCACTCGATAGAACTCCTAGGTGATGAGGCTCAAGTGGAATCTCGTTTCGGTCCGTTTGGACATAGTGTTACTATTAGTGCAAGATAGGTGCATGGTCTATGCCAAAAGTATCATAGGCTCAGAAATCATTTTGGATGCACTCGATGGTACTCCTTGGTGACGAGGCTCAAGTGGAATCTTGTTTCGGTCCATTTGGAGATAGTGTTAGTATCAGTGCAAGATAGGTGCACGGTTTGTGCCAAACAAGACTCGAAAATCATTTCAGAAGCACCCGATGGAACTCTTAGGTGATGAGGCTCAAGTGGAATCTTATTTTGGTTTGTTTGGAGATAGTGTTAGTATTAGTGTAAGATAGGTGCACGGTTTGTTCCAAACAAGGCTCAGAAATCATTTAGGCTCAAGTGGAATCTCATTTCGATCCATTTAGATATAGTGTTAGTATTTGTGCAAGATAGGTGCACGGCCTGTGCCAAACGTACCATAGGCTCAGAAATTGTTTTGGATGCACTCGATGGGACTCCTAGGTGATGAGGCTCAAGTGGAATCTTGTTTCGGTCCGTTTGGAGATATTGTTAGTATCAGTGCAAGATAGGTGCACGATTTGTGCCAAACAAGTTTCGGAAATCATTTCGGAAGCACCCGATGGAACTCCTAGATGACGAGGCTCAAGTGGAATCTTGTTTCGGTCCATTTGAAGATAGTGTTAGTATCAGTGCAAGATAGGTGCACGGTTTGTGCCAAATAAGGCTCGGAAATCATTTCAAAAGCACCCGATGGATCTCTAGATGACGAGGCTTAAGTGGAATCTTGTTTCGGTCCATTTGGAGTTAGTGTTAGTATTAGTGCAAGATAGGTGCACGGTTTGTTCCAAACAAGGCTCAGAAATCATTTTGACCGCACCCGATAGAACTCCTTGGTGACGAGGCTCAAGTGAACTCTCGTTTCGGTCCGTTTGGATATAGTGTTAGTTTTAGTGCAAGATAGGTGCATGGTTTGTGCCTAATGTACCATAGGCTCAGAAATCATTTTGGATGCACCCGATGGAACTCCTTGGTGACGAGGCTCAAGTGGAATCTTGTTTCAGTCCGTTTGGAGATAGTGTTAGTATCAATGAAAGATAGGTGCACGGTTTGTGCCAAACAAGGCTCGGAAATCATTTCGGAAGCACCCGATGGAACTCCTAGGCGACGAGGCTCCAATGGAATCTTGTTTCTGTCCGTTTGGAGATAGTATTAGTATTAGTGCAAGATAAGTGCACGGTTTGTTCCAAACAAGGCTCGGAAATCATTTTGACCGACCTGATAGAACTCCTAGGTAACGAGGCTCAAGTGGAATCTCATTTCGGTCCGTTTGGATATAGTGTTAGGATTAGTGCAAGATAGGTGCACGGTTTGTGCCAAACATACCATAGGATCAGAAATCATTTTGGACGCACCCGATGGTACTCCTAGGTGACGAGGCTCAAGTGGAATCTTGTTTCAGTCCGTTTGGAGATAGTGTTAGTATTAGTGCAAGACAGGGGCACGGTTTGTTCCAAACAAGGCTCGGAAATCATTTTGACTGCACTCGATAGAACTCCTAGGTGATGAGGCTCAAGTGGAATCTCGTTTCGGTCCGTTTGGATATAGTGTTACTATTAGTGCAAGATAGGTGCATGGTCTATGCCAAAAGTATCATAGGCTCAGAAATCATTTTGGATGCACTCGATGGTACTCCTTGGTGATGAGGCTCAAGTGGAATCTTGTTTCGGTCCATATGGAGATAGTGTTAGTATCAGTGCAAGATAGGTGCACGGTTTGTGCCAAACAAGACTCGAAAATCATTTCAGAAGCACCCGATGGAACTCTTAGGTGATGAGGCTCAAGTGGAATCTTATTTTGGTTTGTTTGGAGATAGTGTTAGTATTAGTGTAAGATAGGTGCACGGTTTGTTCCAAACAAGGCTCAGAAATCATTTAGGCTCAAGTGGAATCTCATTTCGATCCATTTAGATATAGTGTTAGTATTTGTGCAAGATAGGTGCACGGCCTGTGCCAAACGTACCATAGGCTCAGAAATTGTTTTGGATGCACTCGATGGGACTCCTAGGTGATGAGGCTCAAGTAGAATCTTGTTTCGGTCCGTTTGGAGATAGTGTTAGTATCAGTGCAAGATAGGTGCACGATTTGTGCCAAACAAGTTTCGGAAATCATTTCGGAAGCACCCGATGGAACTCCTAGATGACGAGGCTCAAGTGGAATCTTGTTTCGGTCCATTTGAAGATAGTGTTAGTATCAGTGCAAGATAGGTGCACGGTTTGTGCCAAACAAGGCTCGGAAATCATTTCAAAAGCACCCGATGGATCTCTAGATGACGAGGCTTAAGTGGAATCTTGTTTCGGTCCATTTGGAGTTAGTGTTAGTATTAGTGCAAGATAGGTGCACGGTTTGTTCCAAACAAGGCTCGGAAATCATTTTGACCGCACCCGATAGAACTCCTTGGTGACAAGGCTCAAGTGAAATCTCGTTTTGGTCCGTTTGGATATAGTGTTAGTTTTAGTGCAAGATAGGTGCATGGTTTGTGCCTAATGTACCATAGGCTCAGAAATTGTTTTGGACGCACCCGATGGAACTCCTAGGTGACGAGGCTCAAGTGGAATCTTGTTTCAGTCTGTTTGGAGATAGTGTTAGTATCAATGAAAGATAGGTGCACGGTTTGTGCCAAACAAGGCTCGGAAATCATTTCGGAAGCACCCAATGGAACTCCTAGGCGACGAGGCTCAAATGGAATCTTGTTTCTGTCTGTTTGGAGATAGTATTAGTATTAGTGCAAGATAAGTGCACGGTTTGTTCCAAACAAGGCTTGGAAATCATTTTGACCGACTCGATAGAACTCCTAGGTGACGAGGCTCAAGTGGAATCTCATTTCGGTCCGTTTGGATATATTGTTAGGATTAGTGCAAGATAGGTGCACGGTTTGTGCCAAACATACCATAGGATCATAAATCATTTTGGACGCACCCGATGGTACTCCTAGGTGACGAGGCTCAAGTGGAATCTTGTTTCAGTCCGTTTGGAGATAGTGTTAGTATTAGTGCAAGATAGGTGCATGGTTTGTTCCAAACAAGGCTCGGAAATCATTTTGACTGCACTCGATAGAACTCCTAGGTGACGAGGCTCAAGTGGAATCTTGTTTCGGTCCGTTTGGATATAGTGTTAGTATTAGTGCAAGATAGGTGCATGGTCTGTGCCAAAAGTACCATAGGCTCAGAAATCGTTTTGGATGCACTCGATGGTACTCCTTGGTGACGAGGCTCAAGTGGAATCTTGTTTCGGTCCGTTTGGAGATAGTGTTAGTATCAGTGCAAGATAGGTGCACGGTTTGTGCCAAACGTACCATAGGATCAGAAATCATTTTGGACGCACCTGATGGTACTCCTAGGTGACGAGGCTCAAGTGGTATCTTGTTTCGGTCCGTTTGGAGATAGTGTTAGTATCAGTGCAAGATAGGTGCACGGTTTGTGCCAAACAAGACTCGAAAATCATTTCAGAAGCACCCGATGGAACTCTTAGGTGATGAGGCTCAAGTGGAATCTTATTTCGGTCTGTTTGGAGATAGTGTTAGTATTAGTGTAAGATAGGTGCACGGTTTGTTCCAAAAAGGCTCGGAAATCATTTTGATCGCACCCGATAGAACTCCTAGGTGACGAGGCTCAAGTGGAATCTCGTTTCAGTCCATTTAGATATAGTGTTAGTATTAGTGCAAGATAGGTGCACGGCCTGTGCCAAACGTACCATAGGCTCAGAAATCATTTTGGATACACTCTATGGTACTCCTAGCTGACGAGGCTCAAGTGGAATCTTGTTTTGGTCCATTTGGAGATAGTGTTAGTATCAGTGCAAGATAGGTGCACGATTTGTGCCAAACAAGTTTCGGAAATCATTTTGGAAGCACCCGATGAAACTCCTAGATGACAAGGCTCAAGTGGAATCTTGTTTCGGTCCATTTGAAGATAGTGTTAGTATTAGTGCAAGATAGGTGCACGGTTTGTGCCAAACAAGGCTCGGAAATCATTTTGAAAGCACCCGATGGATCTCGTAGATGACGAGGCTTAAGTGGAATCTTGTTTCGGTCCGTTTGGAGTTAGTGTTAGTATTAGTGCAAGATAGGTGCATGGTTTGTTCCAAACAAGGCTCAGAAATCATTTTGACCGCACCCGATAGAACTCCTTGGTGACGAGGCTCAAGTGAAATCTCGTTTCGGTCCGTTTGGATATACTATTAGTTTTAGTGCAAGATAGGTGCATGGTTTGTGCCTAATGTACCATAGGCTCAGAAATCGTTTTGGACGCACCCGATGGAACTCCTAGGTGACGAGGCTCAAGTGGAATCTTGTTTCAGTCCGTTTGGAGATAGTGTTAGTATCAATGAAAGATAGGTGCACGGTTTGTGCCAAACATGGCTCGAAAATCATTTTGGAAGCACCCGATGGAACTCCTAGGCGATGAGGCTCAAGTGGAATCTTGTTTCAGTCTGTTTGGAGATAGTATTAGTATTAGTGCAAGATAAGTGCATGGTTTGTTCCAAACAAGGCTCAGAAATCATTTTGACCGCACCCGATAGAACTCCTAGGTGACAAGGCTCAAGTGAAATCTTGTTTCGGTCCGTTTGGATATAGTGTTAGTTTTAGTGCAAGATAGGTGCTTGGTTTGTGCCTAATGTACCATAGGATCAGAAATAATTTTGGACGCACCCGATGGAACTCCTAGGTGATCAGGCTGAAGTGGAATCTTGTTTCAGTCCGTTTGGAGATAGTGTTAGTATCAATGAAAGATAGGTGCACGGTTTGTGCCAAACAAGGCTCGGAAATCATTTCAGAAGCACCCGATGGAACTCCTAGGTGATGAGGCTAAAGTGGAATCTTGTTTCTGTCCGTTTGGAGATAGTATTAGTATTATTACAAGATAAGTGCATGGTTTGTTCCAAACAAGGCTCGGAAATCATTTTGACTGCACCCGATAGAACTCCTAGGCGACGAGGCTCAAGTGGAATCTCGTTTTGGTCCGTTTGGATATAGTGTTAGGATTAGTGCAAGATAGGTGCACGGTTTGTGCCAAATGTACCATAGGATCAAAAATCATTTTGGACGCACCCGATGGTACTCCTAGGTGACGAGGCACAAGTGGAATCTTGTTTCGGTCTGTTTGGAGATAGTGATAGTATCAGTGCAAGATAGGTGCATGGTTTGTGCCAAATATACCATAGGATCAGAAATAGTTTTGGACGCACCCGATGGTACTCCTAGGGGACGAGGCTCAAGTGGAATCTTGTTTCGGTCCATTTGGACATAGTGTTAGTATTAGTGCAAGACAGGTGCACAGTTTGTTCCAAACAAGGCTCAGAAATTATTTTGACCACACCCGATAGAACTCCTAGGTGACGAGGCTCAAGTGGAATCTTATTTCGGTCTGTTTGGATATAGTATCAGTATTAGTGCAAGATAGGTGCATGGTTTCTGCCTAATGTACCATAGGATCAGAAATCGTTTTGGACGCACCCGATGGAACTCCTAGGTGATGAGGCTCAAGTGGAATCTTGTTTCAGTCCGTTTGGAGATAGTGTTAGTATCAATGAAAGATAGGTGCACGGTTTGTGCCAAACAAGGCTCAGAAATCATTTTAGAAGCACCCGATGGAACTCCTAGGTGATGAGGCTCAAGTGGAATCTTGTTTCAGTCCGTTTGGAGATAGTATTAGTATTAGTGCAAGATAAGTGCACGGTTTGTTCCAAACAAGGCTCGAAAATCATTTTGACCGACCTGATAGAACTCCTAGGTGACGAGGCTCAAGTGGAATCTCGTTTCGGTCCATTTGGATATAGTGTTAGGATTAGTGCAAGATAGGTGCACAGTTTGTGCCAAACGTACCATAGGATCAAAAATCATTTTGGACACACCTGATGGTACTCCTAGGTGACGAGGCTCAAGTGGAATCTTGTTTTAGTCCATTTGGAGATAGTGTTAGTATTAGTGCAAGATAGGTGCACGGTTTGTGCCAAACAAGTCTCGGAAATCATTTTGGAAGCACCCGATGGAACTCCTAGATGACGAGGCTCAAGTGGAATCTTGTTTCGGTCTGTTTGGAGATAGTGTCAGTATTAGTGCAAGACAGGTGCATGGTTTGTTCCAAACAAGGCTCGGAAATCATTTTGACCGCACCCGATAGAACTCCAAGGTGATGAGGCTCAAGTGAATTCTTGTTTCAGTCCGTTTGGAGATAGTGTTAGTATCAGTGGAAGATAGGTGCATAGATTATGCCAAATGTACCATAGGATCAGAAATCATTTTGGACGCACTCGATGGTACTCCTAGATGACGAGGCTCAAGTGCAATCTTGTTTCGGTCCGTTTGGAGATAGTGTTAGTATCAGTGCAAGATAGGTGCTCGGTTTGTGCCATACGTACCATAGGATCACAAATCATTTTGGACGCACCTGATGGTACTCCTAGGTGACAAGGCTCAAGTGGAATCTTGTTTCGGTCCGTTTGGAGATAGTGTTAGTATTAGTGCAAGACAGGTGCACGGTTTGTTCCGAACAAGGCTCGGAAATCATTTTGACCGCACCCAATAGAACTCTTAGGTGACGAGGCTCAAGTGAAATCTCGTTTCAGTCTGTTTGGATATAGTGTTAGTTTTAGTGCAAGATAGGTGCATGGTTTGTGCCTAATGTACCATAGGCTCAGAAATCGTTTTGGACGCACCCGATGGAACTCCTAGGTGACAAGGCTCAAGTGGAATCTTGTTTCAGTCCGTTTGGAGATAGTGTTAGTATCAATGAAAGATAGGTGCACGGTTTGTGCCAAACAAGGCTCGGAAATCATTTCGGAAGCACCCGATGGAACTCCAGGCAACGAGGCTTAAGTGGAATCTTGTTTCAGTCCGTTTGGAGATAGTATTAGTAATAGTGCAAGATAAGTGCATGGTTTGTTCCAAACAAGGCTCGGAAATCATTTTGACCGCACCCGATAGAACTCCTAGGTGACGAGGCTCAAGTGGAATCTCGTTTCGGTCCGTTTGGATATAGTGTTAGGATTAGTGCAAGATAGGTGCACGGTTTGTGCCAAACGTACCATAGGATCAGAAATCATTTTGAACACACCCGATGGTACTCCTAGGTGACGAGGCTCAAGTGGAATCTTGTTTTAGTCCATTTGGAGATAGTGTTAGTATTAGTGCAAGACAGGTGCACGGTTTGTTCCAAACAAGGCTCGGAAATCATTTTGACCGCACCCGATAGAACTCCTAGGTGACGAGGCTCAAGTGGAATCTCGTTTCGGTCCGTTTGGATATAGTGTTAGTGTTAGTGCAAGATAGGTGCACGGTCTGTGCCAAAAGTACCATAGGCTCAGAAATCGTTTTGGATGCACTCGATGGTACTCCTAGGTGACGACGCTCAAGTGGAATCTTGTTTCGGTCCGTTTGGAGATAGTGTTAGTATCAGTGCACGGTTTGTGCCAAACGTACCATAGGATCAGAAATCATTTTGGATGCACCCGATGGTACTCCTAGGTGACGAGGCTCAAGTGGAATCTTGTTTCGGTCCATTTGGAGATAGTGTTAGTATCAGTGCAAGATAGGTGCACGGTTTGTGCCAAACAAGACTCAAAAATCATTTCAGAAGCACCCGATGGAACTCTTAGGTGATGAGGCTCAAGTGGAATCTTATTTCGGTCTGTTTGGAGATAGTGTTAGTATTAGTGTAAGATAGGTGCACGGTTTGTTCCAAACAAGGCTCAGAAATCATTTTGATCGCACCCGATAGAACTCCTAGGTGACGAGGCTCAAGTGGAATCTCGTTTCGGTCCATTTAGATATAGTGTTAGTATTTGTGCAAGATAGATGCATGGCCTGTGCCAAATGTACCATAGGCTCAGAAATTGTTTCGGATGCACTCGATGGTACTCCTAGGTGACGAGGCTCAAGTGGAATCTTGTTTCAGTCCGTTTGGAGATAGTGTTAGTATCAGTGCAAGATAGGTGCACGATTTGTGCCAAACAAGTTTCGGAAATTATTTTGGAAGCACCCGATGGAACTCCTAGATGACGAGGCTCAAGTGGAATCTTGTTTCGGTCCGTTTGAAGATAGTGTTAGTATCAGTGCAAGATAGGTGCACGGTTTGTGCCAAACAAGGCTCGGAAATCATTTCGAAAGCACCCGATGGATCTCTAGATGACGAGGCTTAAGTGGAATCTTGTTTTGGTCCATTTGGAGTTAGTGTTAGTATTAGTGCAAGATAGGTGCATGGTTTGTTCCAAACAAGGCTCGGAAATCATTTTGACCGCACCCGATAGAACTCCTTGGTGACAAGGCTCAAGTGAAATCTCGTTTCGGTCCGTTTGGATATAGTGTTAGTTTTAGTGCAAGATAGGTGCATGGTTTGTGCCTAATGTACCATAGGCTCAGAAATCATTTTGGATGCACCCGATGGAACTCCTTGGTGACGAGGCTCAAGTGGAATCTTGTTTCAGTCCGTTTGGAGATAGTGTTAGTATCAATGAAAGATAGGTGCACGGTTTGTGCCAAACAAGGCTCGGAAATCATTTCGGAAGCACCCGATGGAACTCCTAGGCGACGAGGCTCCAATGGAATCTTGTTTCTGTCCGTTTGGAGATAGTATTAGTATTAGTGCAAGATAAGTGCACGGTTTGTTCCAAACAAGGCTCGGAAATCATTTTGACCGACCTGATAGAACTCCTAGGTAACGAGGCTCAAGTGGAATCTCATTTCGGTCCGTTTGGATATAGTGTTAGGATTAGTGCAAGATAGGTGCACGGTTTGTGCCAAACATACCATAGGATCAGAAATCATTTTGGACGCACCCGATGGTACTCCTAGGTGACGAGGCTCAAGTAGAATCTTGTTTCAGTCCGTTTGGAGATAGTGTTAGTATTAGTGCAAGACAGGGGCACGGTTTGTTCCAAACAAGGCTCGGAAATCATTTTGACTGCACTCGATAGAACTCCTAGGTGATGAGGCTCAAGTGGAATCTCGTTTCGGTCCGTTTGGATATAGTGTTACTATTAGTGCAAGATAGGTGCATGGTCTATGCCAAAAGTATCATAGGCTCAGAAATCATTTTGGATGCACTCGATGGTACTCCTTGGTGACGAGGCTCAAGTGGAATCTTGTTTCGGTCCATTTGGAGATAGTGTTAGTATCAGTGCAAGATAGGTGCACGGTTTGTGCCAAACAAGACTCGAAAATCATTTCAGAAGCACCCGATGGAACTCTTAGGTGATGAGGCTCAAGTGGAATCTTATTTTGGTTTGTTTGGAGATAGTGTTAGTATTAGTGTAAGATAGGTGCACGGTTTGTTCCAAACAAGGCTCAGAAATCATTTAGGCTCAAGTGGAATCTCATTTCGATCCATTTAGATATAGTGTTAGTATTTGTGCAAGATAGGTGCACGGCCTGTGCCAAACGTACCATAGGCTCAGAAATTGTTTTGGATGCACTCGATGGGACTCCTAGGTGATGAGGCTCAAGTAGAATCTTGTTTCGGTCCGTTTGGAGATATTGTTAGTATCAGTGCAAGATAGGTGCACGATTTGTGCCAAACAAGTTTCGGAAATCATTTTGGAATCACCCGATGGAACTCCTAGATGACGAGGCTCAAGTGGAATCTTGTTTCGGTCCATTTGAAGATAGTGTTAGTATCAGTGCAAGATAGGTGCACGGTTTGTGCCAAATAAGGCTCGGAAATCATTTCAAAAGCACCCGATGGATCTCTAGATGACGAGGCTTAAGTGGAATCTTGTTTCGGTCCATTTGGAGTTAGTGTTAGTATTAGTGCAAGATAGGTGCACGGTTTGTTCCAAACAAGGCTCGGAAATCATTTTGACCGCACCCGATAGAACTCCTTGGTGACAAGGCTCAAGTGAAATCTCGTTTTGGTCCATTTGGATATAGTGTTAGTTTTAGTGCAAGATAGGTGCATGGTTTGTGCCTAATGTACCATAGGCTCAGAAATTGTTTTGGACGCACCCGATGGAACTCCTAGGTGACGAGGCTCAAGTGGAATCTTGTTTCGGTCTGTTTGGAGATAGTGTTAGTATCAATGAAAGATAGGTGCACGGTTTGTGCCAAACAAGGCTCGGAAATCATTTCGGAAGCACCCAATGGAACTCCTAGGCGACGAGGCTCAAATGGAATCTTGTTTCTGTCTGTTTGGAGATAGTATTAGTATTAGTGCAAGATAAGTGCACGGTTTGTTCCAAACAAGGCTTGGAAATCATTTTGACCGACTCGATAGAACTCCTAGGTGACGAGGCTCAAGTGGAATCTCATTTCGGTCCGTTTGGATATAGTGTTAGGATTAGTGCAAGATAGGTGCACGGTTTGTGCCAAACATACCATAGGATCATAAATCATTTTGGACGCACCCGATGGTACTCCTAGGTGACGAGGCTCAAGTGGAATCTTGTTTCAGTCCGTTTGGAGATAGTGTTAGTATTAGTGCAAGACAGGTGCATGGTTTGTTCCAAACAAGGCTCGGAAATCATTTTGACTGCACTCGATAGAACTCCTAGGTGACGAGGCTCAAGTGGAATCTCGTTTCGGTCCGTTTGGATATAGTGTTACTATTAGTGCAAGATAGGTGCATGGTCTATGCCAAAAGTACCATAGGCTCAGAAATCGTTTTGGATGCACTCGATGGTACTCCTTGGTGACGAGGCTCAAGTGGAATCTTGTTTCGGTCCGTTTGGAGATAGTGTTAGTATCAGTGCAAGATAGGTGCACGGTTTGTGCCAAACGTACCATAGGATTAGAAATCATTTTGGACGCACCTGATGGTACTCCTAGGTGACGAGGCTCAAGTGGTATCTTGTTTCGGTCTGTTTGGAGATAGTGTTAGTATCAGTGCAAGATAGGTGCACGGTTTGTGCCAAACAAGACTCGAAAATCATTTTAGAAGCACCCGATGGAACTCTTAGGTGATGAGGCTCAAGTGGAATCTTATTTCGGTCCGTTTGGAGGTAGTGTTAGTATTAGTGTAAGATAGGTGCACGGTTTGTTCCAAAAAGGCTCGGAAATCATTTTGATCGCACCCGATAGAACTTGATGAGTACAGGCCCGATCTTCCGAGAGGTAGCCGGTAAGTTCGATTTGTGGAGATCTCGACGTTGGCGATCCGGCTTCAAATCAGACACGATTCGAACCCTGCAACCGTTACACCACCGCTCCGTTGGTTATCAACCAAGCACAACTTGATTGACCTCGCCAAGAAGGCTTTTCCTGCAAGTGAATCGAAGAGCACAAGCAAGAAGGTAAAACACGCAATCTGAAATTGCAAATATGAATGACGCGAATATGAATAGAGGGTTCAAGAACTCGGTTCCAAAGGACTAATCGACATAGTGGAGGAGATCAAGAACGGGGGCCCTGGATCACTGTAAAAGGATTTGTCACCACAGTTACAATGAACGATTCAGTTTCTCGATGGAAAACTAAACTCTAAACAAAACCCAATTGTGTAGCAGCGGCGGCGGCTATGTTTATAGTCTAAGACTCGACCTAGGGTTGGGGACGGCCAGGGGTTGGGCGCCCACAACTTGGGCTTAAGGCCCGACACGATACATGGCCAAGTTGGCCCAAATAGGTGACGCAGCACCTTGCCATGGTCACACAGAATGATCCACGGACCTTCTGGAGCTGGGACCAGATCCAAAATGACGGCATCGTCGTCCCCTTTCCAACGCATCCAAGAACAGCCCGTTTCGATGTCGTATGAGGAAGTTATGACCGAAACAGTGACGACGTGTCTGCTGAATCTGAGGACGATGTGGCAGCTGAGTTGGAAACGAATTGCAACTTGGGGAAGACCATGGCGTCGGTGTGTCCAGTGTGGTGATGTCCTCATCATCCTCCCCTTCTTGAATTGGAGTCGTCCTCGACTCCATCTTGGTGATGTCCTCATTATCCCCTCCTTGTAGAATTGGAGTCGTCCTCGACTCCATCCCATCATCAACGAACTCCTGCAAAAGGTTAGTGACAGCAGGCAATGCACCAGACATAAAAGGTTGACAAAACATAGTATAACATGGTGCATCAGGATTATCACATAACTCAGCAGTAGCAGGAGTTGTAGCAAGAAAAGCACCTCCTTTTAACTTAATCCCATTATTTTTAGCAATGTTTGTTGGAGGTTTATTTTTTATCTCATTAGCATGTTTAATAATATCCGTAGGAGACAAAGGCAGCAATGTAATTTTCTTGTCCTTATGTATGATAGTGTATGTATTAGTTCTACCATGGTGTAAAGCATCATTATCAAATTCCCATGGGTGACCTAACAAAATGGAACAAGCTTGCATAGGGACAACATCAAAATCAGCAGTATCATGATAAGAGCCTGTGAAAAAGCTAATGCGTGCTGATTTAGTTACCTTAGTCTTACCACTATTATTGAACCATTGAAGTTTATATGGATATGAATGTTGTCGTGTGGTCAAGCCAAGCTTGTCAACCAAATCTGAACTCACCAAGTTGTTGCAACTCCCGCTATCAATGATAGTGAGAACACGGCAACCCTGCACAATGAGATACATGTGGAACAAATTGTGGCATTGGATCTTCATCTCTTCTTCATGACCCACACGTGTACTCAACACACGCTGCATAAGAAGGCTAGGGTAGTTCGCGGCAGCAGCCACAGAGTCAATGGTGATGGCCTCCTTGTCATGATCTCCCTCGATGGGATCTGCATCAATGTTAGCAGCAAGGGCTAAATCATCTTCAACATCACTAGCACTTACATATCCATCCTCGGTAGCAATGAAAGCGCGACGACTGGGGCATTCCTTCATGACATGTCCCATGCCTTTGCATCGGTGGCAAATGATTTTAGAGCTGGACGAGGAGGAGCTAGTAGAAGCACCCGGAGTGCCACCTTTCTTTAGCTGTGGAAGCTGCACATTAGACAATTTACTTACCCCGGAAGAAAATGGAGGTGTAGATGGCTGTGGTGCAACAGGAAGCTTGGGCATCTCCGGCTCGGAACGCTGCTAAAAATTCCTCCCATTGTTAGACCTGAAAGGCTGGTGTTGTTTGTGTCCCTGTACTTCTCGTTCGGCCTTAATAGCAAGATGATACAATTGGGAAAAATTGCGCCATTCTTTGTAATCAAGTATGTTCAGTATATCATGGTTTAAACCACCAAAAAATCTAGCACTAGCATCATCATCATCTTCATTTATACCACAACGTGCTAAACCAATAAGCAATTCTTGATAGTATGCTTCTACTCCTTTATCACCTTGTTTTAAAGTTTGTAGTTTCAAACGTAAATCACATTGGTAATAAGGAGGAACAAAACGAGATTTCATATGTTGCTTTAAAACATTCCAAGTTTGAGGCACAGCAGCAGCATTATTGGCATTGCAAAGATCACTCCACCAGAACAAAGCAAAATTAGTAAACTCACTGGTAGCAAGTCTAACTCTATGCTCAGCAGGAACATTATGAGAATCAAATTTTTGTTGAACAGCAAGCTCCCAATCTAAATATGCCTCTGGATCAACATTACCAGCAAAAGGTGGTAGACTAAATTTAATTTTAGCAAAAGGATCATTATTACCATGATTATTACCTGCCATACCGCGACGATTGAAGTTGAGGCGGCGACGGGCACCACCGTCAGCATACGCATCTTCATCACCAGCATCTTCCTCATCAGCACGATAAGGTGGAGGGCGTTGCTCAAGCTGTTCAATGCGGGTGACCAGATTGTTGACGTTGCGCGTCAGCTCGGTCATAAGATTACGTTGTTCAGTCATGAACGTTGCAAGCTCGCCCTTGGACACGCACTCATTGAAGTCCGTCGGAGTTCCTGCCATGGTTAGAAGATAGAAAAAGACAACACCAAAGTATTATCCCTATCAACTAAAAGGAAACAAGTGGTGGTGATGGTGGTGAAAGTGGAATGCAAAATCACAAGCAGCTTACCACCGTCTTGCCTGTATTCTTACCAACGCCAAACAGGAGTAAAACCAAAGTGGTGAAGCAATCTGTTGTTGAGCGTGGGTAACAGTTGCAAGATGAACCTGTGCTGACAGAAGAATATGTGGAGCTATGGGTAGGCACACAATATGACAGCAAGGATTAGCAATTAACGAGTGCAGAGTAGCGATTGTTCAATCTGGATCCAAAGTACAAATCACAGTTGCTGGCTAAGACGTGTCGAGACGTATCGCAACAAGGTGAAAACAAAGAACGATCGAAAGAACTCACAGAACAAGCAAATAGCCCGGATTTCTCCTTTTTCCTGAATTTTTCCCGGATTTTCCCAAAAGGCACTAGTAGGAAACAAACTTTTTTTTTTACTATTTTTTTTATACTTTTCTCTGAACAAGGATCACAAAAGATGCAACCACAAAAATTGGCACCTACAACTGAGGTGGGATGTGGTCTACAGAAATTCAGCACATTCTCTGAAAAGCGTGCAAAAACTTTGACAATTTTTTTCTATATTTTCCCGAATTTTTTTGGCAATTCTGATGAAACCAAACAGGGCGAAGCCGAGTTTGGGTCGGGTCCAAATGGTGTCAAGAAGCTGCACAAAAAATTTCAGATTTTTCTGATAAACGAGCGAAAAGTTATGCCTGTTTTACTGAAGGTATCTCAAGGTATGTTTTCCGGGAGGCACAACACGGCGGCGGCAGTTAGGGCAAAGCGTCCCTAAACTCTAACACCGATCACAGCAGTAGGTATTCGCCTGATGATGTAAGGAGGGCTGCGATGCAGGCAAAATAAGAGCGGCTGGCAACCTATCTAGGGTTTGCGCGGCGGCGAGAAGTTACACAAGGCGGCTAGCGGGGCAAGTCGAGTAATGTGGTGGCTTCGACTTGTTGTTTGGGAACGGTGGATGGGATAGCGGCGGAAAACAAAATCACAGCAACGGGCAATTGAACTACGACCACGAACACAATCCTAAACCAGCAACAAGACTCGACCACAGACACAAACTCAACAACACGAATCTGAAACGAAATTGCAAAGGCACAAAGGGCGATAGGACAGCAGAAATTGAAATATTTTTGGGCTTTTTGTGGACTCTAGGGAATGAACAAATATGAATCTAAGGCAAACGAGATTATGCCTCGCGATAAACCTAAAATATCTGATACCAATTGATGAGTACAGGCCCGATCTTCTGAGAGGTAGCCGGTAAGTTCGATTTGTGGAGATCTCGACATTGGCGATCCGGCTTCAAATCAGACACGATTCGAACCCTACAACCATTACACCACCGCTCCGTTGGTTATCAACCAAGCACAACTTGGTTGACCTCGCCAAGAAGGCTTTTCCTGCAAGCGAATCGAAGAGCACAAGCAAGAAGGTAAAACACGCAATCTGAAATTGCAAATATGAATGACGTGAATATGAATAGAGGGTTCAAGAACTCGGTTCCAAAGGACTAATCGACACAGTGGAGGAGATCAAGAACGGGGGCCCTGGATCACTGTAAAAGGATTTGTCACCACAGTTACAATGAACGATTTAGTTTCTCGATGGAAAACTAAACTCTAAACAAAACCCAATTGTGTAGCAGCGGCGGCGGCTATGTTTATAGTCTAAGACTCGACCTAGGGTTGGGGACGGCCAGGGGTTGAGCGCCCACAACTTGGGCTTAAGGCCCGACACGATACATGGCCAAGTTGGCCCAAATAGGTGACGCAGCACCTTGCCATGGTCACATAGAATGATCCACGGACCTTCTGGAGCTGGGACCAGATCTAAAACGACGGCATCGTCGTCCCCTTTCCAACGCATCCAAGAACGGCCTGTTTCGATGTCGTATGAGGAAGTTATGACCGAAACAGTGACGACGTGTCTGCTGAATCCGAGGACGACGTGGCAGCTGAGTTGGAAACGAATTGCAACTTGGGGAAGACCATGGCGTCGGTGTGTCCAGTGTGGTGATGTCCTCATCAGAACTCCTAGGTGACGAGGCTCAAGTGGAATCTCGTTTCAGTCCATTTAGATATAGTGTTAGTATTAGTGCAAGATAGGTGCATGGCCTGTGCCAAATGTACCATAGGCTCATAAATCGTTTTGGATGCACTCTATGGTACTCCTAGGTGACGAGGCTCAAGTGGAATCTTGTTTTGGTCCGTTTGGAGATAGTGTTAGTATCAGTGCAAGATAGGTGCACGATTTGTGCCAAACAAGTTTCGGAAATCATTTTGGAAGCACCCGATGAAACTCCTAGATGACAAGGCTCAAGTGGAATCTTGTTTCGGTCCATTTGAAGATAGTGTTAGTATCAGTGCAAGATAGGTGCACGGTTTGTGCCAAACAAGGCTCGGAAATCATTTTGAATGCACCCGATGGATCTCGTAGATGACGAGGCTTAAGTGGAATCTTGTTTCGGTCCGTTTGGAGTTAGTGTTAGTATTAGTGCAAGATAGGTGCACGGTTTGTTCCAAACAAGGCTCAGAAATCATTTTGACCGCACCTGATAGAACTCCTTGGTGACGAGGCTCAAGTGAAATCTCGTTTTGGTCCGTTTGGATATACTATTAGTTTTAGTGCAAGATAGGTGCATGGTTTGTGCCTAATGTACCATAGGCTCAGAAATCGTTTTGGACGCACCCGATGGAACTCCTAGGTGACGAGGCTCAAGTGGAATCTTGTTTCAGTCCATTTGGAGATAGTGTTAGTATCAATGAAAGATAGGTGCACGGTTTGTGCCAAACATGGCTTGAAAATCATTTTGGAAGCACCCGATGGAACTCCTAGGCGATGAGGCTCAAGTGGAATCTTGTTTCTGTCTGTTTGGAGATAGTATTAGTATTAGTGCAAGATAAGTGCATGGTTTGTTCCAAACAAGGCTCAGAAATCATTTTGACCGCACCCGATAGAACTCCTAGGTGATGAGGCTCAAGTGGAATCTCGTTTCGGTCCATTTAGATATAGTGTTTGTATTACTGCAAGATAGGTGCACGGCCTGTGGTAAACGTACTATAGTCTCAAAAATCGTTTTGGACGCACCCGATGGTACTCCTAGATGACGAGGCTCAAGTGGAATCTTGTTTTAGTCCATTTGGAGATAGTATTAGTAATAGTGCAAGATAAGTGCATGGTTTGTTCCAAACAAGGCTCGGAAATCATTTTGACCGCACCCGATAGAACTCCTAGGTGACGAGGCACAAGTGGAATCTCGTTTCGGTCCATTTGGATATAGTGTTAGGATTAGTGCAAGATAGGTGCACGGTTTGTGCCAAACGTACCATAGATTCAGAAATCATTTTGAACACACCCGATGGTACTCCTAGGTGACGAGGCTCAAGTGGAATCTTGTTTCAGTCCGTTTGGAGATAGTGTTAGTATTAGTGCTAGACAGGTGCACGGTTTGTTCCAAACAAGGCTCGGAAATCATTTTGACCGCACCCGATAGAACTCCTAGGTGACGAGGCTCAAGTGGAATCTCGTTTTGGTCCGTTTGGATATAGTGTTAGTGTTAGTGCAAGATAGGTGCACGGTCTGTGCCAAAAGTACCATAGGCTCAGAAATCGTTTTGGATGCACTCGATGGTACTCCTAGGTGACGACGCTCAAGTGGAATCTTGTTTTAGTCCATTTGGAGATAGTGTTAGTATTAGTGCAAGATAGGTGCACGGTTTGTGCCAAACAAGTCTCGGAAATCATTTTGGAAGCACCCGATGGAACTCCTAGATGACGAGGCTCAAGTGGAATCTTGTTTCGGTCTGTTTGGAGATAGTGTCAGTATTAGTGCAAGACAGGTGCATGGTTTGTTCCAAACAAGGCTCGGAAATCATTTTGACCGCACCCGATAGAACTCCAAGGTGATGAGGCTCAAGTGAATTCTTGTTTCAGTCTGTTTGGAGATAGTGTTAGTATCAGTGGAAGATAGGTGCATAGATTATGCCAAACGTACCATAGGATCAGAAATCATTTTGGACGCACTCGATGGTACTCCTAGATGACGAGGCTCAAGTGGAATCTTGTTTCGGTCCGTTTGGAGATAGTGTTAGTATCAGTGCAAGATAGGTGCTCGGTTTGTGCCATACGTACCATAGGATCACAAATCATTTTGGACGCACCTGATGGTACTCCTAGGTGACAAGGCTCAAGTGGAATCTTGTTTCGGTCCGTTTGGAGATAGTGTTAGTATTAGTGCAAGACAGGTGCACGGTTTGTTCCGAACAAGGCTCGGAAATCATTTTGACCGCACCCAATAGAACTCTTAGGTGACGAGGCTCAAGTGAAATCTCGTTTCAGTCTGTTTGGATATAGTGTTAGTTTTAGTGCAAGATAGGTGCATGGTTTGTGCCTAATGTACCATAGGCTCAAAAATCATTTTGGACGCACCCGATGGAACTCCTAGGTGACAAGGCTCAAGTGGAATCTTGTTTCAGTCCGTTTGGAGATAGTGTTAGTATCAATGAAAGATAGGTGCACGGTTTGTGCCAAACAAGGCTCGGAAATCATTTCGGAAGCACCCGATGGAACTCCAGGCAACGAGGCTTAAGTGGAATCTTGTTTCAGTCCGTTTGGAGATAGTATTAGTAATAGTGCAAGATAAGTGCATGGTTTGTTCCAAACAAGGCTCGGAAATCATTTTGACCGCACCCGATAGAACTCCTAGGTGACGAGGCACAAGTGGAATCTCGTTTCGGTCCATTTGGATATAGTGTTAGGATTAGTGCAAGATAGGTGCACGGTTTGTGCCAAACGTACCATAGGATCAGAAATCATTTTGAACACACCCGATGGTACTCCTAGGTGACGAGGCTCAAGTGGAATCTTGTTTCAGTCCGTTTGGAGATAGTGTTAGTATTACTGCAAGACAGGTGCACGGTTTGTTCCAAACAAGGCTCGGAAATCATTTTGACCGCACCCGATAGAACTCCTAGGTGACGAGGCTCAAGTGGAATCTCGTTTTGGTCCGTTTGGATATAGTGTTAGTGTTAGTGCAAGATAGGTGCACGGTCTGTGCCAAAAGTACCATAGGCTCAGAAATCATTTTGGATGCACTCGATGGTACTCCTAGGTGACGACGCTCAAGTGGAATCTTGTTTCGGTCCGTTTGGAGATAGTGTTAGTATCAGTGCATGGTTTGTGCTAAACGTACCATAGGATCAGAAAACATTTTGGATGCACCTGATGGTACTCCTAGGTGACGAGGCTCAAGTGGAATATTGTTTCGGTCCATTTGGAGATAGTGTTAGTATCAGTGAAATATAGGTGCACGGTTTGTGCCAAACAAGACTCGAAAATCATTTCAGAAGCACCCGATGGAACTCTTAGGTGATGAGGCTCAAGTGGAATCTTATTTCGGTCCGTTTGGAGATAGTGTTAGTATTAGTGTAAGATAGGTGCACGGTTTGTTCCAAACAAGGCTCAGAAATCATTTTGATCGCCCCCGATAGAACTCCTAGGTGACGAGGCTCAAGTGGAATCTCGTTTCGGTCCATTTAGATATAGTGTTAGTATTTGTGCAAGATAGATGCACGTCCTGTGCCAAACGTACCATAGGCTCAGAAATTGTTTTGGATGCACTCGATGGTACTCCTAGTTGACGAGGCTCAAGTGGAATCTTGTTTCGGTCCGTTTGGAGATAGTGTTAGTATCAGTGCAAGATAGGTGCACGATTTGTGCCAAACAAGTTTTGGAAATCATTTCGGAAGCACCCGATGGAACTCCTAGATGACGAGGCTCAAGTGGAATCTTGTTTCGGTCCGTTTGAAGATAGTGTTAGTATCAGTGCAAGATAGGTGCACGGTTTGTGCCAAACAAGGCTCGGAAATTATTTCAAAAGCACCCGATGGATCTCTAGATGACGAGGCTTAAGTGGAATCTTGTTTCGGTCCATTTGGAGTTAGTGTTAGTATTAGTGCAAGATAGGTGCACGGTTTGTTCCAAACAAGGCTCGGAAATCATTTTGACCGCACCCGATAGAACTCCTTGGTGACAAGGCTCAAGTGAAATCTCGTTTCGGTCCGTTTGGATATAGTGTTAGTTTTAGTGCAAGATAGGTGCATGGTTTGTGCCTAATGTACCATAGGCTCAGAAATCATTTTGGATACACCCGATGGAACTCCTAGGTGACGAGGCTCAAGTGGAATCTTGTTTCAGTCCGTTTGGAGATAGTGTTAGTATCAATGAAAGATAGGTGCACGGTTTGTTCCAAACAAGGCTCGGAAATCATTTTGATTGACCCGATAGAACTCCTAGGTGACGACGCTCAAGTGGAATCTCATTTCGGTCCGTTTGGATATAGTGTTAGGATTAGTGCAAGATAGGTGCACGGTTTGTGCCAAACATACCATAGGATCAGAAATCATTTTGGACGCACCCGATGGTACTCCTAGGTGACGAGGCTCAAGTGGAATCTTGTTTCAGTCCGTTTGGAGATAGTATTAGTATTAGTGCAAGATAAGTGCATGGTTTGTTCCAAACAAGGCTCAGAAATCATTTTGACCGCACCCGATAGAACTCCTAGGTGACGAGGCTCAAGTGGAATCTTGTTTCGGTCCGTTTAGATATAGTGTTTGTATTAGTGCAAGATAGGTGCACGGCCTGTGCTAAATGTACTATAGGCTCAGAAATCGTTTTGGACGCACCCGATGGTACTCCTAGATGACGAGGCTCAAGTGGAATCTTGTTTGGTCCGTTTGGAGATAGTGTTAGTATCAGTGCAAGATAGGTGCACGGTTTGTGCCAAACAAGGCTCAGAAATCATTTCGGAAGCAACCGATGGATCTCGTAGATGACGAGGCTTAAGTGGAATCTTGTTTCGGTCCATTTGGAGTTAGTGTTAGTATTAGTGCAAGATATTTGCACGGTTTGTTCCAAACAAGGCTTAGAAATCATTTTGACCGCACCCGATAGAACTCCTAGGTGACAAGGCTCAAGTGAAATCTTGTTTCGGTCCGTTTGGATATAGTGTTAGTTTTAGTGCAAGATAGGTGCTTGGTTTGTGCCTAATGTACCATAGGATCAGAAATAATTTTGGACGCACCCGATGGAACTCCTAGGTGATGAGGCTGAAGTGGAATCTTGTTTCAGTCCGTTTGGAGATAGTGTTAGTATCAATGAAAGATAGGTGCACGGTTTGTGCCAAACAAGGCTCGGAAATTATTTCAGAAGCACCCGATGGAACTCCTAGGTGATGAGGCTCAAGTGGAATCTTGTTTCAGTCCGTTTGGAGATAGTATTAGTATTATTACAAGATAAGTGCATGGTTTGTTCCAAACAAGGCTCGGAAATCATTTTGACTGCACCCGATAGAACTCCTAGGCGACGCGGCTCAAGTGGAATCTCGTTTTGGTCCGTTTGGATATAGTGTTAGGATTAGTGCAAGATAGGTGCACGGTTTGTGCCAAATGTACCATAGGATCAAAAATCATTTTGGACGCACCCGATGGTACTCCTAGGTGACGAGGCTCAAGTGGAATCTTGTTTCGGTCTGTTTGGAGATAGTGTTAGTATCAGTGCAAGATAGGTGCATGGTTTGTGCCAAATATACCATAGGATCAGAAATAGTTTTGGACGCACCCGATGGTACTCCTAGGGGATGAGGCTCAAGTGGAATCTTGTTTTGGTCCGTTTGGACATAGTGTTAGTATTAGTGCAAGACAGGTGCACAGTTTGTTCCAAACAAGGCTCAGAAATTATTTTGACCACACCCGATAGAACTCCTAGGTGACGAGGCTCAAGTGGAATCTTGTTTCGGTCTGTTTGGATATAGTATCAGTATTAGTGCAAGATAGGTGCTTGGTTTCTGCCTAATGTACCATAGGATCTGAAATCGTTTTGGACGCACCCGTTGGAACTCCTAGGTGATGAGGCTCAAGTGGAATCTTGTTTCAGTCCGTTTGGAGATAGTGTTAGTATCAATGAAAGATAGGTGCACGGTTTGTGCCAAACAAGGCTCAGAAATCATTTTAGAAGCACCCGATGGAACTCCTAGGTGATGAGGCTCAAGTAGAATCTTGTTTCAGTCCGTTTGGAGATAGTATTAGTATTAGTGCAAGATAAGTGCACGGTTCGTTCCAAACAAGGCTCGAAAATCATTTTGACCGACCTGATAGAACTCCTAGGTGACGAGGCTCAAGTGGAATCTTGTTTCGGTCCGTTTGGATATAGTGTTAGGATTAGTGCAAGATAGGTGCACAGTTTGTGCCAAACGTACCATAGGATCAAAAATCATTTTGGACTTACCCGATGGTACTCCTAGGTGACGAGGCTCAAGTGGAATCTTGTTTTAGTCCATTTGGAGATAGTGTTAGTATTAGTGCAAGATAGGTGCACGGTTTGTGCCAAACAAGTCTCGGAAATCATTTTGGAAGCACCTGATGGAACTCCTAGATGACGAGGCTCAAGTGGAATCTTGTTTCGGTCTGTTTGGAGATAGTGTCAGTATTATTGCAAGACAGGTGCACGGTTTGTTCCAAACAAGGCTCGGAAATCATTTTGACCGCACCCGATAGAACTCCAATGTGATGAGGCTCAAGTGAATTCTTGTTTCAGTGCGTTTGGAGATAGTGTTAGTATCAGTGCAAGATAGGTGCATAGATTGTGCCAAACATACCATAGGATCAGAAATCATTTTGGACGCACTCGATGGTACTCCTAGATGACGAGGCTCAAGTGGAATCTTGTTTCGGTCCGTTTGGAGATAGTGTTAGTATCAATGCAAGATAGGTGCTCGGTTTGTGCCAAACGTACCATAGGATCACAAATCATTTTGGACGCACCTGATGGTACTCCTAGGTGACAAGGCTCAAGTGGAATCTTGTTTCGGTCCGTTTGGAGATAGTGTTAGTATTAGTGCAAGACAGGTGCACGGTTTGTTCCGAATAAGGCTCGGAAATCATTTTGACCGCACCCAATAGAACTCCTAGGTGACGAGGCTCAAGTGGAATCTTGTTTCGGTCCGTTTAGATATAGTGTTTGTATTAGTGCAAGATAGGTGCACGGCCTGTGCTAAATGTACTATAGGCTCAGAAATCGTTTTGGACGCACCCGATGGTACTCCTAGATGACGAGGCTCAAGTGGAATCTTGTTTGGTCCGTTTGGAGATAGTGTTAGTATCAGTGCAAGATAGGTGCACGGTTTGTGCCAAACAAGGCTCAGAAATCATTTCGGAAGCAACCGATGGATCTCGTAGATGACGAGGCTTAAGTGGAATCTTGTTTCGGTCCATTTGGAGTTAGTGTTAGTATTAGTGCAAGATATTTGCACGGTTTGTTCCAAACAAGGCTTAGAAATCATTTTGACCGCACCCGATAGAACTCCTAGGTGACAAGGCTCAAGTGAAATCTTGTTTCGGTCCGTTTGGATATAGTGTTAGTTTTAGTGCAAGATAGGTGCTTGGTTTGTGCCTAATGTACCATAGGATCAGAAATAATTTTGGACGCACCCGATGGAACTCCTAGGTGATGAGGCTGAAGTGGAATCTTGTTTCAGTCCGTTTGGAGATAGTGTTAGTATCAATGAAAGATAGGTGCACGGTTTGTGCCAAACAAGGCTCGGAAATTATTTCAGAAGCACCCGATGGAACTCCTAGGTGATGAGGCTCAAGTGGAAGCTTGTTTCAGTCCATTTGGAGATAGTATTAGTATTATTACAAGATAAGTGCATGGTTTGTTCCAAACAAGGCTCGGAAATCATTTTGACTGCACCCGATAGAACTCCTAGGCGACGCGGCTCAAGTGGAATCTCGTTTTGGTCCGTTTGGATATAGTGTTAGGATTAGTGCAAGATAGGTGCACGGTTTGTGCCAAATGTACCATAGGATCAAAAATCATTTTGGACGCACCCGATGGTACTCCTAGGTGACGAGGCTCAAGTGGAATCTTGTTTCGGTCTGTTTGGAGATAGTGTTAGTATCAGTGCAAGATAGGTGCATGGTTTGTGCCAAATATACCATAGGATCAGAAATAGTTTTGGACGCACCCGATGGTACTCCTAGGGGATGAGGCTCAAGTGGAATCTTGTTTTGGTCCGTTTGGACATAGTGTTAGTATTAGTGCAAGACAGGTGCACAGTTTGTTCCAAACAAGGCTCAGAAATTATTTTGACCACACCCGATAGAACTCCTAGGTGACGAGGCTCAAGTGGAATCTTGTTTCGGTCTGTTTGGATATAGTATCAGTATTAGTGCAAGATAGGTGCATGGTTTCTGCCTAATGTACCATAGGATCTGAAATCGTTTTGGATGCACCCGTTGGAACTCCTAGGTGATGAGGCTCAAGTGGAATCTTGTTTCAGTCCGTTTGGAGATAGTGTTAGTATTAATGAAAGATAGGTGCACGGTTTGTGCCAAACAAGGCTCAGAAATCATTTTAGAAGCACCCGATGGAACTCCTAGGTGATGAGGCTCAAGTAGAATCTTGTTTCAGTCCGTTTGGAGATAGTATTAGTATTAGTGCAAGATAAGTGCACGGTTCGTTCCAAACAAGGCTCGAAAATCATTTTGACCGACCTGATAGAACTCCTAGGTGACGAGGCTCAAGTGGAATCTTGTTTCGGTCCGTTTGGATATAGTGTTAGGATTAGTGCAAGATAGGTGCACAGTTTGTGCCAAACGTACCATAGGATCAAAAATCATTTTGGACTTACCCGATGGTACTCCTAGGTGACGAGGCTCAAGTGGAATCTTGTTTTAGTCCATTTGGAGATAGTGTTAGTATTAGTGCAAGATAGGTGCACGGTTTGTGCCAAACAAGTCTCGGAAATCATTTTGGAAGCACCTGATGGAACTCCTAGATGACGAGGCTCAAGTGGAATCTTGTTTCGGTCTGTTTGGAGATAGTGTCAGTATTATTGCAAGACAGGTGCATGGTTTGTTCCAAACAAGGCTCGGAAATCATTTTGACCGCACCCGATAGAACTCCAATGTGATGAGGCTCAAGTGAATTCTTGTTTCAGTGCGTTTGGAGATAGTGTTAGTATCAGTGCAAGATAGGTGCATAGATTGTGCCAAACATACCATAGGATCAGAAATCATTTTGGACGCACTCGATGGTACTCCTAGATGACGAGGCTCAAGTGGAATCTTGTTTCGGTCCGTTTGGAGATAGTGTTAGTATCAATGCAAGATAGGTGCTCGGTTTGTGCCAAACGTACCATAGGATCACAAATCATTTTGGACGCACCTGATGGTACTCCTAGGTGACAAGGCTCAAGTGGAATCTTGTTTCGGTCCGTTTGGAGATAGTGTTAGTATTAGTGCAAGACAGGTGCACGGTTTGTTCCGAATAAGGCTCGGAAATCATTTTGACCGCACCCAATAGAACTCTTAGGTGACGAGGCTCAAGTGAAATCTCATTTCAGTCTGTTTGGATATAGTGTTAGTTTTAGTGCAAGATAGGTGCATGGTTTGTGCCTAATGTACCATAGGCTCAGAAATCGTTTTGGACACACCCGATGGAACTCCTAGGTGATGAGGCTCAAGTGGAATCTTGTTTCAGTCCGTTTGGAGATAGTGTATGTATCAATGAAAGTTAGGTGCACGGTTTGTGCCAAACAAGGCTCGGAAATCATTTCGGAAGCACCCGATGGAACTCCTAGGCAATGAGGCTTAAGTGGAATCTTGTTTCAGTCCGTTTGGAGATAGTATTAGTAATAGTGCAAGATAAGTGCATGGTTTGTTCCAAACAAGGCTCGGAAATCATTTTGACCGCACCCGATAGAACTCCTAGGTGACGAGGCTCAAGTGGAATCTTGTTTTGGTCCGTTTGGATATAGTGTTTGGATTAGTGCAAGATAGGTGCACGGTTTGTGCCAAACGTACCATAGGATCAGAAATCATTTTGAACACACCCGATGGTACTCCTAGGTGACGAGGCTCAAGTGGAATCTTGTTTCAGTCCGTTTGGAGATAGTGTTAGTATTAGTGCAAGACAGGTGCACGGTTTGTTCCAAACAAGGCTCGGAAATCATTTTGACCGCACCCGATAGAACTCCTAGGTGACGAGTCTCAAGTGGAATCTTGTTTCAGTCCGTTTGGATATAGTGTTGGTGTTAGTGCAAGATAGGTGCACGGTCTGTGCCAAAAGTACCATAGGCTCAGAAATCGTTTTGGATGCACTCGATGGTACTCCTAGGTGACGACGCTCAAGTGGAATCTTGTTTTGGTCCGTTTGTAGATAGTGTTAGTATCAGTGCACGGTTTGTGCCAAACGTACCATAGGATCAGAAATCATTTTGGATGCACCCGATGGTACTCCTAGGTGACGAGGCTCAAGTGGAATCTTGTTTCAGTCCATTTGGAGATAGTGTTAGTATCAGTGCAAGATAGGTGCACGGTTTGTGCCAAACAAGACTCAAAAATCATTTTAGAAGCACCCGATGGAACTCTTAGGTGATGAGGCTCAAGTGGAATCTTATTTCGGTCCGTTTGGAGATAGTGTTAGTATTAGTGTAAGATAGGTGCACGGTTTGTTCCAAACAAGGCTCAGAAATCATTTTGATCGCACCTAATAGAACTCCTAGGTGACGAGGCTCAAGTGGAATCGTGTTTCGGTCCATTTAGATATAGTGTTAGTATTTGTGCAAGATAGATGCATGGCCTGTGCCAAATGTACCATAGGCTCAGAAATTGTTTTGGATGCACTCGATGGTACTCCTAGGTGACGAGGCTCAAGTGGAATCTTGTTTCGGTCCGTTTGGAGATAGTGTTAGTATCAGTGCAAGATAGGTGCACGATTTGTGCCAAACAAGTTTCGGAAATCATTTTGGAAGCACCCGATGGAACTCCTAGATGATGAGGCTCAAGTGGAATCTTGTTTCGGTCCATTTGAAGATAGTGTTAGTATCAGTGCAAGATAGGTGCACGGTTTGTGCCAAACAAGGCTCGGAAATCATTTCGAAAGCACCCGATGGATCTCTAGATGACGAGGCTTAAGTGGAATCTTGTTTCGGTCCATTTGGAGTTAGTGTTAGTATTAGTGCAAGATAGGTGCATGGTTTGTTCCAAACAAGGCTCGGAAATCATTTTGACCGCACCCGATAGAACTCCTTGGTGACAAGGCTCAAGTGAAATCTCGTTTCGGTCCGTTTGGATATAGTGTTAGTTTTAGTGCAAGATAGGTGCATGGTTTGTGCCTAATGTACCATAGGCTCAGAAATCGTTTTGGATGCACCCGATGGAACTCCTTGGTGACGAGGCTCAAGTGGAATCTTGTTTCAGTCCGTTTGGAGATAGTGTTAGTATCAATGAAAGATAGGTGCACGGTTTGTGCCAAACAAGGCTCGGAAATCATTTCGGAAGCACCCGATGGAACTCCTAGGCGACGAGGCTCCAATGGAATCTTTGTTTCTGTCCGTTTGGAGATAGTATTAGTATTAGTGCAAGATAAGTGCACGGTTTGTTCCAAACAAGGCTCGGAAATCATTTTGACCGACCCGATAGAACTCCTAGGTAACGAGGCTCAAGTGGAATCTCATTTCGGTCCGTTTGGATATAGTGTTAGGATTAGTGCAAGATAGGTGCACGGTTTGTGCCAAACATACCATAGGATCAGAAATCATTTTGGACGCACCGGATGGTACTCCTAGGTGACGAGGCTCAAGTGGAATCTTGTTTCAGTCCGTTTGGAGATAGTGTTAGTATTAGTGCAAGATAGGTGCACGGTTTGTTCCAAACAAGGCTCGGAAATCATTTTGACTGCACTTGATAGAACTCCTAGGTGATGAGGCTCAAGTGGAATCTCGTTTCGGTCCGTTTGGATATAGAGTTAGTATTAGTGCAAGATAGGTGCATGGTCTGTGCCAAAAGTACCATAGGCTCAGAAATCGTTTTGGATGCACTCGATGGTACTCCTTGGTGACGAGGCTCAAGTGGAATCTTGTTTTGGTCCATTTGGAGATAGTGTTAGTATCAGTGCAAGATAGGTGCACGGTTTGTGCCAAACAAGACTCGAAAATCATTTCAGAAGCACCCGATGGAACTCTTAGGTGATGAGGCTCAAATGGAATCTTATTTTGGTTTGTTTGGAGATAGTGTTAGTATTAGTGTAAGATAGGTGCACGGTTTGTTCCAAACAAGGCTCAGAAATCATTTAGGCTCAAGTGGAATCTCATTTCGATCCATTTAGATATAGTGTTAGTATTTGTGCAAGATAGGTGCACGGCCTGTGCCAAACGTACCATAGGCTCAGAAATTGTTTTGGATGCACTCGATGGGACTCTTAGGTGATGAGGCTCAAGTGGAATCTTGTTTCTGTCCGTTTGGAGATAGTGTTAGTATCAGTGCAAGATAGGTGCACGATTTGTGCCAAACAAGTTTCGGAAATCATTTCGGAAGCACCCGATGGAACTCCTAGATGACGAGGCTCAAGTGGAATCTTGTTTCAGTCCGTTTGAAGATAGTGTTAGTATCAGTGCAAGATAGGTGCACGGTTTGTGCCAAACAAGGCTCGGAAATCATTTCAAAAGCACCCGATGGATCTCTAGATGACGAGGCTTAAGTGGAATCTTGTTTCGGTCCATTTGGAGTTAGTGTTAGTATTAGTGCAAGATAGGTGCACGGTTTGTTCCAAACAAGGCTCGGAAATCATTTTGACCGCACCCGATAGAACTCCTTGGTGACAAGGCTCAAGTGAAATCTCGTTTTGGTCCGTTTGGATATAGTGTTAGTTTTAGTGCAAGATAGGTGCATGGTTTGTGCCTAATGTACCATAGGCTCAGAAATTGTTTTGGACGCACCCGATGGAACTCCTAGGTGACGAGGCTCAAGTGGAATCTTGTTTCAGTCCGTTTGGAGATAGTGTTAGTATCAATGAAAGATAGGTGCACGGTTTGTGCCAAACAAGGCTCGGAAATCATTTCGGAAGCACCCAATGGAACTCCTAGGCGACGAGGCTCAAATGGAATCTTGTTTCTGTCTGTTTGGAGATAGTATTAGTATTAGTGCAAGATAAGTGCACGGTTTATTCCAAACAAGGCTTGGAAATCATTTTGACCAACTCGATAGAACTCCTAGGTGATGAGGCTCAAGTGGAATCTCATTTCGGTCCATTTGGATATAGTGTTAGGATTAGTGCAAGATAGGTGCACGGTTTGTGCCAAACATACCATAGGATCAGAAATCATTTTGGATGCACCCGATGGTACTCCTAGGTGACGAGGCTCAAGTGGAATCTTGTTTCAGTCCGTTTGGAGATAGTGTAAGTATTAGTGCAAGACAGGTGCACGGTTTGTTCCAAACAAGGCTCAGAAATCATTTTGACTGCACTCGATAGAACTCCTAGGTGACGAGGCTCAAGTGGAATCTTGTTTCGGTCCGTTTGGATATAGTGTTAGTATTAGTGCAAGATAGGTGCATGGTCTGTGCCAAAAGTACCATAGGCTCAGAAATCGTTTTGGATGCACTCGATGGTACTCCTTGGTGACGAGGCTCAAGTGGAATCTTGTTTCGGTCCGTTTGGAGATAGTGTTAGTATCAGTGCAAGATAGGTGCACGGTTTGTGCCAAACGTACCATAGGATTAGAAATCATTTTGGACGCACCTGATGGTACTCCTAGGTGACGAGGCTCAAGTGGTATCTTGTTTCGGTCCGTTTGGAGATAGTGTTAGTATCAGTGCAAGATAGGTGCATGGTTTGTGCCAAACAAGACTCGAAAATCATTTCAGAAGCACCCGATGGAACTCTTAGGTGATGAGGCTCAAGTGGAATCTTATTTCGGTCCGTTTGGAGATAGTATTAGTAATAGTGCAAGATAAGTGCATGGTTTGTTCCAAACAAGGCTCAGAAATCATTTTGACCGCACCCGATAGAACTCCTAGGTGACGAGGCTCAAGTGGAATCTCGTTTCGGTCCGTTTGGATATAGTGTTAGGATTAGTGCAAGATAGGTGCACGGTTTGTGCCAAACGTACCATAGGATCAGAAATCATTTTGAACACACCCGATGGTACTCCTAGGTGACGAGGCTCAAGTGGAATCTTGTTTCAGTCCGTTTGGAGATAGTGTTAGTATTAGTGCAAGACAGGTGCACGGTTTGTTCCAAACAAGGCTCGGAAATCATTTTGACCGCACCCGATAGAACTCCTAGGTGACGAGGCTCAAGTGGAATCTCGTTTCGGTCCGTTTGGATATAGTGTTAGTGTTAGTGCAAGATAGGTGCACGGTCTGTGCCAAAAGTACCATAGGCTCAGAAATCGTTTTGGATGCACTCGATGGTACTCCTAGGTGACGACGCTCAAGTGGAATCTTGTTTCGGTCCGTTTGGAGATAGTGTTAGTATCAGTGCACGGTTTGTGCCAAACGTACCATAGGATCAGAAATCATTTTGGATGCACCCGATGGTACTCCTAGGTGACGAGGCTCAAGTGGAATCTTGTTTCGGTCCATTTGGAGATAGTGTTAGTATCAGTGCAAGATAGGTGCACGGTTTGTGCCAAACAAGACTCAAAAATCATTTCAGAAGCACCCGATGGAACTCTTAGGTGATGAGGCTCAAGTGGAATCTTATTTCAGTCCGTTTGGAGATAGTGTTAGTATTAGTGTAAGATAGGTGCACGGTTTGTTCCAAACAAGGCTCAGAAATCATTTTGATCGCACCCAATAGAACTCCTAGGTGACGAGGCTCAAGTGGAATCTCGTTTCGGTCCATTTAGATATAGTGTTAGTATTTGTGCAAGATAGATGCATGGCCTGTGCCAAATGTACCATAGGCTCAGAAATTGTTTTGGATGCACTCGATGGTACTCCTAGGTGACGAGGCTCAAGTGGAATCTTGTTTCGGTCCGTTTGGAGATAGTGTTAGTATCAGTGCAAGATAGGTGCACGATTTGTGCCAAACAAGTTTCGAAAATCATTTTGGAAGCACCCGATGGAACTCCTAGATGACGAGGCTCAAGTGGAATCTTGTTTCGGTCTGTTTGAAGATAGTGTTAGTATCAGTGCAAGATAGGTGCATGGTTTGTGCCAAACAAGGCTCGGAAATCATTTCGAAAGCACCCGATGGATCTCTAGATGACGAGGCTTAAGTGGAATCTTGTTTCGGTCCATTTGGAGTTAGTGTTAGTATTAGTGCAAGATAGGTGCATGGTTTGTTCCAAACAAGGCTCGGAAATCATTTTGACCGCACCCGATAGAACTCCTTGGTGACAAGGCTCAAGTGAAATCTCGTTTCGGTCCGTTTGGATATAGTGTTAGTTTTAGTGCAAGATAGGTGCATGGTTTGTGCCTAATGTACCATAGGCTCAGAAATCGTTTTGGACGCACCCGATGGAACTCCTTGGTGACGAGGCTCAAGTGGAATCTTGTTTCAGTCCGTTTGGAGATAGTGTTAGTATCAATGAAAGATAGGTGCACGGTTTGTGCCAAACAAGGCTCGGAAATCATTTCGGAAGCACCCGATGGAACTCCTAGGCGACGAGGCTCAAATGGAATCTTGTTTCTGTCCGTTTGGAGATAGTATTAGTATTAGTGCAAGATAAGTGCACGGTTTATTCCAAACAAGGCTTGGAAATCATTTTGACCGACTCGATAGAACTCCTAGGTGACGAGGCTCAAGTGGAATCTCATTTCGGTCCGTTTGGATATAGTGTTAGGATTAGTGCAAGATAGGTGCACGGTTTGTGCCAAACATACCATAGGATCAGAAATCATTTTGGACGCACCCGATGGTACTCCTAGGTGACGAGGCTCAAGTGGAATCTTGTTTCAGTCCGTTTGGAGATAGTGTTAGTATTAGTGCAAGACAGGTGCATGGTTTGTTCCAAACAAGGCTCGGAAATCATTTTGACTGCACTCGATAGAACTCCTAGGTGACGAGGCTCAAGTGGAATCTCGTTTTGGTCCGTTTGGATATAGTGTTAGTATTAGTGCAAGATAGGTGCATGGTCTGTGCCAAATGTACCATAGGCTCAGAAATCGTTTTGGATGCACTCGATGGTACTCCTTGGTGACGAGGCTCAAGTGGAATCTTGTTTCGGTCCGTTTGGAGATAGTGTTAGTATCAGTGCAAGATAGGTGCACGGTTTGTGCCAAACGTACCATAGGATTAGAAATCATTTTGGACGCACCTGATGGTACTCCTAGGTGACGAGGCTCAAGTGGTATCTTGTTTCGGTCCGTTTGGAGATAGTGTTAGTATCAGTGCAAGATAGGTGCATGGTTTGTGCCAAACAAGACTCAAAAATCATTTCAGAAGCACCCGATGGAACTCTTAGGTGATGAGGCTCAAGTGGAATCTTATTTCGGTCCGTTTGGAGATAGTGTTAGTATTAGTGTAAGATAGGTGCACGGTTTGTTCCAAAAAGGCTCGGAAATCATTTTGATCGCACCCGATAGAACTCCTAGGTGACGAGGCTCAAGTGGAATCTCGTTTCAGTCCATTTAGATATAGTGTTAGTATTAGTGCAAGATAGGTGCACGGCCTGTGCCAAACGTACCATAGGCTCAGAAATTGTTTTGGATGCACTCTATGGTACTCCTAGGTGACGAGGCTCAAGTGGAATCTTGTTTTGGTCCGTTTGGAGATAGTGTTAGTATTAGTGCAAGATAGGTGCACGGTTTGTGCCAAACAAGGCTCGGAAATCATTTTGAAAGCACCCGATGGATCTCGTAGATGACGAGGCTTAAGTGGAATCTTGTTTCATTCCGTTTGGAGTTAGTGTTAGTATTAGTGCAAGATAGGTGCACGGTTTGTTCCAAACAAGGCTCAAAAATCATTTTGACCGCACCTGATAGAACTCCTTGGTGACGAGGCTCAAGTGAAATCTTGTTTCGGTCCGTTTGGATATACTATTAGTTTTAGTGCAAGATAGGTGTATGGTTTGTGCCTAATGTACCATAGGCTCAGAAATCGTTTTGGACGCACCCGATGGAACTCCTAGGTGACGAGGCTCAAGTGGAATCTCATTTCGGTCCGTTTGGATATAGTGTTAGGATTAGTGCAAGATAGGTGCACGGTTTGTGCCAAACATACCATAGGATCAGAAATCATTTTGGACGCACCCGATGGTACTCCTAGGTGACGAGGCTCAAGTGGAATCTTGTTTCAGTCCGTTTGGAGATAGTGTTAGTATTAGTGCAAGACAGGTGCACGGTTTGTTCCAAACAAGGCTCGGAAATCATTTTGACTGCACTCGATAGAACTCCTAGGTGACGAGGCTCAAGTGGAATCTCGTTTCGGTCCGTTTGGATATAGTGTTAGTATTAGTGCAAGATAGGTGCATGGTCTGTGCCAAATGTACCATAGGCTCAGAAATCGTTTTGGATGCACTCGATGGTACTCCTTGGTGACGAGGCTCAAGTGGAATCTTGTTTCGGTCCGTTTGGAGATAGTGTTAGTATCAGTGCAAGATAGGTGCACGGTTTGTGCCAAACGTACCATAGGATTAGAAATCATTTTGGACGCACCTGATGGTACTCCTAGGTGACGAGGCTCAAGTGGTATCTTGTTTCGGTCCGTTTGGAGATAGTGTTAGTATCAGTGCAAGATAGGTGCATGGTTTGTGCCAAACAAGACTCAAAAATCATTTCAGAAGCACCCGATGGAACTCTTAGGTGATGAGGCTCAAGTGGAATCTTATTTCGGTCCGTTTGGAGATAGTGTTAGTATTAGTGTAAGATAGGTGCACGGTTTGTTCCAAAAAGGCTCGGAAATCATTTTGATCGCACCCGATAGAACTCCTAGGTGACGAGGCTCAAGTGGAATCTCGTTTCAGTCCATTTAGATATAGTGTTAGTATTAGTGCAAGATAGGTGCACGGCCTGTGCCAAACGTACCATAGGCTCAGAAATTGTTTTGGATGCACTCTATGGTACTCCTAGGTGACGAGGCTCAAGTGGAATCTTGTTTTGGTCCGTTTGGAGATAGTGTTAGTATTAGTGCAAGATAGGTGCACGGTTTGTGCCAAACAAGGCTCGGAAATCATTTTGAAAGCACCCGATGGATCTCGTAGATGACGAGGCTTAAGTGGAATCTTGTTTCATTCCGTTTGGAGTTAGTGTTAGTATTAGTGCAAGATAGGTGCACGGTTTGTTCCAAACAAGGCTCAAAAATCATTTTGACCGCACCTGATAGAACTCCTTGGTGACGAGGCTCAAGTGAAATCTTGTTTCGGTCCGTTTGGATATACTATTAGTTTTAGTGCAAGATAGGTGTATGGTTTGTGCCTAATGTACCATAGGCTCAGAAATCGTTTTGGACGCACCCGATGGAACTCCTAGGTGACGAGGCTCAAGTGGAATCTTGTTTCAGCCCGTTTGGAGATAGTGTTCGTATCAATGAAAGATAGGTGCACGGTTTGTGCCAAACATGGCTCGAAATTTTTTTTTGAAGCACCCGATGGAACTCCTAGGCGATGAGGCTCAAGTGGAATCTTGTTTCAGTCTATTTGGAGATAGTATTAGTATTAGTGCAAGATAAGTGCATGGTTTGTTCCAAACAAGGCTCAGAAATCATTTTGACCGCACCCGATAGAACTCCTAGGTGATGAGGCTCAAGTGGAATCTCGTTTCGGTCCATTTAGATATAGTGTTTGTATTACTACAAGATAGGTGCACGGCCTGTGCTAAACGTACTATAGTCTCAAAAATCATTTTGGACGCACCCGATGGTACTCCTAGATGACGACGCTCAAGTGGAATCTTGTTTGGTCCGTTTGGAGATAGTGTTAGTATCAGTGCAAGATAGGTGCAAGGTTTGTGCCAAACAAGGCTCGGAAATCATTTCGGAAGCAACCGATGGATCTCATAGATGACGAGGATTAAGTGGAATCTTGTTTCGGTCCATTTGGAGTTAGTGTTAGTATTAGTGCAAGATATTTGCACGGTTTGTTCCAAAATAGGCTTAGAAATCATTTTGACTGCACCCGATAGAACTCCTAGGTGACGAGGCTCAAGTGAAATCTCGTTTCGGTCCGTTTGGATATAGTGTTAGTTTTAGTGCAAGATAGGTGCTTGGTTTGTGCCTAATGTACCATAGGATCAGAAATCATTTTGGACGCACCCGATGGAACTCCTAGGTGATGAGGCTCAAGTGGAATCTTGTTTCAGTCCGTTTGGAGATAGTGTTAGTATCAATGAAAGATAGGTGCACGGTTTGTGCCAAACAAGGCTCGGAAATCATTTCAGAAGCACCCGATGGAACTCCTAGGTGATGAGGCTCAAGTGGAATCTTGTTTCGGTCCGTTTGGAGATAGTATTAGTATTAGTGCAAGATAAGTGCATGGTTTGTTCCAAACAAGGCTCGAAAATCATTTTGACCGACCTGATAGAACTCCTTGGTGATGAGGCTCAAGTGGAATCTCGTTTCGGTCCGTTTGGATATAGTGTTAGGATTAGTGCAAGATAGGTGCACAGTTTGTGCCAAATGTACCATAGGATCAAAAATCATTTTGGACGCACCCGATGGTACTCTTAGGTGACGAGGCTCAAGTGGAATCTTGTTTTAGTCCGTTTGGAGATAGTGTTAGTATTAGTGCAAGATAGGTGCACGGTTTGTGCCAAACAAGTCTCGGGAATCATTTTGGAAGCACCCGATGGAACTCCTAGATGACGAGGCTCAAGTGGAACCTTGTTTCTGTCCGTTTGGAGATAGTGTCAGTATTAGTGCAAGACAGGTGCACAATTTGTTCCAAACAAGGCTTGGAAATCATTTTGACAGCACCCGATAGAACTCCAAGGTGACGAGGCTCAAGTGAATTCTTGTTTCGGTCCGTTTGGAGATAGTGTTAGTATCAGTGCAATATAGGTGCACAGTTTGTGCCAAACGTACCATAGGATCAGAAATCATTTTGGACGCACCCGATGGTACTCCTAGGTGACGAGGCTCAAGTGGAATCTTGTTTCGGTCCGTTTGGAGATAGTGTTAGTATCAGTGCAAGATAGGTGCTCGGTTTGTGCCAAACGTACCATAGGATCACAAATCGTTTTGGATGCACCTGATGGTACTCCTAGGTGACAAGGCTCAAGTGGAATCTTGTTTCGGTCCGTTTGGAGATAGTGTTAGTATTAGTGCAAGACAGGTGCACGGTTTGTTCCAAACAAGGCTGGGAAATCATTTTGACCGCACCCGATAGAACTCCTGGGTAACGAGGCTCAAGTGAAATCTTGTTTTGGTCTGTTTGGATATAGTGTTAGTTTTAGTGCAAGATAGGTGCATGGTTTGTGCCTAACGTACCATAGGATCAGAAATCGTTTTGGACGCACCCGATGGAACTCCTAGGTGATGAGGCTCAAGTGGAATCTTGTTTCAGTCCGTTTGGAGATAGTGTTAGTGTCAATGAAAGATAGGTGCACGGTTTATGCCAAACAAGGCTCGGAAATCATTTTAGAAGCACCCGATGGAACTCCTAGGTGATGAGGCTCAAGTGGAATCTTGTTTCAGTCCGTTTGGAGATAGTATTAGTATTAGTGCAAGATAAGTGCACGGTTTGTTCCAAACAAGGCTCGAAAATCATTTTGACCGACCTGATAGAACTCCTAGGTGACGAGGCTCAAGTGGAATCTCGTTTTGGTCTGTTTGGATATAGTGTTAGGATTAGTGCACAGTAGGTGCACAGTTTGTGCCAAACGTACCATAGGATCAAAAATCATTTTGGACGCACCCGATGGTACTCCTAGGTGACGAGGCTCAAGTGGAATCTTGTTTCGGTCCATTTGAAGATAGTGTTAGTATCAGTGCAAGATAGGTGCACAGTTTGTGCCAAACAAGGCTCGGAAATCATTTTGAAAGCACCCGATGGATCTCGTAGATGACGAGGCTTAAGTGGAATCTTGTTTCGGTCCGTTTGGAGTTAGTGTTAGTATTAGTGCAAGATAGGTGCACGGTTTGTTCCAAACAAGGCTCAGAAATCATTTTGACCGCACCCGATAGAACTCCTTGGTGACGAGGCTCAAGTGAAATCTCGTTTCGGTCCGTTTGGATATACTGTTAGTTTTAGTGCAAGATAGGTGCATGGTTTGTGCCTAATGTACCATAGGCTCAGAAATTGTTTTGGACGCACCCGATGGAACTCCTAGGTGACGAGGCTCAAGTGGAATCTTGTTTCAGTCCGTTTGGAGATAGTGTTAGTATCAATGAAAGATAGGTGCACGGTTTGTGCCAAACATGGCTCGAAAATCATTTTGGAAGCACCCGATGGAAACTCCTAGGCAATGAGGCTCAAGTGGAATCTTGTTTCAGTCTGTTTGGAGATAGTATTAGTATTAGTGCAAGATAAGTGCATGGTTTGTTCCAAACAAGGCTCAGAAATCATTTTGACCGCACCCGATAGAACTCCTAGGTGACGAGGCTCAAGTGGAATCTCGTTTTGGTCCGTTTAGATATAGTGTTTGTATTACTACAAGATAGGTGCACGGCCCGTGCTAAACATACTATAGGCTCAGAAATCATTTTGGACGCACCCGATGGTACTCCTAGATGACAAGGCTCAAGTGGAATCTTGTTTGGTCCGTTTGGAGATAGTGTTAGTATCAGTGCAAGATAGGTGCACGGTTTGTGCCAAACAAGGCTCGGAAATCATTTCGGAAGCAACCGATGGATCTCGTAGATGACGAGGATTAAGTGGAATCTTGTTTCGGTCCATTTGGAGTTAGTGTTAGTATTAGTGCAAGATATTTGCACGGTTTATTCCAAACAAGGCTTAGAAATCATTTTGACCGCACCCGATAGAACTCCTAGGTGACGAGGCTCAAGTGAAATCTCGTTTCGGTCCGTTTGGATATAGTGTTAGTTTTAGTGCAAGATAGGTGCTTGGTTTGTGCCTAATGTACCATAGGATCAGAAATCATTTTGGACGCACCCGATGGAACTCTTAGGTGATGAGGCTCAAGTGGAATCTTGTTTCAGTCCGTTTGGAGATAGTGTTAATATCAATGAAAGATAGGTGCATGGTTTGTGCCAAACAAGGCTTGGAAATCATTTCAGAAGCACCCGATGGAACTCCTAGGTGATGAGGCTCAAGTGGAATCTTGTTTCAGTCCGTTTGGAGATAGTATTAGTATTAGTGCAAGATAAGTGCATGGTTTGTTCCAAACAAGGTTCGGAAATCATTTTGACCGCACCCGATAGAACTCCTAGGCGACGAGGCTCAAGTGGAATCTCGTTTTGGTCCGTTTGGATATAGTTTTAGTTTTAGTGCAAGATAGGTGCACGGTTTGTGCCAAATGTACCATAGGATCAAAAATCATTTTGGATGCACCCGATGGTACTCCTAGGTGACGAGGCTCAAGTGGAATCTTATTTCGGTCTGTTTGGAGATAGTGTTAGTATCAGTGCAAGATAGGTGCACGGTTTGTGCCAAATGTACCATAGGATCAGAAATAGTTTTGGACGCACCTGATGGTACTCCTAGGGGACGAGGCTCAAGTGGAATCTTGTTTCGGTCCGTTTGGACATAGTGTTAGTATTAGTGCAAGACAGGTGCACAGTTTGTTCCAAACAAGGCTCAGAAATTATTTTGACCACACCCGATAGAACTCCTAGGTGACAAGGCTCAAGTGGAATCTTATTTCGGTCTGTTTGGATATAGTATCAGTATTAGTGCAAGATAGGTGCATGGTTTCTGCCTAATGTACCATAGGATCAGAAATCGTTTTGGACGCACCCGATGGAACTCCTAGGTGACGAGGCTCAAGTGGAATCTTGTTTCAGTCCGTTTGGAGATAGTGTTAATATCAATGAAAGATAGGTGCACGGTTTGTGCCAAACAAGGCTTGGAAATCATTTCAGAAGCACCCGATGGAACTCCTAGGTGATGAGGCTCAAGTGGAATCTTGTTTCAGTCCGTTTGGAGATAGTATTAGTATTAGTGCAAGATAAGTGCATGGTTTGTTCCAAACAAGGTTCGGAAATCATTTTGACCGCACCCGATAGAACTCCTAGGCGACGAGGCTTAAGTGGAATCTCGTTTTGGTCCGTTTGGATATAGTGTTAGTTTTAGTGCAAGATAGGTGCACGGTTTGTGCCAAATGTACCATAGGATCAAAAATCATTTTGGATGCACCCGATGGTACTCCTAGGTGACGAGGCTCAAGTGGAATCTTATTTCGGTCTGTTTGGAGATAGTGTTAGTATCAGTGCAAGATAGGTGCACGGTTTGTGCCAAATGTACCATAGGATCAGAAATAGTTTTGGACGCACCCGATGGTACTCTTAGGGGACGAGGCTCAAGTGGAATCTTGTTTCGGTCCGTTTGGACATAGTGTTAGTATTAGTGCAAGACAGGTGCACAGTTTGTTCCAAACAAGGCTCAGAAATTATTTTGACCGCACCCGATAGAACTCCTAGGTGATGAGGCTCAAGTGGAATCGCGTTTTGGTCCGTTTGGATATAGTATTAGTATTAGTGCAAGAAAGGTGCACGGTCTGTGCCAAACATACCAAAGGATCATAAATCATTTTGAACGCACCCGAAGGTACTCCTAGGTGACGTGGCTCAAGTGGAATCTTGTTTCAGTCCGTTTGGAGATAGTATTAGTATCAGTGCAAGATAGGTGCACGGTTTGTGCCAAACGTACCATAGGATCAGAAATCGTTTTGGACGCACCCGATGGTACTCCTAGGTGATGAGGCTCAAGTGGAATCTTATTTCGGTCCGTTTGGAGATAGTGTTAGTATCAGTGCAAGATAGGTGCACGGTTTATGCCAAACGTACCATAGGATCAGAAATCATTTTGGACGCACCCGATGGTACCCCTAGGTGACGAGGCTCAAGTGGAATCTTATTTCGGTCTGTTTGGAGATAGTGTTAGTATTAGTGCAATGCAGGTGCATGGTTTGTTCCAAACTAGGCTCGGAAATTGTTTTGACCGCACTTGATAGAACTCCTAGGTGTCGAGGCTCAAGTGGAATCTCGTTTCGGTCCGTTTAGATATAGTGTTAGTATTAGTGCAAGATAGGTGCACGGCCTGTGCTAAACGTACTATAGGCTCAGAAATCGTTTTGGACGCACCCGATGGTACTCCTAGATGACGTGGCTTAAGTGGAATCTTGTTTGGTCCATTTGGAGATAGTGTTAGTATCAGTGCAAGATAGGTGCACGGTTTGTGCCAAACAAGGCTCGGAAATCATTTCGGAAGCAACCGATGGATCTCGTAGATGACGAGGCTTAAGTGGAATCTTGTTTCGATCTGTTAGGAGTTAGTGTTAGTATTAGTGCAAGATATTTGCATGGTTTGTTCCAAACAAGGCTTAGAAATCATTTTGACCGCACCCGATAGGACTCCTAGGTGACGAGGCTCAAGTGAAATCTCGTTTCGGTCCATTTGGATATAGTGTTAGTTTTAGTGCAAGATAGGTGCTTGGTTTGTGCCTAATGTACCATAGGATCAGAAATCATTTTGGACGCACCCGATGAAACACCTAGGTGATGAGGCTCAAGTGGAATCTTGTTTCAGTCCGTTTGGAGATAGTGTTAGTATCAATGAAAGATAGGTGCACGGTTTGTGCCAAACAAGGCTCGGAAATCATTTTAGAAGCACCCGATGGAACTCCTAGGTGATGAGGCTCAAGTGGAATCTTGTTTCAGTCCGTTTGGAGATAGTATTAGTATTAGTGCAAGATAAGTGCACGGTTTGTTCCAAACAAGGCTCGAAAATCATTTTGACCGACCTGATAGAACTCCTAGGTGACGAGGCTCAAGTGGAATCTCGTTTCGGTCCGTTTGGATATAGTGTTAGGATTAGTGCAAGATAGGTGCACAGTTTGTGCCAAATGTACCATAGGATCAAAAATCATTTTGGACGCACCCGATGGTACTCCTAGGTGACGAGGCTCAAGTGGAATCTTGTTTTAGTCCGTTTGGAGATAGTGTTAGTATTAGTGCAAGATAGGTGCACGGTTTGTGCCAAACAAGTCTCGGGAATCATTTTGGAAGCACCCGATGGAACTCCTAGATGACGAGGCTCAAGTGGAACCTTGTTTCAGTCCGTTTGGAGATAGTGTCAGTATTAGTGCAAGACATGTGCACAATTTGTTCCAAACAAGGCTCGGAAATCATTTTGACAGCACCCGATAGAACTCCAAGGTGACGAGGCTCAAGTGAATTCTTGTTTCGGTCCGTTTGGAGATAGTGTTAGTATTAGTGCAAGATAAGTGCACGGTTTGTTCCAAACAAGGCTCGAAAATCATTTTGACCGACCTGATAGAACTCCTAGGTGACGAGGCTCAAGTGGAATCTCGTTTCGGTCCGTTTGGATATAGTGTTAGGATTAGTGCACAATAGGTGCACAGTTTGTGCCAAACGTACCATAGGATCAAAAATCATTTTGGACGCACCCGATGGTACTCCTAGGTGACGAGGCTCAAGTGGAATCTTGTTTCGGTCTGTTTGAAGATAGTGTTAGTATCAGTGCAAGATAGGTGCATGGTTTGTGCCAAACAAGGCTCAGAAATCATTTTGAAAGCACCCGATGGATCTCGTAGATGACGAGGCTTAAGTGGAATCTTGTTTCGGTCCGTTTGGAGTTAGTGTTAGTATTAGTGCAAGATAGGTGCACGGTTTGTTCCAAACAAGGCTCAGAAATCATTTTGACCGCACCCGATAGAACTCCTTGGTGACGAGGCTCAAGTGAAATCTCGTTTCGGTCTGTTTGGATATACTGTTAGTTTTAGTGCAAGATAGGTGCATGGTTTGTGCCTAATGTACCATAGGCTCAGAAATTGTTTTGGACGCACCCGATGGAACTCCTAGGTGACGAGGCTCAAGTGGAATCTTGTTTCAGTCCGTTTGGAGATAGTGTTAGTATCAATGAAAGATAGGTGCACGGTTTGTGCCAAACATGGCTCGAAAATCATTTTGGAAGCACCCGATGGAAACTCCTAGGCGATGAGGCTCAAGTGGAATCTTGTTTCAGTCTGTTTGGAGATAGTATTAGTATTAGTGCAAGATAAGTGCATGGTTTGTTCCAAACAAGGCTCAGAAATCATTTTGACCACACCCGATAGAACTCCTAGGTGACGAGGCTCAAGTGGAATCTCGTTTCGGTCCGTTTAGATATAGTGTTTGTATTACTGCAAGATAGGTGCACGGCCTGTGCTAAACATACTATAGGCTCAGAAATCATTTTGGACGCACCCAATGGTACTCCTAGATGACAAGGCTCAAGTGGAATCTTGTTTGGTCCGTTTGGAGATAGTGTTAGTATCAGTGCAAGATAGGTGCACGGTTTGTGCCAAACAAGGCTCGGAAATCATTTCGGAAGCAACCGATGGATCTCGTAGATGACGAGGATTAAGTGGAATCTTGTTTCGGTCCATTTGGAGTTAGTGTTAGTATTAGTGCAAGATATTTGCACGGTTTGTTCCAAACAAGGCTTAGAAATCATTTTGACCGCACCCGATAGAACTCCTAGGTGACGAGGCTCAAGTGAAATCTCGTTTCGGTCCGTTTGGATATAGTGTTAATATCAATGAAAGATAGGTGCACGGTTTGTGCCAAACAAGGCTCGGAAATCATTTCAGAAGCACCCGATGGAACTCCTAGGTGATGAGGCTCAAGTGGAATCTTGTTTCAGTCCGTTTGGAGATAGTATTAGTATTAGTGCAAGATAAGTGCATGGTTTGTTCCAAACAAGGTTCGGAAATCATTTTGACCGCACCCGATAGAACTCCTAGGCGATGAGGCTCAAGTGGAATCTCGTTTCGGTCTGTTTGGATATAGTGTTAGGATTAGTGCAAGATAGGTGCATGGTTTGTGCCAAATGTACCATAGGATCAAAAATCATTTTGGACGCACCCGATGGTACTCCTAGGTGACGAGGCTCAAGTGGAATCTTGTTTGGAGATAGTGTTAGTATCAGTGCAAGATAGGTGCACGGTTTGTGCCAAATGTACCATAGGATCAGAAATCATTTTGGACGCACCCGATGGTACTCCTAGGTGACGAGGCTCAAGTGGAATCTTGTTTCGGTCTATTTGGAGATAGTGTTAGTATTAGTGCAAGACAGGTGCACGGTTTGTTCCCAACAAGGCTCGGAAATCATTTTAGAAGCACCCGATAGAACTCCAAGGTGACGAGGCTCAAGTGGAATCTCGTTTCGGTCCGTTTGGAGATAGTGTTAGTATCAGTGCAAGATAGGTGCACAGTTTGTGCCAAATGTACCATAGGATCACAAATCGTTTTGGACGCACCTGATGGTACTCCTAGGTGACAAGGCTCAAGTGGAATCTTGTTTCGGTCTGTTTGGAGATAGTGTTAGTATTAGTGCAAGACAGGTGCATGGTTTGTTCCAAACAAGGCTGGGAAATCATTTTGACCGCACCCGATAGAACTCCTGGGTGACGAGGCTCAAGTGAAATCTTGTTTTGGTCCGTTCGGATATAGTGTTAGTTTTAGTGCAAGATAGGTGCATGGTTTGTGCCTAATGTACCATAGGATCAGAAATCGTTTTGGACGCACCCGATGGAACTCCTAGGTGATGAGGCTCAAGTGGAATCTTGTTTCAGTCCGTTTGGAGATAGTGTTAGTATCAATGAAAGATAGGTGCACGGTTTATGCCAAACAAGGCTCGGAAATCATTTTAGAAGCACCTGATAGAACTCCAAGGTGACGAGGCTCAAGTGGAATCTTGTTTCAGTCCGTTTGGAGATAGTATTAGTATTAGTGCAAGATAAGTGCACGGTTTGTTCCAAACAAGGCTCGAAAATCATTTTGACCGACCTGATAGAACTCCTAGGCGACGAGGCTCAAGTGGAATCTCGTTTCGGTCCATTTGGATATAGTGTTAGGATTAGTGCACAATAGGTGCACAGTTTGTGCCAAACGTACCATAGGATCAAAAATCGTACCATAGGCTCAGAAATCGTTTTAGATGCACCCGATGGAACTCCTAGGTGACGAGGCTCAAGTGGAATCTTGTTTCGGTCCATTTGGAGATAGTGTTAGTATTAGTGCAAGATAGGTGCACGGTTTCTGCCAAACGTACCATAGGATTAGAAATCATTTTGGACGCACCCGATGGTACTCCTAGGTGACGAGGCTCAAGTGGAATCTTGTTTCGGTCCATTTGGAGATATTGTTAGTATCAGTGCAAGATAGGTGCACGGTTTGTGCCAAACGTACCATAGGATCAGAAATCGTTTTGGACGCACCCGATGGTACTCCTAGGTGACGAGGCTCAAGTGGAATCTTGTTTCGGTCCGTTTGGAGATAGTGTTAGTATTAGTGCAAGACGGGTGCACGGTTTCTTCTAAACAAGGCTCAGAAATCATTTTGACCGCACCCAATAGAACTCCTAGGTGACGAGGCTCAAGTGAAATCTCATTTCGGTCCGTTTGGATATAGTGTTAGTATTAGTGCAAGACAGGTGCACGGTTTGTGCCAAACATACCATACGCTTAGAAATCGTTTTGCACGCACCCGATGGTACTCCTAGGTGATGAGGCTCAAGTGGAATCTTGTTTCGGTCCGTTTGGAGATAGTGTTAGTATCAGTGCAAGATAGGTGCACGGTTTGTGCCAAACAAGGCTCAAAAATCATTTCGGAAGCAACCGATGGATCTCATAGATGACGAGGCTTAAGTGGAATCTTGTTTCGGTCCATTTGGAGTTAGTGTTAGTATTAGTGCAAGATATTTGCACGGTTTGTTCCAAACATGGCTTAGAAATCTTTTTGACCGCACCCGATAGAACTCCTAGGTGACGAGGCTCAAGTGAAATCTTGTTTCGGTCCGTTTGGATATAGTGTTAGTTTTAGTGCAAGATAGGTGCATGGTTTGTGCCTAATGTACCATAGGCTCATAAATCATTTTGGACGCACCCGATGGAACTCCTAGGTGACGAGGCTCAAGTGGAATCTTGTTTCAGTCCATTTGGAGATAGTGTTGGTATCGATGAAAGATAGGTGCACTGTTTGTGCCAAACAAGGCTCGGAAATCATTTCAGAAGCACCCGATGGAACTCCTACGTGATGAGGCTCAAGTGGAATCTTGTTTCAGTCCATTTGGAGATAGTATTAGTATTAGTATTAGTGCAAGATAAGTGCATGGTTTGTTCCAAACAACGCTCGGAAATCATTTTGACCGACCCGATAGAACTCCTAGGTGACGAGGCTCAAGTGGAATCTCGTTTCAGTCCGTTTGGATATAGTGTTAGGATTAGTGCAAGATAGGTGCACAGTTTGTGCCAAACGTACCATAAGATCAAAAATCATTTTGGACGCACCCGATGGTACTCCTAGGTGACGAGGCTCAAGTGGAATCTTGTTTCAGTCCGTTTGGAGATAGTGTTAGTATTAGTGCAATATAGGTGCACGGTTTGTGCCAAACAAGTCTCGAAAATCATTTTGGAAGCACCCGATGGAACTCCTAGATGACGAGGCTCAAGTGGAATCTTGTTTCGGTCCGTTTAGAGATAGTGTTAGTATTAGTGCAAGATAGGTGCATGGTTTGTTCCAAACAAGGCTCAGAAATCATTTTGACCGCACCCGATAGAACTCCTAGGTGACGAGGCTCAAGTGGAATCTTGTTTCGGTCCGTTTGGAGATAGTGTTAGTATTAGTGCAAGATAGGTGCACGGTTTGTGCCAAACATACCATAGGATCAAAAATCATTTTGGACGCACCCGAAGGTACTCCTAGGTGACATGGCTCAACTGGAATCTTGTTTTGGTCCGTTTGGAGATAGTGTTAGAATCAGTGCAAGATGGGTGCACGGTTTGTGCCAAACAAGGCTCGGAAATCATTTTGGAAGCAACCGATGGATCTTGTAGATGATGAGGCTTCAGTGGAATCTTGTTTCGGTCCGTTTGGAGTTAGTGTTAGTATTAGTGCAAGATATTTGCATGGTTTGGTCCAAACAAGGCTTAGAAATCATTTTGACCGCACCCGATAGAACTCCTTGGTGACGAGGCTCAAGTGAAATCTTGTTTCAGTCCGTTTGGATATAGTGTTAGTTTTAGTGCAAGATAGGTGCATGGTTTGTGCCTAATGTACCATAGGATCAGAAATCATTTTGGATGCACCCGATGGAACTCCAAGGTGATGAGGCTCAAGTGGAATCTTGTTTCAGTCCGTTTGGAGATAGGTTAGTATCAATGAAAGATAGGTGCATGGTTTGTGCCAAACTAGGCTCGGAAATCATTTCAGAAGCACCCGATGGAACTCCTAGGTGATGAGGCTCAAGTGGAATTTTGTTTCAGTCCGTTTGGAGATAGTATTAGTATTAGTGCAAGATAAGTGCACGGTTTGTTCCAAACAAGGCTCGGAAATCATTTTGACCGCACCCGATAGAACTCCTAGGTGACGAGGCTCAAGTGGAATCTCGTTTCGGTCCGTTTGGATATAGTGTTAGGATTAGTGCAAGATAGGTGCACGGTTTGTGCCAAATGTACCATAGGATCAAAAATCTTTTTGGACGCACCCGATTGTACTCCTAGGTGACGAGCTCAAGAGGAATCTTGTTTCGGTCCGTTTAGATATAGTGTTAGTATTAGTGCAAGATAGGTGCCGGTCTGTGCCAAATGCACTATAGGCTCAGAAATGGTTTTGGACACACCCGATGGTACTCCTAGGTGACGTGGCTCAAGTGGAATCTTATTTCGGTCCGTTTGGAGATAGTGTTAGTATCAGTGCAAGATAGGTGCACGGTTTATGCCAAACGTACCATAGGATCAGAAATCATTTTGGACGCACCCGATGGTACCCCTAGGTGACGAGGCTCAAGTGGAATCTTGTTTCGGTCTGTTTGGAGATAGTGTTAGTATTAGTGCAATGCAGGTGCATGGTTTGTTCCAAACTAGGCTCAGAAATTGTTTTGACCGCACCTGATAGAACTCCTAGGTGTCGAGGCTCAAGTGGAATCTCGTTTCGGTCCGTTTAGATATAGTGTTAGTATTAGTGCAAGATAGGTGCATGGCCTGTGCTAAACGTACTATAGGCTCAGAAATCGTTTTGGACGCACCCGATGGTACTCCTAGATGACGAGGCTTAAGTGGAATCTTGTTTGGTCCATTTGGAGATAGTGTTAGTATCAGTGCAAGATAGGTGCACGGTTTGTGCCAAACAAGGCTCGGAAATCATTTCGGAAGCAACCGATGGATCTCGTAGATGACGAGGCTTAAGTGGAATCTTGTTTCGATCTGTTAGGAGTTAGTGTTAGTATTAGTGCAAGATATTTGCATGGTTTGTTCCAAACAAGGCTTAGAAATCATTTTGACCGCACCCAATAGGACTCCTAGGTGACGAGGCTCAAGTGAAATCTCGTTTCGGTCCATTTGGATATAGTGTTAGTTTTAGTGCAAGAAAGGTGCTTGGTTTGTGCCTAATGTACCATAGGATCAGAAATCATTTTGGACGCACCCGATGAAACACCTAGGTGATGAGGCTCAAGTGGAATCTTGTTTCAGTCCGTTTGGAGATAGTGTTAGTATCAATGAAAGATAGGTGCACGGTTTGTGCCAAACAAGGCTCGGAAATCATTTCAGAAGCACCCGATGGAACTCCTAGGTGATGAGGCTCAAGTGGAATCTTGTTTCAGTCCGTTTGGAGATAGTATTAGTATTAGTGCAAGATAAGTGCACGGTTTGTTCCAAACAAGGCTCGAAAATCATTTTGACCGACCTGATAGAACTCCTAGGTGACGAGGCTCAAGTGGAATCTCGTTTCGGTCCGTTTGGATATAGTGTTAGGATTAGTGCAAGATAGGTGCACAGTTTGTGCCAAATGTACCATAGGATCAAAAATCATTTTAGACGCACCCGATGGTACTCCTAGGTGACGAGGCTCAAGTGGAATCTTGTTTTAGTCCGTTTGGAGATAGTGTTAGTATTAGTGCAAGATAGGTGCACGGTTTGTGCCAAACAAGTCTCGGGAATCATTTTGGAAGCACCCGATGGAACTCCTAGATGACGAGGCTCAAGTGGAACCTTGTTTCAGTCCGTTTGGAGATAGTGTCAGTATTAGTGCAAGACATGTGCACAATTTGTTCCAAACAAGGCTCGGAAATCATTTTGACAGCACCCGATAGAACTCCAAGGTGACGAGGCTCAAGTGAATTCTTGTTTCGGTCCGTTTGGAGATAGTGTTAGTATTAGTGCAAGATAAGTGCACGGTTTGTTCCAAACAAGGCTCGAAAATCATTTTGACCGACCTGATAGAACTCCTAGGTGACGAGGCTCAAGTGGAATCTCGTTTCGGTCCGTTTGGATATAGTGTTAGGATTAGTGCACAATAGGTGCACAGTTTGTGCCAAACGTACCATAGGATCAAAAATCATTTTGGACGCACCCGATGGTACTCCTAGGTGACGAGGCTCAAGTGGAATCTTGTTTCGGTCTGTTTGAAAATAGTGTTAGTATCAGTGCAAGATAGGTGCATGGTTTGTGCCAAACAAGGCTCAGAAATCATTTTGAAAGCACCCGATGGATCTCGTAGATGACGAGGCTTAAGTGGAATCTTGTTTCGGTCCGTTTGGAGTTAGTGTTAGTATTAGTGCAAGATAGGTGCACGGTTTGTTCCAAACAAGGCTCAGAAATCATTTTGACCGCACCCGATAGAACTCCTTGGTGACGAGGCTCAAGTGAAATCTCATTTCGGTCCGTTTGGATATACTGTTAGTTTTAGTGCAAGATAGGTGCATGGTTTGTGCCTAATGTACCATAGGCTCAGAAATTGTTTTGGACGCACCCGATGGAACTCCTAGGTGACGAGGCTCAAGTGGAATCTTGTTTCAGTCCGTTTGGAGATAGTGTTAGTATCAATGAAAGATAGGTGCACGGTTTGTGCCAAACATGGCTCGAAAATCATTTTGGAAGCACCCGATGGAAACTCCTAGGCGATGAGGCTCAAGTGGAATCTTGTTTCAGTCTGTTTGGAGATAGTATTAGTATTAGTGCAAGATAAGTGCATGGTTTGTTCCAAACAAGGCTCAGAAATCATTTTGACCGCACCCGACAGAACTCCTAGGTGACGAGGCTCAAATGGAATCTCGTTTCGGTCCGTTTAGATATAGTGTTTGTATTACTGCAAGATAGGTGCACGGCCTGTGCTAAACATACTATAGGCTCAGAAATCATTTTGGACGCACCCAATGGTACTCCTAGATGACAAGGCTCAAGTGGAATCTTGTTTGGTCCGTTTGGAGATAGTGTTAGTATCAGTGCAAGATAGGTGCACAGTTTGTGCCAAACAAGGCTCGGAAATCATTTCGGAAGCAACCGATGGATCTCGTAGATGACGAGGATTAAGTGGAATCTTGTTTCGGTCCATTTGGAGTTAGTGTTAGTATTAGTGCAAGATATTTGCACGGTTTGTTCCAAACAAGGCTTAGAAATCATTTTGACCGCACCCGATAGAACTCCTAGGTGACGAGGCTCAAGTGAAATCTCGTTTCGGTCCGTTTGGATATAGTGTTAGTTTTAGTGCAAGATAGGTGCTTGGTTTGTGCCTAATGTACCATAGGATCAGAAATCATTTTGGACGCACCCGAGGGAACTCCTAGGTGATGAGGCTCAAGTGGAATCTTGTTTCAGTCCGTTTGGAGATAGTGTTAATATCAATGAAAGATAGGTGCACGGTTTGTGCCAAACAAGGCTCGGAAATCATTTCAGAAGCACCCGATGGAACTCCTAGGTGATGAGGTTCAAGTGGAATCTTGTTTCAGTCTGTTTGGAGATAGTATTAGTATTAGTGCAAGATAAGTGCATGGTTTGTTCCAAACAAGGTTCGGAAATCATTTTGACCGCACCCGATAGAACTCCTAGGCGACGAGGCTCAAGTGGAATCTCGTTTCGGTCTGTTTGGATATAGTGTTAGGATTAGTGCAAGATAGGTGCATGGTTTGTGCCAAATGTACCATAGGATCAAAAATCATTTTGGATGCACCCGATGGTACTCCTAGGTGACGAGGCTCAAGTGGAATCTTGTTTGGAGATAGTGTTAGTATCAGTGCAAGATAGGTGCACGGTTTGTGCCAAATGTACCATAGGATCAGAAATCATTTTGGACGCACCCGATGGTACTCCTAGGTGACGAGGCTCAAGTGGAATCTTGTTTCGGTCTATTTGGAGATAGTGTTAGTATTAGTGCAAGACAGGTGCATGGTTTGTTCCCAACAAGGCTCGGAAATCATTTTAGAAGCACCCGATAGAACTCCAAGGTGACGAGGCTCAAGTGGAATCTCGTTTCGGTCCGTTTGGAGATAGTGTTAGTATCAGTGCAAGATAGGTGCACAGTTTGTGCCAAACGTACCATAGGATCTGAAATCATTTTGGACGCACCCGATGATACTCCTAGGTGACGAGGCTCAAGTGGAATCTTGTTTCGGTCCGTTTGGAGATAGTGTTAGTATGAGTGCAAGATAGGTGCTCGGTTTGTGCCAAACGTACCATAGGATCACAAATCGTTTTGGACGCACCTGATGGTACTCCTAGGTGACAAGGCTCAAGTGGAATCTTGTTTCGGTCTGTTTGGAGATAGTGTTAGTATTAGTGCAAGACAGGTGCACGGTTTGTTCCAAACAAGGCTGGGAAATCATTTTGACCGCACCCGATAGAACTCCTGGGTGACGAGGCTCAAGTGAAATCTTGTTTTGGTCCATTTGGATATAGTGTTAGTTTTAGTGCAAGATAGGTGCATGGTTTGTGCCTAATGTACCATAGGATCAGAAATCGTTTTGGACGCACCCGATGGAACTCCTAGGTGATGAGGCTCAAGTGGAATCTTGTTTCAGTCCGTTTGGAGATAGTGTTAGTATCAATGAAAGATAGGTGCACGGTTTATGCCAAACAAGGCTCGGAAATCATTTTAGAAGCACCCGATAGAACTCCAAGGTGACGAGGCTCAAGTGGAATCTTGTTTCAGTCCGTTTGGAGATAGTATTAGTATTAGTGCAAGATAAGTGCACGGTTTGTTCCAAACAAGGCTCGAAAATCATTTTGACCGACCCGATAGAACTCCTAGGTGACGAGGCTCAAGTGGAATCTCGTTTCGGTCCGTTTGGATATAGTGTTAGGATTAGTGCACAATAGGTGCACAGTTTGTGCCAAACGTACCATAGGATCAAAAATCGTACCATAGGCTCAGAAATCGTTTTAGATGCACCCGATGGAACTCCTAGGTGACGAGGCTCAAGTGGAATCTTGTTTTGGTCCATTTGGAGATAGTGTTAGTATTAGTGCAAGATAGGTGCATGGTTTCTACCAAACGTACCATAGGATTAGAAATCATTTTGGACGCACCCGATGGTACTCCTAGGTGACGAGGCTCAAGTGAAATCTTGTTTCGGTCCATTTGGAGATATTGTTAGTATCAGTGCAAGATAGGTGCATGGTTTGTGCCAAACGTACCATAGGATCAGAAATCGTTTTGGACGCACCCGATGGTACTCCTAGGTGACGAGGCTCAAGTGGAATCTTGTTTCGGTCCGTTTGGAGATAGTGTTAGTATTAGTGCAAGACGGGTGCACGGTTTCTTCTAAACAAGGCTCAGAAATCATTTTGACCGCACCCAATAGAACTCCTAGGTGACGAGGCTCAAGTGAAATCTCATTTCGGTCCGTTTGGATATAGTGTTAGTATTAGTGCAAGACAGGTGCACGGTTTGTGCCAAACATACCATACGCTTAGAAATCGTTTTGCACGCACCCGATGGTACTCCTAGGTGACGAGGCTCAAGTGGAATCTTGTTTCGGTCCGTTTGGAGATAGTGTTAGTATCAGTGCAAGATAGGTGCACGGTTTGTGCCAAACAAGGCTCAAAAATCATTTCGGAAGCAACCGATGGATCTCATAGATGACAAGGCTTAAGTGGAATCTTGTTTCGGTCCATTTGGAGTTAGTGTTAGTATTAGTGCAAGATATTTGCACGGTTTGTTCCAAACATGGCTTAGAAATCTTTTTGACCGCACCCGATAGAACTCCTAGGTGACGAGGCTCAAGTGAAATCTTGTTTCGGTCCGTTTGGATATAGTGTTAGTTTTAGTGCAAGATAGGTGCATGGTTTGTGCCTAATGTACCATAGGCTCATAAATCATTTTGGACGCACCCGATGGAACTCCTAGGTGACAAGGCTCAAGTGGAATCTTGTTTCAGTCCATTTGGAGATAGTGTTGGTATCGATGAAAGATAGGTGCACTGTTTGTGCCAAACAAGGCTCGGAAATCATTTCAGAAGCACCCGATGGAACTCCTAGGTGATGAGGCTCAAGTGGAATCTTGTTTTAGTCCGTTTGGAGATAGTATTAGTATTAGTATTAGTGCAAGATAAGTGCACGGTTTGTTCCAAACAAGGCTCGGAAATCATTTTGACCGACCCGATAGAACTCCTAGGTGACGAGGCTCAAGTGGAATCTCGTTTCAGTCCGTTTGGATATAGTGTTAGGATTAGTGCAAGATAGGTGCACAGTTTGTGCCAAACGTACCATAGGATCAAAAATCATTTTGGACGCACCCGATGGTACTCCTAGGTGACGAGGCTCAAGTGGAATCTTGTTTCAGTCCGTTTGGAGATAGTGTTAGTATTAGTGCAATATAGGTGCACGGTTTGTGCCAAACAAGTCTCGGAAATCATTTCGGAAGCACCCGATGGAACTCCTAGATGACGAGGCTCAAGTGGAATCTTGTTTCGGTCCGTTTAGAGATAGTGTTAGTATTAGTGCAAGATAGGTGCATGGTTTGTTCCAAACAAGGCTCGGAAATCATTTTGACCGCACCCGATAGAACTCCTAGGTGACGAGGCTCAAGTGTAATCTTGTTTCGGTCCGTTTGGAGATAGTGTTAGTATTAGTGCAAGATAGGTGCACGGTTTGTGCCAAACATACCATAGGATCAGAAATCATTTTGGACGCACCCGAAGGTACTCCTAGGTGACACGGCTCAACTGGAATCTTGTTTTGGTCCGTTTGGAGATAGTGTTAGAATCAGTGCAAGATAGGTGCACGGTTTGTGCCAAACAAGGCTCGGAAATCATTTTGGAAGCAACCTATGGATCTTGTAGATGATGAGGCTTCAGTGGAATCTTGTTTCGGTCCGTTTGGAGTTAGTGTTAGTTTTAGTGCAAGATATTTGCATGGTTTGGTCCAAACAAGGCTTAGAAATCATTTTGACCGCACCCGATAGAACTCCTAGGTGACGAGGCTCAAGTGAAATCTCGTTTCAGTCCGTTTGGATATAGTGTTAGTTTTAGTGCAAGATAGGTGCATGGTTTGTGCCTAATGTACCATAGGATCAGAAATCATTTTGGATGCACCCGATGGAACTCCAAGGTGATGAGGCTCAAGTGGAATCTTGTTTCAGTCCATTTGGAGATAGGTTAGTATTAATGAAAGATAGGTGCATGGTTTGTGCCAAACTAGGCTCGGAAATCATTTCAGAAGCACCCGATGGAACTCCTAGGTGATGAGGCTCAAGTGGAATTTTGTTTCAGTCCGTTTGGAGATAGTATTAGTATTAGTGCAAGATAAGTGCACGGTTTGTTCCAAACAAGGCTCGGAAATCATTTTGACCGCACCCGATAGAACTCCTAGGTGACGAGGCTCAAGTGGAATCTCGTTTCGGTCCGTTTAGATATAGTGTTAGGATTAGTGCAAGATAGGTGCACGGTTTGTGCCAAATGTACCATAGGATCAAAAATCTTTTTGGACGCACCCGATTGTACTCCTAGGTGACGAGGCTCAAGAGGAATCTTGTTTCGGTCCGTTTAGATATAGTGTTAGTATTAGTGCAAGATAGGTGCCGGTCTGTGCCAAATGCACTATAGGCTCAGAAATGGTTTTGGACACACCCGATGGTACTCCTAGGTGACGTGGCTCAAGTGGAATCTTGTTTTGGTCCGTTTGAAGATAGTGTTAGTATCAGTGCAAGATAGGTGCACGGTTTGTGCCAAACAAGGCTCTGAAATCATTTCGGAAGCACCCGATGGATCTCGTAGATGACGAGGCTCCAGTGGAATCTTGTTTTGGTCCGTTTGGAGTTAGTGTTAGTATTAGTACAAGATAGGTGCATGGTTTGTTCCAAACAAGGCTCGAAAATCATTTTGACCGCACCTGATAGAACTCCTAGGTGACGAGGCTCAAGTGGAATCTCGTTTTGGTCCGTTTGGATATAGTGTTAGTATTAGTGCAAGATTGGTGCACGGTTTGTGCCTAATGTACCATAGGCTCAGAAATTGTTTTAGATGCACCCGATGGAACTCCTAGGTGACGACGCTCAAGTGGAATCTTGTTTCGGTCCATTTGGAGATAGTGTTAGTATCAGTGCAAGATAGGTGCACAGTTTGTGCCAAATGTACCATAGGATCAGAAATCATTTTGGATGCACCCGATGGTACTCCTAGGTGACGAGGCTCAAGTGGAATCTTGTTTCGGTCCGTTTGGAGATAGTGTTAGTATCATTGCAAGATAGGTGCACGGTTTGTGCCAAACGTACCATAGGATCAGAAATCATTTTGGATGCACCCGATGGTACTCCTAGGTGACGAGGCTCAAGTGGAATCTTGTTTCGGTCCATTTGGAGATAGTGTTAGTATTAGTGCAAGACGGGTGCACGGTTTCTTCTAAACAAGGCTCAGAAATCATTTTGACCACACCCGATAGAACTCCTAGGTGACGAGGCTCAAGTGAAATCTCATTTCGATCCGTTTGGATATAGTGTTAGTATTAGTGCAAGACAGGTGCACGGTTTGTGCCAAACATACCATAGGCTCAGAAATTGTTTTGGACGCACCCGATGGTACTCCTAGGTGACAAGGCTCAAGTGGAATCTTGTTTCGGTCTATTTGGAGATAGTGTTAGTATCAGTGCAAGATAGGTGCACGGTTTGTGCTAAACAAGGCTCGAAAATCATTTCGGAAGCAACCGATGGATCTCGTAGATGACAAGGCTTAAGTGGAATCTTGTTTCGGTCCGTTTGGAGTTAGTGTTAGTATTAGTGCAAGATATTTGCATGGTTTGTTCCAAATAAGGCTTAGAAATCATTTTGACCGCACCCGATAGAACTCCTAGGTGACGAGGCTCAAGTGAAATCTTGTTTCAGTCCGTTTGGCTATAGTGTTAGTTTTAGTGCAAGATAGGTGCATGGTTTGTGCCTAATGTACCATAGGCTCAGAAATTGTTTTGGACGCGCCCGATGGAACTCCTAGGTGACGAGGCTCAAGTGGAATCTTGTTTTAGTCCGTTTGGAGATAGTGTTAGTATCAATGAAAGATAGGTGCACGGTTTGTGCCAAACAAGGCTCGGAAATCATTTTAGAAGCACCTGATGGAACTCCTAGGTGATGAGGCTCAAGTGGAATCTTGTTTCAGTCCGTTTGGAGATAGTATTAGTATTAGTGCAAGATAAGTGCACGGTTTGTTCCAAACAAGGCTCGGAAATCATTTTGACCGACCCAATAGAACTCCTAGGTGACGAGGCTCAAGTGGAATCTCGTTTCGGTCTGTTTGGATATAGTGTTAGGATTAGTGCAAGATAGGTGCATAGTTTGTGCCAAACGTACCATAGGATCAAAAATCATTTTGGACGCACCCGATGGTACTCCTAGGTGACGAGGCTCAAATGGAATCTTGTTTCAGTCCGTTTGGAGATTGTGTTAGTATTAGTGCAATATAGGTGCACGGTTTGTGCCAAACAAGTCTCGGAAATCATTTCGGAAGCACCCGATGGAACTCCTAGATGACGAGGCTCAAGTGGAATCTTGTTTCGGTCCGTTTAGAGATAGTGTTAGTATTAGTGCAACATAGGTGCACGGTTTGTTCCAAACAAGGCTCGGAAATCGTTTTGACCGCACCCAATAGAACTCCTAGGTGACGAGGCTCAAGTGGAATCTTGTTTCGGTCCGTTTGGAGATAGTGTTAGTATTAGTGCAAGATAGGTGCATGGTTTGTGCCAAACGTACCATAGGATCAGAAATCATTTTGGACGCACCCGATGGTACTCCTAGGTGATGAGGCTCAAGTGGAATCTTGTTTCGGTCTGTTTGGAGATAGTGTTAGTATCAGTGCAAGATAGGTGCACGGTTTGTGCCAAACATACCATAGGATCAGAAATCATCTTGGACGCACCCGATGGTACTTCTAGGTGACGAGGCTCAAGTGGAATCTTGTTTCAGTCTGTTTGGAGATATGTTAGTATTAGTGCAAGATAGGTGCATGGTTTGTTCCAAACAAGGCTCGGAAATCATTTTGACCGCACCTGATAGAACTCCTAGGTGACAAGGCTCAAGTGGAATCTCGTTTTGGTCCATTTGGATATTGTGTTAGTATTAGTGCAAGATAGGTGCACGGTCTGTGCCAAACGTACCATAGGCTCAGAAATCGTTTTGGACGCACCTGATGGTACTCCTAGGTGACGAGGCTCAAGTGGAATCTTGTTTCAGTCCATTTGGAGATAGTGTTAGTATCAGTGCAAGATAGGTGCACGGTTTGTGCCAAACGTACCATAGGATCAGAAATCATTTTGGACGCACCCGATGGTACTCCTAGGTGACGAGGCTCAAGTGGAATCTTGTTTCGATACGTTTGGAGATAGTGTTAGTATTAGTGCGAGACAGGTGCACGGTTTGTTCCAAACAAGGCTCGGAAATCATTTTGACCGCACCCGATAGAACTCCTATGTGACGAGGCTCAAGTGGAATCTCGTTTCAGTCCGTTTAGATATAGTGTTAGTATTAGTGCAAGATTGGTGCACGGCCTATGCCAAACATACCATAGGCTCAGAAATCATTTTGGACGCACCCGATGGTACTCCTAGGTGACGAGGCTCAAGTGGAATCTTGTTTCGGTCCGTTTGGAGATAGTGTGAGTATCAGTGCAAGATAGGTGCACGGTTTGTGCCAAACAAGGCTCGAAAATCATTTCGGAAGCAACTGATGGATCTCGTAGATGATGAGGCTTAAGTGGAATCTTGTTTTGGTCCGTTTGGAGTTAGTGTTAGTATTAGTGCAAGATATTTGCACGGTTTGTACCAAACAAGGCTTAGAAATCAATTTGTCCGCATCCGATAGAACTCCTAGGTGACGAGGCTCAAGTGAAATCTCATTTCAGTCCGTTTGGATATAGTGTTAGTTTTAGTGCAAGGTAGGTGCATGGTTTGTGCCTAATGTACCATAGGATCAGAAATCATTTTGGACGCACCCGATGGAACTCCTAGGTGACGAGGCTCAAGTGGAATCTTGTTTCAGTCCGTTTGGAGATAGGTTAGTATCAATGAAAGATAGGTGCATGGTTTGTGCCAAACAAGGCTCGGTAATCATTTCGGAAGCACCCAATGGAACTCCTAGGTGATGAGGCTCAAGTGGAATCTTGTTTCAGTCCGTTTGGAGATAGTATTAGTATTAGTGCAAGATAAGTGCACAGTTTGTTCCAAATAAGGCTCGGAAATCATTTTGACCGCACCCAATAGAACTCCTAGGTGACGAGGCTCAAGTGGAATCTCGTTTCGGTTCATTTGGATATAGTGTTAGGATTAGTGCAAGATAGGTGCACGGTTTGTGCCAAATGTACCATAGGATCAAAAATCATTTTGGACGCACCCGATGGTACTCCTAGGTGACGAGGCTCAAGTGGAATCTCATTTCGATCCGTTTAGATATAGTGTTAGTATTAGTGCAAGATAGGTGCCGGCCTGTGCCAAATGTACTATAGGCTCAGAAATCGTTTTGGACACACCCGATGGTACTCCTAGGTGACGTGGCTCAAGTGGAATCTTGTTTTGGTCCGTTTGAAGATAGTGTTAGTATCAGTGCAAGATAGGTGCACGGTTTGTGCCAAACAAGGCTCTGAAATCATTTAGGAAGCACCTGATGGATCTCGTAGATGATGAGGCTCAAGTGGAATCTTGTTTCGGTCCGTTTGGAGTTAGTGTTAGTATTAGTGCAAGATAGGTTCACGGTTTGTTCCAAACAAGGCTCAAAAATCATTTTGACCGCACCTGATAGAACTCCTAGGTGACGAGGCTCAAATGGAATCTCGTTTTGGTCCGTTTGGATATAGTATTAGTATTAGTGCAAGATAGGTGCACGGTTTGTGCCTAATGTACCATAGGCTCAGAAATCATTTTAGATGCACCCGATGGAACTCCTAGGTGACGAGGCTCAAGTGGAATCTTGTTTCGGTCCATTTGGAGATAGTGTTAGTATTAGTGCAAGATAGGTGCACGGTTTCTGCCAAACGTACCATAGGATTAGAAATCATTTTGGACGCACCCGATGGTACTCCTAGGTGACGAGGCTCAAGTGGAATCTTGTTTCGGTCCATTTGGAGATAGTGTTAGTATTAGTGCAAGATAGGTGCACGGTTTGTGCCAAACGTACCATAGGATCATAAATCATTTTGGACGCACCCGATGGTACTCCTAGGTGACGAGGCTCAAGTGGAATCTTGTTTCGGTCCGTTTGGAGATAGTGTTAGTATTAGTGCAAGATGGGTGCACGGCTTCTTCTAAACAAGGCTCAGAAATCATTTTGACCGCACCCAATAGAACTCCTACGTGACGAGGCTCAAGTGAAATCTCATTTCGGTCCGTTTGGATATAGTGTTAGTATTAGTGCAAGACAGGTGCACGGTTTGTGCCAAACATACCATATGCTTAGAAATCGTTTTGGACGCACCCGATGGTACTCCTAGGTGATGAGGCTCAAGTGGAATCTTGTTTCGGTCCGTTTGGAGATAGTGTTAGTATCAGTGCAAGATAGGTGCACGGTTTGTGCCAAACAAGGCTCAAAAATCATTTCGGAAGCAACCGATGGATCTCATAGATGACGAGGCTTAAGTGGAATCTTGTTTCGGTCCGTTTGGAGTTAGTGTTAGTATTAGTGCAAGATATTTGCACGGTTTGTTCCAAACATGGCTTAGAAATCTTTTTGACCGCACCCAATAGAACTCCTAGGTGACGAGGCTCAAGTGAAATCTTGTTTCGGTCCGTTTGGATATAGTGTTAGTTTTAGTGCAAGATAGGTGCATGGTTTGTGCCTAATGTACCATAGGCTCAGAAATCTTTTTGGACGCACCCGATGGAACTCCTAGGTGACGAGGCTCAAGTGGAATCTTGTTTCAGTCCGTTTGGAGATAGTGTTGGTATCGATGAAAGATAGGTGCACGGTTTGTGCCAAACAAGGCTCGGAAATCATTTCAGAAGCACCCGATGGAACTCCTAGGTGATGAGGCTCAAGTGGAATCTTGTTTCAGTCCGTTTGGAGATAGTATTAGTATTAGTGCAAGATAAGTGCACGGTTTGTTCCAAACAAGGCTCGGAAATCATTTTGACCGACCCAATAGAACTCCTAGGTGACGAGGCTCAAGTGGAATCTCGTTTCAGTCCGTTTGGATATAGTGTTAGGATTAGTGCAAGATAGGTGCACAGTTTGTGCCAAACGTACCATAGGATCAAAAATCATTTTGGACGCACCCGATGGTACTCCTAGGTGACGAGGCTCAAGTGGAATCTTGTTTCAGTCCGTTTGGAGATAGTGTTAGTATTAGTGCAATATAGGTGCACGGTTTGTGCCAAACAAGTCTCGGAAATCATTTTGGAAGCACCCGATGGAACTCCTAGATGACGAGGCTCAAGTGGAATCTTGTTTCGGTCCGTTTAGAGATAGTGTTAGTATTAGTGCAAGATGGGTGCATGGTTTGTTCCAAACAAGGCTCGGAAATCATTTTGACCGCACCCGATAGAACTCCTAGGTGACGAGGCTCAAGTGGAATCTTGTTTCGGTCCATTTGGAGATAGTGTTAGTATCAGTGCAAGATAGGTGCACGGTTTGTGCCAAACGTACCATAGGATCAGAAATCATTTTGGACGCACCCGATGGTACTCCTAGGTGACAAGGCTCAAGTGGAATCTTGTTTTGGTCCGTTTGGAGATAGTGTTAGTATCAGTACAAGATAGGTGCACGGTTTGTGCCAAACAAGGCTCGGAAATCATTTTGGAAGCAACCGTTCGATCTTGTAGATGATGAGGCTTCACTGGAATCTTGTTTCGGTCCGTTTGGAGTTAGTGTTAGTATTAGTGCAAGATATTTGCACGGTTTGGTCCAAACAAGGCTTAGAAATCATTTTGACCGCACCCGATAGAACTCCTAGGTGACGAGGCTCAAGTGAAATCTCGTTTCAGTCCGTTTGGATATAGTGTTAGTTTTAGTGCAAGATAGGTGCATGGTTTGTGCCTAATGTACCATAGGATCAGAAATCATTTTGGACGCACCCGATGGAACTCCAAGGTGATGAGGCTCAAGTGGAATCTTGTTTCAGTCCGTTTGGAGATAGGTTAGTATCAATGAAAGATAGGTGCATGGTTTGTGCCAAACAAGGCTCGGAAATCATTTCAGAAGCACCCGATGGAACTCCTAGGTGATGAGGCTCAAGTGGAATCTTGTTTTAGTCTGTTTGGAGATAGTATTAGTATTAGTGCAAGATAAGTGCACGGTTTGTTCCAAACAAGGCTCGAAAATCATTTTGACCGCACCCAATAGAACTCCTAGGTGACGAGGCTCAAGTGGAATCTTGTTTTGGTCCGTTTGGATATAGTGTTAGGATTAGTGCAAGATAGGTGCACGGTTTGTGCCAAATGTACCATAGGATCAAAAATCATTTTGGACGCACCCGATGGTACTCCTAGGTGACGAAGCTCAAGAGGAATCTCGTTTCGGTCCGTTTAGATATAGTGTTAGTATTAGTGCAAGATAGGTGCCGGTCTGTGCCAAATGTACTATAGGCTCAGAAATGGTTTTGGACACACCCGATGGTACTCCTAGGTGACGTGGCTCAAGTGGAATCTTGTTTTGGTCCGTTTGAAGATAGTGTTAGTATTAGTGCAAGATAGGTGCACGGTTTGTGCCAAACAAGGCTCTGAAATCATTTCGGAAGCACCCGATGGATCTCATAGATGACGAGGCTCAAGTGGAATCTTGTTTCGGTCCGTTTGGAGTTAGTGTTAGTATTAGTGCAAGATAGGTGCACGGTTTGTTCCAAACAAGGCTCGAAAATCATTTTGACCGCACCTGATAGAACTCCTAGGTGACGAGGCTCAAGTGGAATCTCGTTTTGGTCCGTTTGGATATAGTGTTAGTATTAGTGCAAGATAGGTGCACGGTTTGTGCCTAATGTACCATAGGCTCAGAAATTGTTTTAGATGCACCCGATGGAACACCTAGGTGATGAGGCTCAAGTGGAATCTTGTTTCGGTCCATTTGGAGATAGTGTTAGTATCAGTGCAAGATAGGTGCACAGTTTGTGCCAAATGTACCATAGGATCAGAAATCATTTTGGACGCACCCGATGGTACTCCTAGGTGACGAGGCTCAAGTGGAATCTTGTTTCGGTCCGTTTGGAGATAGTGTTAGTATCAGTGCAAGATAGGTGCACGGTTTGTGCCAAACGTACCATAGGATCAGAAATCATTTTGGACGCACCCGATGGTACTCCTAGGTGACGAGGCTCAAGTGGAATCTTGTTTCGGTCCGTTTGGAGATAGTGTTAGTGAAAGTGCATCTAGCCCTTTAGTGGGTTTTGGATGATTGAATGACAACATGATTAAAGGACTAACCCGTTTGCTAAGTGTGAACAGGTAATAGGTTATCTCGTAGGTACTTAATGAAAGCCAAAATGATGTGTTGTTGTATAAACAATCTAGTTCAAGCACAAGACAACAATGCAAATGGAATTCATGCTAAGGCTTAATTATTGTGGGATTTCCATGTTCTATGTGAAAGCAAGCTCATGATTATTAGTTAATGAGACATAAGGGATTGCATATGGAATGGTCTCATATTTGAAGCTTGCTAAATTAAAATGAAAAAGATAACAATACATATGAATGGATGATTCAACACAAGATGTGACTTGATGGCTTGAGATGGTGAAGATAGCAAGGAAAGGCTTTGAGGTACTAAGCAAGGGTGAAGGGCAAGCGACGGCTTGGCGGCCGAAGAACCTAGCTAGGGTGAAGAAGAAAGTACTTGCATTTAGTTGAGGTACTACTCAAGCTAAGATGGTCATATTGATGTGAAGGATCAAATCTATGATGAAGTATTTGATGGAAGTGACTTGATACATTTGGGATTATTCAAACTTGATGAATGGAATCAAGTCACATGCTCAAGATGGCTTTGCTCAAGTGAAAAGATCAACATCAACATGTTAGCACCCTTACTTGATGAAGATTGGAAGGGACGACATCAATTCAAAAAGAACAACTCAAGTGGTACAAATTCATATTTCCGTTTATCTTGAGTTTAATAGGTATGCCGTACTATTAAGGGGGATGCATCATGTTGATAAATAATGTTTCATAAGTGCTCAAGCCAACCCATGTGAGTTTTGAGTATTTGAGCGACAAAAGTGCTAACTGTTTTTTTGCTGGTCTGGCAATACCGGACGTGTCCGGTATTCATACTGGACGTGTCCGGTATTTGTCCAGCAGCTATAAAATTGTTGTTCTCGGGTTGGTTAGTCGGGAGTTCCAACGTAGGTTGGGAGTTCCGACGGTCGGGAGTCTCGGCATGGGTCGGGAGTTCCGACGTGTCGCACTTCAACTGACTTGGAGGGTTCTCTGTCCTGGTAATACCGGACGTGTCCGGTATTCATACCGGACGTGTCCAGTATGGATGACCAGAAGCCAACGGCTAGTTTTCAAAAGCCATGAGGGTTGGGAGTTCCGACGTAAGTCGGGAGTTCCGACGGTCGGGAGTTCCGATATGTGTCGGGAGTTCCGACACCTCACTAACTTTAACTCAGTTACATGTTTTTCAAATTTACTAAGGGTCGGGGGTTCTGACTTGTGTCGGGAGTTCCGACGGTCGGAAGTCCCGGCATTCTTCGGGAGTTCCGACGCCTCACAACATCGCTGTAACTTAGTTACCATTGGCGCAGTGTGAGTCATACCGGACGTGTCCGGTATTACAACGGCTATAAAACGGCTAGTTTTTCAACAGGGCTATAAATACCCCCAAGCCTCCACCCTTGGGGGCTACTGATTCTGCTGAGATAGACACACGTTTTTGAGCCTTGCCAACTCTCCTAAACCCTCTCTTAGTGAGTGTATGATCCAAATTGCAAAATCAATTTGTGGGTTGAGAAAGAATTTGAAAAGGAGAGCAAGCCACCACTTGAGCACTTGTGCATATTGTCAATCTCGTGATTCGCATTTGTTACTCTTGGACTCTTCGGTCCTAGACGGCTAGGCGTTGCCGGAGAGCAACCGAGAGATTGTGGTTGCTTCGGAAAGTTTGTAACGGTCGATTCTGCCGCCTCGGAATCATTTAGTGGAAGGAGGAAAAGGAGTTGGAAAAGACTCCGGCTAGAGTGACCTTCGTGGTACCCTCTAGGGCTGACCTTCGCTGGGTCGCCCGTAGCCCCCTCAACGGAGAGTAGGACTCGAACGAGTCCGAACTTCGGTAAAACAAATATCGTGTCTTAATTCGCATTTCATTTGATATTTATGTTGCTCTAGTTGTGCTGCAGGTTCTCTGTGTATATTGTCATCTCCATTAGGTGCCTGTAGTTTGGTTTGAAGATTGAAATCAAAAGGAGCAAGTTCGGGGCTGATTTGCTGAAATCTTGTATACCGGACACGTCCGGTATTCATACCGGACACGTCCGGTATTTCCTGACAGCGCTGAAAACATTTATTCTCTGTTCTAACTTGGTGTTGCAGGGTTGTAGATTCTAGATATATTCTTTATACCTTGTTTACTTTGTGGCTAACTTGTGAGGGGTGGTAGTACTCTTGATTTGGAGTTTCCATTTTGGAAACTCCCCTTTCTAATTGTTTCCGCATTTAAAGGTGTTAATTCTCAGAAACGCCTATTCACCCCCCTCTAGGCGGCATCCTAGGTCCTTTCAATTGGTATCGGAGCGAGGTTCTCACCTAAAGCTTCACCGCCGTGAGAAAAGGATGTCGACGCCTATCGAATTGGAGCCGGTGCTTCTCCAAAATGATGGTTCAAACTTTCTACCTTGGTCAATTAATGTACTCAATGCTTTTAGAGATATTAGTCCTCTTGTTGAGCATATTGTGGATGCAAGCATACCTCTTCCTATAGTTGATTGGAGCAACTACAAAAATTTGTCAAAAGAGGAAGAGATATGCGTGCAACTTAATGCTCAAGCTATTAATGTCATTTTAAGTACATTAAGTGTAGAGGTTCAAGATGAGGCAATCTTCAATGGACAACCACCTCCGGAGAGTGCTCATCTCATTTGGATTAGACTTTTTGATTTGTATGGAAAATCCAAATGTGATGATGCACTTGAGAACGAGTTAATGGAAAGTATGTCCATTGTGTCATCATACAGCGAAGAAGCCTCACAAGACCTCAAGAGCGCCGAGCCGGAGCAAGAAGTGCAAACAGCGCATAACGTGTTGTCTGCCTGCACATACCGGACATGTTCGGTATGCCTACCAGACATGTCCGGTATGGCCAAGGCAGCAGACCAGCAACCAGCTGTTTGCAGCGATGCTCAAGCCCGATGGCGACCAAGTGATGAGTCAACCTCAGTATCTCATGATACTCATCACTTGTGTCTCATGGCCAAGAAAAGCAAGAAGAAGAATAACAAGAAAGATCAAGAAAAGGAGAAAGCACCAGTAGATGATCAAGATAAGAGTGATGTTGAAGTTGAAGACAACTACAACCTTGATCATCTCAACCATAAAGACAAGTTCATCATCATGAAGATAGTTGAAAAGAATGATGAGCTTGAAGAAGAGATTGAGAAGCAAGAGCAATCACTTCAAAATCAAGAAAAGTTTCTCATCTCCAAATTGCAAGAGCTAAAGGCAATAAATGAGAGGTATGAAAAATTGTCAATTGAGCATGCTTTAGTTACTAACTCCTCTTCTAGTGTTTCACAACTAGAGAAGGAAAACTTTGAGCTCAAGGCAAGGCTAGATGAACTATCAAGCAAGTATAATGAGCTACAAGCAAATTATGTTCATCTAAAATGCTCTCATGAGGAAGTAGTAGAATCAAGCATCATGCTTGAGGTGGCTCATGAGGTTGTGATTACGTCGGTAAAATTCTCTCAACCTCTCACACATCTGCTCACTAGTACACCACCTCAATTAAATATTTCTTGTACTAATGAATGTGCTCCTCAAGCAAGCCAATCTTCGATTGAGCTAAATCTTATAGAAAACATAGAGCTCAAAGAAGAAGTGCAAAGATTAAAGAAAGATGTGATTCGGTTGAAGGGTAAGGAGAAAGCACAACCTTCTCAAGATAACCATGATAACATGGTGAAGAAGCTTGAGAAGGGTTCAAACCTTGCTTCCTCCAAAGCCCAACAAAAGAATCACATCTCAAGCAAGGCCAACACAACCAAGAGCAAGAAACATGGAAAAAGGATGTGCTATGGTTGTGGATTGTATGGACATGAGTGGGCTATGTGTCCACACAAGAGTTGGGCCGACAAGGTTGAAGCCGCAAATCAAAAGGCTTCTACCAAGAAATGCCCAATGTACAAAGTGGCAAGAAAGAAAGCCCAAGTTGCAACAAGAAGATGCTATGGATGCAATGAGATGGGCCACAAGGTTGATAGATGTCCATACAAGCAAACCAAGCATAGAGCAAACAAAGGCCGCATATGCTATGCTTGTAAAAGAAAGGGGCATCTAAGCTATGAATGCCCAAATGGTAACTCACCTAAGCCAAACACATTTGTTTATCATGATATGCTTAGGAAGACCACAAATGGAGTTAGCATTAGTAAGGTGATGTGTTCACCACAAACTAGTGCTAAAGCCATTTGGGTACCTAAGCACTTGTTGACTAACTCAAAAGGACCCAACAAGAGTTGGGTACCAAAGTGTGCTTAGGTTAAGTGATGTAGGCACTTGGTGATGAGATGAAGCCTTCGGGGTGGTTGAGCAAGCAATTTGATAATATTCACTCAATCTGTCAACCAATTCTTATCATAATCCCTTATATGGTTGACCCGAAGATAATTCAATGAACATCTCATATATTTCATCCTCACCATTGGTAACAAGTACCATCTAAGCTATGAATGCCCAAATGGTAACTCACCTAAGCCAAACACATTTGTTTATCATGATATGCTTAGGAAGACCACAAATGGAGTTAGCATTAGTAAGGTGATGTGTTCACCACAAACTAGTGCTAAAGCCATTTGGGTACCTAAGCACTTGTTGACTAACTCAAAAGGACCCAACAAGAGTTGGGTACCAAAGTGTGCTTAGGTTAAGTGATGTAGGCACTTGGTGATGAGATGAAGCCTTCGGGGTGGTTGAGCAAGCAATTTGATAATATTCACTCAATCTGTCAACCAATTCTTATCATAATCCCTTATATGGTTGACCCGAAGATAATTCAATGAACATCTCATATATTTCATCCTCACCATTGGTAACAAGTACCTAAACCTTTTAGTATAGCCACCTTGTTCATTTCATGTTCTATAGTTCACAAATAGGTGCATTTGTGAAATAATGAAAGTGGCTAATTAGTTTCACTTGAGATTTATCATGTTTGCTATATGATGCTTTTATTAGCTCTCTAGTAGAGTAATTTATTTGTCGAGATGCAAGTATACAATAAATAAATATTACAGTTAAAACGAAGAATCACAAGCAGCAACTTAATTGGTTCTGTCTTTCACCTATCGGACGTGTCCGGTATTGCTATCGGACGTGTCCGGTATGGCCAGGGACAGAAAGTCAGTGTTTCTATTCTGTGTATTCCGGACGTGTCCGGTATACTACCGGACGTGTCCGGTATTGCATGGACTAGAACACTAATTGTGTTCCATCTGAAGTATTCGATCCATACATTTTTATATATCCCTAACTTACTCAGAAGCTTGTGTTTTATCAAATCTAAGTGGATTGTGAGCATCTCTTAAACTCACTTTTAACTATGGCAATCTTATTTGGTTTATGGTCAAAATGAAAATTGGCTCTCAATTTTTTTATTAGAATAAACATGCTTGTTGAAAGTCATTCAAAATACTTGAAGCACTTATTTAGGGGGAGCTCAGTTTCTATTTTGCACCATTGTGGACTAACAAATTTATCTAGTATTATTTGTAGTCCTTTGGATGAAAATTGATTTCATATATGGTATGATTATTTGACAAGTGAGGTCAACATGATGTTGTCATGCCATGTATTATCTCAGTGGTGATATTGTGGGCTCAAGACAAAGGTATGTATTTATATACATGCATTGTAAGTACATCTAAGGCCCTTTATATGCTAGTGTGTGCATTTGTGTGATATAGGATAGATGTTTTTCAAAATCCCTAACTAGCATGTGTAGGTGGTGTGGTTTTTGAAAATCATGTGGTTTTTTGGGTCTCTGTGACCTAGTCATGTCATATTGTGATTATTGCTACCCTTGGTTGATTATTTGCCTAATCACATGTGACATGGTTCTCTCAAGTCCATAAAAATCCCTATGTCCGTCTAAAATCTCTCTCAAGTTTTTGAAAATCATAATTTTGCCAAATATTCAAAAAAGAGAAAATCAATTCTTGGCTAATTCATGTCCCCTAAGTGAGAATCCTAAGCCTATTTCAATTGATGCAAATATTATGCCTAGGAAGGTTTGTTATTGTACCTTATTGGTTAGTATTGCAAAAATTCCGCTATTCATACTAAGGCTATGCCTAAGTATGTTGCGTCTAACATGAGAGGACCCAAACTAGTTTGGGTACCATCAAAAAGTGGATGATCGTTTGTAGGTACCATGGCATTGGAGATTTGATTCAATGAAATTATTATTGTTCATCTTATGTTGAGTCAAGTATTAAAACCTAGTGCAATTCTATCCCAATGCCAAGTCAAAATTGAGTGAAGTCCATATGCTATCAACATACAAGTGTCATATTCAAGTTGTGGGAATTTATTGATATATTTGAATGCCTGCAAATAAGTGGAGTTGAAGCTTGCAAAGATGATCATAAGCTATTAAGGTATATCTCTTGTTGATCAAAGTTTATTTGGGTGCATATGAGTTATTTGAATTGGATATATATGCATATGTTGCTTGCTATGAGATGTTTGAATGGATTAAATGCTTAAGTAATCAAGTTTGAAGTTGGTTTGATTGGATATGTTCATAAGATTTCTTCTAGTAAGTGGTTTGAATGGACATATGTCTTGTGAGAGTATTTAAACAAGTTGATTTCAAGTTTGGTTCAATTTGGAGAAAAATAGCTCAATTATTGAAATCTGTCCAATATTGAAAATCTGAGCTAGCAATGATCATTGACATGTTTGAGCAACCAAATCTATTTGTATTGGCTTGAAATTTGGTCTGCATGCTCTATACTTATGGTATTAGTTGCTGTGCAAATTTTATGAGATTTGGATAAGTGATACTTCGGATTTGGAGTAGATCTTGTCAGCTATAGTGCAGCAGTTTTCAGCATGTAGCAGTGTGGAAAGATATGAAATCTGGTAGCAATATAGAAGTCAAAAGAAGCTAAAATTTTTTACAGCTACTAGAAGGCTTAGTGTGTCACATCTTCACCAAATTTTGTGGTTTTTGGATATGTACTTTGGGAGATATGATTTATTCTTTGAAGAGTACAGAATCTGCCAGGAAAGTGACAATTATTGGATTGATCAAAAGTCACTTAGATTCAAAGGTCCTCAAATTAGAATCATATCTATAAGTGATTGAGGTACCTATGTTTTGGTTTTGGTTTGAGATAGAAGCATGACAAATGATGAGTACAAGACAATTTGTTTGAAGAGTGTATCTGGTACACATTTGGTACTCAAGCTAGAGATCAAGACCAAGATCAAGATGAAGATGAAGTTTAAGTTCTAGTGATAATTGGAGATCTTTTGATAGAAACAAAAGGACTTAAACAAGTAGAAAAAAAGGACTTAAAGAAGGATTCAAAGTTATTCATCAAATTAAGTCCAACAATACGGATCAATCAAACAAAATCTTTCAAGTGGATCAAGTGGTTTCCTTTCAAGTTATTTCAAGTGAGTATCAAGGATGATTCTTTGGACAGAGGTCACTTTGCTCTAGGCTTGGATGGCTAAAATTGAAGTGGTAATCTAAAGGGACATTTGAGGTACTTGGTTGAAGAAAATCAAGAGATTGGTCTAGAAAGCAAGCAACACCCAAAAGAGAACAAGTCATGAAATTGCAAGTGGCATCATGAAATTTCAAGTGGTATTACAAGTGGTGCATCTTTTAGTTCTCTCAAGCAAGCAATGATCAAAGAAGAAGCAAGCTAACCACAACAAGAAGAGTGCACTTGATCATTAGTGATTCTCAATTCATATGGGTGAAGAATAGGAATTCAAAGAATTGGCATCTATTGGTCTTCACTAAGCTTATAATTGGACTTCATGGTGCTATTAGAGAAATGAATTGAAATCTATATGACTATCTTCCTCTCCAATATAGCAAAGGTATAATTGTATTGTGCATGATCATTTTTCATCCCTTACTAGTATGCGGTTAGTGCATATAGTACATGCTTATAGGATCATGCATTACAAATGAAAATTTTTAGATTCATAGACTACCACTATTGCTTGAATGATTATATAATCTAGTGGTTAGTGTATGAGTTTGCTCATGAGCTAGTAAACCCATGTATTTGATCTATTTTGAATTGCAAACAAGTGACAAGTACAACCTCTTTAAGTTGACAAAGGGGGAGAGTTTAATACAAAGGGAGAGATTAGTACAAAGTTTGAACCTTAATCATTCTTTGTGCTTTGAATGACAGCTTGTAGCCCCTTTGTCCTTAGTATGTCGTTGTTGGACCTTTGTGGTGATAGATGACAAAGGGGGAGAGAGACTGATTAAAGCTTCAGGATAGTTTCATTTGCTTATCTTTGTACCTGAAGATATGTACTGCAGGCTGTCGTTTCTTGTTTTTGAGCTTCATTGATGTATCTTGGATTTGAGATAGATTGTATCATGTGAGAGATGAGACTCACTTATGCTTTATCTATCTCTCTCTTGAGACGTGATCTTTATCTATATATCAGTGGTTTCTGGACTTGAGAAAAATTTGTAATGAGTGCTATGTGTGAGTTACATGTGTCATATTTATTTTCATAAGGACTATGCATGCTAGAATGAAAATATGTGATGTGATGCCTTTATATTTATTCTTGTATGATATATCTTGTCATATGCATCATAGTTTCTCTTTGTCACACACACATGCACCCCACGGATGCAATGATTTAGGGGGAGTCTCCTATTTGTTTTAGTATGTGCAATTGACATTTGAGGTCATTTTGTGAATTCTAATCTTAAGCACATATTAAGGGGAGCCTCTCATAAATCATTAAACCCAAAAGTTTAAATGTTTATATCATTTTGTAAGCTTTAATCAAGTTGTCATCAATCACCAAAAAGGGGGAGATTGAAAGTGCATCTAGCCCTTTAGTGGGTTTTGGATGATTGAATGACAACATGATTAAAGGACTAACCCGTTTGCTAAGTGTGAACAGGTAATAGGTTATCTCACAGGTACTTAATGAAAGCCAAAATGATGTGTTGTTGTATAAACAATCTAGTTCAAGCACAAGACAATAATGCAAATGGAATTCATGCTAAGGCTTAATTATTGTGGGATTTCCATGTTCTATGTGAAAGCAAGCTCATGATTATTAGTTAATGAGACATAAGGGATTGCATATGGAATGGTCTCATATTTGAAGCTTGCTAAATTAAAATGAAAAAGATAACAATACATATGAATGGATGATTCAACACAAGATGTGACTTGATGGCTTGAGATGGTGAAGATAGCAAGGAAAGGCTTCGAGGTACTAAGCAAGGGTGAAGGGCAAGCGACGGCTTGGCGGCCGAAGAACCTAGCTAGGGTGAAGAAGAAAGTACTTGCATTTAGTTGAGGTACTACTCAAGCTAAGATGGTCATATTGATGTGAAGGATCAAATCTATGATGAAGTATTTGATGGAAGTGACTTGATACATTTGGGATTATTCAAACTTGATGAATGGAATCAAGTCACATGCTCAAGATGGCTATGCTCAAGTGAAAAGATCAACATCAACATGTTAGCACCCTTACTTGATGAAGATTGGAAGGGACGGCATCAATTCAAAAAGAACAACTCAAGTGGTACAAATTCATATTTCCGTTTATCTTGAGTTTAATAGGTATGCCGTACTATTAAGGGGGATGCATCATGTTGATAGATAATGTTTCATAAGTGCTCAAGCCAACTCATGTGATTTTGAGTATTTGAGCGATAAAAGTGCTAACTGTTTTTTTGCTGGTCTGGCAATACCGGACGTGTCCAGTATTCATACCGGACGTGTCCAGTATTTGTCCAGCAGCTATAAAACTGTTGTTCTCGGGTTGGTTAGTCGGGAGTTCCGATGTAGGTCGGGAGTTTCGACGGTCGGGAGTCCCGGCATGGGTCGGGAGTTCCGACGTGTCGCACTTCAACTGACTTGGAGGGTTCTCTGTCCTGGTAATACCGGACGTGTCCGGTATTCATACCGGACGTGTCCGGTATGGATGACCAGAAGCCAACGGCTAGTTTTCAAAAGCCGTGAGGGTTGGGAGTTCCGACGTAAGTCGGGAGTTCCGACGGTCGGGAGTTCCGATATGTGTCGAGAGTTCCGACACCTCACTAACTTTAACTCAGTTACATGTTTTTCAAATTTACTGAGGGTCGGGGGTTCCGACTTGTGTCAGGAGTTCCGATGGTTGGAAGTCCCGGCATTCTTCGGGAGTTCCGACGCCTCACAACATCGTTGTAACTTAGTTACCGTTGGCGCAGTGTGAGTCATACCGGACGTGTCCGGTATGCATACCGGACATGTCCGGTATTGCAACGGCTATAAAACGGCTAGTTTTTCAAGGGGGCTATAAATACCCCCAAGCCTCCACCTTTGGGGGCTGCTGATTCTGCTGAGATAGACACACGTTTTTGAGCCTTGCCAACTCTCCTAAACCCTCTCTTAGTGAGTGTATGATTCAAATTGCAAAATCAATTTGTGGGTTGAGAAAGAATTTGAAAAAGAGAGCAAGCCACCACTTGAGCACTTGTGCATATTGTCAATCTCGTGATTCGCATTTGTTACTCTTGGACTCTTCGGTCCTAGATGGCTAGGCGTTGCCGAACAGCAACCGAGAGATTGTGGTTGCTTCGGAAAGTTTGTAACGGTTGATTCTGCCGCCTCGGAATCATTTAGTGGAAGGAGGAAAAGGAGTTGGAAAAGACTTCGGCTAGAGTGACCTTCGTGGTACCCTCTAGGGCTGACCTTCGCTGGGTCGCCCGTAGCCCCCTCAACGGAGAGTAGGACTCGAACGAGTCCGAACTTCGGTAAAACAAATATCGTGTCTTAATTCGCATTTCATTTGATATTTGTGTTGCTCTAGCTGTGCTGTAGGTTCTCTGTGTATATTGTCATCTCCATTAGGTGCCTGCAGTTTGGTTTGAAGATTGAAATCGAAAGGAGCAAGTTCGGGGCTGATCTGCTGAAATCGTGTATACCGGACACGTCCGGTATTCATACCGGACACGTTCGGTATTTCCTGACAGCGCTGAAAACATTTATTCTCTGTTCTAACTTGGCGTTGCAGGGTTGTAGCTTCTAGATATATTCTTTATACCTTGTTTACTTTGTGGCTAACTTGTGAGGGGTGGTAGTACTCTTGATTTGGAGTTTCCATTTTGGAAACTCCCCTTTCTAATTGTTTCCATATTTAAAGGTGTTAATTCTCAGAAACGCCTATTCACCCTCCTCTAGGCGGCATCCTAGGTCCTTTCAGTTAGTATTAGTGCAAGATGGGTGCACGGTTTCTTGTAAACAAGGCTCAGAAATCATTTTGACCGCACCCGACAGAACTCCTAGGTGACGAGGCTCAAGTGAAATCTCATTTCGGTCCGTTTGGATATAGTGTTAGTATTAGTGCAAGACAGGTGCACAGTTTGTGCCAAACATACCATAGGCTCAGAAATCGTTTTGGACGCACCCGATGGTACTCCTAGGTGACAAGGCTCAAGTGGAATCTTGTTTCGGTCTATTTGGAGATAGTGTTAGTATCAGTGCAAGATAGGTGCACGGTTTGTGCCAAACAAGGCTCGAAAATCATTTCGGAAGCAACCGATGGATCTCGTAGATGATGAGGCTTAAGTGGAATCTTGTTTCGGTCCGTTTGGAGTTAGTGTTAGTATTAGTGCAAGATATTTGCACGGTTTGTTCCAAACAAGGCTTAGAAATCATTTTGACCGCACCCGATAGAACTCCTAGGTGACGAGGCTCAAGTGAAATCTCATTTCGGTCCGTTTGGATATAGTGTTAGTTTTAGTGCAAGATAGGTGCATGGTTTGTGCCTAATGTACCATAGGCTCAGAAATTGTTTTGGACGCACCCGATGGAACTCCTAGGTGATGAGGCTCAAGTGGAATCTTGTTTTAGTCCGTTTGGAGATAGTGTTAGTATCAATGAAAGATAGGTGCACGGTTTGTGCCAAACAACGCTCGGAAATCATTTCAGAAGCACCTGATGGAACTCCTAGGTGATGAGGCTCAAGTGGAATCTTGTTTCAGTCCGTTTGGAGATAGTATTAGTATTAGTGCAAGATAAGTGCACGGTTTGTTCCAAACAAGGCTCGGAAATCATTTTGACCGACCCAATAGAACTCCTAGGTGACGAGGCTCAAGTGGAATCTCATTTCGGTCCGTTTGGATATAGTGTTAGGATTAGTGCAAGATAGGTGCACAGTTTGTGCCAAACGTACCATAGGATCAAAAATCATTTTGCACGCACCCGATGGTACTCCTAGGTGACGAGGCTCAAGTGGAATCTTGTTTCAATCCGTTTGGAGATAGTGTTAGTATTAGTGCAATATAGGTGCACGGTTTGTGCCAAACAAGTCTCGGAAATCATTTCGGAAGCACCCGATGGAACTCCTAGATGATGAGGCTCAAGTGGAATCTTGTTTCGGTCCGTTTAGAGATAGTGTTAGTATTAGTGCAAGATAGGTGCACGGTTTATTCCAAACAAGGCTCGGAAATCATTTTGACCGCACCCAATAGAACTCCTAGGTGACGAGGCTCAAGTGGAATCTTGTTTCGGTCCGTTTGGAGATAGTGTTAGTATTAGTGCAAGATAGGTGCACGGTTTGTGCCAAACGTACCATAGGATCAGAAATCATTTTGGACGCACCCGATGGTACTCCTAGGTGACGAGGCTCAAGTGGAATCTTGTTTCGGTCCGTTTGGAGATAGTGTTAGTATCAGTGCAAGATAGGTGCACGGTTTGTGCCAAACGTACCATAGGATCAGAAATCGTTTTGGACGCACCTGATGGTACTCCTAGGTGACGAGGCTCTAGTGGAATCTTGTTTCAGTCCGTTTGGAGATATGTTAGTATTAGTGCAAGATAGGTGCACGGTTTGTTCCAAACAAGGCTCGGAAATCATTTTGACCGCACCCGATAGAACTCCTAGGTGACAAGGCTCAAGTGGAATCTCGTTTTGGTCCGTTTGGATATTGTGTTAGTATTAGTGCAAGATAGGTGTACGGTCTGTGCCAAACGTACCATAGGCTTAGAAATCATTTTGGACGCACCTGATGGTACTCCTAGGTGACGAGGCTCAAGTGGAATCTTGTTTCAGTCCATTTGGAGATAGTGTTAGTATCAGTGCAAGATAGGTGCACGGTTTGTGCCAAACGTACCATAGGATCAGAAATCATTTTGGACGCACCCGATGGTACTCCTAGGTGACGAGGCTCAAGTGGAATCTTGTTTCAATACGTTTGGAGATAGTGTTAGTATTAGTGCGAGACAGGTGCACGGTTTGTTCCAAACAAGGCTCGGAAATCATTTTGACCGCACCCGATAGAACTCCTATGTGACGAGGCTCAAGTGGAATCTCGTTTCGGTCCGTTTAGATATAGTGTTAGTATTAGTGCAAGATTGGTGCACGGCCTATGCCAAATGTACCATAGGCTCAGAAATCATTTTGGACGCACCCGATGGTACTTCTAGGTGACGAGGCTCAAGTGGAATCTTGTTTCGGTCCGTTTGGAAATAGTGTCAGTATCAGTGCAAGATAGGTGCACGGTTTGTGCCAAACAAGGCTCGAAAATCATTTCGGAAGCAACCGATGGATCTCGTAGATGATGAGGCTTAAGTGGAATCTTGTTTTGGTCCGTTTGGAGTTAGTGTTAGTATTAGTGCAAGATATTTGCACGGTTTGTACCAAACAAGGCTTAGAAATCAATTTGTCCGCACCCAATAGAACTCCTAGGTGACGAGGCTCAAGTGAAATCTCATTTCAGTCCGTTTGGATATAGTGTTAGTTTTAGTGCAAGGTAGGTGCATGGTTTGTGCCTAATGTACCATAGGATGAGAAATCATTTTGGACACACCCGATGGAACTCCTAGGTGACGAGGCTCAAGTAGAATCTTGTTTCAGTCCGTTTGGAGATAAGTTAGTATCAATGAAAGATAGGTGCATGGTTTGTGCCAAACAAGGCTCGAAAATCATTTTAGAAGCACCCGATGGAACTCCTAGGTGATGAGACTCAAGTGGAATCTTGTTTCAGTCCGTTTGGAGATAGTATTAGTATTAGTGCAAGATAAGTGCACGGTTTGTTCCAAACAAGGCTCGGAAATCATTTTGACCGCACCCGATAGAACTCCTAGGTGACGAGGCTCAAGTGGAATCTCGTTTTGGTCTGTTTGGATATAGTGTTAGGAATAGTGCAAGATAGGTGCACGGTTTGTGCCAAATGTACCATAGGATCAAAAATCATTTTGGACGCACCCGATGGTACTCCTAGGTGACGAGGCTCAAGTGGAATCTCGTTTCGGTCCATTTAGATATAGTGTTAGTATTAGTGCAAGATAGGTGCTGGCCTGTGCCAAATGTACTATAGGCTCAGAAATCATTTTGGACACACCCGATGGTACTCCTAGGTGACGTGGCTCAAGTGGAATCTTGTTTCTGTCTGTTTGAAGATACTGTTAGTATCAGTGCAAGATAGGTGCACGGTTTGTGCCAAACAAGGCTCTGAAATCATTGTGGAAGCACCCGATGGATCTCATAGATGACGAGGCTCAAGTGGAATCTTGTTTCGGTCCATTTGGAGTTAGTGTTAGTATTAGTGCAAGATAGGTGCACGGTTTGTTCCAAACAAGGCTCGGAAATCATTTTGACCGCACCCGATAGAACTCCTAGGTGACGAGGCTCAAGTGTAATCTCATTTCGGTCCGTTTGGATATAGTGTTAGTATTAGTGCAAGATAGGTGCATGGTTTGTGCCTAATGTACCATAGGCTTAGAAATCATTTTGGATGCACCCGATGGAACACCTAGGTGACGAGGCTCAAGTGGAATCTTGTTTTGGTCCGTTTGGAGATAGTGTTAGTATCAGTGCAAGAAAGGTGCACGGTTTGTGTCAAACATACCATAGGATCAGAAATCGTTTTGGACGCACCCGATGGTACTCCTAGGTGACAATGCTCAAGTGGAATCTTGTTTCGGTCTGTTTAGAGATAGTGTTAGTATTAGTGCAAGATAGGTGCACGGTTTGTGCCAAACGTACCATAGGATCAGAAATCATTTTGGACGCACCCGATGGTACTCCTAGGTGACGAGGCTCAAGTGGAATCTCGTTTCGGTCCGTTTGGATATAGTGTTAGGATTAGTGCAAGATAGGTGCACAGTTTGTGCCAAACGTACCATAGGATCAAAAATCATTTTGCACGCACCCGATGGTACTCCTAGGTGACGAGGCTCAAGTGGAATCTTGTTTCAATCCGTTTGGAGATAGTGTTAGTATTAGTGCAATATAGGTGCACGGTTTGTGCCAAACAAGTCTCGGAAATCATTTCGGAAGCACCCGATGGAACTCCTAGATGACGAGGCTCAAGTGGAATCTTGTTTCGGTCCGTTTAGAGATAGTGTTAGTATTAGTGCAAGATAGGTGCACGGTTTGTTCCAAACAAGGCTCGGAAATCATTTTGACCGCACCCAATAGAACTCCTAGGTGACGAGGCTCAAGTGGAATCTTGTTTCGGTCCGTTTGGAGATAGTGTTAGTATTAGTGCAAGATAGGTGCACGGTTTGTGCCAAACGTACCATAGGATCAGAAATCATTTTGGACACACCCGATGGTACTCCTAGGTGACGAGGCTCAAGTGGAATCTTGTTTCGGTCCGTTTGGAGATAGTGTTAGTATCAGTGCAAGATAGGTGCACGGTTTGTGCCAAACGTACCATAGGATCAGAAATCGTTTTGGACGCACCTGATGGTACTCCTAGGTGACGAGGCTCAAGTGGAATCTTGTTTCAGTCCGTTTGGAGATATGTTAGTATTAGTGCAAGATAGGTGCACGGTTTGTTCCAAACAAGGCTTGGAAATCATTTTGACCGCACCCGATAGAACTCCTAGGTGACAAGGCTCAAGTGGAATCTCGTTTTGGTCCGTTTGGATATTGTGTTAGTATTAGTGCAAGATAGGTGCACGGTCTGTGCCAAACGTACCATAGGCTCAGAAATCATTTTGGATGCACCTGATGGTACTCCTAGGTGACGAGGCTCAAGTAGAATCTTGTTTCAGTCCATTTGGAGATAGTGTTAGTATCAGTGCAAGATAGGTGCACGGTTTGTGCCAAACGTACCATAGGATCAGAAATCATTTTGGACGCACCCGATGGTACTCCTAGGTGACGAGGCTCAAGTGGAATCTTGTTTCAGTCCGTTTGGAGATAGTGTTAGTATTAGTGCGAGACAGGTGCACGGTTTGTTCCAAACAAGGCTCAGAAATCATTTTGACCGCACCCGATAGAACTCCTATGTGACGAGGCTCAAGTGGAATCTCGTTTCGGTCCGTTTAGATATAGTGTTAGTATTAGTGCAAGATTGGTGCACGGCCTATGCCAAACGTACCATAGGCTTAGAAATCATTTTGGACGCACCCGATGGTACTTCTAGGTGACGAGGCTCAAGTGGAATCTTGTTTCGGTCCGTTTGGAGATAGTGTCAGTATCAGTGCAAGATAGGTGCACGGTTTGTGCCAAACAAGGCTCGAAAATCATTTCGGAAGCAACCGATGGATCTCGTAGATGATGAGGCTTAAGTGGAATCTTGTTTTGGTCCGTTTGGAGTTAGTGTTAGTATTAGTGCAAGATATTTGCACGGTTTGTACCAAACAAGGCTTAGAAATCAATTTGTCCGCACCCAATAGAACTCCTAGGTGACGAGGCTCAAGTGAAATCTCATTTCAGTCCGTTTGGATATAGTGTTAGTTTTAGTGCAAGGTAGGTGCATGGTTTGTGCCTAATGTACCATAGGATGAGAAATCATTTTGGACACACCCGATGGAACTCCTAGGTGACGAGGCTCAAGTAGAATCTTGTTTCAGTCCGTTTGGAGATAAGTTAGTATCAATGAAAGATAGGTGCATGGTTTGTACCAAACAAGGCTCGAAAATCATTTTAGAAGCACCTGATGGAACTCCTAGGTGATGAGACTCAAGTGGAATCTTGTTTCAGTCCGTTTGGAGATAGTATTAGTATTAGTGCAAGATAAGTGCACGGTTTGTTCCAAACAAGGCTCGGAAATCATTTTGACCGCACCCGATAGAACTCCTAGGTGACGAGGCTCAAGTGGAATCTCGTTTCGGTCCGTTTGGATATAGTGTTAGGAATAGTGCAAGATAGGTGCACGGTTTGTGCCAAATGTACCATAGGATCAAAAATCATTTTGGACGCACCCGATGGTACTCCTAGGAGACGAGGCTCAAGTGGAATCTCGTTTCGGTCCATTTAGATATAGTGTTAGTATTAGTGCAAGATAGGTGCCGGCCTGTGCCAAATGTACTATAGGCTCATAAATCATTTTGGACACACCCGATGGTACTCCTAGGTGACGTGGCTCAAGTGGAATCTTGTTTCTGTCCGTTTGAAGATACTGTTAGTATCAGTGCAAGATAGGTGCACGGTTTGTGCCAAACAAGGCTCTGAAATCATTGTGGAAGCACCCGATGGATCTCATAGATGACGAGGCTCAAGTGGAATCTTGTTTCGGTCCATTTGGAGTTAGTGTTAGTATTAGTGCAAGATAGGTGCACGGTTTGTTCCAAACAAGGCTCGGAAATCATTTTGACCGCACCCGATAGAACTCCTAGGTGATGAGGCTCAAGTGTAATCTCGTTTCGGTCCGTTTGGATATAGTGTTAGTATTAGTGCAAGATAGGTGCATGGTTTGTGCCTAATGTACCATAGGCTTAGAAATCATTTTGGATGCACCCGATGGAACACCTAGGTGACGAGGCTCAAGTGGAATCTTGTTTCGGTCCGTTTGGAGATAGTGTTAGTATCAGTGCAAGAAAGGTGCACGGTTTGTGTCAAACATACCATAGGATCAGAAATCGTTTTGGACGCACCCGATGGTACTCCTAGGTGACAATGCTCAAGTGGAATCTTGTTTTGGTCTGTTTGGAGATAGTGTTAGTATCAGTGCAAGATAGGTGCACGGTTTGTGCCAAACGTACCATAGGATCAGAAATCATTTTGGATGCACCCGATGGTACTCCTAGGTGACGAGGCTCAAGTGGAATCTTGTTTCGGTCCGTTTGGAGATAGTGTTAGTATCAGTGCAAGATAGGTGCCTCGTTTGTGCCAAATGTACCATAGGATCAGAAATCATTTTGGACGCACCCGATGGTACTCCTAGGTGACGAGGCTTAAGTGGAATCTTGTTTCAGTCCGTTTGGAGATAGTGTTAGTATTAGTGCAAGACAGGTGCACGGTTTGTTCCAAACAAGGCACGGAAATCATTTTGACCGCACCCGATAGAACTCCTAGGTGACGAGGCTCAAGTGGAATCTCGTTTTGGTCCGTTTGGATATTGTGTTAGTATTAGTGCAAGATAGGTGCACAGTCTGTGCCAAACGTACCATAGGCTCAGAAATCATTTTGGATGCACCTGATGGTACTCCTAGGTGACGAGGCTCAAGTGGAATCTTGTTTTGGTCCATTTGGAGATAGTGTTAGTATCAGTGCAAGATAGGTGCATGGTTTGTGCCAAACGTACCATAGGATCAGAAATCATTTTGGACGCACCCGATGGTACTCCTAGGTGACGAGGCTCAAGTGGAATCTTGTTTCGTTACGTTTGGAGATAGTGTTAGTATTAGTGCGAGACAGGTGCACGGTTTGTTCCAAACAAGGCTCGAAAATCATTTTGACCGCACCCGATAGAACTCCTATGTGACGAGGCTCAAGTGGAATCTCGTTTCGGTCCGTTTAGATATAGTGTTAGTATCAGTGCAAAATTGGTGCACGGCCTGTGCCAAATGTACCATAGGCTCAGAAATCATTTTGGACACACCTGATGGTACTCCTAGGTGACGAGGCTCAAGTGGAATCTTGTTTCGGTCCGTTTGGAGATAGTGTTAGTATCAGTGCAAGATAGGTGCACAGTTTGTGCCAAACAAGGCTCAAAAATCATTTTGGAAGCAACTGATGGATCTCATAGATGATGAGGCTTAAGTGAAATCTTGTTTCGGTCCGTTTGGAGTTAGTGTTAGTATTAGTGCAAGATATTTGCACGGTTTGTACCAAACAAGGCTTAGAAATCATTTTGACCGCACCCGATAGAACTCCTAGTTGACGAGGCTCAAGTGAAATCTCGTTTTAGTCCGTTTGGATATAGTGTTAGTTTTAGTGCAAGATAGGTGCATGGTTTGTGCCTAATGTACCATAGGATCAGAAATCATTTTGGACGCACCCGATGGAACTCCTAGGTGATGAGGCTCAAGTGGAATCTTGTTTCAGTCCATTTGGAGATAAGTTAGTATCAATGAAAGATAGGTGCATGGTTTGTGCCAAACAAGGCTTGGAAATCATTTTAGAAGCACCCAATGGAACTCCTAGGTGATGAGGCTCAAGTGGAATCTTGTTTCAGTCCGTTTGGAGATAGTATTAGTATTAGTGCAAGATAAGTGCCGGTTTGTTCCAAACAAGGCTCGGAAATCATTTTGACCGCACCCGATAGAACTCCTAGGTGACGAGGCTCAAGTGGAATCTCGTTTCGGTCTGTTTGGATATAGTGTTAGGATTAGTGCAAGATAGGTGCACGGTTTGTGCCAAATGTACCATAGGATCAAAAATCATTTTGGACGCACCCGATGGTACTCCTAGGTGATGAGGCTCAAGTGGAATCTCGTTTCGGTCCGTTTAGATATAGTGTTAGTATTAGTGCAAGATAGGTGCCGGCCTATGCCAAATGTACTATAGGCTCATAAATCATTTTGGACACACCTGATGGTACTCGTAGGTGACGTGGCTCAAGTGGAATCTTGTTTTGGTCCGTTTGAAGATACTGTTAGTATCAGTGCAAGATAGGTGCACGGTTTGTGCCAAACAAGGCTCTAAAATCATTTCGGAAGCACCCGATGGATCTCGTAGATGACGAGGCTCAAGTGAAATCTTGTTTCGGTCCGTTTGGAGTTAGTGTTAGTATTAGTGCAAGATAGGTGCACAGTTTGTTCGAAACAAGGCTTGGAAATCATTTTGACCGCACCCGATAGAACTCCTAGGTGACTCGGCTCAAGTGGAATCTCGTTTCGGTCCGTTTGGATATAGTGTTAGTATTAGTGCAAGATAGGTGCACGGTTTGTGCCTAATGTTCCATAGGCTTAGAAATCGTTTTGGATGCACCCGATGGAACTCCTAGGTGACGAGGCTCAAGTGTAATCTTATTTCGGTCCGTTTGGAGATAGTGTTAGTATCAGTGCAAGATAGGTGCACGGTTTGTGCCAAACGTACCATAGGATCAGAAATCATTTTGGACACACCCGATGGTACTCCTAGGTGATGAGGCTCAAGTGGAATCTTGTTTCGGTCCGTTTGGAGATAGTGTTAGTATCAGTGCAAGATAGGTGCACGGTTTGTGCCAAATGTACCATAGGATCAGAAATCATTTTGGACGCACTCGATGGTACTCCTAGGTGACGAGGCTCAAGTGGAATCTTGTTTCGGTCTGTTTGGAGATAGTGTTAGTATCAGTGCAAGATAGGTGCCCCATTTGTGCCAAACGTACCATAGGATCAGAAATCGTTTTGGACGCACCCGATGGTACTCCTAGGTGACGAGGCTCAAGTGGAATCTTGTTTCAATCCGGTTGGAGATAGTGTTAGTATTAGTGCAAGACAGGTGCACGGTTTGTTCCAAACAAGGCTCGGAAATCATTTTGACCGCACCCGATAGAACTCCTAGGTGACGAGGCTCAAGTGGAATCTCGTTTTGGTCCGTTTGGATATTGTGTTAGTATTAGTGCAAGATAGGTGCACGATCTGTGCCAAACATACCATAGGCTCAGAAATCGTTTTGGACACACCTGATGGTACTTCTAGGTGACGAGGCTCAAGTGGAATCTTTTTTCGGTCCATTTGGAGATAGTGTTAGTATCAGTGCAAGATAGGTGCACGGTTTGTGCCAAACGTACCATAGGATCAGAAATCATTTTGGACGCACCCGATGGTACTCCTAGGTGACGAGGCTCAAGTGGAATCTTGTTTCAATACGTTTGCAGATAGTGTTAGTATTCGTGCGAGACAGGTGCACAGTTTGTTCCAAACAAGGCTCGGAAATCATTTTGACCGCACTCAATAGAACTCCTATGTGACAAGTCTCAAGTGGAATCTCGTTTTGGTTCGTTTAGATATAGTGTTAGTATTAGTGCAAGATTGGTGCACGGCCTGTGCCAAACGTACCATAGGCTCAGAAATCATTTTGGACGCACCCGATGGTACTCCTAGGTGACGAGGCTCAAGTGGAATCTTGTTTTGGTCCATTTGGAGATAGTGTTAGTATCAGTGCAAGATAGGTGCACGGTTTGTGCCAAACGTACCATAGGATCAGAAATCATTTTGGACGCACCCGATGGTACTCCTAGGTGACGAGGCTCAAGTGGAATCTTGTTTCAGTCCGTTTGGAGATAGTGTTAGTATTAGTGCGAGACAGGTGCACGGTTTGTTCCAAATAAGGCTCGGAAATCATTTTGACCGCACCCGATAGAACTCCTATGTGACGAGGCTCAAGTGGAATCTCGTTTCGGTCCGTTTAGATATAGTGTTAGTATTAGTGCAAGATTGGTGCACGGCCTATGCCAAACGTACCATAGGCTCAGAAATCATTTTGGACGCACCCGATGGTACTCCTAGGTGACGAGGCTCAAGTGGAATCTTGTTTCGGTCCGTTTAGAGATAGTGTCAGTATCAGTGCAAGATAGGTGCACGGTTTGTGCCAAACAAGGCTCAAAAATCATTTCGGAAGCAACTGATGGATCTCATAGATGATGAGGCTTAAGTGAAATCTTGTTTCGGTCCGTTTGGAGTTAGTGTTAGTATTAGTGCAAGATATTTGCACGGTTTGTACCAAACAAGGCTTAGAAATCATTTTGACTACACCCGATAGAACTCCTAGGTGACGAGGCTCAAGTGAAATCTCGTTTCAGTCTGTTTGGATATAGTGTTAGTTTTAGTGAAAGATAGGTGCATGGTTTGTGCCTAATGTACCATAGGATCAGAAATCATTTTGGACGCACCCGATGGAACTCCTAGGTGACGAGGCTCAAGTGGAATCTTGTTTGAGTCCATTTGGAGATAAGTTAGTATCAATGAAAGATAGGTGCATGGTTTGTGCCAAACAAGGCTCGGAAATCATTTTAGAAGCACCCGATGGAACTCCTAGGTGATGAGGCTCAAGTGGAATCTTGTTTCAGTCCATTTGGAGATAGTATTAGTATTAGTGCAAGATAAGTGCCGGTTTGTTCCAAACAAGGCTCGGAAATCATTTTGACCGCACCCGATAGAACTCCTAGGTGACGAGGCTCAAGTGGAATCTCGTTTCGGTCTGTTTGGATATAGTGTTAGGATTAGTGCAAGATAGGTGCACGGTTTGTGCCAAATGTACCATAGGATCAAAAATCATTTTGGACGCACCCGATGGTACTCCTAGGTGATGAGGCTCAAGTGGAATCTCGTTTCGGTCCGTTTAGATATAGTGTTAGTATTAGTGCAAGATAGGTGCCGGCCTGTGCCAAATGTACTATAGGCTCAGAAATCATTTTGGACACACCTGATGGTACTCCTAGGTGACGTGGCTCAAGTGGAATCTTGTTTTGGTCCGTTTGAAGATACTGTTAGTATCAGTGCAAGATAGGTGCACGGTTTGTGCCAAACAAGGCTCTGAAATCATTTTGGAAGCACCCGATGGATCTCGTAGATGACGAGGCTCAAGTGGAATCTTGTTTCGGTCCATTTGGAGTTAGTGTTAGTATTAGTGCAAGATAGGTGCACGGTTTGTTCCAAACAAGGCTTGGAAATCATTTTGACCGCACCCGATAGAACTCCTAGGTGACTCGGCTCAAGTGGAATCTCGTTTCGGTCCGTTTGGATATAGTGTTAGTATTAGTGCAAGATAGGTGCACGGTTTGTGCCTAATGTTCCATAGGCTTAGAAATTGTTTTGGATGCACCCGATGGAACTCCTAGGTGACGAGGCTCAAGTGTAATCTTGTTTTGGTCCGTTTGTAGATAGTGTTAGTATCAGTGCAAGATAGGTGCACGGTTTGTGCCAAACGTACCATAGGATCAGAAATCGTTTTGGACGCACCCGATGGTACTCCTAGGTGATGAGGCTCAAGTGGAATCTTGTTTCGGTCCGTTTGGAGATAGTGTTAGTATCAGTGCAAGAAAGGTGCACGGTTTGTGCCAAATGTACCATAGGATCAGAAATCATTTTGGACGCACCCGATGGTACTCCTAGGTGACGAGGCTCAAGTGGAATCTTGTTTCGGTCCATTTGGAGATAGTGTTAGTATCAGTGCAAGATAGGTGCCCCATTTGTGCCAAACGTACCATAGGATCAGAAATCGTTTTGGACGCACCCGATGGTACTCCTAGGTGATGAGGCTCAAGTGGAATCTTGTTTCAGTCCGTTTGGAGATAGTGTTAGTAATATTAGTGCAAGACAGGTGCACGGTTTGTTCCAAACAAGGCTCAGAAATCATTTTGACCGCACCCGATAGAACTCCTAGGTGACGAGGCTCAAGTGGAATCTCGTTTTGGTCCGTTTGGATATTGTGTTAGTATTAGTGCAAGATAGGTGCACGGTCTGTGCCAAACGTACCATAGGCTCAAAAATCGTTTTGGACACACCTGATGGTACTCCTAGGTGACGAGGCTCAAGTGGAATCTTTTTTCGGTCCATTTGGAGATAGTGTTAGTATCAGTGCAAGATAGGTGCACGGTTTGTGCCTAACGTACCATAGGATCAGAAATCATTTTGGACACACCTGATGGTACTCCTAGGTGACGAGGCTCAAGTGGAATCTTGTTTCAATACGTTTGGAGATAGTGTTAGTATTAGTGCGAGACAGGTGCACAGTTTGTTCCAAACAAGGCTCGGAAATCATTTTGACCGCACTCAATAGAACTCCTATGTGACGAGTCTCAAGTGGAATCTCGTTTTGGTCCATTTAGATATAGTGTTAGTATTAGTGCAAGATTGGTGCACGGCCTGTGCCAAACGTACCATAGGCTCAGAAATCATTTTGGACGCACCCGATGGTACTCCTAGGTGATGAGGCTCAAGTGGAATCTTGTTTCGGTCTGTTTGGAGATAGTGTTAGTATCAGTGCAAGATAGGTGCACGGTTTGTGCCAAACAAGGCTCAAAAATCATTTCGGAAGCAACCGATGGATCTCGTAGATGATGAGGCTTAAGTGGAATCTTGTTTCGGTCCATTTGGAGTTAGTGTTAGTACTAGTGCAAGATATTTGCATGGTTTGTACCAAACAAGGCTTAGAAATCATTTTGACCGCACCCGATAGAACTCCTAGGTGACGAGGCTCAAGTGAAATCTCGTTTCAGTCTGTTTGGATATAGTGTTAGTTTTAGTGCAAGATAGGTGCATGGTTTGTGCCTAATGTACCATAGGATCAGAAATCATTTTGGACGCACCCGATGGAACTCCTAGGTGACGAGGCTCAAGTGGAATCTTGTTTCAGTCCGTTTGGAGATAAGTTAGTATCAATGAAAGATAGGTGCATGGTTTGTGCCAAACAAGGCTCGGAAATCATTTCAGAAGCACCCGATGAAACTCCTAGGTGATGAGGCTCAAGTGGAATCTTATTTTAGTCCGTTTGGAGATAGTATTAGTATTAGTGCAAGATAAGTGCACGGTTTGTTCCAAACAAGGCTCGGAAATCATTTTGACCGCACCCGATAGAACTCCTAGGTGACGAGGCTCAAGTGGAATCTCGTTTCGGTCCATTTGGATATAGTGTTAGGATTAGTGCAAGATAGGTGCATGGTTTGTGCCAAATGTACCATAGGATCAAAAATCATTTTGGACGCACCCGATGGTACTCCTAGGTGACGAGGCTCAAGTGGAATCTCGTTTCGGTCCGTTTAGATATAGTGTTAGTATTAGTGCAAGATAGGTGCTAGCCTATGCCAAATGTACTATAGGCTCAGAAATCATTTTGGACACACCCGATGGTACTCCTAGGTGACGTGGCTCAAGTGGAATCTTGTTTCGGTCCGTTTGAAGATACTGTTAGTATCAGTGCAAGATAGGTGCACGGTTTGTGCCAAATAAGGCTCTGAAATCATTTCGGAAGCACCTGATGGATCTCGTAGATGACGAGGCTCAAGTGGAATCTTGTTTCGGTCCGTTTGGAGTTAGTGTTAGTATTAGTGCAAGATAGTTGCACGGTTTGTTCCAAACAAGGCTCGGAAATCATTTTGACCGCACCCGATAGAACTCCTAGGTGACGAGGCTCAAGTGGAATCTCGTTTCGGTCCGTTTGGATATAGTGTTAGTATTAGTGCAAGATAGGTGCATGGTTTGTGCCTAATGTACCATAGGCTTAGAAATAATTTTGGATGCACCCGATGGAACTCCTAGGTGACGAGGCTCAAGTGGAATCTTGTTTCGGTCCGTTTGGAGATAGTGTTAGTATCAGTGCAAGATAGGTGCACGGTTTGTGCCAAACGTACCACAGGATCAGAAATCGTTTTGGACGCACCCGATGGTACTCCTAGGTGATGAGGCTCAAGTGGAATCTTGTTTCGGTCCGTTTGGAGATAGTGTTAGTATCAGTGCAAGATAGGTGCACGGTTTGTTCCAAACAAGGCTTAAGTGGAATCTTGTTTCGGTCCGTTTGGAGTTAGTGTTAGTATTAGTGCAAGATATTTGCACGGTTTGTACCAAACAAGGCTTAGAAATCATTTTGATCGCACCCGATAGAACTCCTAGGTGACGAGGCTCAAGTGAAATCTCGTTTTAGTCCGTTTGGATATAGTGTTAGTTTTAGTGCAAGATAGGTGCATGGTTTGTGCCTAATGTACCATAGGATCAGAAATCATTTTGGACGCACCCGATGGAACTCCTAGGTGACGAGGCTCAAGTGGAATCTTGTTTCAGTCCGTTTGGAGATAAGTTAGTATCAATGAAAGATAGGTGCATGGTTTGTGCCAAACAAGGCTCGGAAATCATTTCAGAAGCACCCGATGGAACTCCTAGGTGATGAGGCTCAAGTGGAATCTTGTTTCAGTCCGTTTGGAGATAGTATTAGTTTTAGTGCAAGAAAAGTGCACGGTTTGTTCCAAACATGGCTCGGAAATCATTTTGACCGCACCCGATAGAACTCCTAGGTGACGAGGCTCAATTGGAATCTCATTTCGGTCCGTTTGGATATAGTGTTAGGATTAGTGCAAGATAGGTGCACGGTTTGTGCCAAATGTACCATAGGATCAAAAATCATTTTGGACGCACCCGAGGGCACTCCTAGGTGACGAGGCTCAAGTGGAATCTCGTTTCGGTCCGTTTAGATATAGTGTTAGTATTAGTGCAAGATAGGTGCCGGCCTGTGCCAAATGTACTATAGGCTCAGAAATCATTTTGGACATACCCGATGGTACTCCTAGGTGACGTGGCTCAAGTGGAATCTTGTTTTGGTTCGTTTGAAGATACTGTTAGTATCAGTGCAAGATAGGTGCACGGTTTGTGCCAAACAAGGCTCTGAAATCATTTTGGAAGCACCCGATGGATCTCGTAGATGACGAGGCTCAAGTGGAATCTTGTTTCGGTCCGTTTGGAGTTAGTGTTAGTATTAGTGCAAGATAGGTGCACGGTTTGTTCCAAACAAGGCTCGGAAATCATTTTGACCGCACCCGATAGAACTCCTAGGTGACGAGGCTCAAGTGGAATCTCATTTTGGTCCGTTTGGATATAGTGTTAGTATTAGTGCAAGATAGGTGCACGGTTTGTGCCTAATGTACCATAGGCTTAGAAATCGTTTTGGATGCACCCGATGGAACTCCTAGGTGATGAGGCTCAAGTGGAATCTTGTTTCGATCTGTTTGGAGATAGTGTTAGTATCAGTGCAAGATAGGTGCACGGTTTGTGCCAAACATACCATAGGATCAGAAATTGTGTTGGACGCACCCGATGGTTCTCCAAGGTGACGAGGCTCAAGTGGAATCTTGTTTCGGTCCGTTTGGAGATAGTGTTAGTATCAGTGCAAGATAGGTGCACGGTTTGTTCCAAACAAGGCTTAGAAATCATTTTGACCGCACCCGATAGAACTCCTAGGTGACGAGGCTCAAGTAAAATCTCGTTTCGGTCTGTTTGGATATAGTGTTAGTTTTAGTGCAAGATAGGTGCATGGTTTGTGCCCAATGTACCATAGGCTCAGAAATCATTTTGGACGCATCCGATGGAACTCCTAGGTGACGAGGATCAAGTGGAATCTTGTTTCAGTCTGTTTGGAGATAGTTTTAGTATTAATGAACGATAGGTGCATGGTTTGTGCCAAACATGGCTCGGAAATCATTTTAGAAGCACCCGATGGAACTCCTAGGTGATGAGGCTCAAGTGGAATCTTGTTTCAGTCCGTTTGGAGATAGTATTAGTATTAGTGCAAGATAAGTGCACGGTTTGTTCCAAACAAGGCTCGGAAATCATTTTGACCGACCCGATAGAACTCCTAGGGGACGAGGCTCAAGTGGAATCTTGTTTCGGTCCGTTTGGATATAGTGTTAGGATTAGTGCAAGATAGGTGCACAGTTTGTGCCAAACGTACCATAGGATCAAAAATCATTTTGGACGCACCCGATGGTACTCCTAGGTGACGAGGCTCAAGTGGAATCTTGTTTCAGTCCGTTTTGAGATAGTGTTAGTATTAGTGTAATATAGGTGCACGGTTTGTGCTAAACAAGTCTCGGAAATCATTTCGGAAGCACCCGATGGAACTCCTAGATGACGAGGCTCAAGTGGAATCTTGTTTTGGTCCGTTTAGAGATAGTGTTAGTATTAGTGCAAGACAGGTGCACGGTTTGTTCCAAACAAGGCTTGGAAATCATTTTGACCGCACCCGATAGAACTCCTAGGTGACGAGGCTCAAGTGGAATCTTTATCGGTCCATTTGGAGATAGTGTTAGTATTAGTGCAAGATAGGTGCACGATTTGTGCCAAACGTACCATAGGATCAGAAATTATTTTGGACGCACCCGATGGTAGTCCTAGGTGACGAGGCTCAAGTGGAATCTTGTTTTGGTCCATTTGGAGATAGTGTTAGTATCAGTGCAAGATAGGTGCACGGTTTGTGCCAAACGTACCATAGGATCAGAAATCGTTTTGGACGCACCCGATGGTACTCCTAGGTGACGAGGCTCAAGTGGAATCTTGTTTCAGTCCGTTTGGAGATAGTGCTAGTATCAGTGCAAGATAGGTGCACGGTTTGTGCCAAACGTACTATAGGATCAGAAATTGTTTTGGACGCACCCGATGGTACTCCTAGGTGATGAGGCTCAAGTGGAATCTTGTTTTGGTCCATTTGGAGATAGTGTTAGTATCAGTGCAAGATAGGTGCACGGTTTGTGCCAAACGTACCATAGGATCAGAAATTGTTTTGGACGCACCCGATGGTACTCCTAGGTGACGAGGCTCAAGTGGAATCTTGTTTTGGTCCGTTTGAAGATAGTGTTAGTATTTGTGCAAGATAGGTGCACGGTTTCTTCTAAACAAGGCTCAGAAAATCATTTTGACCGCACCCGATAGAACTCCTAGGTGATGAGGCTCAAACGAAATCTCATTTCGGTCCGTTTGGATATAGTGTTAGTATTAGTGCAAGATAGGTGCACGGTTTGTGCCAAACATACCATAGGCTCAGAAATCGTTTTGGACGCACCCGATGGTACTCCTAGGTGACGAGGCTCATGTGGAATCTTGTTTCGGTCCGTTTGGAGATAGTGTTAGTATCAGTGCAAGATAGGTGCACGGTTTGTGCCAAACAAGGCTTGGAAATCATTTCAGAAGCAACTGATGGATCTCGTAGATGACGAGGCTTAAGTGGAATCTTGTTTTGGTCTGTTTGGAGTTAGTGTTAGTATTAGTGCAAGATAATTGTACGGTTTGTTCCAAACAAGGCTCAGAAATCATTTTGACCGCACCCGATAGAACTCCTAGGTGACGAGGCTCAAGTGAAATCTCGTTTCGGTCTGTTTGGATATAGTGTTAGTTTTAGTGCAAGATAGGTGCATGGTTTGTGCCTAATGTACCATAGGCTCAGAAATCATTTTGGACGCACCCGATGGTACTCCTAGGTGACGAGGCTCAAGTGGAATCTTGTTTCAGTCTGTTTGGAGATAGTGTTAGTATTAGTGCAATATAGGTGCACGGTTTGTGCCAAACAAGTCTCGGAAATCATTTCAGAAGCACCCGACGGAACTCCTAGATGATGAGGCTCAAGTGGAATCTTGTTTCAATCCGTTTGGAGATAGTGTTAGTATTAGTGCAAGACAGGTGCACGGTTTGTTCCAAACAAGGCTTGGAAATCATTTTGACCGCAGCCGATAGAACTCCTAGGTGATGAGGCTCAAGTGGAATCTTGTTTCAGTCCATTTGGAGATAAGTTAGTATCAATGAAAGATAGGTGCATGGTTTGTGCCAACCAAGGCTTGGAAATCATTTTAGAAGCACCCGATGGAACTCCTAGGTGATGAGGCTCAAGTGGAATCTTGTTTCAGTCCGTTTGGAGATAGTATTAGTATTAGTGCAAGATAAGTGCCGGTTTGTTCCAAACAAGGCTCGGAAATCATTTTGACCACACCCGATAGAACTCCTAGGTGACGAGGCTCAAGTGGAATCTCGTTTCGGTCTGTTTGGATATAGTGTTAGGATTAGTGCAAGATAGGTGCACGGTTTTGTGCCAAATGTACCATAGGATCAAAAATCATTTTGGACGCACCCGATGGTACTCCTAGGTGATGAGGCTCAAGTGGAATCTCGTTTCGGTCCGTTTAGATATAGTGTTAGTATTAGTGCAAGATAGGTGCCGGCCTGTGCCAAATGTACTATAGGCTCAGAAATCATTTTGGACACACCTGATGGTACTCCTAGGTGACGTGGCTCAAGTGGAATCTTGTTTTGGTCCGTTTGAAGATACTGTTAGTATCAGTGCAAGATAGGTGCACGGTTTGTGCTAAACAAGGCTCTGAAATCATTTTGGAAGCACCCGATGGATCTCGTAGATGACGAGGCTCAAGTGAAATCTTGTTTCGGTCCATTTGGAGTTAGTGTTAGTATTAGTGCAAGATAGGTGCACGGTTTGTTCCAAACAAGGCTTGGAAATCATTTTGACCGCACCCGATAGAACTCCTAGGTGACTCGGCTCAAGTGGAATCTCGTTTCGGTCCGTTTGGATATAGTGTTAGTATTTGTGCAAGATAGGTGCACGGTTTGTGCCTAATGTTCCATAGGCTTAGAAATTGTTTTGGATGCACCCGATGGAACTCCTAGGTGACAAGGCTCAAGTGTAATCTTGTTTCGGTCCGTTTGGAGATAGTGTTAGTATTAGTGCAAGATAGGTGCACGGTTTGTGCCAAACGTACCATAGGATCAAAAATCGTTTTGGACGCACCCGATGGTACTCCTAGGTGATGAGGCTCAAGTGGAATCTTGTTTCGGTCCGTTTGGAGATAGTGTTAGTATCAGTGCAAGAAAGGTGCACGGTTTGTGCCAAATGTACCATAGGATCAGAAATCATTTTGGACGCACCCGTTGGTACTCCTAGGTGACGAGGCTCAAGTGGAATCTTGTTTCGGTCCATTTGGAGATAGTGTTAGTATCAGTGCAAGATAGGTGCCCCATTTGTGCCAAACGTACCATAGGATCAGAAATCATTTTGGACGCACCCGATGGTACTCCTAGGTGATGAGGCTCAAGTGGAATCTTGTTTCAGTCCGTTTGGAGATAGTGTTAGTATTAGTGCAAGACAGGTGCACGGTTTGTTCCAAACAAGGCTCGGAAATCATTTTGACCGCACCCGATAGAACTCCTAGGTGAGAGGCTCAAGTGGAATCTCGTTTTGGTCCGTTTGGATATTGTGTTAGTATTAGTGCAAGATAGGTGCACGGTCTGTGCCAAACATACCATAGGCTCAGAAATCGTTTTGGACACACCTGATGGTACTCCTAGGTGACAAGGCTCAAGTGGAATCTTTTTTCGGTCCATTTGGAGATAGTGTTAGTATCAGTGCAAGATAGGTGCACGGTTTGTGCCAAATGTACCATAGGATCAGAAATCATTTTGGACGCACCCGATGGTACTCCTAGGTGACGAGGCTCAAGTGGAATCTTGTTTCAATACGTTTGGAGATAGTGTTAGTATTAGTGCGAGACAGGTGCACGGTTTGTTCCAAACAAGGCTCGGAAATCATTTTGACCGCACTCAATAGAACTCCTATGTGACGAGTCTCAAGTGGAATCTCGTTTTGGTCCATTTAGATATAGTGTTAGTATTAGTGCAAGATTGGTGCACGGCCTGTGCCAAACGTACCATAGGCTCAGAAATCATTTTGGACGCACCCGATGGTACTCCTAGGTGACGAGGCTCAAGTGGAATCTTGTTTCGGTCTGTTTGGAGATAGTGTTAGTATCAGTGCAAGATAGGTGCACGGTTTGTGCCAAACAAGGCTCGAAAATCATTTCGGAAGCAACCGATGGATCTCGTAGATGATGAGGCTTAAGTGGAATCTTGTTTCGGTCCATTTGGAGTTAGTGTTAGTATTAGTGCAAGATATTTGCATGGTTTGTACCAAACAAGGCTTAGAAATCATTTTGACCGCACCCGATAGAACTCCTAGGTGACGAGGCTCAAGTGAAATCTCGTTTCAGTCTGTTTGGATATAGTGTTAGTTTTAGTGCAAGATAGGTGCATGGTTTGTGCCTAATGTACCATAGGATCAGAAATCATTTTGGACGCACCCGATGGAACTCCTAGGTGACGAGGCTCAAGTGGAATCTTGTTTCAGTCCGTTTCGAGATAAGTTAGTATCAATGAAAGATAGGTGCATGGTTTGTGCCAAACAAGGCTCGGAAATCATTTCAGAAGCACCCGATGAAACTCCTAGGTGATGAGGCTCAAGTGGAATCTTATTTCAGTCCGTTTGGAGATAGTATTAGTATTAGTGCAAGATAAGTGCACGGTTTGTTCCAACCAAGGCTCGGAAATCATTTTGACCACACCCGATAGAACTCCTAGGTGATGAGGCTCAAGTGGAATCTTGTTTCGGTCCATTTGGAGATAGTGTTAGTATTAGTGCAAGATAGGTGCACGGTTTGTGCCAAACGTACCATAGGATCAGAAATCATTTTGGACGCACCAGATGGTACTCCTAGGTGATGAGGCTCAAGTGGAATCTTGTTTCGGTCTGTTTGGAGATAGTGTTAGTATCAGTGCAAGATAGGTGCACGGTTTGTGCCAAACAAGGCTCAGAAATCATTTTGACCGCATCCGATTGAACTCCTAGGTGATGAGGCTCAAGTGGAATCTCGTTTCGGTCCGTTTGGACATAGTGTTAGGATTAGTGCAAGATAGGTGCACGGTTTGTGCCAAATGTACCATAGGATCAAAAATCATTTTGGACGCACCCGATGGTACTCCTAGGTGACGAGGCTCAAGTGGAATCTCGTTTCGGTCTATTTAGATATAGTGTTAGTATTAGTGCAAGATAGGTGTCGGCCTGTGCCAAATGTACTATAGGCTCAGAAATCATTTTGGACACACCCGATGGTACTCCTAGGTGACGTGGCTCAAGTGAAATCTTGTTTTGGTCCGTTTGAAGATACTGTTAGTATCAGTGCAAGATAGGTGCACGGTTTGTGCCAAACAAGGCTCTGAAATCATTTCGGAAGCACCTGATGGATCTCGTAGATGACGAGGCTCAAGTGGAATCTTGTTTCGGTCCGTTTGGAGTTAGTGTTAGTATTAGTGCAAGATAGGTGCACGGTTTGTTCCAAACAAGGCTCGGAAATCATTTTGACCGCACCCGATAGAACTCCTAGGTGACAAGGCTCAAGTGGAATCTCATTTCGGTCTGTTTGGATATAGTGTTAGTATTAGTGCAAGATAGGTGCATGGTTTGTGCCTAATGTACCATAGGCTTAGAAATAATTTTGGATGCACCCGATGGAACTCCTAGGTGATGAGGCTCAAGTGGAATCTTGTTTCGGTCCGTTTAGAGATAGTGTTAGTATCAGTGCAAGATAGGTGCACGGTTTGTGCCAAACATACCACAGGATCAGAAATCGTTTTGAACGCACCCGATGGTACTCCTAGGTGACGAGGCTCAAGTGGAATCTTGTTTCGGTCCGTTTGGAGATAGTGTTAGTATCAGTGCATGATAGGTGCACGGTTTGTTCCAAACAAGGCTTAAGTGGAATCTTGTTTCGGTCCGTTTGGAGTTAGTGTTAGTATTAGTGCAAGATATTTGCACGGTTTGTACCAAACAAGGCTTAGAAATCATTTTGATCGCACCCGATAGAACTCCTAGGTGACGAGGCTCAAGTGAAATCTCGTTTTAGTCCGTTTGGATATAGTGTTAGTTTTAGTGTAAGATAGGTGCATGGTTTGTGCCTAATGTACCATAGGATCAGAAATCATTTTGGACGCACCCGATGGAACTCCTAGGTGACGAGGCTCAAGTGGAATCTTGTTTCAGTCCGTTTGGAGATAAGTTAGTATCAATGAAAGATAGGTGCATGGTTTGTGCCAAACAAGGCTCGGAAATCATTTCAGAAGCACCCGACGGAACTCCTAGGTGATGAGGCTCAAGTGGAATCTTGTTTCAGTCTGTTTGGAGATAGTATTAGTATTAGTGCAAGAAAAGTGCACGGTTTGTTCCAAACAAGGCTCGGAAATCATTTTGACCGCACCCGATAGAACTCCTAGGTGACGAGGCTCAAGTGGAATCTCGTTTCGGTCCGTTTGGATATAGTGTTAGGATTAGTGCAAGATAGGTGCATGGTTTGTGCCAAATGTACCATAGGATCAAAAATCATTTTGGACGCACCCGATGGCACTCCTAGGTGATGAGGCTCAAGTGGAATCTCGTTTCGGTCCGTTTAGATATAGTGTTAGTATTAGTGCAAGATAGGTGCCGGCCTATGCCAAATGTACTATAGGCTCAGAAATCATTTTGGACATACCCGATGGTACTCCTAGGTGACGTGGCTCAAGTGGAATCTTGTTTTGGTCCGTTTGAAGATACTGTTAGTATCAGTGCAAGATAGGTGCACGGTTTGTGCCAAACAAGGCTCTGAAATCATTTTGGAAGCACCCGATAAATCTCATAGATGACGAGGCTCAAGTGGAATCTTGTTTCGGTCCGTTTGGAGTTAGTGTTAGTATTAGTGCAAGATAGGTGCACGGTTTGTTCCAAACAAGGCTCGGAAATCATTTTGACCGCACCCGATAGAACTCCTAGGTGACGAGGCTCAAGTGGAATCTCATTTCGGTCCGTTTGGATATAGTGTTAGTATTAGTGCAAGATAGGTGCATGGTTTGTGCCTAATGTACCATAGGCTTAGAAATCGTTTTGGATGCACCCGATGGAACTCCTCGGTGATGAGGCTCAAGTGGAATCTTGTTTCGGTCTATTTGGAGATAGTGTTAGTATCAGTGCAAGATAGGTGCACGGTTTGTGCCAAACATACCATAGGATCAGAAATCGTTTTGGACGCACCCGATGGTTCTCCTAGGTGACGAGGCTCAAGTGGAATCTTGTTTCGGTCCGTTTGGAGAGAGTGTTAGTATCAGTGCAAGATAGGTGCACGGTTTGTTCCAAACAAGGCTTAGAAATCATTTTGACCGCACCCGATAGAACTCCTAGGTGACGAGGCTCAAGTAAAATCTCATTTTGGTCCGTTTGGATATAGTGTTAGTTTTAGTGCAAGATAGGTGCATGGTTTGTGCCCAATGTACCATAGGCTCAGAAATCATTTTGGACGCATCTGATGGAACTCCTAGGTGACGAGGATCAAGTGGAATCTTGTTTCAGTCTGTTTGGAGATAGTTTTAGTATTAATGAACGATAGGTGCACGGTTTGTGCCAAACAAGGCTCGGAAATCATTTTAGAAGCACCCGATCGAACTCCTAGGTGATGAGGCTCAAGTGGAATCTTGGTTCAGTCCGTTTGGAGATAGTATTAGTATTAGTGCAAGATAAGTGCACGGTTTGTTCCAAACAAGGCTCGGAAATCATTTTGACCGACCCGATAGAACTCCTAGGGGACGAGGCTCAAGTGGAATCTTGTTTCGGTCCATTTGGATATAGTGTTAGGATTAGTGCAAGATAGGTGCACAGTTTGTGCCAAACGTACCATAGGATCAAAAATCATTTTGGACGCACCCGATGGTACTCCTAGGTGACGAGGCTCAAGTGGAATCTTGTTTCAGTCCGTTTGGAGATAGTGTTAGTATTAGTGTAATATAGGTGCACGGTTTGTGCCAAACAAGTCTCGGAAATCATTTCGGAAGCACCCGATGGAACTCCTAGATGACGAGGCTCAAGTGGAATCTTGTTTTGGTCCGTTTAGAGATAGTGTTAGTATTAGTGCAAGACAGGTGCACGGTTTGTTCCAAACAAGGCTTGGAAATCATTTTGACCGCACCCGATAGAACTCCTAGGTGACGAGGCTCAAGTGGAATCTTGTTTCGGTCCATTTGGAGATAGTGTTAGTATTAGTGCAAGATAGGTGCATGATTTGTGCCAAACGTACCATAGGATTAGAAATTATTTTGGACGCACCCGATGGTAGTCCTAGGTGACGAGGCTCAAGTGGAATCTTGTTTCGGTCCATTTGGAGATAGTGTTAGTATCAGTGCAAGATAGGTGCACGGTTTGTGCCAAACGTACCATAGGATCAGAAATCATTTTGGACGCACCCGATGGTACTCCTAGGTGATGAGGCTCAAGTGGAATCTTGTTTCAGTCCGTTTGGAGATAGTGCTAGTATCAGTGCAAGATAGGTGCACGGTTTGTGCCAAACGTACTATAGGATCAGAAATTGTTTTGGACGCACCCGATGGTACTCCTAGGTGATGAGGCTCAAGTGGAATCTTGTTTCGGTCCGTTTGGAGATAGTGTTAGTATCAGTGCAAGATAGGTGCACGGTTTGTGCCAAACGTACCATAGGATCAGAAATTGTTTTGGACGCACCCGATGGTACTCCTAGGTGACGAGGCTCAAGTGGAATCTTGTTTTGGTCCATTTGGAGATAGTGTTAGTATTTGTGCAAGACAGGTGCACGGTTTCTTCTAAATAAGGCTCAGAAATCATTTTGACCGCACCCGATAGAACTCCTAGGTGATGAGGCTCAAACGAAATCTCATTTCGGTCTGTTTGGATATAGTGTTAGTATTAGTGCAAGATAGGTGCACGGTTTGTGCCAAACATACCATAGGCTCAGAAATCGTTTTGGACGCACCCGATGGTACTCCTAGGTGATGAGGCTCAAGTGGAATCTTGTTTCAGTCCGTTTGGAGATAGTGTTAGTATTAGTGCAAGACAGGTGCACGGTTTGTTCCAAACAAGGCTCGGAAATCATTTTGACCGCACCCGATAGAACTCCTAGGTGACGAGGCTCAAGTGGAATCTCGTTTTGGTCCGTTTGGATATTGTGTTAGTATTAGTGCAAGATAGGTGCACGGTCTGTGCCAAACGTACCATAGGCTCAGAAATCGTTTTGGACACACCTGATGGTACTCCTAGGTGACGAGGCTCAAGTGGAATCTTTTTTCGGTCCATTTGGAGATAGTGTTAGTATCAGTGCAAGATAGGTGCACGGTTTGTGCCAAACGTACCATAGGATCAGAAATCATTTTGGACGCACCCGATGGTACTCCTAGGTGACGAGGCTCAAGTGGAATCTTGTTTCAATACGTTTGGAGATAGTGTTAGTATTAGTGCGAGATAGGTGCACGGTTTGTTCCAAACAAGGCTCGGAAATCATTTTGACCGCACTCAATAGAACTCCTATGTGACGAGTCTCAAGTGGAATCTCGTTTTGCTCCATTTAGATATAGTGTTAGTATTAGTGCAAGATTGGTGCACGGCCTGTGCCAAACGTACCATAGGCTCAGAAATCATTTTGGACGCACCCGATGGTACTCCTAGGTGACGAGGCTCAAGTGGAATCTTGTTTCGGTCTGTTTGGAGATAGTGTTAGTATCAGTGCAAGATAGGTGCACGGTTTGTGCCAAACAAGGCTCGAAAATCATTTCGGAAGCAACCGATGGATCTCGTAGATGATGAGGCTTAAGTGGAATCTTGTTTCGGTCCATTTGGAGTTAGTGTTAGTATTAGTGCAAGATATTTGCATGGTTTGTACCAAACAAGGCTTAGAAATCATTTTGACCGCACCCGATAGAACTCCTAGGTGACGAGGCTCAAGTGAAATCTCGTTTCAGTCTGTTTGGATATAGTGTTAGTTTTAGTGCAAGATAGGTGCATGGTTTGTGCCTAATGTACCATAGGATCAGAAATCATTTTGGACGCACCCGATGGAACTCCTAGGTGACGAGGCTCAAGTGGAATCTTGTTTCAGTCTGTTTGGAGACAAGTTAGTATCAATGAAAGATAGGTGCATGGTTTGTGCCAAACAAGGCTCGGAAATCATTTCAGAAGCACCCGATGAAACTCCTAGGTGATGAGGCTCAAGTGGAATCTTATTTCAGTCCGTTTGGAGATAGTATTAGTATTAGTGCAAGATAAGTGCACGGTTTGTTCCAAACAAGGCTCGAAAATCATTTTCACCACACCCGATAGAACTCCTAGGTGATGAGGCTCAAGTGGAATCTTGTTTCGGTCCATTTGGAGATAGTGTTAGTATTAGTGCAAGATAGGTGCACGGTTTGTGCCAAACGTACCATAGGATCAGAAATCATTTTGGACGCACCAGATGGTACTCCTAGGTGATGAGGCTCAAGTGGAATCTTGTTTCGGTCTGTTTGGAGATAGTGTTAGTATCAGTGCAAGATAGGTGCACGGTTTGTGCCAAACAAGCCTCGGAAATCATTTTGACCGCATCCGATTGAACTCCTAGGTGATGAGGCTCAAGTGGAATCTCGTTTCGGTCCGTTTGGACATAGTGTTAGGATTAGTGCAAGATAGGTGCACGGTTTGTGCCAAATGTACCATAGGATCAAAAATCATTTTGGACGCACCCGATGGTACTCCTAGGTGACGAGGCTCAAGTGGAATCTCGTTTCGGTCCGTTTAGATATAGTGTTAGTATTAGTGCAAGATAGGTGTCGGCCTGTGCCAAATGTACTATAGGCTCAGAAATCGTTTTGGACACACCCGATGGTACTCCTAGGTGACGTGGCTCAAGTGGAATCTTGTTTCGGTCCGTTTGAAGATACTGTTAGTATCAGTGCAAGATAGGTGCACGGTTTGTGCCAAACAAGGCTCTGAAATCATTTCGGAAGCACCTGATGGATCTTGTAGATGACGAGGCTCAAGTGGAATCTTGTTTCGGTCCGTTTGGAGTTAGTGTTAGTATTAGTGCAAGATAGGTGCACGGTTTGTTCCAAACAAGGCTCGGAAATCATTTTGACCGCACCCGATAGAACTCCTAAGTGACGAGGCTCAAGTGGAATCTCGTTTCGGTCTATTTGGATATAGTGTTAGTATTAGTGCAAGATAGGTGCATGGTTTGTGCCTAATGTACCATAGGCTTAGAAATAATTTTGGATGCACCCGATGGAACTCCTAGGTGATGAGGCTCAAGTGGAATCTTGTTTCGGTCTGTTTAGAGATAGTGTTAGTATCAGTGCAAGATAGGTGCACGGTTTGTGCCAAACATACCACAGGATCAGAAAACGTTTTGGACGCACCCGATGGTACTCCTAGGTGACGAGGCTCAAGTGGAATCTTGTTTCGGTCCGTTTGGAGATAGTGTTAGTATCAGTGCATGATAGGTGCACGGTTTGTTCCAAACAAGGCTTAAGTGGAATCTTGTTTTGTTCCGTTTGGAGTTAGTGTTAGTACTAGTGCAAGATATTTGCACGGTTTGTACCAAACAAGGCTTAGAAATCATTTTGATCGCACCCGATAGAACTCCTAGGTGACGAGGCTCAAGTGAAATCTCGTTTTAGTCCGTTTGGATATAGTGTTAGTTTTAGTGTAAGATAGGTGCATGGTTTGTGCCTAATGTACCATAGGATCAGAAATCATTTTGGACGCACCCGATGGAACTCCTAGGTGACGAGGCTCAAGTGGAATCTTGTTTCAGTCTGTTTGGAGATAAGTTAGTATCAATGAAAGATAGGTGCATGGTTTGTGCCAAACAAGGCTCGGAAATCATTTCAGAAGCACCCGATGGAACTCCTAGGTGATGAGGCTCAAGTGGAATCTTGTTTCAGTCCGTTTGGAGATAGTATTAGTATTAGTGCAAGAAAAGTGCACGGTTTGTTCCAAACAAGGCTCGGAAATCATTTTGACCGCACCTGATAGAACTCCTAGGTGACGAGGCTCAAGTGGAATCTCGTTTCGGTCCGTTTGGATATAGTGTTAGGATTAGTGCAAGATAGGTGCATGGTTTGTGCCAAATGTACCATAGGATCAAAAATCATTTTGGACGCACCCGATGGCACTCCTAGGTGACGAGGCTCAAGTGGAATCTCGTTTCGGTCCGTTTAGATATAGTGTTAGTATTAGTGCAAGATAGGTGCCGGCCTGTGGCAAATGTACTATAGGCTCAGAAATCGTTTTGGACATACCCGATGGTACTCCTAGGTGACGTGGCTCAAGTGGAATCTTGTTTTGGTCTGTTTGAAGATACTGTTAGTATCAGTGCAAGATAGGTGCACGGTTTGTGCCAAACAAGGCTCTGAAATCATTTTGGAAGCACCCGATAGATCTCGTAGATGACGAGGCTCAAGTGGAATCTTGTTTCGGTCCGTTTGGAGTTAGTGTTAGTATTAGTGCAAGATAGGTGCACGGTTCGTTCCAAACAAGGCTCGGAAATCATTTTGACCGCACCCGATAGAACTCCTAGGTGACAAGGCTCAAGTGGAATCTCATTTCGGTGCCGTTTGGATATAGTGTTAGTATTAGTGCAAGATAGGTGCATGTTTGTGCCTAATGTACCATAGGCTTAGAAATCGTTTTGGATGCACCCGATGGAACTCCTCGTGATGAGGCTCAAGTGGAATCTTTTTCGGTCTATTTGGAGATAGTGTTAGTATCAGTGCAAGATAGGTGCACGGTTTGTGCCAAACATACCATAGGATCAGAAATCGTTTTGGACGCACCCGATGGTTCTCCTAGGTGACGAGGCTCAAGTGGAATCTTGTTTCGGTCCGTTTGGAGAGAGTGTTAGTATCAGTGCAAGATAGGTGCACGGTTTGTTCCAAACAAGGCTTAGAAATCATTTTGACCGCACCCGATAGAACTCCTAGGTGACGAGGCTCAAGTAAAATCTCATTTCGGTCCGTTTGGATATAGTGTTAGTTTTAGTGCAAGATAGGTGCATGGTTTGTGCCCAATGTACCATAGGCTCAGAAATCATTTTGGACGCATCTGATGAAACTCCTAGGTGACGAGGATCAAGTGGAATCTTGTTTCAGTCTGTTTGGAGATAGTTTTAGTATTAATGAACGATAGGTGCACGGTTTGTGCCAAACAAGGCTCGGAAATCATTTTAGAAGCACCCGATCGAACTCCTAGGTGATGAGGCTCAAGTGGAATCTTGGTTCAGTCCGTTTGGAGATAGTATTAGTATTAGTGCAAGATAAGTGCACGGTTTGTTCCAAACAAGGCTCGGAAATCATTTTGACCGACCCGATAGAACTCCTAGGGGACGAGGCTCAAGTGGAATCTTGTTTCGGTCCATTTGGATATAGTGTTAGGATTAGTGCAAGATAGGTGCACAGTTTGTGCCAAACGTACCATAGGATCAAAAATCATTTTGGACGCACCCGATGGTACTCCTAGGTGACGAGGCTCAAGTGGAATCTTGTTTCAGTCCGTTTGGAGATAGTGTTAGTATTAGTGTAATATAGGTGCACGGTTTGTGCCAAACAAGTCTCGGAAATCATTTCGGAAGCACCCGATGGAACTCCTAGATGACGAGGCTCAAGTGGAATCTTGTTTTGGTCCGTTTAGAGATAGTGTTAGTATTAGTGCAAGACAGGTGCACGGTTTGTTCCAAACAAGGCTTGGAAATCATTTTGACCGCACCCGATAGAACTCCTAGGTGACGAGGCTCAAGTGGAATCTTGTTTCGGTCCATTTGGAGATAGTGTTAGTATTAGTGCAAGATAGGTGCATGATTTGTGGCCAAACGTACCATAGGATTAGAAATTATTTTGGATGCACCCGATGGTAGTCCTAGGTGACGAGGCTCAAGTGGAATCTTGTTTCGGTCCATTTGGAGATAGTGTTAGTATCAGTGCAAGATAGGTGCACGGTTTGTGCCAAACGTACCATAGGATCAGAAATCATTTTGGACGCACCGGATGGTACTCCTAGGTGACGAGGCTCAAGTGGAATCTTGTTTCAGTCTGTTTGGAGATAGTGCTAGTATCAGTGCAAGATAGGTGCACGGTTTGTGCCAAACGTACTATAGGATCAGAAATTGTTTTGGACGCACCCCGATGGTACTCCTAGGTGATGAGGCTCAAGTGGAATCTTGTTTCGGTCCGTTTGGAGATAGTGTTAGTATCAGTGCAAGATAGGTGCACGGTTTGTGCCAAACGTACCATAGGATCAGAAATTGTTTTGGACGCACCCGATGGTACTCCTAGGTGACGAGGCTCAAGTGGAATCTTGTTTGGTCCGTTTGGAGATAGTGTTAGTATTTGTGCAAGACAGGTGCACGGTTTCTTCTAAATAAGGCTCAGAAATCATTTTGACCGCACCCGATAGAACTCCTAGGTGATGAGGCTCAAACGAAATCTCATTTCGATCCGTTTGGATATAGTGTTAGTATTAGTGCAAGATAGGTGCACAGTTTGTGCCAAACATACCATAGGCTCAGAAATCATTTTGGACGCACCCGATGGTACTCCTAGGTGACGAGGCTCATGTGGAATCTTGTTTCGGTCCATTTGGAGATAGTGTTAGTATCAGTGCAAGATAGGTGCACGGTTTGTGCCAAACAAGGCTTGGAAATCATTTCAGAAGCAACTGATGGATCTCGTAGATGACGAGGCTTAAGTGGAATCTTGTTTCGGTCTGTTTGGAGTTTGTGTTAGTATTAGTGCAAGATATTTGTACGGTTTGTTCCAAACAAGGCTCAGAAATCATTTTGACCGCACCCGATAGAACTCCTAGGTGACGAGGCTCAAGTGAAATCTCATTTCGGTCCGTTTGGATATAGTGTTAGTTTTAGTGCAAGGTAGGTGCATGGTTTGTGCCTAATGTACCATAGGCTCAGAAATCATTTTGGACGCACCCGATGGTACTCCTTGGTGACGAGGCTCAAGTGGAATCTTGTTTCAGTCTGTTTGGAGGTAGTGTTAGTATTAGTGCAATATAGGTGCACGGTTTGTGCCAAACAAGTCTCAGAAATCGTTTAAGAAGCACCCAATGGAACTCCTAGATGATGAGGCTCAAGTGGAATCTTCTTTCGATCCGTTTGGAGATAGTGTTAGTATTAGTGCAAGACAGGTGCACGGTTTGTTCCAAACAAGGCTTGGAAATCATTTTGACCACAGCCGATAGAACTCCTAGGTGATGAGGCTCAAGTGGAATCTTGTTTTGGTCCGTTTGGAGATAGTGTTAGTATTAGTGCAAGACAGGTGCATGGTTTGTGCCAAACAAGGCTCAGAAATCATTTCAGAAGCACCCGATGGAACTCCAAGGTGATGAGGCTCAAGTGGAATCTTATTTCGGTCTGTTTGGAGATAGTGTTAGTATTAGTGCAAGGTAGGTGCACGGTTTTGTTCCAAACAAAGCTCGGAAATCATTTTGACCGCACCCGATAGACCTCCTAGGTGACAAGGCTCAAGTGGAATCTCGTTTCGGTCCGTTTGGATATAGTGTTAGTATTAGTGCAAGAAAGGTGCACGGTTTGTGCCAAACATACCATAGGATCAGAAATCGTTTTGGTCGCACCCGGTGGTACTCCTAGGTGACGAGGCTCAAGTGGAATCTTGTTTCGGTCCGTTCGGAGATAGTGTTAGTATCAGTGCAAGATAGGTGCATGGTTTGTGCCAAACAAGTCTCGGAAATCATTTCGGAAGCACCCGATGGAACTCCTAGATGACGAGGCTCAAGTGGAATCTTGTTTCAGCCTGTTTGGAGATAGTGTTAGTATTAGTGCAAGACTAGTGCACGGTTTGTTCCAAACAAGGCACGGAAATCATTTTGACCGCACCCGATAGAACTCCTTGGTGACGAGGCTCAAGTGGAATCTCGTTTCGGTCCGTTTGGATATAGTGTTAGTATTAGTGGAAGATAGGCGCACGGTCTGTGCCAAATGTACCATTGTGTCAGAAATCATTTTGGACGCACCCAATGGTACTCCTAGGTGACGAGGCTCAAGTGGAATCTCGTTTCGGTCCGTTTGGATATAGTGTTAGTATTAGTGCAAGATACGTGCATGGTTTGTGCTAAACATACCATAGGCTCAGAAATCATTTTGCACGCACCCGATGGTACTCCTAGGTGACGAGGCTCAAGTGGAATCTTGTTTCAGTCCGTTTGGAGATAGTGTTAGTATCAGTGCAAGATAGGTGCACGGTTTGTGCCAAACAAGGCTCAGAAATCATTTCAGAAGCACCCGATGGAACTCCAAGGTGATGAGGCTCAAGTGGAATCTTATTTCGGTCTGTTTGGAGATAGTGTTAGTATTAGTGCAAGATAGGTACACGGTTTGTTCCAAACAAGGTTCGGAAATCATTTTGACCGCACCCGATAGAACTCCTAGGTGACAAGGCTCAAGTGGAATCTCGTTTCGGTCTGTTTGGATATAGTGTTAGTATTAGTGCAAGAAAGGTGCACGGTTTGTGCCAAACATACCATAGGATTAGAAATTGTTTTGGTCACACCCGGTGGTACTCCTAGGTGACGAGGCTCAAGTGGAATCTTGTTTCGGTCCGTTTGGAGATAGTGTTAGTATCAGTGCAAGATAGGTGCACGGTTTGTGACAAACAAGTCTCGGAAATCATTTCGGAAGCACCCGATGGAACTCCTAGATGACGAGGCTCAAGTGGAATCTTGTTTCAGTCTGTTTGGAGATAGTGTTAGTATTAGTGCAAGACTGGTGCACGGTTTGTTCCAAACAAGGCACGGAAATCATTTTGACCGCACCCGATAGAACTCCTTGGTGACGAGGCTCAAGTGGAATCTCATTTCGGTCCGTTTGGATATAGTGTTAGTATTAGTGGAAGATAGGTGCACGGTCTGTGCCAAATGTACCATTGTGTCAGAAATCGTTTTGGACGCACCCGATGGTACTCCTAGGTGATGTGGCTCAAGTGGAATCTTGTTTCGGTCCATTTGGATATAGTGTTAGTATTAGTGCAAGACAGGTGCACGGTTTGTTCCAAACAAGGCTCGGAAATCATTTTGACCGCACCCGATAGAACTCCTAGGTGACGAGGCTCAAGTGGAATCTCGTTTTGGTCTATTTGGATATAGTGTTAGGATTAGTGCAAGATAGGTGCACGGTTTGTGCCAAATGTACCATAGGATCAAAAATCATTTTGGACGCACCCGATGGTACTCCTAGGTGACGAGGCTCAAGTGGAATCTCGTTTCGGTCCATTTAGATATAGTGTTAGTATTAGTGCAAGATAGGTGCCGACCTGTGCCAAATGTACTATAGGCTCAGAAATCATTTTGGACACACCCGATGGTACTCCTAGGTGACGTGGCTCAAGTGGAATCTTGTTTTGGTCCGTTTGAAGAGACTGTTAGTATCAGTGCAAGATAGGTGCACGGTTTGTGCCAAACAAGGCTCTGAAATCATTTCGAAGCACCCGATGGATCTCGTAGATGACGAGGATCAAGTGGAATCTTGTTTCTGTCCGTTTGGAGTTAGTGTTAGTATTAGTGCAAGATAGGTGCACGGTTTGTTCCAAACAAGGCTTGGAAATCATTTTGACCTCACCCGATAGAACTCCTAGGTGACTCGGCTCAAGTGGAATCTCGTTTCGGTCCGTTTGGATATAGTGTTAGTATTAGTGCAAGATAGGTGCACGGTTTGTGCCTAATGTACCATAGGCTTAGAAATCATTTTGGATGCACCCGATGGAACTCCTAGGTGACGAGGCTCAAGTGGAATCTTGTTTCGGTCCGTTTGGAGATAGTGTTAGTATCAGTGCAAGATAGGTGCACGGTTTGTGCCAAACATACCATAGGATCAGAAATCGTTTTGGACGCACCCGATGGTACTCCTAGGTGATGAGGCTCAAGTGGAATCTTGTTTCAGTCCGTTTCGAGACAGTATTAGTATTAGTGCAAGGTAAGTGCACGGTTTGTTCCAAACAAGGCTCGGAAATCATTTTGACCGCACCCGATAGAACTCCTAGGTGACGAGGCTCAAGTGGAATCTCGTTTCGGTCCGTTTGGATATAGTGTTAGTATTAGTGCAAGAAAGGTGCACGGTTTGTGCCAAACGTACCATAGGATCAGAAATCATTTTGGTCGCACCCAGTGGTACTCTTAGGTGATGAGGCTCAAGTGGAATCTTGTTTCAATCCGTTTGGAGAGAGTGTTAGTATCAGTGCAAGATAGGTGCACGGTTTGTGCCAAACAAGTCTCGGAAATCATTTCGGAAGCACCCAATGGAACTCCTAGATGACGAGGCTTAAGTGGAATCTTGTTTCTTTCTGTTTGGAGATAGTGTTAGTATTAGTGCAAGACAGGTGCATGGTTTGTTCCAAACAAGGCACGGAAATCATTTTGACCGCACCCGATAGAACTCCTTGGTGACGAGGCTCAAGTGGAATCTCGTTTCGGTCCGTTTGGATATAGTGTTAGTATTAGTGCAAGATAGGTGCACGGTCTGTGCCAAACGTACCATTGTTTCAGAAATCGTTTTGGACGCACCCGATGGTACTCCTAGGTGACGAGGCTCAAGTGGAATCTTGTTTCGGTCCATATGTATATAGTGTTAGTATTAGTGCAAGATAGGTGCACGGTTTGGGCCAAACGTACCATAGGATCAGAAATCGTTTTGGACGCACCCGATGGTACTCCTAGGTGACGAGGCTCAAGTGGAATCTTGTTTCGGTCCGTTTGGAGATCGTGTTAGTATCAGCGCAAGATAGGTGCACGGTTTGTGCCAAACGTACCATAGGATCAGAAATCGTTTTGGACGCACCCGATGGTACTCCTAGGTGACGAGGCTCAAGTGGAATCTTGTTTCGGTCTGTTTGGAGATAGTGTCAGTATTAGTGCAAGACAGGTACATGGTTTGTTCCAAACAAGGCTCGGAAATCATTTTGACCGCACCTAATAGAACTCCTTGGTGACGAGGCTCAAGTGGAATCTCATTTCGGTCTGTTTGGATATAGTGTTAGTATTAGTGCAAGATGGGTGCACGGTCTGTGCCAAACGTACCATAGACTCAGAAATCGTTTTGGACGCACCCGATGGTACTCCTAGGTGACGAGGCTCAAGTGGAATCTTGTTTCGGTCCGTTTGGAGATAGTGTTAGTATCAGTGCAAGATAGGTGCACGGTTTGTTTCAAACAAGGCTCGGAAAATCATTTTGACCGCACCCAATAGAACTCCTAGGTGACAGGGCTCAAGTGGAATCTTGTTTCGGTCTGTTTGGATATATTGTTAGTATTAGTGCAAGATAGGTGCACGGCCTGTGCCAAATGTACCATAGGCTCAGAAATTGTTTTGGACGCACCCAATGGTACTCCTAGGTGACGAGGCTCAAGTGGAATCTTGTTTCAGTCTATTTGGACATAGTGTTAGTATCAGTGTAAGATAGGTGCACGGTTTGTGCCAAACAAGGCTCGGAAATCATTTCAAAAGCACCCGATGGAACTCCTAGGTGATGAGGCTCAAGTGGAATCTTGTTTCAGTCCGTTTGGAGATAGTGTTAGTATTAGTGCAAGATATGTGCACGGTTTTGTTCCAAACAAGGCTTAGAAATCATTTTGACCGCACCCGATAGAACTCCTAGGTGACGAGGCTCAAGTGGAATCTTGTTTCGGTCCATTTGGAGATAGTGTTAGTATTAGTGCAAGATAGGTGCACGGTTTGTGCCAAACGTACCATAGGATCAGAAATCATTTTGGACGCACCAGATGGTACTCCTAGGTGATGAGGCTCAAGTGGAATCTTGTTTCGGTCCATTTGGAGATAGTGTTAGTATCAGTGCAAGATAGGTGCACGGTTTGTGCCAAACAAGGCTCAGAAATCATTTCGGAAGCACCCGATGGATCTCGTAGATGACAAGGCTCAAGTGGAATCTTGTTTTGGTCCGTTTGGAGTTAGTGTTAGTATTAGTGCAAGATAGGTGCACGGTTTGTTCCAAATAAGGCTCGGAAATCATTTTGACTACACCAAATAGAACTCCTAGGTGTTGAGGCTCAAGTGAAATCTCGTTTCAGTCCGTTTGGATATAGTGTTAGTTTTAGTGCAAGATAGGTGCATGGTTTGTGCCTAATGTACCATAGGCTCAGAAATCGTTTTGGACGTACCCGATGGAACTCCTAGGTGACGAGGCTAAAGTGGAATCTTGTTTTAGTCCGTTTGGAGATAGTGTTAGTATCAATGGAAGATAGGTGCATGGTTTGTGCCAAACATGGCTCAAAAATCATTTCGGAAGCACCCGATGGAACTCCTAGGTGATGAGGCTCAAGTGGAATCTTGTTTTAGTCTGTTTGGAGATAGTATTAGTATTAGTGCAAGGTAAGTGCACGGTTTGTTCCAAACAGGGCTCGGAAATCATTTTGACCGCACCCGATAGAACTCCTAGGTGACGAGGCTCAAGTGGAATCTCGTTTCGGTCCGTTTGGATATAGTGTTAGTATTAGTGCAAGAAAGGTGCACGGTTTGTGCCAAACGTACCATAGGATCAGAAATCGTTTTGGTCGCACCCGGTGGTACTCCTAGGTGACGAGGCTCAAGTGGAATCTTGTTTCGGTCCATTTGGAGATAGTGTTAGTATCAGTGCAAGATAGGTGCACGGTTTATACCAAACAAGTCTCGGAAATCATTTCGGAAGCACCCGATGAAACTCCTAGAAGACGAGGCTCAAGTGGAATCTTGTTTCTTTCTGTTTGGAGATAGTGTTAGTATTAGTGCAAGATAGGTACACGGTTTGTTCCAAACAAGGTTCGGAAATCATTTTGACCGCACCCGATAGAACTCCTAGGTGACAAGGCTCAAGTGGAATCTCGTTTCGGTCCGTTTGTATATAGTGTTAGTATTAGTGCAAGAAAGGTGCACGGTTTGTGCCAAACGTACCATAGGATTAGAAATTGTTTTGCTCACACCCGGTGGTACTCCTAGGTGACGAGGCTCAAGTGGAATCTTGTTTCGGTCCGTTTGGAGATAGTGTAAGTATCAGTGCAAGATAGGTGCATGGTTTGTGACAAACAAGTCTCGGAAATCATTTCGAAAGCACCCGATGGAACTCCTAGATGACGAGGCTCAAGTGGAATCTTGTTTCAGTCTGTTTGGAGATAGTGTTAGTATTAGTGCAAGACTGGTGCACGGTTTGTTCCAAACAAGGCACGGAAATCATTTTGACCGCACCCGATAGAACTCCTTGGTGACGAGGCTCAAGTGGAATCTCATTTCGGTCCGTTTGGATATAGTGTTAGTATTAGTGGAAGATAGGTGCACGGTCTGTGCCAAATGTACCATTGTGTCAGAAATCGTTTTGGACGCACCCGATGGTACTCCTAGGTGATGTGGCTCAAGTGGAATCTTGTTTCGGTCCATTTGGATATAGTGTTAGTATTAGTGCAAGACAGGTGCACGGTTTGTTCCAAACAAGGCTCGGAAATCATTTTGACCGCACCCGATAGAACTCCTAGGTGACGAGGCTCAAGTGGAATCTCGTTTTGGTCTATTTGGATATAGTGTTAGGATTAGTGCAAGATAGGTGCACGGTTTGTGCCAAATGTACCATAGGATCAAAAATCATTTTGGACGCACCCGATGGTACTCCTAGGTGACGAGGCTCAAGTGGAATCTCGTTTCGGTCCATTTAGATATAGTGTTAGTATTAGTGCAAGATAGGTGCCGACCTGTGCCAAATGTACTATAGGCTCAGAAATCATTTTGGACACACCCGATGGTACTCCTAGGTGACGTGGCTCAAGTGGAATCTTGTTTTGGTCCGTTTGAAGAGACTGTTAGTATCAGTGCAAGATAGGTGCACGGTTTGTGCCAAACAAGGCTCTGAAATCATTTCGGAAGCACCCGATGGATCTCGTAGATGACGAGGATCAAGTGGAATCTTGTTTCTGTCCGTTTGGAGTTAGTGTTAGTATTAGTGCAAGATAGGTGCACGGTTTGTTCCAAACAAGGCTTGGAAATCATTTTGACCTCACCCGATAGAACTCCTAGGTGACTCGGCTCAAGTGGAATCTCGTTTCGGTCCGTTTGGATATAGTGTTAGTATTAGTGCAAGATAGGTGCACGGTTTGTGCCTAATGTACCATAGGCTTAGAAATCATTTTGGATGCACCCGATGGAACTCCTAGGTGACGAGGCTCAAGTGGAATCTTGTTTCGGTCCGTTTGGAGATAGTGTTAGTATCAGTGCAAGATAGGTGCACGGTTTGTGCCAAACATACCATAGGATCAGAAATCGTTTTGGACGCACCCGATGGTACTCCTAGGTGATGAGGCTCAAGTGGAATCTTGTTTCAGTCCGTTTCGAGATAGTATTAGTATTAGTGCAAGGTAAGTGCACGGTTTGTTCCAAACAAGGCTCGGAAATCATTTTGACCGCACCCGATAGAACTCCTAGGTGACGAGGCTCAAGTGGAATCTCGTTTCGGTCCGTTTGGATATAGTGTTAGTATTAGTGCAAGAAAGGTGCACGGTTTGTGCCAAACGTACCATAGGATCAGAAATCATTTTGGTCGCACCCAGTGGTACTCTTAGGTGATGAGGCTCAAGTGGAATCTTGTTTCGATCCGTTTGGAGAGAGTGTTAGTATCAGTGCAAGATAGGTGCACGGTTTGTGCCAAACAAGTCTCGGAAATCATTTCGGAAGCACCCGATGGAACTCCTAGATGACGAGGCTTAAGTGGAATCTTGTTTCTTTCTGTTTGGAGATAGTGTTAGTATTAGTGCAAGACAGGTGCATGGTTTGTTCCAAACAAGGCACGGAAATCATTTTGACCGCACCCGATAGAACTCCTTGGTGACGAGGCTCAAGTGGAATCTCGTTTCGGTCTGTTTGGATATAGTGTTAGTATTAGTGCAAGATAGGTGCACGGTCTGTGCCAAACGTACCATTGTTTCAAAAATCATTTTGGACGCACCCGATGGTACTCCTAGGTGACGAGGCTCAAGTGGAATCTTGTTTCGGTCCGTATGTATATAGTGTTAGTATTAGTGCAAGATAGGTGCACGGTTTGGGCCAAACGTACCATAGGATCAGAAATCGTTTTGGACGCACCCGATGGTACTCCTAGGTGACGAGGCTCAAGTGGAATCTTGTTTCGGTCCGTTTGGAGATCGTGTTAGTATCAGCGTAAGATAGGTGCACGGTTTGTGCCAAACGTACCATAGGATCAGAAATCGTTTTGGACGCACCCGATGGTACTCCTAGGTGACGAGGCTCAAGTGGAATCTTGTTTTGGTCTGTTTGGAGATAGTGTCAGTATTAGTGCAAGACAGGTGCATGGTTTGTTCCAAACAAGGCTCGGAAATCATTTTGACCGCACCTGATAGAACTCCTTGGTGACGAGGCTCAAGTGGAATCTCATTTCGGTCTGTTTGGATATAGTGTTAGTATTAGTGCAAGATGGGTGCACGGTCTGTGCCAAACGTACCATAGACTCAGAAATCGTTTTGGACACACCTGATGGTACTCCTAGGTGACGAGGCTCAAGTGGAATCTTGTTTCGGTCCGTTTGGAGATAGTGTTAGTATCAGTGCAAGATAGGTGCACGGTTTGTTTCAAACAAGGCTCGGAAAATCATTTTGACCGCACCCAATAGAACTCCTAGGTGACAGGGCTCAAGTGGAATCTTGTTTCGGTCTGTTTGGATATATTGTTAGTATTAGTGCAAGATAGGTGCACGGCCTGTGCCAAATGTACCATAGGCTCAGAAATTGTTTTGGACGCACCCGATGGTACTCCTAGGTGACGAGGCTCAAGTGGAATCTTGTTTCGGTCTATTTGGACATAGTGTTAGTATCAGTGTAAGATAGGTGCACGGTTTGTGCCAAACAAGGCTCGGAAATCATTTCAAAAGCACCCGATGGAACTCCTAGGTGATGAGGCTCAAGTGGAATCTTGTTTCAGTCCGTTTGGAGATAGTGTTAGTATTAGTGCAAGATATGTGCATGGTTTTGTTCCAAACAAGGCTTAGAAATCATTTTGACCGCACCCGATAGAACTCCTAGGTGACGAGGCTCAAGTGAAATATCATTTCGGTCCATTTGGATATAGTGTTAGTATTAGTGCAAGACAAGTGCACGGTTTGTGCCAAATGTACCATAGGCTCAAAAATCGTTTTGGACGCACCCGATGGTACTCCTAGGTGACGAGGCTCAAGTGGAATCTTGTCTCGGTCCATTTGGAGATAGTGTTAGTATCAGTGCAAGATAGGTGCACGGTTTGTGCCAAACAAGGCTTAGAAATCATTTCGGAAGCACCCGATGGATCTCGTAGATGACAAGGCTCAAGTGGAATCTTGTTTCGGTCCGTTTGGAGTTAGTGTTAGTATTAGTGCAAGATAGGTGCACGGTTTGTTCCAAATAAGGCTTGGAAATCATTTTGACTACACCAAATAGAACTCCTAGGTGTTGAGGCTCAAGTGAAATCTCGTTTCAGTCCGTTTGGATATAGTGTTAGTTTTAGTGCAAGATAGGTGCATGGTTTGTGCCTAATGTACCATAGGCTCAGAAATCGTTTTGGACGTACCCGATGGAACTCCTAGGTGACGAGGCTAAAGTGGAATCTTGTTTTAGTCCGTTTGGAGATAGTGTTAGTATCAATGGAAGATAGGTGCATGGTTTGTGCCAAACATGGCTCAAAAATCATTTCGGAAGCACCCGATGGAACTCCTAGGTGATGAGGCTCAAGTGGAATCTTGTTTCAGTCTGTTTGGAGATAGTATTAGTATTAGTGCAAGGTAAGTGCACGGTTTGTTCCAAACAGGGCTCGGAAATCATTTTGACCGCACCCGATAGAACTCCTAGGTGACGAGGCTCAAGTGGAATCTCGTTTCGGTCCGTTTGGATATAGTGTTAGTATTAGTGCAAGAAAGGTGCACGGTTTGTGCCAAACGTACCATAGGATCAGAAATCGTTTTGGTCGCACCCGGTGGTACTCCTAGGTGACGAGGCTCAAGTGGAATCTTGTTTCGGTCCATTTGGAGATAGTGTTAGTATCAGTGCAAGATAGGTGCACGGTTTGTACCAAACAAGTCTCGGAAATCATTTCGGAAGCACCCGATGAAACTCCTAGAAGACGAGGCTCAAGTGGAATCTTGTTTCTTTCTGTTTGGAGATAGTGTTAGTATTAGTGCAAGATAGGTGCACGGTTTGTTCCAACCAAGGCTCAGAAATCATTTCGGAAGCACCCGATGGAACTCCTAGATGACAAGCCTCAAGTGGAATCTTGTTTCGGTCCGTTTGGAGTTAGTGTTAGTATTAGTGCAAGATAGGTGCACGGTTTGTTCCAAACAAGTCTCATAAATCATTTTGACCGCACCCAATAGAACTCCTAGGTGACGAGGCTCAAGTGAAATCTCATTTCAGTCCGTTTGGATATAGTATTAGTATTAGTGAAAGATACGTGCATGGTTTGTGCCAAACATACCATAGGCTCAGAAATCATTTTGCACGCACCCGATAGAACTCCTAGGTGATGAGGCTCAAATGGAATCTTGTTTTAGTCCGTTTGAAGATAGTGTTAGTATTAGTGCAAGATAAGTGCATGGTTTGTTCCAAACAAGGCTCGGAAATCATTGTGCCCACACTCGATAGAACTCCTGGGTGACGAGGCTCAAGTGGAATCTTGTTTTGGTCCGTTTGGAGATAGTGTTAGTATCAGTGCAAGACAGGTGCACGGTTTGTCCCTAATGTACCATAGGCTCAGAAATCATTTTGGACGCACCTGATGGAACTCCTAGGTGACGAGGCTCAAGTGGAATTTTGTTTCGGTGCGTTTGGAGATAGTGTTAGTATCAGTGCAAGATAGGTGCACGGTTTGTGCCAACCAAGGCTTGGAAATCATTTTGGAAGCACCCGATGGAACTCCTAGATGACGAGGCTCAAGTGGAATCTTGTTTCGGTCTGTTTGGAGTTAGTGTTAGTATTAGTGTAAGATAGGTGCACGGTTTGTTCCAAACAAGGCTTGGAAATCATTTTGACCGCACCCGATAGAACTCCTAGGCGACGAGGCTCAAGTGGAATCTCATTTCGGTCCGTTTGGAGATAGTGTTAGTATTAGTGCAACATAGGTGCACGGTTTCTTCCAAATAAGGCTCAGAAATCATTTTGACCGCACCTGATAGAACTCCTAGGTGACGAGGCTCAAGTGGAATCTCATTTCGGTCCGTTTGGATATAGTTGCAAGATACGTGCATGGTTTGTGCCAAACATACCATAGGCTCAGAAATCATTTTGCACGCACCCGATGGTACTCCTAGGTGACGAGGCTCAAGTGGAATCTTGTTTCAGTCCGTTTGGAGATAGTGTTAGTATCAGTGCAAGATAGGTGCACGGTTTGTGCCAAACAAGGCTCAGAAATCATTTCAGAAGCACCCGATGGAACTCCAAGGTGATGAGGCTCAAGTGGAATCTTATTTCGGTCTGTTTGGAGATAGTGTTAGTATTAGTGCAAGATAGGTGCACGGTTTGTTCCAAACAAGGCTCGGAAATCATTTTGACCGCACCCGATAGAACTCCTAGGTGACAAGGCTCAAGTGGAATCTCGTTTCGGTCCGTTTGGATATAGTGTTAGTATTAGTGCAAGAAAGGTGCACGGTTTGTGCCAAACATACCATAGGATCAGAAATCGTTTTGGTCGCACCCGGTGGTACTCCTAGGTGACGAGGCTCAAGTGGAATCTTGTTTCGGTCCGTTCGGAGATAGTGTTAGTATCAGTGCAAGATAGGTGCACGGTTTGTGCCAAACAAGTCTCGGAAATCATTTCGGAAGCACCCGATGGAACTCCTAGATGACGAGGCTCAAGTGGAATCTTGTTTCAGCCTGTTTGGAGATAGTGTTAGTATTAGTGCAAGACTGGTGCACGGTTTGTTCCAAACAAGGCACGGAAATCATTTTGACCGCACCCGATAGAACTCCTTGGTGACGAGGCTCAAGTGGAATCTCGTTTCGGTCCGTTTGGATATAGTGTTAGTATTAGTGGAAGATAGGCGCACGGTCTGTGCCAAATGTACCATTGTGTCAGAAATCATTTTGGACGCACCCAATGGTACTCCTAGGTGATGTGGCTCATGTGGAATCTTGTTTCGGTCTGTTTGGATATAGTGTTAGTATTAGTGCAAGACAGGTGCACGGTTTGTTCCAAACAAGGCTCGGAAATCATTTTGACCGCACCCGATAGAACTCCTAGGTGACGAGGCTCAAGTGGAATCTTGTTTCGGTCTGTTTGGATATAGTGTTAGGATTAGTGCAAGATAGGTGCACGGTTTGTGCCAAATGTACCATAGGATCAAAAATCATTTTGGACGCACCCGATGGTACTCCTAGGTGACGAGGCTCAAGTGGAATCTCGTTTCGGTCCGTTTGGATATAGTGTTAGTATTAGTGCAAGATACGTGCATGGTTTGTGCTAAACATACCATAGGCTCAGAAATCGTTTTGCACGCACCCGATGGTACTCCTAGGTGACGAGGCTCAAGTGGAATCTTGTTTCAGTCCGTTTGGAGATAGTGTTAGTATCAGTGCAAGATAGGTGCACGGTTTGTGCCAAACAAGGCTCAGAAATCATTTCAGAAGCACCCGATGGAACTCCAAGGTGATGAGGCTCAAGTGGAATCTTATTTCGGTCTGTTTGGAGATAGTGTTAGTATTAGTGCAAGATAGGTACACGGTTTGTTCCAAACAAGGTTCGGAAATCATTTTGACCGCACCTGATAGAACTCCTAGGTGACAAGGCTCAAGTGGAATCTCGTTTCGGTCCGTTTGGATATAGTGTTAGTATTAGTGCAAGAAAGGTGCACGGTTTGTGCCAAACGTACCATAGGATTAGAAATTGTTTTGGTCACACCCGGTGGTACTCCTAGGTGACGAGGCTCAAGTGGAATCTTGTTTCGGTCTGTTCGGAGATAGTGTTAGTATCAGTGCAAGATAGGTGCATGGTTTGTGACAAACAAGTCTCGGAAATCATTTCGGAAGCACCCGATGGAACTCCTAGATGACGAGGCTCAAGTGGAATCTTGTTTCAGTCTGTTTGGAGATAGTGTTAGTATTAGTGCAAGACTGGTGCACGGTTTGTTCCAAACAAGGCACGGAAATCATTTTGACCGCACCCGATAGAACTCCTTGGTGACGAGGCTCAAGTGGAATCTCATTTCAGTCCGTTTGGATATAGTGTTAGTATTAGTGGAAGATAGGTGCACGGTCTGTGCCAAATGTACCATTGTGTTAGAAATCGTTTTGGACGCACCCGATGGTACTCCTAGGTGATGTGGCTCATGTGGAATCTTGTTTCGGTCTGTTTGGATATAGTGTTAGTATTAGTGCAAGACAGGTGCACGGTTTGTTCCAAACAAGGCTCAGAAATCATTTTGACCGCAACCGATAGAACTCCTAGGTGACGAGGCTCAAGTGGAATCTCGTTTCGGTCTGTTTGGATATAGTGTTAGGATTAGTGCAAGATAGGTGCACGGTTTGTGCCAAATGTACCATAGGATCAAAAATCATTTTGGACGCACCCGATGGTACTCCTAGGTGACGAGGCTCAAGTGGAATCTCGTTTCGGTCCATTTGGATATAGTGTTAGTATTAGTGCAAGATACGTGCATGGTTTGTGCTAAACATACCATAGGCTCAGAAATCGTTTTGCACGCACCCGATGGTACTCCTAGGTGACGAGGCTCAAGTGGAATCTTGTTTCAGTCCGTTTGGAGATAGTGTTAGTATCAGTGCAAGATAGGTGCACGGTTTGTGCCAAACAAGGCTCAGAAATCATTTCAGAAGCACCCGATGGAACTCCAAGGTGATGAGGCTCAAGTGGAATCTTATTTCGGTCTGTTTGGAGATAGTGTTAGTATTAGTGCAAGATAGGTACACGGTTTGTTCCAAACAAGGTTCGGAAATCATTTTGACCGCACCTGATAGAACTCCTAGGTGACAAGGCTCAAGTGGAATCTCGTTTCGGTCCGTTTGGATATAGTGTTAGTATTAGTGCAAGAAAGGTGCACGGTTTGTGCCAAACGTACCATAGGATTAGAAATTGTTTTGGTCACACCCGGTGGTACTCCTAGGTGACGAGGCTCAAGTGGAATCTTGTTTCGGTCTGTTCGGAGATAGTGTTAGTATCAGTGCAAGATAGGTGCACGGTTTGTGACAAACAAGTCTCGGAAATCATTTCGGAAGCACCCGATGGAACTCCTAGATGACGAGGCTCAAGTGGAATCTTGTTTCAGTCTGTTTGGAGATAGTGTTAGTATTAGTGCAAGACTGGTGCACGGTTTGTTCCAAACAAGGCACGGAAATCATTTTGACCGCACCCGATAGAACTCCTTGGTGACGAGGCTCAAGTGGAATCTCATTTCGGTCCGTTTGGATATAGTGTTAGTATTAGTGGAAGATAGGTGCACGGTCTGTGCCAAATGTACCATTGTGTTAGAAATCGTTTTGGACGCACCCGATGGTACTCCTAGGTGATGTGGCTCAAGTGGAATCTTGTTTCGGTCCGTTTGGATATAGTGTTAGTATTAGTGCAAGACAGGTGCACGGTTTGTTCCAAACAAGGCTCGGAAATCATTTTGACCGCACCCGATAGAACTCCTAGGTGACGAGGCTCAAGTGGAATCTCGTTTTGGTCTATTTGGATATAGTGTTAGGATTAGTGCAAGATAGGTGCACGGTTTGTGCCAAATGTACCATAGGATCAAAAATCATTTTGGATGCACCCGATGGTACTCCTAGGTGACGAGGCTCAAGTGGAATCTCGTTTCGGTCCGTTTAGATATAGTGTTAGTATTAGTGCAAGATAGGTGCCGGCCTGTGCCAAATGTACTATAGGCTCAGAAAATCATTTTGGACACACCCGATGGTACTCCTAGGTGACGTGGCTCAAGTGCAATCTTGTTTTGGTCCGTTTGAAGAGACTGTTAGTATCAGTGCAAGATAGGTGCACGGTTTGTGCCAAACAAGGCTCTGAAATCATTTCGGAAGCACCCGATGGATCTCGTAGATGACGAGGCTCAAGTGGAATCTTGTTTCGGTCCGTTTGGAGTTAGTGTTAGTATTAGTGCAAGATAGGTGCACGGTTTGTTCCAAACAAGGCTTGGAAATCATTTTGACCTCACCCGATAGAACTCCTAGGTGACTCGGCTCAAGTGGAATCTCGTTTTGGTCCGTTTGGATATAGTGTTAGTATTAGTGCAAGATAGGTGCATGGTTTGTGCCTAATGTACCATAGGCTTAGAAATCGTTTTGGATGCACCCGATGGAACTCCTAGGTGACGAGGCTCAAGTGGAATCTTGTTTCGGTCCGTTTGGAGATAGTGTTAGTATCAGTGCAAGATAGGTGCACGGTTTGTGCCAAACGTACCATAGGATCAGAAATCGTTTTGGACGCACTCGATGGTACTCCTAGGTGATGAGGCTCAAGTGGAATCTTGTTTCGGTCCGTTTGGAGATAGTGTTAGTATCAGTGCAAGAAAGGTGCACGGTTTGTGCCAAACGTACCATAGGATCAGAAATCATTTTGGACGCACCCGATGGTACTCCTAGGTGACGAGGCTCAAGTGGAATCTTGTTTTGGTCCGTTTGGAGATAGTGTTAGTATCAGTGCAAGATAGGTGCATGGTTTGTGCCAAACATACCATAGGATCAGAAATCGTTTTGGACACACCTGATGGTACTCCTAGGTGATGAGGCTCACGTGGAATCTTGTTTCGGTCCATTTGGGGATAGTGTTAGTATTAGTGCAAGACAGGTGCACGGTTTGTTCCAAACAAGGATCGGAAATCATTTTGACCGCACATGATAGAACTCCTTGGTGACAAGGGTCAAGTGGAATCTCGTTTCGGTCCGTTTGGATATAGTGTTAATATTGGTGCAAGATAGGTGCACGGCCTGTGCCAAACGTACCATAGGCTCAGAAATTGTTTTGGACGCACCCGATGGTACTCATAGGTGACGAGGCTCAAGTGGAATCTTGTTTCGGTCTGTTTGGACATAGTGTTAGTATCAGTGTAAGATAGGTGCATGGTTTGTGCCAAACAAGGCTCGGAAATCATTTTAGAAGCACCCGATGGAACTCCTAGGTGATGAGGCTCAAGTGGAATCTTGTTTCAGTCCGTTTGGAGATAGTGTTAGTATTAGTGCAAGATATGTGCACGGTTTGTTCCAAACAAGGCTCAGAAATCATTTTGACCGCACCCGATAGAACTCCTAGGTGACGAGGCTCAGGTGAAATATCATTTCGGTCCATTTGGATATAGTGTTAGTATTAGTGCAAGACAAGTGCACGGTTTGTGCCAAATGTACCATTGGCTCAAAAATCATTTTGGACGCACCCGATGGTACTCCTAGGTGACGAGGCTCAAGTGGAATCTTGTTTCGGTCCATTTGGAGATAGTGTTAGTATCAGTGCAAGATAGGTGCACGGTTTGTGCCAAACAAGGCTCAGAAATCATTTCGGAAGCACCCGATGGATCTCATAGATGACAAGGCTCATGTGGAATCTTGTTTCGGTCCGTTTGGAGTTAGTGTTAGTATTAGTGCAAGATAGGTGCACGGTTTGTTCCAAATAAGGCTCGGAAATCATTTTGACCGCACCAAATAGAACTCCTAGGTGTTGAGGCTCAAGTGAAATCTTGTTTCAGTCCGTTTGGATATAGTGTTAGTTTTAGTGCAAGATAGGTGCATGGTTTGTGCCTAATGTACCATAGGCTCAGAAATCATTTTGGACGCACCCGATGGAACTCCTAGGTGACGAGGCTCAAGTGGAATCTTGTTTTAGTCCGTTTGGAGATAGTGTTAGTATCAATGGAAGATAGGTGCACGGTTTGTGCCAAACACGGCTCAAAAATCATTTCGGAAGCACCCGATGGAACTCCTAGGTGATGAGGCTCAAGTGGAATCTTGTTTCAGTCCGTTTGGAGATAGTATTAGTATTAGTGCAAGGTAAGTGCACGGTTTGTTCCAAACAAGACTCGGAAATCATTTTGACCGCACCTGATAGAACTCCTAGGTGACGAGGCTCAAGTGGAATCTCGTTTTGGTCCGTTTGGATATAGTGTTAGTATTAGTGCAAGAAAGGTGCACGGTTTGTGCCAAACGTACCATAGGATCAGAAATCATTTTGGTCGCACCCAGTGGTACTCTTAGGTGATGAGGCTCAAGTGGAATCTTGTTTCGATCCGTTTGGAGATAGTGTTAGTATCAGTGCAAGATAGGTGCACGGTTTGTGCCAAACAAGTCTCGGAAATCATTTCGGAAGCACCCGATGGAACTCCTAGATGACGAGGCTTAAGTGGAATCTTGTTTCTTTCTGTTTGGAGATAGTGTTAGTATTAGTGCAAGACAGGTGCACAGTTTATTCCAAACAAGGCACGGAAATCATTTTGACCGCACCTGATAGAACTCCTTGGTGACGAGTCTCAAGTGGAATCTCATTTCGGTCCCTTTGGATATAGTGTTAGTATTAGTGGAAGATAGGTGCACGGTCTGTGCCAAATGTACCATTGTGTCAGAAATCGTTTTGGACGCACCTGATGGTACTCCTAGGTGATGAGGCTCAAGTGGAATCTTATTTCAGTCCGTTTGGAGATAGTATTAGTATTAGTGCAAGATAAGTGCCGGTTTGTTCCAAACAAGGCTCGGAAATCATTTTGACCACACCCGATAGAACTCCTAGGTGACGAGGCTCAAGTGGAATCTCGTTTCGGTCTGTTTGGATATAGTGTTAGGATTAGTGCAAGATAGGTGCACGGTTTGTGCCAAATGTACCATAGGATCAAAAATCATTTTGGACACACCCGATGGTACCCCTAGGTGATGAGGCTCAAGTGGAATCTCGTTTCAGTCCGTTTAGATATAGTGTTAGTATTAGTGCAAGATAGGTGCCGGCCTGTGCCAAATGTACTATAGGCTCAGAAATCATTTTGGACACACCTGATGGTACTCCTAGGTGACGTGGCTCAAGTGGAATCTTGTTTTGGTCCGTTTGAAGATACTGTTAGTATCAGTGCAAGATAGGTGCACGGTTTGTGCCAAACAAGGCTCTGAAATCATTTTGGAAGCACCCGATGGATCTCGTAGATGACGAGGCTCAAGTGAAATCTTGTTTCGGTCCATTTGGAGTTAGTGTTAGTATTAGTGCAAGATAGGTGCACGGTTTGTTCCAAACAAGGCTTGGAAATCATTTTGACCGCACCCGATAGAACTCCTAGGTGACTCGGCTCAAGTGGAATCTCGTTTCGGTCCGTTTGGATATAGTGTTAGTATTTGTGCAAGATAGGTGCACGGTTTGTGCCTAATGTTCCATAGGCTTAGAAATTGTTTTGGATGCACCCGATGGAACTCCTAGGTGACAAGGCTCAAGTGTAATCTTGTTTCGGTCCGTTTGGAGATAGTGTTAGTATCAGTGCAAGATAGGTGCACGGTTTGTGCCAAACGTACCATAGGATCAGAAATCGTTTTGGACGCACCCGATGGTACTCCTAGGTGATGAGGCTCAAGTGGAATCTTGTTTCGGTCCGTTTGGAGATAGTGTTAGTATCAGTGCAAGAAAGGTGCACGGTTTGTGCCAAATGTACCATAGGATCAGAAATCATTTTGGACGCACCCGTTGGTACTCCTAGGTGACGAGGCTCAAGTGGAATCTTGTTTCGGTCCATTTGGAGATAGTGTTAGTATCAGTGCAAGATAGGTGCCCCATTTGTGCCAAACGTACCATAGGATCAGAAATCGTTTTGGACGCACCCGATGGTACTCCTAGGTGATGAGGCTCAAGTGGAATCTTGTTTCAGTCCGTTTGGAGATAGTGTTAGTATTAGTGCAAGACAGGTGCACGGTTTGTTCCAAACAAGGCTCGGAAATCATTTTGACCGCACCCGATAGAACTCCTAGGTGACGAGGCTCAAGTGGAATCTCGTTTTGGTCCGTTTGGATATTGTGTTAGTATTAGTGCAAGATAGGTGCACGGTCTGTGCCAAACGTACCATAGGCTCAGAAATCGTTTTGGACACACCTGATGGTACTCCTAGGTGACGAGGCTCAAGTGGAATCTTTTTTCGGTCCATTTGGAGATAGTGTTAGTATCAGTGCAAGATAGGTGCACGGTTTGTGCCAAACGTACCATAGGATCAGAAATCATTTTGGACGCACCCGATGGAACTCCTAGGTGATGAGGCTCAAGTGGAATCTTGTTTCAGTCCGTTTGGAGATAAGTTAGTATCAATGAAAGATAGGTGCATGGTTTGTGCCAAACAAGGCTTGGAAATCATTTCAGAAGCACCCGATGAAACTCCTAGGTGATGAGGCTCAAGTGGAATCTTATTTCAGTCCGTTTGGAGATAGTATTAGTATTAGTGCAAGATAAGTGCACGGTTTGTTCCAAACAAGGCTCGGAAATCATTTTGACCACACCCGATAGAACTCCTAGGTGATGAGGCTCAAGTGGAATCTTGTTTCGGTCCATTTGGAGATAGTGTTAGTATTAGTGCAAGATAGGTGCACGGTTTGTGCCAAACGTACCATAGGATCAGAAATCATTTTGGACGCACCAGATGGTACTCCTAGGTGACGAGGCTCAAGTGGAATCTTATTTCGGTCTGTTTGGAGATAGTGTTAGTATCAGTGCAAGATAGGTGCACGGTTTGTGCCAAACAAGGCTCGGAAATCATTTTGACCGCATCCGATTAAACTCCTAGGTGATGAGGCTCAAGTGGAATCTCGTTTCGGTCCGTTTGGACATAGTGTTAGGATTAGTGCAAGATAGGTGCACGGTTTGTGCCAAATGTACCATAGGATCAAAAATCATTTTGGACGCACCCGATGGTACTCCTAGGTGACGAGGCTCAAGTGGAATCTTGTTTCGGTCCGTTTAGATATAGTGTTAGTATTAGTGCAAGATAGGTGTCGGCCTGTGCCAAATGTACTATAGGCTCAGAAATCGTTTTGGACACACCCGATGGTACTCCTAGGTGACGTGGCTCAAGTGGAATCTTGTTTCGGTCCGTTTGAAGATACTGTTAGTATTAGTGCAAGATAGGTGCACGGTTTGTTCCAAACAAGGCTCGGAAATCATTTTGACCGCACCCGATAGAACTCCTAGGTGACGAGGCTCAAGTGGAATCTCGTTTCGGTCTGTTTGGATATAGTGTTAGTATTAGTGCAAGATAGGTGCATGGTTTGTGCCTAATGTACCATAGGCTTAGAAATAATTTTGGATGCACCCGATGGAACTCCTAGGTGATGAGGCTCAAGTGGAATCTTGTTTCGGTCCGTTTAGAGATAGTGTTAGTATCAGTGCAAGATAGGTGCACGGTTTGTGCCAAACATACCACAGGATCAGAAATCGTTTTGGACGCACCCGATGGTACTCCTAGGTGACGAGGCTCAAGTGGAATCTTGTTTCGGTCCGTTTGGAGATAGTGTTAGTATCAGTGCATGATAGGTGCACGGTTTGTTCCAAACAAGGCTTAAGTGGAATCTTGTTTCGGTCCGTTTGGAGTTAGTGTTAGTATTAGTGCAAGATATTTGCACGGTTTGTACCAAACAAGGCTTAGAAATCATTTTGATCGCACCCGATAGAACTCCTAGGTGACGAGGCTCAAGTGAAATCTCGTTTTAGTCCGTTTGGATATAGTGTTAGTTTTAGTGTAAGATAGGTGCATGGTTTGTGCCTAATGTACCATAGGATCAGAAATCATTTTGGACGCACCCGATGGAACTCCTAGGTGACGAGGCTCAAGTGGAATCTTGTTTCAGTCCGTTTGGAGATAAGTTAGTATCAATGAAAGATAGGTGCATGGTTTGTGCCAAACAAGGCTCGGAAATCATTTCAGAAGCACCCGATAGAACTCCTAGGTGATGAGGCTCAAGTGGAATCTTGTTTCAGTCCGTTTGGAGATAGTATTAGTATTAGTGCAAGAAAAGTGCACGGTTTGTTCCAAACAAGGCTCGGAAATCATTTTGACCGCACCCGATAGAACTCCTAGGTGACGAGGCTCAAGTGGAATCTCGTTTCGGTCCGTTTGGATATAGTGTTAGGATTAGTGCAAGATAGGTGCACGGTTTGTGCCAAATGTACCATAGGATCAAAAATCATTTTGGACGCACCCGATGGCACTCCTAGGTGACGAGGCTCAAGTGGAATCTCGTTTCGGTCCGTTTAGATATAGTGTTAGCATTAGTGCAAGATAGGTGCCGGCCTGTGCCAAATGTACTATAGGCTCAGAAATCGTTTTGGACATACCCGATGGTACTCCTAGGTGACGTGGCTCAAGTGGAATCTTGTTTTGGTCCGTTTGAAGATACTGTTAGTATCAGTGCAAGATAGGTGCACGGTTTGTGCCAAACAAGGCTCTGAAATCATTTTGGAAGCACCCGATAGATCTCGTAGATGACGAGGCTCAAGTGGAATCTTGTTTCGGTCCGTTTGGAGTTAGTGTTAGTATTAGTGCAAGATAGGTGCACGGTTTGTTCCAAACAAGGCTCAGAAATCATTTTGACCGCACCCGATAGAACTCCTAGGTGACGAGGCTCAAGTGGAATCTCATTTCGGTCCGTTTGGATATAGTGTTAGTATTAGTGCAAGATAGGTGCATGGTTTGTGCCTAATGTACCATAGGCTTAGAAATCATTTTGGATGCACCCGATGGAACTCCTAGGTGATGAGGCTCAAGTGGAATCTTGTTTCGGTCTATTTGGAGATAGTGTTAGTATTAGTGCAAGATAGGTGCACGGTTTGTGCCAAACAAGGCTCGAAAATCATTTCGGAAGCAACCGATGGATCTCGTAGATGATGAGGCTTAAGTGGAATCTTGTTTTGGTCCATTTGGAGTTAGTGTTAGTATTAGTGCAGGATATTTGCATGGTTTGTACCAAACAAGGCTTAGAAATCATTTTGACCGCACCCGATAGAACTCCTAGGTGACGAGGCTCAAGTGAAATCTCGTTTCAGTCTGTTTGGATATAGTGTTAGTTTTAGTGCAAGATAGGTGCATGGTTTGTGCCTAATGTACCATAGGATCAGAAATCATTTTGGACGCACCCGATGGAACTCCTAGGTGACGAGGCTCAAGTGGAATCTTGTTTTAGTCCGTTTGGAGATAAGTTAGTATCAATGAAAGATAGGTGCATGGTTTGTGCCAAACAAGGCTTGGAAATCATTTTAGAAGCACCCGATGAAACTCCTAGGTGATGAGGCTCAAGTGGAATCTTATTTCAGTCCGTTTGGAGATAGTATTAGTATTAGTGCAAGATAAGTGCACGGTTTGTTCCAAACAAGGCTCGGAAATCATTTTGACCACACCCGATAGAACTCCTAGGTGATGAGGCTCAAGTGGAATCTTGTTTCGGTCCATTTGGAGATAGTGTTAGTATTAGTGCAAGATAGGTGCACGGTTTGTGCCAAACGTACCATAGGATCAGAAATCATTTTGGACGCACCAGATGGTACTCCTAGGTGACGAGGCTCAAGTGGAATCTTGTTTCGGTCTGTTTGGAGATAGTGTTAGTATCAGTGCAAGATAGGTGCACGGTTTGTGCCAAACAAGGCTCGGAAATCATTTTGACCGCATCCGATTAAACTCCTAGGTGATGAGGCTCAAGTGGAATCTCGTTTCGGTCCGTTTGGACATAGTGTTAGGATTAGTGCAAGATAGGTGCACGGTTTGTGCCAAATGTACCATAGGATCAAAAATCATTTTGGACGCACCCGATGGTACTCCTAGGTGACGAGGCTCAAGTGGAATCTTGTTTCGGTCCGTTTAGATATAGTGTTAGTATTAGTGCAAGATAGGTGTCGGCCTGTGCCAAATGTACTATAGGCTCAGAAATCGTTTTGGACACACCCGATGGTACTCCTAGGTGACGTGGCTCAAGTGGAATCTTGTTTCGGTCCGTTTGAAGATACTGTTAGTATCAGTGCAAGATAGGTGCACGGTTTGTGCCAAACAAGGCTCTGAAATTATTTCGGAAGCACCTGATGGATCTCGTAGATGACGAGGCTCAAGTGGAATCTTGTTTCGGTCCGTTTGGAGTTAGTGTTAGTATTAGTGCAAGATAGGTGCACGGTTTGTTCCAAACAAGGCTCGGAAATCATTTTGACCGCACCCGATAGAACTCCTAGGTGACGAGGCTCAAGTGGAATCTCGTTTCGGTCTGTTTGGATATAGTGTTAGTATTAGTGCAAGATAGGTGCATGGTTTGTGCCTAATGTACCATAGGCTTAGAAATAATTTTGGATGCACCCGATGGAACTCCTAGGTGATGAGGCTCAAGTGGAATCTTGTTTCAGGTCCGTTTAGAGATAGTGTTAGTATCAGTGCAAGATAGGTGCACGGTTTGTGCCAAACATACCACAGGATCAGAAATCGTTTTGGACGCACCCGATGGTACTCCTAGGTGACGAGGCTCAAGTGGAATCTTGTTTCGGTCCGTTTGGAGATAGTGTTAGTATCAGTGCATGATAGGTGCACGGTTTGTTCCAAACAAGGCTTAAGTGGAATCTTGTTTCGGTCCGTTTGGAGTTAGTGTTAGTATTAGTGCAAGATATTTGCACGGTTTGTACCAAACAAGGCTTAGAAATCATTTTGATCGCACCCGATAGAACTCCTAGGTGACGAGGCTCAAGTGAAATCTTGTTTTAGTCCGTTTGGATATAGTGTTAGTTTTAGTGTAAGATAGGTGCATGGTTTGTGCCTAATGTACCATAGGACCAGAAATCATTTTGGACGCACCCGATGGAACTCCTAGGTGACGAGGCTCAAGTGGAATCTTGTTTCAGTCCGTTTGGAGATAAGTTAGTATCAATGAAAGATAGGTGCATGGTTTGTGCCAAACAAGGCTCGGAAATCATTTCAGAAGCACCCGATAGAACTCCTAGGTGATGAGGCTCAAGTGGAATCTTGTTTCAGTCCGTTTGGAGATAGTATTAGTATTAGTGCAAGAAAAGTGCACGGTTTGTTCCAAACAAGGCTCGGAAATCATTTTGACCGCACCCGATAGAACTCCTAGGTGACGAGGCTCAAGTGGAATCTCGTTTCAGGTCCGTTTGGATATAGTGTTAGGATTAGTGCAAGATAGGTGCACGGTTTGTGCCAAATGTACCATAGGATCAAAAATCATTTTGGACGCACCCGATGGCACTCCTAGGTGACGAGGCTCAAGTGGAATCTCGTTTCGGTCCGTTTAGATATAGTGTTAGTATTAGTGCAAGATAGGTGCCGGCCTGTGCCAAATGTACTATAGGCTCAGAAATCGTTTTGGACATACCCGATGGTACTCCTAGGTGACGTGGCTCAAGTGGAATCTTGTTTTGGTCCGTTTGAAGATACTGTTAGTATCAGTGCAAGATAGGTGCACGGTTTGTGCCAAACAAGGCTCTGAAATCATTTTGGAAGCACCCGATAGATCTCGTAGATGACGAGGCTCAAGTGGAATCTTGTTTCGGTCCGTTTGGAGTTAGTGTTAGTATTAGTGCAAGATAGGTGCACGGTTTGTTCCAAACAAGGCTCGGAAATCATTTTGACCGCACCCGATAGAACTCCTAGGTGACGAGGCTCAAGTGGAATCTCATTTCGGTCCATTTGGATATAGTGTTAGTATTAGTGCAAGATAGGTGCATGGTTTGTGCCTAATGTACCATAGGCTTAGAAATCGTTTTGGATGCACCCGATGGAACTCCTAGGTGATGAGGCTCAAGTGGAATCTTGTTTCGGTCTATTTGGAGATAGTGTTAGTATTAGTGCAAGATAGGTGCACGGTTTGTGCCAAACATACCATAGGATCAGAAATCGTTTTGGACGCACCCGATGGTTCTCCTAGGTGACGAGGCTCAAGTGGAATCTTGTTTCGGTCCGTTTGGAGATAGTGTTAGTATCAGTGCAAGATAGGTGCACGGTTTGTTCCAAACAAGGCTTAGAAATCATTTTGACCGCACCCGATAGAACTCCTAGGTGACGAGGCTCAAGTAAAATCTCATTTCGGTCCGTTTGAATATAGTGTTAGTTTTAGTGCAAGATAGGTGCATGGTTTGTGCCCAATGTACCATAGGCTCAGAAATCATTTTGGACGCATCCGATGGAACTCCTAGGTGACGAGGATCAAGTGGAATCTTGTTTCAGTCTGTTTGGAGATAGTTTTAGTATTAATGAACGATAGGTGCACGGTTTGTGCCAAACAAGGCTCGGAAATCATTTTAGAAGCACCCGATGGAACTCCTAGGTGATGAGGCTCAAGTGGAATCTTGGTTCAGTCCGTTTGGAGATAGTATTAGTACTAGTGCAAGATAAGTGCACGGTTTATTCCAAACAAGGCTCGGAAATCATTTTGACCGACCCGATAGAACTCCTAGGGGACGAGGCTCAAGTGGAATCTTGTTTCGGTCCATTTGGATATAGTGTTAGGATTAGTGCAAGATAGGTGCACAGTTTGTGCCAAATGTACCATAGGATCAAAAATCATTTTGGACGCACCCGATGGTACTCCTAGGTGACGAGGCTCAAGTGGAATCTTGTTTCAGTCCGTTTGGAGATAGTGTTAGTATTAGTGTAATATAGGTGCACGGTTTGTGCCAAACAAGTCTCGGAAATCATTTCGGAAGCACCCGATGGAACTCCTAGATGACGAGGCTCAAGTGGAATCTTGTTTTGGTCCGTTTAGAGATAGTGTTAGTATTAGTGCAAGACAGGTGCACGGTTTGTTCCAAACAAGGCATGGAAATCATTTTGACTGCACTCGATAGAACTCCTAGGTGACGAGGCTCAAGTGGAATCTTGTTTCGGTCCATTTGGAGATAGTGTTAGTATTAATGCAAGATAGGTGCATGATTTGTGCCAAACGTACCATAGGATTAGAAATTATTTTGGACGCACCCGATGGTAGTCCTAGGTGACGAGGCTCAAGTGGAATCTTGTTTCGGTCCATTTGGAGATAGTGTTAGTATCAGTGCAAGATAGGTGCACGGTTTGTGCCAAACGTACCATAGGATCAGAAATCATTTTGGACGCACCCGATGGTACTCCTAGGTGACGAGGCTCAAGTGGAATCTTGTTTCAGTCCGTTTGGAGATAGTGCTAGTATCAGTGCAAGATAGGTGCACGGTTTGTGCCAAACGTACTATAGGATCAGAAATTGTTTTGGACGCACCCGATGGTACTCCTAGGTGATGAGGCTCAAGTGGAATCTTGTTTCGGTCCGTTTGGAGATAGTGTTAGTATTAGTGCAAGATAGGTGCACGGTTTGTGCCAAACGTACCATAGGATCAGAAATTGTTTTGGACGCACCCGATGGTACTCCTAGGTGACAAGGCTCAAGTGGAATCTTGTTTTGGTCCGTTTGGAGATAGTGTTAGTATTTGTGCAAGATAGGTGCACGGTTTCTTCTAAACAAGGCTTAGAAATCATTTTGACCGCACCCGATAGAACTCCTAGGTGATGAGGCTCAAACGAAATCTCATTTCGGTCCGTTTGGATATAGTGTTAGTATTAGTGCAAGATATGTGCACGGTTTGTGCCAAACATACCATAGGCTCAGAAATCGTTTTGGACACACCCGATGGTACTCCTAGGTGACGAGGCTCATGTGGAATCTTGTTTCGGTCCGTTTGGAGATAGTGTTAGTATCAGTGCAAGATAGGTGCACGGTTTGTGCCAAACAAGGCTTGGAAATCATTTCAGAAGCAACTGATGGATCTCGTAGATGACGAGGCTTAAGTGGAATCTTGTTTCGGTCTGTTTGGAGTTAGTGTTAGTATTAGTGCAAGATATTTGTACGGTTTGTTCCAAATAAGGCTCAGAAATCATTTTGACCGCACCCGATAGAACTCCTAGGTGACGAGGCTCAAGTGAAATCTTGTTTCGGTCCGTTTGGATATAGTGTTAGTTTTAGTGCAAGATAGGTGCATGGTTTGTGCCTAATGTACCATAGGCTCAGAAATCATTTTGGACGCACCCGATGGTACTCCTAGGTGACGAGGCTCAAGTGGAATCTTGTTTCAGTCTGTTTGGAGATAGTGTTAGTATTAGTGCAATATAGGTGCACGGTTTGTGCCAAACAAGTCTCGGAAATCATTTCAGAAGCACCCAACGGAACTCCTAGATGATGAGGCTCAAGTGGAATCTTGTTTCGATCCGTTTGGAGATAGTGTTAGTATTAGTGCAAGACAGGTGCACGGTTTGTTCCAAACAAGGCTTGGAAATCATTTTGACCGCAGCCGATAGAACTCCTAGGTGATGAGGCTCAAGTGGAATCTTGTTTCGGTCCGTTTGGAGATAGTGTTAGTATTAGTGCAAGACAGGTGCATGGTTTGTGCCAAACAAGGCTCAGAAATCATTTCAGAAGCACCCGATGGAACTCCAAGGTGATGAGGCTCAAGTGGAATCTTATTTCGGTCTATTTGGAGATAGTGTTAGTATTAGTGCAAGATAGGTGCACGGTTTTGTTCCAAACAAGGCTCGGAAATCATTTTGACCGCACCCGATAGAACTCCTAGGTGACAAGGCTCAAGTGGAATCTCGTTTCGGTCCGTTTGGATATAGTGTTAGTATTAGTGCAAGAAAGGTGCACGGTTTGTGCCAAACGTACCATAGGATCAGAAATCATTTTGGTCGCACCCGGTGGTACTCCTAGGTGACGAGGCTCAAGTGGAATCTTGTTTCGGTCCGTTCGGAGATAGTGTTAGTATCAGTGCAAGATAGGTGCACGGTTTGTGCCAAACAAGTCTCGGAAATCATTTCGGAAGCACCCGATGGAACTCCTAGATGATGAGGCTCAAGTGGAATCTTGTTTCAGCCTGTTTGGAGATAGTGTTAGTATTAGTGCAAGACTGGTGCACGGTTTGTTCCAAACAAGGCACGGAAATCATTTTGACCGCACCCGATAGAACTCCTTGGTGACGAGGCTCAAGTGGAATCTCGTTTCGGTCCGTTTGGATATAGTGTTAGTATTAGTGGAAGATAGGCGCACGGTCTGTGCCAAATGTACCATTGTGTCAGAAATCATTTTGGACACACCCAATGGTACTCCTAGGTGATGTGGCTCAAGTGGAATCTTGTTTCGGTCCGTTTGGATATAGTGTTAGTATTAGTGCAAGACAGGTGCACGGTTTGTTCCAAACAAGGCTCGGAAATTATTTTGACCGCACCCGATAGAACTCCTAGGTGACGAGGCTCAAGTGGAATCTCGTTTCGGTCTGTTTGGATATAGTGTTAGGATTAGTGCAAGATAGGTGCACGGTTTGTGCCAAATGTACCATAGGATCAAAAATCATTTTGTACGCACCCGATGGTACTCCTAGGTGACGAGGCTCAAGTGGAATCTTGTTTCGGTCCGTTTGGATATAGTGTTAGTATTAGTGCAAGACAGGTGCACGGTTTGTTCCAAACAAGGCTCGGAAATCATTTTGACCGCACCCGATAGAACTCCTAGGTGACGAGGCTCAAGTGGAATCTTGTTTCAGTCCGTTTGGAGATAGTGTTAGTATCAGTGCAAGATAGGTGCACGGTTTGTGCCAAACGTAGCATAGGATCAGAAATCATTTTGGACGCACCCGATGGTACTCCTAGGTGATGAGGCTCAAGTGGAATCTTGTTTCGGTCCGTTTGGAGATAGTGTTAGTATCAGTGCAAGAAAGGTGCACGGTTTGTGCCAAACGTACCATAGGATCAGAAATCATTTTGGACGCACCCGATGGTACTCCTAGGTGACGAGGCTCAAGTGGAATCTTGTTTTGGTCCGTTTGGAGATAGTGTTAGTATCAGTGCAAGATAGGTGCATGGTTTGTGCCAAACATACCATAGGATCAGAAATCGTTTTGGACACACCTGATGGTACTCCTAGGTGATGAGGCTCACGTGGAATCTTGTTTCGGTCCATTTGGGGATAGTGTTAGTATTAGTGCAAGACAGGTGCACGGTTTGTTCCAAACAAGGATCGGAAATCATTTTGACCGCACATGATAGAACTCCTTGGTGACAAGGGTCAAGTGGAATCTCGTTTCGGTCCGCTTGGATATAGTGTTAATATTGGTGCAAGATAGGTGCACGGCCTGTGCCAAACGTACCATAGGCTCAGAAATTGTTTTGGACGCACCCGATGGTAGTCATAGGTGACGAGGCTCAAGTGGAATCTTGTTTCGGTGTGTTTGGACATAGTGTTAGTATCAGTGTAAGATAGGTGCATGGTTTGTGCCAAACAAGGCTCGGAAATCATTTTAGAAGCACCCGATGGAACTCCTAGGTGATGAGGCTCAAGTGGAATCTTGTTTCAGTCCGTTTGGAGATAGTGTTAGTATTAGTGCAAGATATGTGCACGGTTTGTTCCAAACAAGGCTCAGAAATCATTTTGACCGCACCCGATAGAACTCCTAGGTGACGAGGCTCAGGTGAAATATCATTTTGGTCCATTTGGATATAGTGTTAGTATTAGTGCAAGACAAGTGCACGGTTTGTGCCAAATGTACCATAGGCTCAAAAATCATTTTGGACGCACCCGATGGTACTCCTAGGTGACGAGGCTCAAGTGGAATCTTGTTTCGGTCCATTTGGAGATAGTGTTAGTATCAGTGCAAGATAGGTGCACGGTTTGTGCCAAACAAGGCTCAGAAATCATTTCGGAAGCACCCGATGGATCTCATAGATGACAAGGCTCATGTGGAATCTTGTTTCGGTCCGTTTGGAGTTAGTGTTAGTATTAGTGCAAGATAGGTGCACGGTTTGTTCCAAATAAGGCTCGGAAATCATTTTGACCGCACCAAATAGAACTCCTAGGTGTTGAGGCTCAAGTGAAATCTTGTTTCAGTCCGTTTGGATATAGTGTTAGTTTTAGTGCAAGATAGGTGCATGGTTTGTGCCTAATGTACCATAGGCTCAGAAATCGTTTTGGACGCACCCGATGGAACTCCTAGGTGACGAGGCTCAAGTGGAATCTTGTTTTAGTCCGTTTGGAGATAGTGTTAGTATCAATGGAAGATAGGTGCACGGTTTGTGCCAAACACGGCTCAAAAATCATTTCGGAAGCACCCGATGGAACTCCTAGGTGATGAGGCTCAAGTGGAATCTTGTTTCAGTCCGTTTGGAGATAGTATTAGTATTAGTGCAAGGTAAGTGCACGGTTTGTTCCAAACAAGACTCGGAAATCATTTTGACCGCACCCGATAGAACTCCTAGGTGACGAGGCTCAAGTGGAATCTCGTTTCGGTCCATTTGGATATAGTGTTAGTATTAGTGCAAGAAAGGTGCATGGTTTGTGCCAAACGTACCATAGGATCAGAAATCATTTTGGTCGCACCCAGTGGTACTCTTAGGTGATGAGGCTCAAGTGGAATCTTGTTTCGATCCGTTTGGAGATAGTGTTAGTATCAGTGCAAGATAGGTGCACGGTTTGTGCCAAACAAGTCTCGGAAATCATTTCGGAAGCACCCGATGGAACTCCTAGATGACGAGGCTTAAGTGGAATCTTGTTTCTTTCTGTTTGGAGATAGTGTTAGTATTAGTGCAAGACAGGTGCACGGTTTGTTCCAAACAAGGCACGGAAATCATTTTGACCGCACCTGATAGAACTCCTTGGTGACGAGGCTCAAGTGGAATCTCGTTTCGGTCCGTTTGGATATAGTGTTAGTATTAGTGGAAGATAGGTGCACGGTCTGTGCCAAATGTACCATTGTGTCAGAAATCGTTTTGGACGCACCCGATGGTACTCCTAGGTGATGAGGCTCAAGTGGAATCTTGTTTCAGTCCGTTTGGAGATAGTATTAGTATTAGTGCAAGATAAGTGCCGGTTTGTTCCAAACAAGGCTCGGAAATCATTTTGACCACACCCGATAGAACTCCTAGGTGACGAGGCTCAAGTGGAATCTCGTTTCGGTCTGTTTGGATATAGTGTTAGGATTAGTGCAAGATAGGTGCACGGTTTGTGCCAAATGTACCATAGGATCAAAAATCATTTTGGACACACCCGTTGGTACTCCTAGGTGATGAGGCTCAAGTGAAATCTCATTTCAGTCCGTTTAGATATAGTGTTAGTATTAGTGCAAGATAGGTGCCGGCCTGTGCCAAATGTACTATAGGCTCAGAAATCATTTTGGACACACCTGATGGTACTCCTAGGTGACGTGGCTCAAGTGGAATCTTGTTTTGGTCCGTTTGAAGATACTGTTAGTATCAGTGCAAGATAGGTGCACGGTTTGTGCCAAACAAGGCTCTGAAATCATTTTGGAAGCACCCGATGGATCTCGTAGATGACGAGGCTCAAGTGAAATCTTGTTTCGGTCCATTTGGAGTTAGTGTTAGTATTAGTGCAAGATAGGTGCACGGTTTGTTCCAAACAAGGCTTGGAAATCATTTTGACCGCACCCGATAGAACTCCTAGGTGACTCGGCTCAAGTGGAATCTCGTTTCGGTCCGTTTGGATATAGTGTTAGTATTTGTGCAAGATAGGTGCACGGTTTGTGCCTAATGTTCCATAGGCTTAGAAATTGTTTTGGATGCACCCGATGGAACTCCTAGGTGACAAGGCTCAAGTGTAATCTTGTTTTGGTCCGTTTGGAGATAGTGTTAGTATCAGTACAAGATAGGTGCACGGTTTGTGCCAAACGTACCATAGGATCAGAAATCATTTTGGACGCACCCAATGGTACTCCTAGGTGATGAGGCTCAAGTGGAATCTTGTTTCGGTCCGTTTGGAGATAGTGTTAGTATCAGTGCAAGAAAGGTGCACGGTTTGTGCCAAATGTACCATAGGATCAGAAATCATTTTGGACGCACCCGATGGTACTCCTAGGTGACGAGGCTCAAGTGGAATCTTGTTTCGGTCCATTTGGAGATAGTGTTAGTATCAGTGCAAGATAGGTGCCCCATTTGTGCCAAACGTACCATAGGATCAGAAATCGTTTTGGACGCACCCGATGGTACTCCTAGGTGATGAGGCTCAAGTGGAATCTTGTTTCAGTCCGTTTGGAGATAGTGTTAGTATTAGTGCAAGACAGGTGCACGGTTTGTTCCAAACAAGGCTCGGAAATCATTTTGACCGCACCCGATAGAACTCCTAGGTGACGAGGCTCAAGTGGAATCTCGTTTTGGTCCGTTTGGATATTGTGTTAGTATTAGTGCAAGATAGGTGCACGGTCTGTGCCAAACGTACCATAGGCTCAGAAATCGTTTTGGACACACCTGATGGTACTCCTAGGTGACGAGGCTCAAGTGGAATCTTTTTTCGGTCCATTTGGAGATAGTGTTAGTATCAGTGTAAGATAGGTGCACGGTTTGTGCCAAACGTACCATAGGATCAGAAATCATTTTGGACGCACCCGATGGTACTCCTAGGTGACGAGGCTCAACTGGAATCTTGTTTCAATACGTTTGGAGATAGTGTTAGTATTAGTGCGAGACAGGTGCACGGTTTGTTCCAAACAAGGCTCGGAAATCATTTTGACCGCACTCAATAGAACTCCTATGTGACGAGTCTCAAGTGGAATCTCGTTTTGGTCCATTTAGATATAGTGTTAGTATTAGTGCAAGATTGGTGCACGGCCTGTGCCAAACGTACCATAGGCTCAGAAATCATTTTGGACGCACCCAATGGTACTCCTAGGTGACGAGGCTCAAGTGGAATCTTGTTTCGGTCTGTTTGGAGATAGTGTTAGTATCAGTGCAAGATAGGTGCACGGTTTGTGCCAAACAAGGCTCGAAAATCATTTCGGAAGCAACCGATGGATCTCGTAGATGATGAGGCTTAAGTGGAATCTTGTTTCGGTCCATTTGGAGTTAGTGTTAGTATTAGTGCAAGATATTTGCATGGTTTGTACCAAACAAGGCTTAGAAATCATTTTGACCGCACCCGATAGAACTCCTAGGTGACGAGGCTCAAGTGAAATCTCGTTTCAGTCTGTTTGGATATAGTGTTAGTTTTAGTGCAAGATAGGTGCATGGTTTGTGCCTAATGTACCATAGGATCAGAAATCATTTTGGACGCACCCGATGGAACTCCTAGGTGACGAGGCTCAAGTGGAATCTTGTTTCAGTCCGTTTGGAGATAAGTTAGTATCAATGAAAGATAGGTGCATGGTTTGTGCCAAACAAGGCTTGGAAATCATTTCAGAAGCACCCGATGAAACTCCTAGGTGATGAGGCTCAAGTGGAATCTTATTTCAGTCCGTTTGGAGATAGTATTAGTATTAGTGCAAGATAAGTGCACGGTTTGTTCCAAACAAGGCTCGGAAATCATTTTGACCACACCCGATAGAACTCCTAGGTGATGAGGCTCAAGTGGAATCTTGTTTCGGTCCATTTGGAGATAGTGTTAGTATTAGTGCAAGATAGGTGCACGGTTTGTGCCAAACGTACCATAGGATCAGAAATCATTTTGGACGCACCAGATGGTACTCCTAGGTGACGAGGCTCAAGTGGAATCTTGTTTCGGTCTGTTTGGAGATAGTGTTAGTATCAGTGCAAGATAGGTGCACGGTTTGTGCCAAACAAGGCTCGGAAATCATTTTGACCGCATCCGATTAAACTCCTAGGTGATGAGGCTCAAGTGGAATCTCAGTTTCGGTCCATTTGGACATAGTGTTAGGATTAGTGCAAGATAGGTGCACGGTTTGTGCCAAATGTACCATAGGATCAAAAATCATTTTGGACGCACCCGATGGTACTCCTAGGTGACGAGGCTCAAGTGGAATCTCGTTTCGGTCCGTTTAGATATAGTGTTAGTATTAGTGCAAGATAGGTGTCGGCCTGTGCCAAATGTACTATAGGCTCAGAAATCGTTTTGGACACACCCGATGGTACTCCTAGGTGACGTGGCTCAAGTGGAATCTTGTTTCGGTCCGTTTGAAGATACTGTTAGTATCAGTGCAAGATAGGTGCACGGTTTGTGCCAAACAAGGCTCTGAAATCATTTCGGAAGCACCTGATGGATCTCGTAGATGACGAGGCTCAAGTGGAATCTTGTTTCGGTCCGTTTGGAGTTAGTGTTAGTATTAGTGCAAGATAGGTGCACGGTTTGTTCCAAACAAGGCTCGGAAATCATTTTGACCGCACCCGATAGAACTCCTAGGTGACGAGGCTCAAGTGGAATCTCGTTTCGGTCTGTTTGGATATAGTGTTAGTATTAGTGCAAGATAGGTGCATGGTTTGTGCCTAATGTACCATAGGCTTAGAAATAATTTTGGATGCACCCGATGGAACTCCTAGGTGACAAGGCTCAAGTGGAATCTTGTTTCGGTCCGTTTAGAGATAGTGTTAGTATCAGTGCAAGATAGGTGCACGGTTTGTGCCAAACAAGGCTCGGAAATCATTTCGGAAGCACCCGATGGAACTCCTAGGTGATGAGGCTTAAGTGGAATCTTGTTTCGGTCCGTTTGGAGATAGTGTTAGTATTAGTGCAAGATCGGTGCATGGTTTGTTCCAAACAAGGCTCTGAAATCATTTCGGAAGCACCTGATGGATCTCGTAGATGACGAGGCTCAAGTGGAATCTTGTTTCGGTCCGTTTGGAGTTAGTGTTAGAATTAGTGCAAGATAGGTGCACGGTTTGTTCCAAACAAGGCTCGGAAATCATTTTGACCGCACCCGATAGAACTCCTAGGTGACGAGGCTCATGTGGAATCTTGTTTCGGTCCGTTTAGAGATAGTGTTAGTATCAGTGCAAGATAGGTGCACGGTTTGTGCCAAACATACCATAGGCTCAGAAATCATTTTGGACGCACCCGATGGTACTCCTAAGTGACGAGGCTCAAGTGGAATCTTGTTTCGGTCCGTTTGGAGATAGTGTTAGTATCAGTGCATGATAGGTGCACGGTTTGTTCCAAACAAGGCTTAAGTGGAATCTTGTTTCGGTCCGTTTGGAGTTAGTGTTAGTATTAGTGCAAGATATTTGCACGGTTTGTACCAAACAAGGCTTAGAAATCATTTTGATCGCACCCGATAGAACTCCTAGGTGACGAGGCTCAAGTGAAATCTCGTTTTAGTCCGTTTGGATATAGTGTTAGTTTTAGTGTAAGATAGGTGCATGGTTTGTGCCTAATGTACCATAGGATCAGAAATCATTTTGGACGCACCCGATGGAACTCCTAGGTGACGAGGCTCAAGTGGAATCTTGTTTCAGTCCGTTTGGAGATAAGTTAGTATCAATGAAAGATAGGTGCATGGTTTGTGCCAAACAAGGCTCGGAAATCATTTCAGAAGCACCCGATAGAACTCCTAGGTGATGAGGCTCTAAGTGGAATCTTGTTTCAGTCCAGTTTGGAGATAGTATTAGTATTAGTGCAAGAAAAGTGCACGGTTTGTTCCAAACAAGGCTCGGAAATCATTTTGACCGCACCCGATAGAACTCCTAGGTGACGAGGCTCAAGTGGAATCTCGTTTCGGTCCGTTTGGATATAGTGTTAGGATTAGTGCAAGATAGGTGCACGGTTTGTGCCAAATGTACCATAGGATCAAAAATCATTTTGGACGCACCCGATGGCACTCCTAGGTGACGAGGCTCAAGTGGAATCTCGTTTCGGTCCGTTTAGATATAGTGTTAGTATTAGTGCAAGATAGGTGCCGGCCTGTGCCAAATGTACTATAGGCTCAGAAATCGTTTTGGATATACCCGATGGTACTCCTAGGTGACGTGGCTCAAGTGGAATCTTGTTTTGGTCCGTTTGAAGATACTGTTAGTATCAGTGCAAGATAGGTGCACGGTTTGTGCCAAACAAGGCTCTGAAATCATTTTGGAAGCACCCGATAGATCTCGTAGATGACGAGGCTCAAGTGGAATCTTGTTTCGGTCCGTTTGGAGTTAGTGTTAGTATTAGTGCAAGATAGGTGCATGGTTTGTTCCAAACAAGGCTCGGAAATCATTTTGACCGCACCCGATAGAACTCCTAAGGTGACGAGGCTCAAGTGGAATCTCATTTCGGTCCGTTTGGATATAGTGTTAGTATTAGTGCAAGATAGGTGCATGGTTTGTGCCTAATGTACCATAGGCTTAGAAATCATTTTGGATGCACCCGATGGAACTCCTAGGTGATGAGGCTCAAGTGGAAACTTGTTTCGGTCTATTTGGAGATAGTGTTAGTATTAGTGCAAGATAGGTGGACGGTTTGTGCCAAACATACCATAGGATCAGAAATCATTTTGGACGCACCCGATGGTTCTCCTAGGTGACGAGGCTCAAGTGGAATCTTGTTTCGGTCCATTTGGAGATAGTGTTAGTATCAGTGCAAGATAGGTGCACGGTTTGTTCCAAACAAGGCTTAGAAATCATTTTGACCGCACCCGATAGAACTCCTAGGTGACGAGGCTCAAGTAAAATCTCATTTCGGTCCGTTTGGATATAGTGTTAGTTTTAGTGCAAGATAGGTGCATGGTTTGTGCCCAATGTACCATAGGCTCAGAAATCATTTTGGACGCATCCGATGGAACTCCTAGGTGACGAGGATCAAGTGGAATCTTGTTTCAGTCTGTTTGGAGATAGTTTTAGTATTAATGAACGATAGGTGCACGGTTTGTGCCAAACAAGGCTCGGAAATCATTTTAGAAGCACCCGATGGAACTCCTAGGTGATGAGGCTCAAGTGGAATCTTGGTTCAGTCCGTTTGGAGATAGTATTAGTACTAGTGCAAGATAAGTGCACGGTTTGTTCCAAACAAGGCTCGGAAATCATTTTGACCGACCCAATAGAACTCCTAGGGGACGAGGCTCAAGTGGAATCTTGTTTCGGTCCATTTGGATATAGTGTTAGGATTAGTGCAAGATAGGTGCACAGTTTGTGCCAAATGTACCATAGGATCAAAAATCATTTTGGATGCACCCGATGGTACTCCTAGGTGACGAGGCTCAAGTGGAATCTTGTTTCAGTCCGTTTGGAGATAGTGTTAGTATTAGTGTAATATAGGTGCACGGTTTGTGCCAAACAAGTCTCGGAAATCATTTCGGAAGCACCCGATGGAACTCCTAGATGACGAGGCTCAAGTGGAATCTTGTTTTGGTCCGTTTAGAGATAGTGTTAGTATTAGTGCAAGACAGGTGCACGGTTTGTTCCAAACAAGGCTTGGAAATCATTTTGACCGCACCCGATAGAACTCCTAGGTGACGAGGCTCAAGTGGAATCTTGTTTCGGTCCATTTGGAGATAGTGTTAGTATTAGTGCAAGATAGGTGCATGATTTGTGCCAAACGTACAATAGGATTAGAAATTATTTTGGACGCACCCGATGGTAGTCCTAGGTGACGAGGCTCAAGTGGAATCTTGTTTCGGTCCATTTGGAGATAGTGTTAGTATCAGTGCAAGATAGGTTCACGGTTTGTGCCAAACGTATCATAGGATCAGAAATCGTTTTGGACGCACCCGATGGTAGTCCTAGGTGACGAGGCTCAAGTGGAATCTTGTTTCAGTCCGTTTGGAGATAGTGCTAGTATCAGTGCAAGATAGGTGCACGGTTTGTGCCAAACGTACTATAGGATCAGAAATTGTTTTGGACACACCCGATGGTACTCCTAGGTGATGAGGCTCAAGTGGAATCTTGTTTCGGTCCGTTTGGAGATAGTGTTAGTATCAGTGCAAGATAGGTGCACGGTTTGTGCCAAACGTACCATAGGATCAGAAATTGTTTTGGACGCACCCGATGGTACTCCTAGGTGACGAGGCTCAAGTGGAATCTTGTTTTGGTCCGTTTGGAGATAGTGTTAGTATTTGTGCAAGACAGGTGCACGGTTTCTTCTAAACAAGGCTCAGAAATCATTTTGACCGCACCCGATAGAACTCCTAGGTGATGAGGCTCAAACGAAATCTCATTTCGGTCCGTTTGGATATAGTGTTAGTATTAGTGCAAGATAGGTGCACGGTTTGTTGCCAAACATACCATAGGCTCAGAAATCGTTTTGGACGCACCTGATGGTACTCCTAGGTGACGTGGGCTCATGTGGAATCTTGTTTCAGTCCATTTGGATATAGTGTTAGGATTAGTGCAAGATAGGTGCACAGTTTGTGCCAAACGTACTATAGGATCAAAAATCATTTTGGACGCACCGATGGTACTCCTAGGTGATGAGGCTCAAGTGGAATCTTGTTTCAGTCGTTTGGAGATAGTGTAGTATTAGTGTAATATAGGTGCACGGTTTGTGCCAAACAAGTCTCGGAAATCATTTCGGAAGCACCCCGATGGAAACTCCTAGATGACGAGGGCTCAAGTGGAATCTTGTTTTGGTCCGTTTTAGAGATAGTGTTAGTATTAGTGCAAGACAGGTGCACGGTTTGTTCCAAACAAGGCTTGGAAATCATTTTGACGCACCCGATAGAACTCCTAGGTGGACGGATGGCTCAAAGTGGTAATCTTGTTTCGGGTCCATTTGGAGATAGTGTTAGTATTAGGTGCAAGATAGGTGCATGAATTTGGTGTGCCAAACGTACCATAGGATGAAAATATATTTGGACGCAACCCGATGGTAGTCCTAGGTGACGAGGCTCAAGTGGAATCTTGTTTCGGTCCATTTGGAGATAGTGTTAGTATCAGTGCAAGATAGGTGCACGGTTTGTGCCAAACGTACCATAGGATCAGAAATCGTTTTGCACGCACCCGATGGTACTCCTAGGTGACGAGGCTCAAGTGGAATCTTGTTTCAGTCCGTTTGGAGATAGTGCTAGTATTAGTGCAAGATAGGTGCACGGTTTGTGCCAAACGTACTATAGGATCAGAAATTGTTTTGGACGCACCCGATGGTACTCCTAGGTGATGAGGCTCAAGTGGAATCTTGTTTCGGTCCGTTTGGAGATAGTGTTAGTATTAGTGCAAGATAGGTGCACGGTTTGTGCCATACGTACCATAGGATCAGAAATTGTTTTGGACGCACCCGATGGTACTCCTAGGTGACGAGGCTCAAGTGGAATCTTGTTTTGGTCCGTTTGGAGATAGTGTTAGTATTTGTGCAAGATAGGTGCACGGTTTCTTCTAAACAAGGCTTAGAAATCATTTTGACCGCACCCGATAGAACTCCTAGGTGATGAGGCTCAAACGAAATCTCATTTCGGTCCGTTTGGATATAGTGTTAGTATTAGTGCAAGATAGGTGCACGGTTTGTGCCAAACATACCATAGGCTCAGAAATCGTTTTGGACACACCCGATGGTACTCCTAGGTGACGAGGCTCATGTGGAATCTTGTTTCGGTCCGTTTGGAGATAGTGTTAGTATCAGTGCAAGATAGGTGCACGGTTTGTGCCAAACAAGGCTTGGAAATCATTTCAGAAGCAACTGATGGATCTCGTAGATGACGAGGCTTAAGTGGAATCTTGTTTCGGTCTGTTTGGAGTTAGTGTTAGTATTAGTGCAAGATATTTATACGGTTTGTTCCAAACAAGGCTCAGAAATCATTTTGACCGCACCCGATAGAACTCCTAGGTGACGAGGCTCAAGTGAAATCTCGTTTCGGTCCGTTTGGATATAGTGTTAGTTTTAGTGCAAGATAGGTGCATGGTTTGTGCCTAATGTACCATAGGCTCAGAAATCATTTTGGACGCACCCGATGGTACTCCTAGGTGACGAGGCTCAAGTGGAATCTTGTTTCAGTCTGTTTGGAGATAGTGTTAGTATTAGTGCAATATAGGTGCACGGTTTGTGCCAAACAAGTCTCGGAAATCATTTCAGAAGCACCCAACGGAACTCCTAGATGATGAGGCTCAAGTGGAATCTTGTTTCGATCCGTTTGGAGATAGTGTTAGTATTAGTGCAAGACAGGTGCACGGTTTGTTCCAAACAAGGCTTGGAAATCATTTTGACCGCAGCCGATAGAACTCCTAGGTGATGAGGCTCAAGTGGAATCTTGTTTCGGTCCGTTTGGAGATAGTGTTAGTATTAGTGCAAGACAGGTGCATGGTTTGTGCCAAACAAGGCTCAGAAATCATTTCAGAAGCACCCGATGGAACTCCAAGGTGATGAGGCTCAAGTGGAATCTTATTTCGATCTGTTTGGAGATAGTGTTAGTATTAGTGCAAGATAGGTGCACGGTTTTGTTCCAAACAAGGCTCGGAAATCATTTTGACCGCACCCGATAGAACTCCTAGGTGACAAGGCTCAAGTGGAATCTCGTTTCGGTCCGTTTGGATATAGTGTTAGTATTAGTGCAAGAAAGGTGCACGGTTTGTGCCAAACGTACCATAGGATCAGAAATCGTTTTGGTCGCACCCGGTGGTACTCCTAGGTGACGAGGCTCAAGTGGAATCTTGTTTCGGTCTGTTCGGAGATAGTGTTAGTATCAGTGCAAGATAGGTGCACGGTTTGTGCCAAACAAGTCTCGGAAATCATTTCGGAAGCACCCGATGGAACTCCTAGATGACGAGGCTCAAGTGGAATCTTGTTTCAGCCTGTTTGGAGATAGTGTTAGTATTAGTGCAAGACTGGTGCACGGTTTGTTCCAAACAAGGCACGGAAATCATTTTGACCGCACCCGATAGAACTCCTTGGTGACGAGGCTCAAGTGGAATCTCGTTTCGGTCCGTTTGGATATAGTGTTAGTATTAGTGGAAGATAGGCGCACGGTCTGTGCCAAATGTACCATTGTGTCAGAAATCATTTTGGACACACCCAATGGTACTCCTAGGTGATGTGGCTCAAGTGGAATCTTGTTTCGGTCCGTTTGGATATAGTGTTAGTATTAGTGCAAGACAGGTGCACGGTTTGTTCCAAACAAGGCTCGGAAATCATTTTGACCGCACCCGATAGAACTCCTAGGTGACGAGGCTCAAGTGGAATCTCGTTTCGGTCTGTTTGGATATAGTGTTAGGATTAGTGCAAGATAGGTGCACGGTTTGTGCCAAATGTACCATAGGATCAAAAATCATTTTGTACGCACCCGATGGTACTCCTAGGTGACGAGGCTCAAGTGGAATCTCGTTTCGGTCCGTTTGGATATAGTGTTAGTATTAGTGCAAGATACGTGCATGGTTTGTGCTAAACATACCATAGGCTCAGAAATCATTTTGCACGCACCCGATGGTACTCCTAGGTGACGAGGCTCAAGTGGAATCTTGTTTCAGTCCATTTGGAGATAGTGTTAGTATCAGTGCAAGATAGGTGCACGGTTTGTGCCAAACAAGGCTCAGAAATCATTTCAGAAGCACCCGATGGAACTCCAAGGTGATGAGGCTCAAGTGGAATCTTATTTCGGTCTGTTTGGAGATAGTGTTACTATTAGTGCAAGATAGGTACACGGTTTGTTCCAAACAAGGTTCGGAAATCATTTTGACCGCACCCGATAGAACTCCTAGGTGACAAGGCTCAAGTGGAATCTCGTTTCGGTCCGTTTGGATATAGTGTTAGTATTAGTGCAAGAAAGGTGCACGGTTTGTGCCAAACGTACCATAGGATTAGAAATTGTTTTGGTCACACCCAGTGGTACTCCTAGGTGACGAGGCTCAAGTGGAATCTTGTTTCGGTCCGTTTGGAGATAGTGTTAGTATCAGTGCAAGATAGGTGCACGGTTTGTGACAAACAAGTCTCGGAAATCATTTCGGAAGCACCCGATGGAACTCCTAGATGACGAGGCTCAAGTGGAATCTTGTTTCAGTCTGTTTGGAGATAGTGTTAGTATTAGTGCAAGACTGGTGCACGGTTTGTTCCAAACAAGGCACGGAAATCATTTTGACCGCACCCGATAGAACTCCTTGGTGACGAGGCTCAAGTGGAATCTCATTTCGGTCCGTTTGGATATAGTGTTAGTATTAGTGGAAGATAGGTGCACGGTCTGTGCCAAATGTACCATTGTGTCAGAAATCGTTTTGGACGCACCCGATGGTACTCCTAGGTGATGTGGCTCAAGTGGAATCTTGTTTCGGTCCATTTGGATATAGTGTTAGTATTAGTGCAAGACAGGTGCACGGTTTGTTCCAAACAAGGCTCGGAAATCATTTTGACCGCACCCGATAGAACTCCTAGGTGACGAGGCTCAAGTGGAATCTCGTTTTGGTCTATTTGGATATAGTGTTAGGATTAGTGCAAGATAGGTGCACGGTTTGTGCCAAATGTACCATAGGATCAAAAATCATTTTGGACGCACCCGATGGTACTCCTAGGTGACGAGGCTCAAGTGGAATCTCATTTTGGTCCATTTAGATATAGTGTTAGTATTAGTGCAAGATAGGTGCCGGCCTGTGCCAAATGTACTATAGGCTCAGAAATCATTTTGGACACACCCAATGGTACTCCTAGGTGACGTGGCTCAAGTGGAATCTTGTTTTGGTCCGTTTGAAGAGACTGTTAGTATCAGTGCAAGATAGGTGCACGGTTTGTGCCAAACAAGGCTCTGAAATCATTTCGGAAGCACCCGATGGATCTCGTAGATGACGAGGCTCAAGTGGAATCTTGTTTCAGTCCGTTTGGAGTTAGTGTTAGTATTAGTGCAAGATAGGTGCACGGTTTGTTCCAAACAAGGCTTGGAAATCATTTTGACCTCACCCGATAGAACTCCTAGGTGACTCGGCTCAAGTGGAATCTCGTTTCGGTCCGTTTGGATATAGTGTTAGTATTAGTGCAAGATAGGTGCACGGTTTGTGCCTAATGTACCATAGGCTTAGAAATCGTTTTGGATGCACCCGATGGAACTCCTAGGTGACGAGGCTCAAGTGGAATCTTGTTTCGGTCCGTTTGGAGATAGTGTTAGTATCAGTGCAAGATAGGTGCACGGTTTGTGCCAAACATACCATAGGATCAGAAATCGTTTTGGACGCACCCGATGGTACTCCTAGGTGATGAGGCTCAAGTGGAATCTTGTTTCGGTCCATTTGGAGACAGTGTTAGTATCAGTGCAAGAAAGGTGCACGGTTTGTGCCAAACGTACCATAGGATCAGAAATCATTTTGGACGCACCCGATGGTACTCCTAGGTGACGAGGCTCAAGTGGAATCTTGTTTTGGTCCGTTTGGAGATAGTGTTAGTATCAGTGCAAGATAGATGCACGGTTTGTGCCAAACATACCATAGGATCAGAAATCGTTTTGGACACACCCGATGGTACTCCTAGGTGATGAGGCTCACGTGGAATCTTGTTTCGGTCCATTTGGGAATAGTGTTAGTATTAGTGCAAGACAGGTGCACGGTTTGTTCCAAACAAGGATCGGAAATCATTTTGACCGCACACGATAGAACTCCTTGGTGACGAGGGTCAAGTGGAATCTCGTTTCGGTCCGTTTGGATATAGTGTTAATATTGGTGCAAGATAGGTGCACGGCCTGTGCCAAACGTACCATAGGCTCAGAAATTATTTTGGACGCACCCGATGGTACTCATAGGTGACGAGGCTCAAGTGGAATCTTGTTTCAGTCTGTTTGGACATAGTGTTAGTATTAGTGTAAGATAGGTGCACGGTTTGTGCCAAACAAGGCTCGGAAATCATTTTAGAAGCACCCGATGGAACTCCTAGGTGATGAGGCTCAAGTGGAATCTTGTTTCAGTCCGTTTGGAGATAGTGTTAGTATTAGTGCAAGATATGTGCACGGTTTGTTCCAAATAAGGCTCAGAAATCATTTTGACCGCACCCGATAGAACTCCTAGGTGACGAGGCTCAAGTGAAATATCATTTCGGTCCATTTGGATATAGTGTTAGTATTAGTGCAAGACAAGTGCACGGTTTGTGCCAAATGTACCATAGGCTCAAAAATCGTTTTGGACGCACCCGATGGAACTCCTAGATGACGAGGCTCAAGTGGAATCTTGTTTTGGTCTGTTTGGAGAAAGTGTCAGTATTAGTGCAAGACAGGTGCATGGTTTGTTCCAAACAAGGCTCGGAAATCATTTTGACCGCACCTGATAGAACTCCTTGGTGACGAGGCTCAAGTGGAATCTCGTTTCGGTCTGTTTGGATATAGTGTTAGTATTAGTGCAAGATGGGTGCACGGTCTGTGCCAAACGTACCATAGACTCAAAAATCGTTTTGGACGCACCTGATGGTACTCCTAGGTGACGAGGCTCAAGTGGAATCTTGTTTCGGTCTGTTTGGAGATAGTGTTAGTATCAGTGCAAGATAGGTGCACGGTTTGTTCCAAATAAGGCTCGGAAAATCATTTTTACCGCACCCAATAGAACTCCTAGGTGACAGGGCTCAAGTGGAATCTTGTTTCGGTCTGTTTGGATATATTGTTAGTATTAGTGCAAGATAGGTGCACGGCCTGTGCCAAATGTACCATAGGCTCAGAAATTGTTTTGGACGCACCCGATGGTACTCCTAGGTGATGAGGCTCAAGTGGAATCTTGTTTCAGTCTATTTGGACATAGTGTTAGTATCAGTGTAAGATAGGTGCACGGTTTGTGCCAAACAAGGCTCGGAAATCATTTCAAAAGCACCCGATGGAACTCCTAGGTGATGAGGCTCAAGTGGAATCTTGTTTCAGTCCGTTTGGAGATAGTGTTAGTATTAGTGCAAGATATGTGCACGGTTTTGTTCCAAACAAGGCTTAGAAATCATTTTGACCGCACCCGATAGAACTCCTAGGTGACGAGGCTCAAGTGAAATATCATTTCGGTCCATTTGGATATAGTGTTAGTATTAGTGCAAGACAAGTGCACGGTTTGTGCCAAATGTACCATAGGCTCAAAAATCATTTTGGACGCACCCGATGGTACTCCTAGGTGACGAGGCTCAAGTGGAATCTTGTTTCGGTCCATTTGGAGATAGTGTTAGTATCAGTGCAAGATAGGTGCACGGTTTGTGCCAAACAAGGCTCAGAAATCATTTCGGAAGCACCCGATGGATCTCGTAGATGACAAGGCTCAAGTGGAATCTTGTTTCGGTCCGTTTGGAGTTAGTGTTAGTATTAGTGCAAGATAGGTGCACGGTTTGTTCCAAATAAGGCTCGGAAATCATTTTGACCGCACCAAATAGAACTCCTAGGTGTTGAGGCTCAAGTGAAATCTCGTTTCAGTCCATTTGGATATAGTGTTAGTTTTAGTGCAAGATAGGTGCATGGTTTGTGCCTAATGTACCATAGGCTCAGAAATCGTTTTGACGCACCTGATGGAACTCCTAGGTGACGAGGCTAAAGTGGAATCTTGTTTTAGTCCGTTTGGAGATAGTGTTAGTATCAATGGAAGATAGGTGCATGGTTTGTGCCAAACATGGCTCAAAAATCATTTCGGAAGCACCCGATGGAACTCCTAGGTGATGAGGCTCAAGTGGAATCTTGTTTCAGTCTGTTTGGAGATAGTATTAGTATTAGTGCAAGGTAAGTGCACGGTTTGTTCCAAACAAGGCTCGGAAATCATTTTGACCGCACCCGATAGAACTCCTAGGTGACGAGGCTCAAGTGGAATCTCGTTTCGGTCCGTTTGGATATAGTGTTAGTATTAGTGCAAGAAAGGTGCACGGTTTGTGCCAAACGTACCATAGGATCAGAAATCGTTTTGGTCGCACCCGGTGGTACTCCTAGGTGACGAGGCTCAAGTGGAATCTTGTTTCGGTCCATTTAGAGATAGTGTTAGTATCAGTGCAAGATAGGTGCACGGTTTGTGCCAAACAAGTCTCGGAAATCATTTTGGAAGCACCCGATGAAACTCCTAGAAGACGAGGCTCAAGTGGAATCTTGTTTCTTTCTGTTTGGAGATAGTGTTAGTATTAGTGCAAGATAGGTGCATGGTTTGTTCCAACCAAGGCTCAGAAATCATTTCGGAAGCACCCGATGGAACTCCTAGATGACGAGCCTCAAGTGGAATCTCGTTTCGGTCCGTTTGGAGTTAGTGTTAGTATTAGTGCAAGATAGGTGCACGGTTTGTTCTAAACAAGTCTCGTAAATCATTTTGACCGCACCCAATAGAACTCCTAGGTGATGAGGCTCAAGTGAAATCTCATTTCGGTCCATTTGGATATAGTGTTAGTATTTGTGCAAGACAGGTGCACGGTTTGTGCCTAATGTACCATAGGCTCAAAAATCATTTTGGATGCACCCGATGGAACTCCTAGGTGACGAGGCTCAAGTGGAATCTTGTTTTGGTCCGTTTGGAGATAGTGTTAGTATTAGTGCAACATAGGTGCATGGTTTCTTCCAAACAAGGCTCGGAAATTATTTTGACCGCACCCAATAGACTCCTAGGTGACGAGGCTCAAGTGGAATCTCATTTCAGTCCGTTTGGATATAGTATTAGTATTAGTGCAAGATACGTGCATGGTTTGTGCCAAACATACCATAGGCTCAGAAATCATTTTGCACGCACCCGATAGAACTCCTAGGTGATGAGGCTCAAATGGAATCTTGTTTTAGTCCGTTTGAAGATAGTGTTAGTATTAGTGCAAGATAAGTGCATGGTTTGTTCCAAACAAGGCTCGGAAATCATTGTGCCCGCACTCGATAGAACTCCTGGGTGATGAGGCTCAAGTGGAATCTTGTTTTGGTCCGTTTGGAGATAGTGTTAGTATCAGTGCAAGACAGGTGCACGGTTTGTCCCTAATGTACCATAGGCTCAGAAATCATTTTGGACGCACCTGATGGAACTCCTAGGTGACAAGGCTCAAGTGGAATTTTGTTTCGGTGCGTTTGGAGATAGTGTTAGTATCAGTGCAAGATAGGTGCACGGTTTGTGCCAACCAAGGCTTGGAAATCATTTTGGAAGCACCCGATGGAACTCCTAGATGACGAGGCTCAAGTGGAATCTTGTTTCGGTCTGTTTGGAGTTAGTGTTAGTATTAGTGCAAGATAGGTGCACGGTTTGTTCCAAACAAGGCTTGGAAATCATTTTGACCGCACTCGATAGAACTCCTAGGCGACGAGGCTCAAGTGGAATCTCATTTCGGTCCGTTTGGAGATAGTGTTAGTATTAGTGCAACATAGGTGCACGGTTTCTTCCAAATAAGGCTCAGAAATCATTTTGACCGCACCTGATAGAACTCCTAGGTGACGAGGCTCAAGTGGAATCTCATTTCGGTCCGTTTGGATATAGTTGCAAGATACGTGCATGGTTTGTGCCAAACATACCATAGGCTCAGAAATCATTTTGCACGCACCCGATGGTACTCCTAGGTGATGAGGCTCAAGTGGAATCTTGTTTCAGTCCGTTTGGAGATAGTGTTAGTATCAGTGCAAGATAGGTGCACGGTTTGTGCCAAACAAGGCTCAGAAATCATTTCAGAAGCACCCGATGGAACTCCAAGGTGATGAGGCTCAAGTGGAATCTTATTTCGGTCTGTTTGGAGATAGTGTTAGTATTAGTGCAAGATAGGTGCACAGTTTGTTCCAAACAAGGCTCGGAAATCATTTTGACCGCACCCGATAGAACTCCTAGGTGACAAGGCTCAAGTGGAATCTCGTTTCGGTCCGTTTGGATATAGTGTTAGTATTAGTGCAAGAAAGGTGCACGGTTTGTGCCAAACATGCCATAGGATCAGAAATCGTTTTGGTCGCACCCGGTGGTACTCCTAGGTGACGAGGCTCATGTGGAATCTTGTTTTGGTCCGTTCGGAGATTGTGTTAGTATCAGTGCAAGATAGGTGCACGGTTTGTGCCAAACAAGTCTCAGAAATCATTTCGGAAGCACCCGATGGAACTCCTAGATGACGAGGCTCAAGTGGAATCTTGTTTCAGCCTGTTTGGAGATAGTGTTAGTATTAGTGCAAGACTGGTGCATGGTTTGTCCCAAACAAGGCACGGAAATCATTTTGACCGCACCCGATAGAACTCCTTGGTGACGAGGCTCAAGTGGAATCTCGTTTCAGTCCGTTTGGATATAGTGTTAGTATTAGTGGAAGATAGGCGCACGGTCTGTGCCAAATGTACCATTGTGTCAGAAATCATTTTGGACGCACCCAATGGTACTCGTAGGTGATGTGGCTCATGTGGAATCTTGTTTCGGTCCGTTTGGATATAGTGTTAGTATTAGTGCAAGCCAGGTGCACGGTTTGTTCCAAACAAGGCTCGGAAATCATTTTGACCGCACCCGATAGAACTCCTAGGTGACGAGGCTCAAGTGGAATCTCGTTTCGGTCTGTTTGGATATAGTGTTAGGATTAGTGCAAGATAGGTGCACGGTTTGTGCCAAATGTACCATAGGATTAAAAATCATTTTGGACGCACCCGATGGTACTCCTAGGTGACGAGGCTCAAGTGGAATCTCGTTTCGGTCCGTTTGGATATAGTGTTAGTATTAGTGCAAGATACGTGCATGGTTTGTGCTAAACATACCATAGGCTTAGAAATCGTTTTGCACGCACCCGATGGTACTCCTAGGTGACGAGGCTCAAGTGGAATCTTGTTTCAGTCCGTTTGGAGATAGTGTTAGTATCAGTGCAAGATAGGTGCACGGTTTGTGCCAAACAAGGCTCAGAAATCATTTCAGAAGCACCCGATGGAACTCCAAGGTGATGAGGCTCAAGTGGAATCTTATTTCGGTCTGTTTGGAGATAGTGTTAGTATTAGTGCAAGATAGGTACACGGTTTGTTCCAAACAAGGTTCGGAAATCATTTTGACCGCACCTGATAGAACTCCTAGGTGACAAGGCTCAAGTGGAATCTCGTTTTGGTCCGTTTGGATATAGTGTTAGTATTAGTGCAAGAAAGGTGCACGGTTTGTGCCAAACGTACCATAGGATTAGAAATTGTTTTGGTCACACCCGGTGGTACTCTAGGTGATGAGGCTCAAGTGGAATCTTGTTTCGGTCTGTTTGGAGATAGTGTTAGTATCAGTGCAAGATAGGTGCACGGTTTGTGACAAACAAGTCTCGGAAATCATTTCGGAAGCACCCGATGGAACTCCTAGATGACGAGGCTCAAGTGGAATCTTGTTTCAGTCTGTTTGGAGATAGTGTTGGTATTAGTGCAAGACTGGTGCACGGTTTGTTCCAAACAAGGCACGGAAATCATTTTGACCGCACCCGATAGAACTCCTTGGTGACGAGGCTCAAGTGGAATCTCATTTCGGTCCGTTTGGATATAGTGTTAGTATTAGTGGAAGATAGGTGCACGGTCTGTGCCAAATGTACCATTGTGTCAGAAATCATTTTGGACGCACCCGATGGTACTCCTAGGTGATGTGGCTCAAGTGGAATCTAGTTTCGGTCCGTTTGGATATAGTGTTAGTATTAGTGCAAGACAGGTGCACGGTTTGTTCCAAACAAGGCTCGGAAATCATTTTGACCGCACCTGATAGAACTCCTAGGTGACGAGGCTCAAGTGGAATCTCGTTTTGGTCTATTTGGATATAGTGTTAGGATTAGTGCAAGATAGGTGCACGGCCTGTGCCAAACGTACCATAGGCTCAGAAATTGTTTTGAACGCACCCGATGGTACTCATAGGTGACAAGGCTCAAGTGGAATCTTGTTTCGGTCTGTTTGGACATAGTGTTAGTATCAGTGTAAGATAGGTGCACGGTTTGTGCCAAACAAGGCTCGGAAATCATTTTAGAAGCACCCGATGGAACTCCTAGGTGATGAGGCTCAAGTGGAATCTTGTTTCAGTCTGTTTGGAGATAGTGTTAGTATTAGTGCAAGATATGTGCACGGTTTGTTCCAAACAAGGCTCAGAAATCATTTTGACCGCACCCGATAGAACTCCTAGGTGACGAGGCTCAGGTGAAATATCATTTCGGTCCATTTGGATATAGTGTTAGTATTAGTGCAAGACAAGTGCACGGTTTGTGCCAAATGTACCATAGGCTCAAAAATCATTTTGGACGCACCCGATGGTACTCCTAGGTGACGAGGCTCAAGTGGAATCTTGTTTTGGTCCATTTGGAGATAGTGCTAGTATCAGTGCAAGATAGGTGCACGGTTTGTGCCAAACAAGGCTCAGAAATCATTTCGGAAGCACCCGATGGATCTCATAGATGTAAGGCTCATGTGGAATCTTGTTTCGGTCCGTTTGGAGTTAGTGTTAGTATCAGTGCAAGATAGTTGCACGGTTTGTGCCAAACAAGTCTCAGAAATCATTTCGGAAGCACCCGATGGAACTCCTAGATGACGAGGCTCAAGTGGAATCTTGTTTCAGCCTGTTTGGAGATAGTGTTAGTATTAGTGCAAGACTGGTGCATGGTTTGTTCCAAACAAGGCACGGAAATCATTTTGACCGCACCCGATAGAACTCCTTGGTGACGAGGCTCAAGTGGAATCTCATTTCAGTCCGTTTGGATATAGTGTTAGTATTAGTGGAAGATAGGCGCACGGTCTGTGCCAAATGTACCATAGGCTTAGAAATCGTTTTGGATGCACCCGATGGAACTCCTAGGTGACGAGGCTCAAGTGGAATCTTGTTTCGGTCCGTTTGGAGATAGTGTTAGTATCAGTGCAAGATAGGTGCACGGTTTGTGCCAAACGTACCATAGGATCAGAAATCGTTTTGGACGCACCCGATGGTACTCCTAGGTGATGAGGCTCAAGTGGAATCTTGTTTCGGTCCGTTTGGAGATAGTGTTAGTATCAGTGCAAGAAAGGTGCACGGTTTGTGCCAAACGTACCATAGGATCAGAAATCATTTTGGACGCACCCGATGGTACTCCTAGGTGACGAGGCTCAAGTGGAATCTTGTTTTGGTCCATTTGGAGATAGTGTTAGTATCAGTGCAAGATAGGTGCACGGATTGTGCCAAACAAGGCTCAGAAATCATTTCGGAAGCACCCGATGGATCTCATAGATGACAAGGCTCATGTGGAATCTTGTTTCGGTCCGTTTGGAGTTAGTGTTAGTATCAGTGCAAGATAGGTGCACGGTTTGTGCCAAACAAGTCTCAGAAATCATTTCGGAAGCACCCGATGGAACTCCTAGATGATGAGGCTCAAGTGGAATCTTGTTTCAGCCTGTTTGGAGATAGTGTTAGTATTAGTGCAAGACTGGTGCATGGTTTGTTCCAAACAAGGCACGGAAATCATTTTGACCGCACCCGATAGAACTCCTTGGTGACGAGGCTCAAGTGGAATCTCATTTCAGTCCAAACAGTTTCGGTCTGTGCCAAATGTACCATAGGCTTAGAAATCGTTTTGGATGCACCCGATGGAACTCCTAGGTGACGAGGCTCAAGTGGAATCTTGTGTCGGTCCGTTTGGAGATAGTGTTAGTTTCAGTGCAAGATAGGTGCACGGTTTGTGCCAAACGTACCATAGGATCAGAAATCGTTTTGGACGCACCCGATGGTACTCCTAGGTGATGAGGCTCAAGTGGAATCTTGTTTCGGTCCGTTTGGAGATAGTGTTAGTATCAGTGCAAGAAAGGTGCACGGTTTGTGCCAAACGTACCATAGGATCAGAAATCATTTTGGACGCACCCGATGGTACTCCTAGGTGACGAGGCTCAAGTGGAATCTTGTTTTGGTCCGTTTGGAGATAGTGTTAGTATTAGTGCAAGACAGGTGCACGGTTTGTTCCAAACAAGGCTCGGAAATCATTTTGACCGCACACGATAGAACTCCTTGGTGACAAGGGTCAAGTGGAATCTCGTTTCGGTCCGTTTGGATATAGTGTTAATATTGGTGCAAGATAGGTGCACGGCCTGTGCCAAATGTACCATAGGATCAAAAATCATTTTGGACGCACCCGATGGTACTCATAGGTGACAAGGCTCAAGTGGAATCTCGTTTCGGTCCGTTTAGATATAGTGTTAGTATTAGTGCAAGATAGGTGCCGGCCTGTGCCAAATGTACTATAGGCTCAGAAATCATTTTGGACACACCCGATGGTACTCCTAGGTGACGTGGCTCAAGTGGAATCTTGTTTTGGTCCGTTTGAAGAGACTGTTAGTATCAGTGCAAGATAGGTGCACGGTTTGTGCCAAACAAGGCTCTGAAATCATTTCGGAAGCACCCGATGGATCTCGTAGATGACGAGGCTCAAGTGGAATCTTGTTTCAGTCCGTTTGGAGTTAGTGTTAGTATTAGTGCAAGATAGGTGCACGGTTTGTTCCAAACAAGGCTTGGAAATCATTTTGACCTCACCCGATAGAACTCCTAGGTGACTCGGCTCAAGTGGAATCTCGTTTCGGTCCGTTTGGATATAGTGTTAGTATTAGTGCAAGACAGGTGCACGGTTTGTTCCAAACAAGGCTCGGAAATCATTTTGACCGCACCTGATAGAACTCCTAGGTGACGAGGCTCAAGTGGAATCTCGTTTTGGTCTATTTGGATATAGTGTTAGGATTAGTGCAAGATAGGTGCACGGCCTATGCCAAACGTACCATAGGCTCAGAAATTGTTTTGAACGCACCCGATGGTACTCATAGGTGACAAGGCTCAAGTGGAATCTTGTTTCGGTCTGTTTGGACATAGTGTTAGTATCAGTGTAAGATAGGTGCACGGTTTGTGCCAAACAAGGCTCGGAAATCATTTTAGAAGCACCCGATGGAACTCCTAGGTGATGAGGCTCAAGTGGAATCTTGTTTCAGTCTGTTTGGAGATAGTGTTAGTATTAGTGCAAGATATGTGCACGGTTTGTTCCAAACAAGGCTCAGAAATCATTTTGACCGCACCCGATAGAACTCCTAGGTGACGAGGCTCAGGTGAAATATCATTTCGGTCCATTTGGATATAGTGTTAGTATTAGTGCAAGACAAGTGCACGGTTTGTGCCAAATGTACCATAGGCTCAAAAATCATTTTGGACGCACCCGATGGTACTCCTAGGTGACGAGGCTCAAGTGGAATCTTGTTTTGGTCCATTTGGAGATAGTGCTAGTATCAGTGCAAGATAGGTGCACGGTTTGTGCCAAACAAGGCTCAGAAATCATTTCGGAAGCACCCGATGGATCTCATAGATGTAAGGCTCATGTGGAATCTTGTTTCGGTCCGTTTGGAGTTAGTGTTAGTATCAGTGCAAGATAGGTGCACGGTTTGTGCCAAACAAGTCTCAGAAATCATTTCGGAAGCACCCGATGGAACTCCTAGATGACGAGGCTCAAGTGGAATCTTGTTTCAGCCTGTTTGGAGATAGTGTTAGTATTAGTGCAAGACTGGTGCATGGTTTGTTCCAAACAAGGCACGGAAATCATTTTGACCGCACCCGATAGAACTCCTTGGTGACGAGGCTCAAGTGGAATCTCATTTCAGTCCGTTTGGATATAGTGTTAGTATTAGTGGAAGATAGGCGCACGGTCTGTGCCAAATGTACCATAGGCTTAGAAATCGTTTTGGATGCACCCGATGGAACTCCTAGGTGACGAGGCTCAAGTGGAATCTTGTTTCGGTCCGTTTGGAGATAGTGTTAGTATCAGTGCAAGATAGGTGCACGGTTTGTGCCAAACGTACCATAGGATCAGAAATCGTTTTGGACGCACCCGATGGTACTCCTAGGTGATGAGGCTCAAGTGGAATCTTGTTTCGGTCCGTTTGGAGATAGTGTTAGTATCAGTGCAAGAAAGGTGCACGGTTTGTGCCAAACGTACCATAGGATCAGAAATCATTTTGGACGCACCCGATGGTACTCCTAGGTGACGAGGCTCAAGTGGAATCTTGTTTTGGTCCATTTGGAGATAGTGTTAGTATCAGTGCAAGATAGGTGCACGGATTGTGCCAAACAAGGCTCAGAAATCATTTCGGAAGCACCCGATGGATCTCATAGATGACAAGGCTCATGTGGAATCTTGTTTCGGTCCGTTTGGAGTTAGTGTTAGTATCAGTGCAAGATAGGTGCACGGTTTGTGCCAAACAAGTCTCAGAAATCATTTCGGAAGCACCCGATGGAACTCCTAGATGATGAGGCTCAAGTGGAATCTTGTTTCAGCCTGTTTGGAGATAGTGTTAGTATTAGTGCAAGACTGGTGCATGGTTTGTTCCAAACAAGGCACGGAAATCATTTTGACCGCACCCGATAGAACTCCTTGGTGACGAGGCTCAAGTGGAATCTCATTTCAGTCCAAACAGTTTCGGTCTGTGCCAAATGTACCATAGGCTTAGAAATCGTTTTGGATGCACCCGATGGAACTCCTAGGTGACGAGGCTCAAGTGGAATCTTGTTTCGGTCCGTTTGGAGATAGTGTTAGTATTAGTGCAAGATAGGTGCACGGTTTGTGCCAAACGTACCATAGGATCAGAAATCGTTTTGGACGCACCCGATGGTACTCCTAGGTGATGAGGCTCAAGTGGAATCTTGTTTCGGTCCGTTTGGAGATAGTGTTAGTATCAGTGCAAGAAAGGTGCACGGTTTGTGCCAAACGTACCATAGGATCAGAAATCATTTTGGACGCACCCGATGGTACTCCTAGGTGACGAGGCTCAAGTGGAATCTTGTTTTGGTCCGTTTGGAGATAGTGTTAGTATTAGTGCAAGACAGGTGCACGGTTTGTTCCAAACAAGGCTCGGAAATCATTTTGACCGCACACGATAGAACTCCTTGGTGACAAGGGTCAAGTGGAATCTCGTTTCGGTCCGTTTGGATATAGTGTTAATATTGGTGCAAGATAGGTGCACGGCCTGTGCCAAACGTACCATAGGCTCAGAAATTGTTTTGAACGCACCCGATGGTACTCATAGGTGACGAGGCTCAAGTGGAATCTTGTTTCGGTCTGTTTGGACACAGTGTTAGTATCAGTGTAAGATAGGTGCACGGTTTGTGCCAAACAAGGCTCGGAAATCATTTTAGAAGCACCCGATGGAACTCCTAGGTGATGAGGCTCAAGTGGAATCTTGTTTCAGTCCGTTTGGAGATAGTGTTAGTATTAGTGCAAGATATGTGCACGGTTTGTTCCAAACAAGGCTTAGAAATCATTTTGACCGCACCCGATAGAACTCCTAGGTGACGAGGCTCAGGTGAAATATCATTTCGGTCCATTTGGATATAGTGTTAGTATTAGTGCAAGACAAGTGCACGGTTTGTGCCAAATGTACCATAGGCTCAAAAATCATTTTGGACGCACCCGATGGTACTCCTTGGTGACGAGGCTCAAGTGGAATCTTGTTTCGGTCCATTTGGAGATAGTGTTAGTATCAGTGCAAGATAGGTGCACGGTTTGTGCCAAACAAGGCTCAGAAATCATTTCGGAAGCACCCGATGGATCTCATAGATGACAAGGCTCATGTGGAATCTTGTTTCGGTCCGTTTGGAGTTAGTGTTAGTATTAGTGCAAGATAGGTGCACGGTTTGTTCCAAATAAGGCTCGGAAATCATTTTGACCGCACCAAATAGAACTCCTAGGTGTTGAGGCTCAAGTGAAATCTCGTTTCAGTCCGTTTGGATATAGTGTTAGTTTTAGTGCAAGATAGGTGCATGGTTTGTGCCTAATGTACCATAGGCTCAGAAATCGTTTTGGACGCACCCGATGGAACTCCTAGGTGACGAGGCTCAAGTGGAATCTTGTTTTAGTCCGTTTGGAGATAGTGTTAGTATCAATGGAAGATAGGTGCACGGTTTGTGCCAAACACGGCTCAAAAATCATTTCAGAAGCACCCGATGGAACTCCTAGGTGATGAGGCTCAAGTGGAATCTTGTTTCAGTCCGTTTGGAGATAGTATTAGTATTAGTGCAAGGTAAGTGCACGGTTTGTTCCAAACAAGGCTCGGAAATCATTTTGACCGCACCCGATAGAACTCCTAGGTGACGAGGCTCAAGTGGAATCTCGTTTCGGTCCGTTTGGATATAGTGTTAGTATTAGTGCAAGAAAGGTGCACGGTTTGTGCCAAACGTACCATAGGATCAAAAATCATTTTGGTCGCACCCTGTGGTACTCTTAGGTGATGAGGCTCAAGTGGAATCTTGTTTTGATCCGTTTGGAGATAGTGTTGGTATCAGTGCAAGATAGGTGCACGGTTTGTGCCAAACAAGTCTCGGAAATCATTTCGGAAGCACCCGATGGAACTCCTAGATGACGAGGCTTAAGTGGAATCTTGTTTCTTTCTGTTTGGAGATAGTGTTAGTATTAGTGCAAGACAGGTGCACGGTTTGTTCCAAACAAGGCACGGAAATCATTTTGACCGCACCTGATAGAACTCCTTGGTGACGAGGCTCAAGTGGAATCTCGTTTCGGTCCGTTTGGATATAGTGTTAGTATTAGTGCAAGATAGGTGCACGGTCTGTGCCAAACATACCATTGTTTCAGAAATCATTTTGGACGCACCCGATGGTACTCCTAGGTGACGAGGCTCAAGTGGAATCTTGTTTCGGTCCGTATGGATATAGTGTTAGTATTAGTGCAAGATAGGTGCACGGTTTGGGCCAAACGTACCATAGGATCAGAAATCGTTTTGGACGCACCCGATGGTACTCCTAGGTGACGAGGCTCAAGTGGAATCTTGTTTTGGTCTGTTTGGAGATAGTGTCAGTATTAGTGCAAGACAGGTGCATGGTTTGTTCCAAACAAGGCTCGGAAATCATTTTTACCGCACCTGATAGAACTCCTTGGTGACGAGGCTCAAGTGGAATCTCGTTTCAATCCGTTTGGAGATAGTGTTAGTATTAGTGCAAGATGGGTGCACGGTCTGTGCCAAACGTACCATAGACTCAGAAATCGTTTTGGACGCACCCGATGGTACTCCTAGGTGACGAGGCTCAAGTGGAATCTTGTTTCGGTCCATTTGGAGATAGTGTTAGTATCAGTGCAAGATAGGTGCACGGTTTGTGCCAAACAAGGCTCAGAAATCATTTCGGAAGCACCCGATGGATCTCATAGATGACAAGGCTCATGTGGAATCTTGTTTCGGTCCGTTTGGAGTTAGTGTTAGTATTAGTGCAAGATAGGTGCACGGTTTGTTCCAAATAAGGCTCGGAAATCATTTTGACCGCACCAAATAGAACTCCTAGGTGTTGAGGCTCAAGTGAAATCTCGTTTCAGTCCGTTTGGATATAGTGTTAGTTTTAGTGCAAGATAGGTGCATGGTTTGTGCCTAATGTACCATAGGCTCAGAAATCGTTTTGGACGCACCCGATGGAACTCCTAGGTGACGAGGCTCAAGTGGAATCTTGTTTTAGTCCGTTTGGAGATAGTGTTAGTATCAATGGAAGATAGGTGCACGGTTTGTGCCAAACACGGCTCAAAAATCATTTCGGAAGCACCCGATGGAACTCCTAGGTGATGAGGCTCAAGTGGAATCTTGTTTCAGTCCGTTTGGAGATAGTATTAGTATTAGTGCAAGGTAAGTGCACGGTTTGTTCCAAACAAGGCTCGGAAATCATTTTGACCGCACCCGATAGAACTCCTAGGTGACGAGGCTCAAGTGGAATCTCGTTTCGGTCCGTTTGGATATAGTGTTAGTATTAGTGCAAGAAAGGTGCACGGTTTGTGCCAAACGTACCATAGGATCAGAAATCATTTTGGTCGCACCCAGTGGTACTCTTAGGTGATGAGGCTCAAGTGGAATCTTGTTTTGATCCGTTTGGAGATAGTGTTAGTATCAGTGCAAGATAGGTGCACGGTTTGTGCCAAACAAGTCTCGGAAATCATTTCGGAAGCACCCGATGGAACTCCTAGATGACGAGGCTTAAGTGGAATCTTGTTTCTTTCTATTTGGAGATAGTGTTAGTATTAGTGCAAGACAGGTGCACGGTTTGTTCCAAACAAGGCACGGAAATCATTTTGACCGCACCTGATAGAACTCCTTGGTGACGAGGCTCAAGTGGAATCTTGTTTCGGTCCGTTTGGATATAGTGTTAGTATTAGTGCAAGATAGGTGCACGGTCTGTGCCAAACGTACCATTGTTTCAGAAATCATTTTGGACGCACCCGATGGTACTCCTAGGTGACGAGGCTCAAGTGGAATCTTGTTTCGGTCCGTATGGATATAGTGTTAGTATTAGTGCAAGATAGGTGCACGGTTTGGGTCAAACGTACCATAGGATCAGAAATCGTTTTGGACGCACCCGATGGTACTCCTAGGTGACGAGGCTCAAGTGGAATCTTGTTTTGGTCTGTTTGGAGATAGTGTCAGTATTAGTGCAAGACAGGTGCATCGTTTGTTCCAAACAAGGCTCGGAAATCATTTTTACCGCACCTGATAGAACTCCTTGGTGACGAGGCTCAAGTGGAATCTTGTTTCAATCCGTTTGGAGATAGTGTTAGTATTAGTGCAAGATGGGTGCACGGTCTGTGCCAAACGTACCATAGACTCAGAAATCGTTTTGGACGCACCCGATGGTACTCCTAGGTGACGAGGCTCAAGTGGAATCTTGTTTCAGTCCGTTTGGAGATAGTGTTAGTATCAGTGCAAGACAGGTGCATGGTTTGTTCCAAACAAGGCTCGGAAAATCATTTTGACCGCACCCAATAGAACTCCTAGGTGATAGGGCTCAAGTGGAATCTTGTTTTGGTCTGTTTGGATATATTGTTAGTATTAGTGCAAGATAGGTGCATGGCCTGTGCCAAATGTACCATAGGCTCAGAAATTGTTTTGGACACACCCGATGGTACTCCTAGGTGACGAGGCTCAAGTGGAATCTTGTTTCGGTCTATTTGGACATAGTGTTAGTATCAGTGTAAGATAGGTGCACGGTTTGTGCCAAACAAGGCTTGGAAATCATTTCAGAAGCACCCGATGGAACTCCTAGGTGATGAGACTCAAGTGGAATCTTGTTTCAGTCCGTTTGGAGATAGTGTTAGTATTAGTGCAAGATATGTGCACGGTTTTGTTCCAAACAAGGCTTAGAAATCATTTTGACCGCACCCGATAGAACTCCTAGGTGATGAGGCTCAAGTGAAATATCATTTCGGTCCATTTGGATATAGTGTTAGTATTAGTGCAAGACAAGTGCACGGTTTGTGCCAAATGTACCATAGGCTCAAAAATCATTTTGGACGCACCCGATGGTACTCCTAGGTGACGAGGCTCAAGTGGAATCTTGTTTCGGTCCATTTGGAGATAGTGTTAGTATCAGTGCAAGATAGGTGCACGGTTTGTGCCAAACAAGGCTCAGAAATCATTTCGGAAGCACCCGATGGATCTCGTAGATGACAAGGCTCAAGTGGAATCTTGTTTCGGTCCGTTTGGAGTTAGTGTTAGTATTAGTGCAAGATAGGTGCACGGTTTGTTCCAAATAAGGCTCGGAAATCATTTTGACCGCACCAAATAGAACTCCTAGTTGTTGAGGCTCAAGTGAAATCTCGTTTCAGTCCGTTTGGATATAGTGTTAGTTTTAGTGCAAGATAGGTGCATGGTTTGTGCCTAATGTACCATAGGCTCAGAAATCATTTTGGACGCACCCGATGGAACTCCTAGGTGACGAGGCTCAAGTGGAATCTTGTTTTAGTCCGTTTGGAGATAGTGTTAGTATCAATGGAAGATAGGTGCACGGTTTGTGCCAAACATGGCTCAAAAATCATTTCGGAAGCACCCGATGGAACTCCTAGGTGATGAGGCTCAAGTGGAATCTTGTTTCAGTCTGTTTGGAGATAGTATTAGTATTAGTGCAAGGTAAGTGCACGGTTTGTTCCAAACAAGGCTCGGAAATCATTTTGACCGCACCCGATAGAACTCCTAGGTGACGAGGCTCAAGTGGAATCTCGTTTCGGTCCGTTTGGATATAGTGTTAGTATTAGTGCAAGAAAGGTGCACGGTTTGTGCCAAACGTACCATAGGATCAGAAATCATTTTGGTCGCACCCGGTGGTACTCCTAGGTGACGAGGCTCAAGTGGAATCTTGTTTTGGTCCATTTGGAGATAGTGTTAGTATCAGTGCAAGATAGGTGCACGGTTTGTGCCAAACAAGTCTCGGAAATCATTTCGGAAGCACCCGATGAAACTCCTAGAAGACGAGGCTCAAGTGGAATCTTGTTTCTTTCTGTTTGGAGATAGTGTTAGTATTAGTGCAAGATAGGTGCACGGTTTGTTCCAAACAAGGCACGGAAATCATTTTGACTGCACCCGATAGAACTCCTTGGTGATGAGGCTCAAGTGGAATCTGGTTTCGGTCCGTTTGGAGATAGTGTTAGTTTTAGTGCAAGATAGGTGCACGGTCTGTGCCAAACGTACCATTGTTTTAGAAATCATTTTGGACGCACCCGATGGTACTCCTAGGTGATGAGGCTCAAGTGGAATCTTGTTTCGATCCATATGGATATAGTGTTAGTATTAGTGCAAGATAGGTGCACGGTTTATGCCAAACGTACCATAGGATCAGAAATCGTTTTGGACGCACCCGATGGTACTCCTAGGTGACGAGGCTCAAGTGGAATCTTGTTTCGGTCTGTTTGGAGATAGGGTTAGCATTAGTGCAAGACAGGTGCATGGTTTGTTCCAAACAAGGCTCGGAAATCATTTTGACCGCACCCGATAGAACTCCTTGGTGATGAGGCTCAAGTGGAATCTCGTTTCGGTCCGTTTGGATATAGTGTTAGTATTAGTGCAAGATGGGTGCACGGTCTGTGCCAAACGTACCATAGGCTCAGAAATCATTTTGGACGCACCCGATGGTACTCCTAGGAGACGAGGCTCAAGTGGAATCTTGTTTCGGTCCGTTTGGAGTTAGTGTTTGTATTAGTGCAAGATAGGTGCACGGTTTGTTCCAAACAAGGCTTGGAAATCATTTTGACCGCACCCGATAGAACTCATAGGTGACGAGGCTCAAGTGGAATCTTGTTTCGGTCTGTTTGGATATATTGTTAGTATTAGTGCAAGATAGGTGCACGGCCTATGCCAAATGTACCATAGGCTCAGAAATTGTTTTGGACGCACCCGATGGTACTCCTAGGTGACGAGGCTTAAGTGGAATCTTGTTTCGGTCCATTTGGACATAGTGTTAGTATCAGTACAAGATAGGTGCACGGTTTGTGCCAAACAAGGCTCGAAAATCATTTTAGAAGCACCCGATGGAACTCCTAGGTGATGAGGCTCAAGTGGGATCTTGTTTCAGTCCGTTTGGAGATAGTGTTAGTATTACTGCAAGATATGTGCACGGTTTGTTCCAAACATGGCTCGGAAATCATTTTGACTGCACCCGATAGAACTCCTAGGTGATGAGGCTCAAGTGAAATATCATTTCGGTCCGTTTGGATATAGTGTTAGTATTAGTGCAAGACAGGTGCACGGTTTGTGCCAAACGTACCATAGGCTCAAAAATCATTTTGGACGCACTCGATGGTACTCCTAGGTGACGAGGCTCAAGTGGAATCTTGTTTCGGTCTGTTAGGAGATAGTGTTAGTATTAGTGCAAGATAGGTGCACGGTTTGTGCCAAACAAGGCTTAGGAATCATTTCGGAAGCACCTGATGGATCTCGTAGATGACGAGGCTCAAGTGGAATCTTGTTTCGGTCCGTTTGGAGTTAGTGTAAGTATTTGTGCAAGATAGGTGCGTGGTTTGTTCCAAATAAGGCTCGGAAATCATTTTGACCGCACCCGATAGAACTCCTAGGTGTCGAGGCTCAAGTGAAATCTCATTTCAGTCCGTTTGGATATAGTGTTAGTTTTAGTGCAAGATAGGTGCATGGTTTGTGCCTAATGTACCATTGGATCAGAAATCATTTTGGACGCACCTGATGGAACTCCTAGGTGATGAGGCTCAAGTGGAATCTTGTTTCAGTACGTTTGGAGATAGTGTTAGTATCAATGAAAGATAGGTGCACGGTTTGTGCCAAACAAGGCTCGAAAATCATTTTGGAAGCACCCGATGGAACTCCTAGGTGATGAGGCTCAAGTGGAATCTTGTTTTAGTCCGTTTGGAGATAGTATTAGTATTAGTGCAAGGTAAGTGCATGGTTTGTTCCAAACATGGCTCAGAAATCATTTTGACCGCACCCGATAGAACTCCTAGGTGACGAGGCTCAAGTGGAATCTCGTTTCGGTCCGTTTGGATATAGTGTTAGTATTAGTGCAAGATAGGTGCACGGTTTGTTCCAAACGTACCATAGGATCAGAAATTGTTTTGGACGCACCCGATGGTACTCCTAGGTGATGAGGCTCAAGTGGAATCTTGTTTCGGTCCATTTGGAGATAGTCTTAGTATCAGTGCAAGATAGGTGCACGGTTTGTGCCAAACAAGTCTTGGAAATCATTTCAGAAGCACCCGATCGAACTCCTAGATGACGAGGCTCAAGTGGAATCTTGTTTCGGTCCATTTGGAGATAGTGTTAGTATTAGTGCAAGACAGGTGTACGGTTTGTTCCAAACAAGGCTCATAAATCATTTTGACCGCACCCAACAGAACTCCTAGGTGACGAGGCTCAGGTGGAATCTTGTGTCGGTCCGTTTGGAGATAGTGTTAGTATCAGTGCAAGATAGGTGCACGGTTTGTGCCAAACATACCATAGGATCAGAAATCGTTTTGGACACACCCGATGGTACTCCTAGGTGACAAGGCTCAAGTGGAATCTTGTTTTGGTCCATTTGGAGATAGTGTTAGTATTAGTGCAAGACAGGTGCACGGTTTGTTCCAAACAAGGCTTGGAAATCATTTTGACCGCACCCGATAGAACTCCATGGTGACGAGGCTCAAGTGGAATATCGTTTCGGTCCGTTTGGATATAGTGTTTATATTAGTGCAAGATGGGTGCACGGTCTGTGCCAAACGTACCATAGGCTCAGAAATCATTTTGGACACACCCGATGGTACTCCTAGGTGACGAGGCTCAAGTGGAATCTTGTTTCGGTCTGTTTGGAGATAGTGTTAGTATCAGTGCAAGATAGGTGCACGGTTTGTGCCAAACAAGGCTCAGAAATCAATTCAGAACCACCCGATGGATCTCGTAGATGACGAGGCTTAAGTGGAATCTCGTTTCGGTCCGTTTGGAGTTAGTCTTAGTATTAGTGCAAGATAGGTGCATGGTTTGTGCCTAATGTACCATAGGCTCAGAAATTGTTTTGGACGCACCTGATGGAACTCCTAGGTGACGAGGCACAAGTGGAATCTTGTTTTAGTCCGTTTGGAGATAGTGTTAGTATCAATGAAAGATAGGTGCACGGTTTGTGCAAAACAAGGCTCGGAAATCATTTTGGAAGCACCCGATGGAACTCCAAGGTGACAAGGCTCAAGTGAATCTTGTTTCAGTCCGTTTGGAGATAGTATTAGTATTAGTGCAAGATAAGTGCGTGGTTTGTTCCAAACAAGGCTCAGAAATCATTTTGACTGCACCCGATAGAACTCCTAGGTGACGAGGCTCAAGTGGAATTTTGTTTCGGTCCATTTGGATATAGTGTTAGGATTTGTGCAACATAGGTGCATGGTTTGTGCCAAACATACCATAGGATCAGAAATCATTTTGGACTCACCCGATGGTACTCCTAGGTGACGAGGCTCAAGTGGAATGTTGTTTCAGTCCGTTTGGAGATAGTGTTAGTATTAGTGCAAGATAGGTGCACGGTTTGTGCCAAACAAGTCTTGGAAACCATTTCGGAAGCACCCGATGGAACTCCTAGATGATGAGGCTCAAGTGGAATCTTGTTTTGGTCCGTTTGGAGATAGTGTTAGTATTAGTGCAAGACAGGTGCACGGTTTGTTCCGAACAAGGCTCAGAAATCATTTTGACCGCACTCGATAGAACTCCAAGGTGACGAGGCTCAAGTGGAATCTTGTTTCGGTCCGTTTGGAGATAGTGTTAGTATCAGTGCAAGATAGGTACATGGTTTGTGCCAAACAAACCATAGGATCAGAAATCATTTTGGACGCACCCGATGGTACTCCTAGGTGATGAGGCTCAAGTGGAATCTTGTTTCGGTCCGTTTGGAGATAGTGTTAGTATCAGTGCAAGATAGGTGCACAGTTTGTGCCAAATGTACCATAGGATCAGAAATCATTTTGGACGCACCCGATGGTACTCCTAGGTGATGAGGCTCAAGTGGAATCTTGTTTCGGTCCGTTTGGAGATAGTGTTAGTATTAGTGCAAGACAGGTGCACGGTTTGTTCCAAACAAGGCTCGAAAATCATTTTGACCACACCTGATAGAACTCCAAGGTGACGAGGCTCAAGTGGAATCTCGTTTCGGTCCATTTGGATATGGTGTTAGTATTAGTGCAAGATAGGTGCACGGTCTGTGCCAAACGTACCATTGTGTCAGAAATCATTTTGGACGCACCCGATGGTACTCCTAGGTGATGAGGCTCAAGTGGAATCTCATTTCGGTCCGTTTGGATATAGTGTTAGTATTAGTGCAAGACAGGTGCACGGTTTGTTCCAAACAAGGCTCAGAAATCATTTTGACCATAGCCGATAGAACTCCTAGGTGACGAGGCTCAAGTGGAATCTTGTTTCGGTCCGTTTGGAGATAGTGTTAGTATTAGTGCAAGATAGGTGCACGGTTTGTGCCAAATGTACCATAGGATCAGAAATCATTTTGGACGCACCCGATGGTACTCCTAGGTGACGAGGCTCAAGTGGAATCTTGTTTCGGTCCGTTTGGAGTTAGTGTTAGTATTAGTGCAAGATAGGTGCACGGTTTGTTCCAAACAAGGCTCGGAAATCATTTTGACCACACCCGATAGAACTCATAGGTGACGAGGCTCAAGTGGAATCTTGTTTCGGTCTGTTTGGATATATTGTTAGTATTAGTGCAAGACAGGTGCACGGTTTGTGCCAAACGTACCATAGGCTCAAAAATCATTTTGGACGCACCCGATGGTACTCCTAGGTGACGAGGCTCAAGTGGAATCTTGTTTCGGTCCGTTAGGAGATAGTGTTAGTATTAGTGCAAGATAGGTGCACGGTTTGTGCCAAACAAGGCTTAGAAATCATTTCGGAAGCACCCGATGGATCTCGTAGATGACGAGGCTCAAGTGGAATCTTGTTTCGGTCCGTTTGGAGTTAGTGTAAGTATTAGTGCAAGATAGGTGCATGGTTTGTTCCAAATAAGGCTCGGAAATCATTTTGACCGCACCCGATAGAACTCCTAGGTGTCGAGGCTCAAGTGAAATCTCATTTCAGTCTGTTTGGATATAGTGTTAGTTTTAGTGCAAGATAGGTGCATGGTTTGTGCCTAATGTACCATAGGATCAGAAATCATTTTGGACGCACCCAATGGAACTCCTAGGTGATGAGGCTCAAGTGGAATCTTGTTTCAGTACGTTTGGAGATAGTGTTAGTATCAATGAAAGATAGGTGCACGGTTTGTGCCAAACAAGGCTCGAAAATCATTTTGGAAGCACCCGATGGAACTCCTAGGTGATGAGGCTCAAGTGGAATCTTGTTTCAGTCCGTTTGGAGATAGTATTAGTATTAGTGCAAGGTAAGTGCATGGTTTGTTCCAAACATGGCTCAGAAATCATTTTGACCGCACCTGATAGAACTCCTAGGTGACGAGGCTCAAGTGGAATCTCGTTTCGGTCCGTTTGGATATAGTGTTAGTATTAGTGCAAGATAGGTGCACGGTTTGTTCCAAACGTACCATAGGATCAGAAATTGTTTTGGACGCACCCGATGGTACTCCTAGGTGACGAGGCTCAAGTGGAATCTTGTTTCGGTCCATTTGGAGATAGTCTTAGTATTAGTGCAAGATAGGTGCACGGTTTGTGCCAAACAAGTCATGGAAATCATTTTAGAAGCACTCGATGGAACTCCTAGATGACGAGGCTCAAGTGGAATCTTGTTTCGGTCCGTTTGGAGATAGTGTTAGTATTAGTGCAAGACAGGTGTATGGTTTGTTCCAAACAAGGCTCATAAATCATTTTGACCGCACCCGATCGAACTCCTAGGTGACGAGGCTCAGGTGGAATCTTGTTTCGGTCCGTTTGGAGATAGTGTTAGTATCAGTGCAAGATAGGTGCACGGTTTGTGCCAAACATACCATAGGATCAGAAATCATTTTGGACGCACCCGATGGTACTCCTAGGTGACGAGGCTCAAGTGGAATCTTGTTTTGGTCCGTTTGGAGATAGTGTTAGTATTAGTGCAAGACAGGTGCATGGTTTGTTCCAAACAAGGCTCGGAAATCATTTTGACCGCACCCGATAGAACTCCATGGTGACGAGGCTCAAGTGGAATCTCGTTTCGATCCGTTTGGATATAGTGTTTGTATTAGTGCAAGATGGGTGCACGGTCTGTGCCAAACGTACCATAGGCTTAGAAATCATTTTGGACGCACCTGATGGTACTCCTAGGTGATGAGGCTCAAGTGGAATCTTGTTTCGGTCTGTTTGGAGATAGTGTTAGTATCAGTGCAAGATAGGTGCACGGTTTGTGCCAAACAAGGCTCAGAAATCAATTCAGAAGCACCCGATGGATCTCGTAGATGACGAGGCTTAAGTGGAATCTCGTTTCGGTCCGTTTGGAGTTAGTGTTAGTATTAGTGCAAGATAGGTGCATGGTTTGTGCCTAATGTACCATAGGCTCAGAAATTGTTTTGGACGCACCCGATGGAACTCCTAGGTGACGAGGCACAAGTGGAATCTTGTTTTAGTCCGTTTGGAGATAGTGTTAGTATCAATGAAAGATAGGTGCACGGTTTGTGCCAAACAAGGCTCGGAAATCATTTCAGAAGCACCCGATGGAACTCCAAGGTGACAAGGCTCAAGTGGAATCTTGTTTCAGTCCGTTTGGAGATAGTATTAGTATTAGTGCAAGATAAGTGCATGGTTTGTTCCAAACAAGGCTCGGAAATCATTTTGACCGCACCCGATAGAACTCCTAGGTGACGAGGCTCAAGTGGAATTTTGTTTCGGTCCGTTTGGATATAGTGTTAGGATTTGTGCAACATAATTGCATGGTTTGTGCCAAACGTACCATAGGATCAGAAATCATTTTGGACGCACCCGATGGTACTCCTAGGTGGCGAGGCTCAAGTGGAATCTTGTTTCAGTCCGTTTGGAGATAGTGTTAGTATCAGTGCAAGATAGGTGCACGGTTTGTGCCAAACATACCATAGGATCAGAAATCGTTTTGGACGCACCCGATGGTACTCCTAGGTGACAAGGCTTAAGTGGAATCTTGTTTTGGTCCGTTTGGAGATAGTGTTAGTATTAGTGCAAGACAGGTGCACGGTTTGTTCCAAACAAGGCTCGGAAATCATTTTGACTGCACCCGATAGAACTCCATGGTGACGAGGCTCAAGTGGAATCTCGTTTCGATCCGTTTGGATATAGTGTTTGTATTAGTGCAAGATGGGTGCACGGTCTGTGCCAAACGTACCATAGGCTCAGAAATCATTTTGGACGCACCCGATGGTACTCCTAGGTGATGAGGCTCAAGTGGAATCTTGTTTCGGTCCGTTTGGAGATAGTGTTCGTATCAGTGCAAGATAGGTGCACGGTTTGTGCCAAACAAGGCTCGGAAATCAATTCAGAAGCACCCGATGGATCTCATAGATGACGAGGCTTAAGTGGAATCTCGTTTCGGTCCGTTTGGAGTTAGTGTTAGTATTAGTGCAAGATAGGTGCATGGTTTGTGCCTAATGTACCATAGGCTCAGAAATTGTTTTGGACGCACCCGATGGAACTCCTAGGTGATGAGGCACAAGTGGAATCTTGTTTTAGTCCGTTTGGAGATAGTGTTAGTATCAATGAAAGATAGGTGCACGGTTTGTGCCAAACAAGGCTCGGAAATCATTTCGGAAGCACCCGATGGAACTCCAAGGTGACAAGGCTCAAGTGGAATCTTGTTTCAGTCCGTTTGGAGATAGTATTAGTATTAGTGCAAGATAAGTGCACGGTTTGTTCCAAACAAGGCTCGGAAATCATTTTGACCGCACCCGATAGAACTCCTAGGTGACGAGGCTCAAGTGGAATTTTGTTTCGGTCCGTTTGGATATAGTGTTAGGATTTGTGCAACATAATTGCATGGTTTGTGCCAAACGTACCATAGGATCAGAAATCATTTTGGACGCACCTGATGATACTCCTAGGTGACGAGGCTCAAGTGGAATCTTGTTTCAGTCCGTTTGGAGATAGTGTTAGTATTAGTGCAAGATAGGTGCACGGTTTGTGCCAAACAAGTCTTGGAAACCATTTCGGAAGCACCCGATGGAACTCCTAGATGATGAGGCTCAAGTGGAATCTTGTTTTGGTCTGTTTGGAGATAGTGTTAGTATTAGTGCAAGATAGGTGCACGGTTTGTGCCAAACAAGGCTCGGAAATCAATTCAGAAGCACCCGATGGATCTCGTAGATGACGAGGCTTAAGTGGAATCTCGTTTCGGTCCGTTTGGAGTTAGTGTTAGTATTAGTGCAAGATAGGTGCATGGTTTGTGCCTAATGTACCATAGGCTCAGAAATTGTTTTGGACGCACCTGATGGAACTCCTAGGTGACGAGGCACAAGTGGAATCTTGTTTTAGTCCGTTTGGAGATAGTGTTAGTATCAATGAAAGATAGGTGCACGGTTTGTGCCAAACAAGGCTCGGAAATCATTTCGGAAGCACCCGATGGAACTCCAAGGTGACAAGGCTCAAGTGGAATCTTGTTTCAGTCCGTTTGGAGATAGTATTAGTATTAGTGCAAGATAAGTGCATGGTTTGTTCCAAACAAGGCTCGGAAATCATTTTGACCGCACCCGATAGAACTCCTAGGTGACGAGGCTCAAGTGGAATTTTGTTTCGGTCCGTTTGGATATAGTGTTAGGATTTGTGCAACATAATTGCATGGTTTGTGCCAAACGTACCATAGGATCAGAAATCATTTTGGACGCACCCGATGGTACTCCTAGGTGGCGAGGCTCAAGTGGAATCTTGTTTCAGTCCATTTGGAGATAGTGTTAGTATCAGTGCAAGATAGGTGCACGATTTGTGCCAAACATACCATAGGATCAGAAATCGTTTTGGACGCACCCGATGGTACTCCTAGGTGACAAGGCTTAAGTGGAATCTTGTTTTGGTCCGTTTGGAGATAGTGTTAGTATTAGTGCAAGACAGGTGCACGGTTTGTTCCAAACAAGGCTCGGAAATCATTTTGACTGCACCCGATAGAACTCCATGGTGACGAGGCTCAAGTGGAATCTCGTTTCGATCCGTTTGGATATAGTGTTTGTATTAGTGCAAGATGGGTGCACGGTCTGTGCCAAACGTACCATAGGCTCAGAAATCATTTTGGACGCACCCGATGGTACTCCTAGGTGATGAGGCTCAAGTGGAATCTTGTTTCGGTCCGTTTGGAGATAGTGTTAGTATCAGTGCAAGATAGGTGCACGGTTTGTGCCAAACAAGGCTCGGAAATCAATTCAGAAGCACCCGATGGATCTCGTAGATGACGAGGCTTAAGTGGAATCTCGTTTCGGTCCGTTTGGAGTTAGTGTTAGTATTAGTGCAAGATAGGTGCATGGTTTGTGCCTAATGTACCATAGGCTCAGAAATTGTTTTGGACGCACCCGATGGAACTCCTAGGTGATGAGGCACAAGTGGAATCTTGTTTTAGTCCGTTTGGAGATAGTGTTAGTATCAATGAAAGATAGGTGCACGGTTTGTGCCAAACAAGGCTCGGAAATCATTTCGGAAGCACCCGATGGAACTCCAAGGTGACAAGGCTCAAGTGGAATCTTGTTTCAGTCCGTTTGGAGATAGTATTAGTATTAGTGCAAGATAAGTGCACGGTTTGTTCCAAACAAGGCTCGGAAATCATTTTGACCGCACCCGATAGAACTCCTAGGTGACGAGGCTCAAGTGGAATTTTGTTTCGGTCCGTTTGGATATAGTGTTAGGATTTGTGCAACATAATTGCATGGTTTGTGCCAAACGTACCATAGGATCAGAAATCATTTTGGACGCACCTGATGATACTCCTAGGTGACGAGGCTCAAGTGGAATCTTGTTTCAGTCCGTTTGGAGATAGTGTTAGTATTAGTGCAAGATAGGTGCACGGTTTGTGCCAAACAAGTCTTGGAAACCATTTCGGAAGCACCCGATGGAACTCCTAGATGATGAGGCTCAAGTGGAATCTTGTTTCGGTCCGTTTGGAGATAGTGTTAGTATTAGTGCAAGATAGGTGCACGGTTTGTTCCAAACAAGGCTCAGAAATCATTTTGACCGCACCCGATAGAACTCCAAGGTGACGAGGCTCAAGTGGAATCTTGTTTCGGTCCGTTTGGAGATAGTGTTAGTATCAGTGCAAGATAGGTACATGGTTTGTGCCAAACAAACCATAGGATCAGAAATCATTTTGGACGCACCCGATGGTACTCCTAGGTGATGAGGCTCAAGTGGAATCTTGTTTCGGTCCGTTTGGAGATAGTGTTAGTATCAGTGCAAGATAGGTGCACAGTTTGTGCCAAACGTACCATAGGATCAAAAATCATTTTGGACGCACCCGATGGTACTCCTAGGTGATGAGGCTCAAGTGGAATCTTGTTTCGGTCCGTTTGGAGATAGTGTTAGTATTAGTGCAAGATAGGTGCACGGTTTGTTCCAAACAAGGCTCGAAAATCATTTTGACCACACCTGATAGAACTCCAAGGTGACGAGGCTCAAGTGGAATCTCGTTTCGGTCCATTTGGATATGGTGTTAGTATTAGTGCAAGATAGGTGCACGGTCTGTGCCAAACGTACCGTTGTGTCAGAAATCATTTTGGACGCACCCGATGGTACTCCTAGGTGATGAGGCTCAAGTGGAATCTCATTTCGGTCCATTTGGATATAGTGTTAGTATTAGTGCAAGATAGGTGCACGGTTTGTTCCAAACAAGGCTCAGAAATCATTTTGACCATAGCCGATAGAACTCCTAGGTGACGAGGCTCAAGTGGAATCTTGTTTCGGTCCGTTTGGAGATAGTGTTAGTATTAGTGCAAGATAGGTGCACGGTTTGTGCCAAATGTACCATAGGATCAGAAATCATTTTGGACGCACCCGATGGTACACCTAGGTGACGAGGCTCAAGTGGAATCTTGTTTCGGTCCGTTTGGAGTTAGTGTTAGTATTAGTGCAAGATAGGTGCACGGTTTGTTCCAAACAAGGCTCAGAAATCATTTTGACCACACCCGATAGAACTCATAGGTGACGAGGCTCAAGTGGAATCTTGTTTCGGTCTGTTTGGATATATTGTTAGTATTAGTGCAAGATAGGTGCACGGCCTATGCCAAATGTACCATAGGCTTAGAAATTGTTTTGGACGCACCCAATGGTACTCCTAGGTGACGAGGCTCAAGTGGAATCTTGTTTCGGTCCATTTGGACATAGTGTTAGTATCAGTGCAAGATAGGTGCACGGTTTGTGCCAAACAAGGCTCGAAAATCATTTTAGAAGCACCCGATGGAACTCCTAGGTGATGAGGCTCAAGTGGGATCTTGTTTCAGTCCGTTTGGAGATAGTGTTAGTATTAGTGCAAGATATGTGCACGGTTTGTTCCAAACATGGCTCGGAAATCATTTTGACTGCACCCGATAGAACTCCTAGGTGACGAGGCTCAAGTGAAATATCATTTCGGTCCGTTTGGATATAGTGTTAGTATTAGTGCAAGATAGGTGCACGGTTTGTGCCAAACGTACCATAGGCTCAAAAATCATTTTGGACGCACCCGATGGTACTCCTAGGTGACGAGGCTCAAGTGGAATCTTGTTTCGGTCCGTTAGGAGATAGTGTTAGTATTAGTGCAAGATAGGTGCACGGTTTGTGCCAAACAAGTCTTGGAAACCATTTCGGAAGCACCCGATGGAACTCCTAGATGATGAGGCTCAAGTGGAATCTTGTTTCAGTCCGTTTGGAGATAGTGTTAGTATTAGTGCAAGACAGGTGCACGGTTTGTTCCAAACAAGGCTCAGAAATCATTTTGACCGCACCCGATAGAACTCCAAGGTGACGAGGCTCAAGTGGAATCTTGTTTCGGTCCGTTTGGAGATAGTGTTAGTATCAGTGCAAGATAGGTGCATGGTTTGTGCCAAAGAAACCATAGGATCAGAAATCATTTTGGACGCACCCGATTGTACTCCTAGGTGATGAGGCTCAAGTGGAATCTTGTTTCGGTCCGTTTGGAGATAGTGTTAGTATCAGTGCAAGATAGGTGCACAGTTTGTGCCAAACGTACCATAGGATCAGAAATCATTTTGGACGCACCCGATGGTACTCCTTTGTGATGAGGCTCAAGTGGAATCTTGTTTCGGTCCGTTTGGAGATAGTGTTAGTATTAGTGCAAGACAGGTGCACGGTTTGTTCCAAACAAGGCTCGAAAATCATTTTGACCACACCTGATAGAACTCCAAGGTGACGAGGCTCAAGTGGAATCTCGTTTCGGTCCATTTGGATATGGTGTTAGTATTAGTGCAAGATAGGTGCACGGTCTGTGCCAAACGTACCATTGTGTCAGAAATCATTTTGGACGCACCCGATGGTACTCCTAGGTGACGAGGCTCAAGTGGAATCTTGTTTCGGTCCATTTGGACATAGTGTTAGTATCAGTGCAAGATAGGTGCACGGTTTGTGCCAAACAAGGCTCGGAAATCATTTCAGAAGCACCCGATGGAACTCCTAGGTGATGAGGCTCAAGTGGAATCTTGTTTCAGTCCGTTTGGAGATAGTGTTAGTATTAGTGCAAGATATGTGCATGGTTTGTTCCAAACAAGGCTTGGAAATCATTTTGACCGCACCCGATAGAACTCCTAGGTGACGAGGCTCAAGTGAAATATCATTTCGGTTCGTTTGGATATAGTGTTAGTATTAGTGCAAGACAGGTGCACAGTTTGTGCCAAACGTACCATAGGCTCAAAAATCATTTTGGACGCACCTGATGGTACTCCTAGGTGACGAGGCTCAAGAGGAATCTTATTTTGGTCCGTTTGGAGATAGTGTTAGTATCAGTGCAAGATCGGTGCACGGTTTGTGCCAAACAAGGCTCAGAAATCAGTTCGGAAGCACCCGATGGATCTTGTAGATGACGAGGCCCAAGTGGAATCTTGTTTTGGTCCGTTTGGAGTTAGTGTTAGTAATAGTGTAAGATAGGTGCACGGTTTGTTCCAAACAAGGCTCAGAAATCATTTTGACCGCACCCGATAGAACTCATAGGTGACGAGGCTCAAGTGGAATCTTGTTTCGGTCTGTTTGGATATATTGTTAGTATTAGTGCAAGATAGGTGCACGGCCTATGCCAAATGTACCATAGGCTCAGAAATTGTTTTGGACGCACCCGATGGTACTCCAAGGTGACAAGGCTCAAGTAGAATCTTGTTTCAGTCCGTTTGGAGATAGTGTTAGTATCAATGAAAGATAGGTGCACGGTTTGTGCCAAACAAGGCTCGAAAATCATTTTGGAAGCACCCGAAGGAACTCCTAGGTGATGAGGCTCAAGTGGAATCTTGTTTCAGTCCATTTGGAGATAGTATTAGTATTAGTGCAAGGTAAGTGCATGGTTTGTTCCAAACATGGCTCAGAAATCATTTTGACCGCACCCGATAGAACTCCTAGGTGACGAGGCTCAAGTGGAATCTCGTTTCGGTCCATTTGAATATAGTGTTAGTATTAGTGCAAGATAGGTGCACGGTTTGTTCCAAACGTACCATAGGATCAGAAATTGTTTTGGACGCACCCGATGGTACTCCTAGGTGATGAGGCTCAAGTGGAATCTTGTTTCGGTCCATTTGGAGATAGTCTTAGTATCAGTGCAAGATAGGTGCACGGTTTGTGCCAAACAAGTCTTGGAAATCATTTCAGAAGCACCCGATGGAACTCCTAGATGACGAGGCTCAAGTGGAATCTTGTTTCGGTCCGTTTGGAGATAGTGTTAGTATTAGTGCAAGACAGGTGTACGGTTTGTTCCAAACAAGGCTCATAAATCATTTTGACCGCACCCAATAGAACTCCTAGGTGACGAGGCTCAGGTGGAATCTTGTTTCGGTCCGTTTGGAGATAGTGTTAGTATTAGTGCAAGATAGGTGCACGGTTTGTGCCAAACATACCATAGGATCAGAAATCGTTTTGGACGCACCCGATGGTACTCCTAGGTGACGAGGCTTAAGTGGAATCTTGTTTCGGTCCATTTGGACATAGTGTTAGTATCAGTGCAAGATAGGTGCACGGTTTATGCCAAACAAGGCTCGAAAATCATTTTAGAAGCACCCGATGGAACTCCTAGGTGATGAGGCTCAAGTGGGATCTTGTTTCAGTCCGTTTGGAGATAGTGTTAGTATTACTGCAAGATATGTGCACGGTTTGTTCCAAACATGGCTCGGAAATCATTTTGACTGCACCCGATAGAACTCCTAGGTGACGAGGCTCAAGTGAAATATCATTTCGGTCCGTTTGGATATATTGTTAGTATTAGTGCAAGACAGGTGCACGGTTTGTGCCAAACGTACCATAGGCTCAAAAATCATTTTGGACGCACTCGATGGTACTCCTAGGTGATGAGGCTCAAGTGGAATCTTGTTTCGGTCTGTTAGGAGATAGTGTTAGTATTAGTGCAAGATAGGTGCACGGTTTGTGCCAAACAAGGCTTAGGAATCATTTCGGAAGCACCTGATGGATCTCGTAGATGACGAGGCTCAAGTGGAATCTTGTTTCGGTACGTTTGGAGTTAGTGTAAGTATTTGTGCAAGATAGGTGCGTGGTTTGTTCCAAATAAGGCTCGGAAATCATTTTGACCGCACCCGATAGAACTCCTAGGTGTCGAGGCTCAAGTGAAATCTCATTTCAGTCCGTTTGGATATAGTGTTAGTTTTAGTGCAAGATAGGTGCATGGTTTGTGCCTAATGTACCATTGGATCAAAAATCATTTTGGACGCACCTGATGGAACTCCTAGGTGATGAGGCTCAAGTGGAATCTTGTTTCAGTACGTTTGGAGATAGTGTTAGTATCAATGAAAGATAGGTGCACGGTTTGTGCCAAACAAGGCTCGAAAATCATTTTGGAAGCACCCGATGGAACTCCTAGGTGATGAGGCTCAAGTGGAATCTTGTTTTAGTCCGTTTGGAGATAGTATTAGTATTAGTGCAAGGTAAGTGCATGGTTTGTTCCAAACATGGCTCAGAAATCATTTTGACCGCACCCGATAGAACTCCTAGGTGACGAGGCTCAAGTGGAATCTCGTTTCGGTCCGTTTGGATATAGTGTTAGTATTAGTGCAAGATAGGTGCACGGTTTGTTCCAAACGTACCATAGGATCAGAAATTGTTTTGGACGCACCCGATGGTACTCCTAGGTGATGGGGCTCAAGTGGAATCTTGTTTCGGTCCATTTGGAGATAGTCTTAGTATCAGTGCAAGATAGGTGCACGGTTTGTGCCAAACAAGTCTTGGAAATCATTTCAGAAGCACCCGATCGAACTCCTAGATGACGAGGCTCAAGTGGAATCTTGTTTCGGTCCATTTGGAGATAGTGTTAGTATTAGTGCAAGACAGGTGTACGGTTTGTTCCAAACAAGGCTCATAAATCATTTTGACCGCACCCAACAGAACTCCTAGGTGACGAGGCTCAGGTGGAATCTTGTGTCGGTCCGTTTGGAGATAGTGTTAGTATCAGTGCAAGATAGGTGCACGGTTTGTGCCAAACATACCATAGGATCAGAAATCGTTTTGGACGCACCCGATGGTACTCCTAGGTGACAAGGCTCAAGTGGAATCTTGTTTTGGTCCATTTGGAGATAGTGTTAGTATTAGTGCAAGACAGGTGCACGGTTTGTTCCAAACAAGGCTTGGAAATCATTTTGACCGCACCCGATAGAACTCCATGGTGACGAGGCTCAAGTGGAATATCGTTTCGGTCCGTTTGGATATAGTGTTTATATTAGTCCAAGATGGGTGCACGGTCTGTGCCAAACGTACCATAGGCTCAGAAATCATTTTGGACACACCCGATGGTACTCCTAGGTGACGAGGCTCAAGTGGAATCTTGTTTCGGTCTGTTTGGAGATAGTGTTAGTATCAGTGCAAGATAGGTGCACGGTTTGTGCCAAACAAGGCTCAGAAATCAATTCAGAACCACCCGATGGATCTCGTAGATGACGAGGCTTAAGTGGAATCTCGTTTCGGTCCGTTTGGAGTTAGTGTTAGTATTAGTGCAAGATAGGTGCATGGTTTGTGCCTAATGTACCATAGGCTCAGAAATTGTTTTGGACGCACCCGATGGAACTCCTAGGTGACGAGGCACAAGTGGAATCTTGTTTTAGTCCGTTTGGAGATAGTGTTAGTATCAATGAAAGATAGGTGCACGGTTTGTGCAAAACAAGGCTCGGAAATCATTTTGGAAGCACCCGATGGAACTCCAAGGTGACAAGGCTCAAGTGAATCTTGTTTTAGTCCGTTTGGAGATAGTATTAGTATTAGTGCAAGATAAGTGCGTGGTTTGTTCCAAACAAGGCTCAGAAATCATTTTGACTGCACCCGATAGAACTCCTAGGTGACGAGGCTCAAGTGGAATTTTGTTTTGGTCCATTTGGATATAGTGTTAGGATTTGTGCAACATAGGTGCATGGTTTGTGCCAAACATACCATAGGATCAGAAATCATTTTGGACTCACCCGATGGTACTCCTAGGTGACGAGGCTCAAGTGGAATCTTGTTTCAGTCCGTTTGGAGATAGTGTTAGTATTAGTGCAAGATAGGTGCACGGTTTGTGCCAAACAAGTCTTGGAAACCATTTCGGAAGCACCCGATGGAACTCCTAGATGATGAGGCTCAAGTGGAATCTTGTTTCGGTCCGTTTGGAGATAGTGTTAGTATTAATGCAAGACAGGTGCACGGTTTGTTCCGAACAAGGCTCAGAAATCATTTTGACCGCACTCGATAGAACTCCAAGGTGACGAGGCTCAAGTGGAATCTTGTTTCGGTCCGTTTGGAGATAGTGTTAGTATCAGTGCAAGATAGGTACATGGTTTGTGCCAAACAAACCATAGGATTAGAAATCGTTTTGGACGCACCCGATGGTACTCCTAGGTGATGAGGCTCAAGTGGAATCTTGTTTCGGTCCGTTTGGAGATAGTGTTAGTATCAGTGCAAGATAGGTGCACAGTTTGTGCCAAATGTACCATAGGATCAGAAATCATTTTGGACGCACCCGATGGTACTCCTAGGTGATGAGGCTCAAGTGGAATCTTGTTTCGGTCCGTTTGGAGATAGTGTTAGTATTAGTGCAAGACAGGTGCACGGTTTGTTCCAAACAAGACTCGAAAATCATTTTGACCACACCTGATAGAACTCCAAGGTGACGAGGCTCAAGTGGAATCTCGTTTCGGTCCATTTGGATATGGTGTTAGTATTAGTGCAAGATAGGTGCACGGTCTGTGCCAAACGTACCATTGTGTCAGAAATCATTTTGGACGCACCCGATGGTACTCCTAGGTGATGAGGCTCAAGTGGAATCTCATTTCGGTCCGTTTGGATATAGTGTTAGTATTAGTGCAAGACAGGTGCACGGTTTGTTCCAAACAAGGCTCAGAAATCATTTTGACCATAGCCGATAGAACTCCTAGGTGACGAGGCTCAAGTGGAATCTTGTTTCGGTCCGTTTGGAGATAGTGTTAGTATTAGTGCAAGATAGGTGCACGGTTTGTGCCAAATGTACCATAGGATCAGAAATCATTTTGGACGCACCCGATGGTACTCCTAGGTGACGAGGCTCAAGTGGAATCTTGTTTCGGTCCGTTTGGAGTTAGTGTTAGTATTAGTGTAAGATAGGTGCACGGTTTGTTCCAAACAAGGCTCGGAAATCATTTTGACCACACCCGATAGAACTCATAGGTGACGAGGCTCAAGTGGAATCTTGTTTCGGTCTGTTTGGATATATTGTTAGTATTAGTGCAAGACAGGTGCACGGTTTGTGCCAAACGTACCATAGGCTCAAAAATCATTTTGGACGCACCCGATGGTACTCCTAGGTGACGAGGCTCAAGTGGAATCTTGTTTCGGTCCGTTAGGAGATAGTGTTAGTATTAGTGCAAGATAGGTGCACGGTTTGTGCCAAACAAGGCTTAGAAATCATTTTGGAAGCACCCGATGGATCTCGTAGATGACGAGGCTCAAGTGGAATCTTGTTTCGGTCCGTTTGGAGTTAGTGTAAGTATTAGTGCAAGATAGGTGCATGGTTTGTTCCAAATAAGGCTCGGAAATCATTTTGACCGCACCCGATAGAACTCCTAGGTGTCGAGGCTCAAGTGAAATCTCATTTCAGTCTGTTTGGATATAGTGTTAGTTTTAGTGCAAGATAGGTGCATGGTTTGTGCCTAATGTACCATAGGATCAGAAATCATTTTGGACGCACCCGATGGAACTCCTAGGTGATGAGGCTCAAGTGGAATCTTGTTTCAGTACGTTTGGAGATAGTGTTAGTATCAATGAAAGATAGGTGCATGGTTTGTGCCAAACAAGGCTCGAAAATCATTTTGGAAGCACCCGATGGAACTCCTAGGTGATGAGGCTCAAGTGGAATCTTGTTTCAGTCCGTTTGGAGATAGTATTAGTATTAGTGCAAGGTAAGTGCATGGTTTGTTCCAAACATGGCTCAGAAATCATTTTGACCGCACCCGATAGAACTCCTAGGTGACGAGGCTCAAGTGGAATCTCGTTTCGGTCCGTTTGGATATAGTGTTAGTATTAGTGCAAGATAGGTGCACGGTTTGTTCCAAACGTACCATAGGATCAGAAATTGTTTTGGACGCACCCGATGGTACTCCTAGGTGACGAGGCTCAAGTGGAATCTTGTTTCGGTCCATTTGGAGATAGTCTTAGTATTAGTGCAAGATAGGTGCACGGTTTGTGCCAAACAAGTCATGGAAATCATTTCAGAAGCACTCGATGGAACTCCTAGATGACGAGGCTCAAGTGGAATCTTGTTTCGGTCCGTTTGGAGATAGTGTTAGTATTAGTGCAAGACAGGTGTATGGTTTGTTCCAAACAAGGCTCATAAATCATTTTGACCGCACCCGATCGAACTCCTAGGTGACGAGGCTCAGGTGGAATCTTGTTTCGGTCCGTTTGGAGATAGTGTTAGTATCAGTGCAAGATAGGTGCACGGTTTGTGCCAAACATACCATAGGATCAGAAATCATTTTGGACGCACCCGATGGTACTCCTAGGTGACGAGGCTCAAGTGGAATCTTGTTTTGGTCCGTTTGGAGATAGTGTTAGTATTAGTGCAAGACAGGTGCATGGTTTGTTCCAAACAAGGCTCGGAAATCATTTTGACCGCACCCGATAGAACTCCATGGTGACGAGGCTCAAGTGGAATCTCGTTTCGATCCGTTTGGATATAGTGTTTGTATTAGTGCAAGATGGGTGCACGGTCTGTGCCAAACGTACCATAGGCTTAGAAATCATTTTGGACGCACCTGATGGTACTCCTAGGTGATGAGGCTCAAGTGGAATCTTGTTTCGGTCCGTTTGGAGATAGTGTTAGTATCAGTGCAAGATAGGTGCACGGTTTGTGCCAAACAAGGCTCGGAAATCAATTCAGAAGCACCCGATGGATCTCGTAGATGACGAGGCTTAAGTGGAATCTCGTTTCGGTCCGTTTGGAGTTAGTGTTAGTATTAGTGCAAGATAGGTGCATGGTTTGTGCCTAATGTACCATAGGCTCAGAAATTGTTTTGGACGCACCCGATGGAACTCCTAGGTGACGAGGCACAAGTGGAATCTTGTTTTAGTCCGTTTGGAGATAGTGTTAGTATCAATGAAAGATAGGTGCACGGTTTGTGCCAAACAAGGCTCGGAAATCATTTCGGAAGCACCCGATGGAACTCCAAGGTGACAAGGCTCAAGTGGAATCTTGTTTCAGTCTGTTTGGAGATAGTATTAGTATTAGTGCAAGATAAGTGCATGGTTTGTTCCAAACAAGGCTCGGAAATCATTTTGACCGCACCCGATAGAACTCCTAGGTGACGAGGCTCAAGTGGAATTTTGTTTCGGTCCGTTTGGATATAGTGTTAGGATTTGTGCAACATAATTGCATGGTTTGTGCCAAACGTACCATAGGATCAGAAATCATTTTGGACGCACCCGATGGTACTCCTAGGTGGCGAGGCTCAAGTGGAATCTTGTTTCAGTCCGTTTGGAGATAGTGTTAGTATCAGTGCAAGATAGGTGCACGGTTTGTGCCAAACATACCATAGGATCAGAAATCGTTTTGGACGCACCCGATGGTACTCCTAGGTGACGAGGCTTAAGTGGAATCTTGTTTTGGTCCGTTTGGAGATAGTGTTAGTATTAGTGCAAGACAGGTGCACGGTTTGTTCCAAACAAGGCTCGGAAATCATTTTGACTGCACCCGATAGAACTCCATGGTGACGAGGCTCAAGTGGAATCTCGTTTCGATCTGTTTGGATATAGTGTTTGTATTAGTGCAAGATGGGTGCACGGTCTGTGCCAAATGTACCATAGGCTCAGAAATCATTTTGGACGCACCCGATGGTACTCCTAGGTGATGAGGCTCAAGTGGAATCTTGTTTCGGTCCGTTTGGAGATAGTGTTAGTATCAGTGCAAGATAGGTGCACGGTTTGTGCCAAACAAGGCTCGGAAATCAATTCAGAAGCACCCGATGGATCTCGTAGATGACGAGGCTTAAGTGGAATCTCGTTTCGGTCCGTTTGGAGTTAGTGTTAGTATTAGTGCAAGATAGGTGCATGGTTTGTGCCTAATGTACCATAGGCTCAGAAATTGTTTTGGACGCACCCGATGGAACTCCTAGGTGATGAGGCACAAGTGGAATCTTGTTTTAGTCCGTTTGGAGATAGTGTTAGTATCAATGAAAGATAGGTGCACTGTTTGTGCCAAACAAGGCTCGGAAATCATTTCGGAAGCACCCGATGGAACTCCAAGGTGACAAGGCTCAAGTGGAATCTTGTTTCAGTCCGTTTGGAGATAGTATTAGTATTAGTGCAAGATAAGTGCACGGTTTCTTCCAAACAAGGCTCGGAAATCATTTTGACCGCACCCGATAGAACTCCTAGGTGACGAGGCTCAAGTGGAATTTTGTTTCGGTCCGTTTGGATATAGTGTTAGGATTTGTGCAACATAATTGCATGGTTTGTGCCAAACGTACCATAGGATCAGAAATCATTTTGGACGCACCTGATGATACTCCTAGGTGACGAGGCTCAAGTGGAATCTTGTTTCAGTCCGTTTGGAGATAGTGTTAGTATTAGTGCAAGATAGGTGCACGGTTTGTGCCAAACAAGTCTTGGAAACCATTTCGGAAGCACCCGATGGAACTCCTAGATGATGAGGCTCAAGTGGAATCTTGTTTCGGTCCGTTTGGAGATAGTGTTAGTATTAGTGCAAGATAGGTGCACGGTTTGTTCCAAACAAGGCTCAGAAATCATTTTGACCGCACCCGATAGAACTCCAAGGTGACGAGGCTCAAGTGGAATCTTGTTTCGGTCCGTTTGGAGATAGTGTTAGTATCAGTGCAAGATAGGTACATGGTTTGTGCCAAACAAACCATAGGATCAGAAATCATTTTGGACGCACCCGATGGTACTCCTAGGTGATGAGGCTCAAGTGGAATCTTGTTTCGGTCCGTTTGGAGATAGTGTTAGTATCAGTGCAAGATAGGTGCACAGTTTGTGCCAAACGTACCATAGGATCAAAAATCATTTTGGACGCACCCGATGGTACTCCTAGGTGATGAGGCTCAAGTGGAATCTTGTTTCGGTCCGTTTGGAGATAGTGTTAGTATTAGTGCAAGATAGGTGCACGGTTTGTTCCAAACAAGGCTCGAAAATCATTTTGACCACACCTGATAGAACTCCAAGGTGACGAGGCTCAAGTGGAATCTCGTTTCGGTCCATTTGGATATGGTGTTAGTATTAGTGCAAGATAGGTGCACGGTCTGTGCCAAACGTACCGTTGTGTTAGAAATCATTTTGGACGCACCCGATGGTACTCCTAGGTGATGAGGCTCAAGTGGAATCTCATTTCGGTCCATTTGGATATAGTGTTAGTATTAGTGCAAGATAGGTGCACGGTTTGTTCCAAACAAGGCTCAGAAATCATTTTGACCATAGCCGATAGAACTCCTAGGTGACGAGGCTCAAGTGGAATCTTGTTTCGGTCCGTTTGGAGATAGTGTTAGTATTAGTGCAAGATAGGTGCACGGTTTGTGCCAAATGTACCATAGGATCAGAAATCATTTTGGACGCACCCGATGGTACACCTAGGTGACGAGGCTCAAGTGGAATCTTATTTCGGTCCGTTTGGAGTTAGTGTTAGTATTAGTGCAAGATAGGTGCACGGTTTGTTCCAAACAAGGCTCAGAAATCATTTTGACCACACCCGATAGAACTCATAGGTGACGAGGCTCAAGTGGAATCTTGTTTCGGTCTGTTTGGATATATTGTTAGTATTAGTGCAAGATAGGTGCACGGCCTATGCCAAATGTACCATAGGCTTAGAAATTGTTTTGGACGCACCCAATGGTACTCCTAGGTGACGAGGCTCAAGTGGAATCTTGTTTCGGTCCATTTGGACATAGTGTTAGTATCAGTGCAAGATAGGTGCACGGTTTGTGCCAAACAAGGCTCGAAAATCATTTTAGAAGCACCCGATGGAACTCCTAGGTGATGAGGCTCAAGTGGGATCTTGTTTCAGTCCGTTTGGAGATAGTGTTAGTATTAGTGCAAGATATGTGCATGGTTTGTTCCAAACATGGCTCGGAAATCATTTTGACTGCACCCGATAGAACTCCTAGGTGACGAGGCTCAAGTGAAATATCATTTCGGTCCGTTTGGATATAGTGTTAGTATTAGTGCAAGATAGGTGCACGGTTTGTGCCAAACGTACCATAGGCTCAAAAATCATTTTGGACGCACCCGATGGTACTCCTAGGTGACGAGGCTCAAGTGGAATCTTGTTTCGATCCGTTAGGAGATAGTGTTAGTATTAGTGCAAGATAGGTGCACGGTTTGTGCCAAACAAGTCTTGGAAACCATTTCGGAAGCACCCGATGGAACTCCTAGATGATGAGGCTCAAGTGGAATCTTGTTTCAGTCCATTTGGAGATAGTGTTAGTATTAGTGCAAGACAGGTGCACGGTTTGTTCCAAACAAGGCTCAGAAATCATTTTGACCGCACCCGATAGAACTCCAAGGTGACGAGGCTCAAGTGGAATCTTGTTTCGGTCCGTTTGGAGATAGTGTTAGTATCAGTGCAAGATAGGTACATGGTTTGTGCCAAAGAAACCATAGGATCAGAAATCATTTTGGACGCACCCGATTGTACTCCTAGGTGATGAGGCTCAAGTGGAATCTTGTTTCGGTCCGTTTGGAGATAGTGTTAGTATCAGTGCAAGATAGGTGCACAGTTTGTGCCAAACGTACCATAGGATCAGAAATCATTTTGGACGCACCCGATGGTACTCCTTTGTGATGAGGCTCAAGTGGAATCTTGTTTCGGTCCGTTTGGAGATAGTGTTAGTATTAGTGCAAGACAGGTGCACGGTTTGTTCCAAACAAGGCTCGAAAATCATTTTGACCACACCTGATAGAACTCCAAGGTGACGAGGCTCAAGTGGAATCTCGTTTCGGTCCATTTGGATATGGTGTTAGTATTAGTGCAAGATAGGTGCACGGTCTGTGCCAAACGTACCATTGTGTCAGAAATCATTTTGGACGCACCCGATGGTACTCCTAGGTGACGAGGCTCAAGTGGAATCTTGTTTCGGTCCATTTGGACATAGTGTTAGTATCAGTGCAAGATAGGTGCACGGTTTGTGCCAAACAAGGCTCGGAAATCATTTCAGAAGCACCCGATGGAACTCCTAGGTGATGAGGCTCAAGTGGAATCTTGTTTCAGTCCGTTTGGAGATAGTGTTAGTATTAGTGCAAGATATGTGCACGGTTTGTTCCAAACAAGGCTTGGAAATCATTTTGACCGCACCCGATAGAACTCCTAGGTGACGAGGCTCAAGTGAAATATCATTTCGGTTCGTTTGGATATAGTGTTAGTATTAGTGCAAGACAGGTGCACAGTTTGTGCCAAACGTACCATAGGCTCAAAAATCATTTTGGACGCACCTGATGGTACTCCTAGGTGACGAGGCTCAAGAGGAATCTTATTTTGGTCCGTTTGGAGATAGTGTTAGTATCAGTGCAAGATCGGTGCACGGTTTGTGCCAAACAAGGCTCAGAAATTAGTTCGGAAGCACCCGATGGATCTCGTAGATGACGAGGCCCAAGTGGAAACTTGTTTTGGTCCGTTTGGAGTTAGTGTTAGTAATAGTGTAAGATAGGTGCACGGTTTATTCCAAACAAGGCTCAGAAATCATTTTGACCGCACCCGATAGAACTCATAGGTGACGAGGCTCAAGTGGAATCTTGTTTCGGTCTGTTTGGATATATTGTTAGTATTAGTGCAAGATAGGTGCACGGCCTATGCCAAATGTACCATAGGCTCAGAAATTGTTTTGGACGCACCCGATGGTACTCCAAGGTGACAAGGCTCAAGTAGAATCTTGTTTCAGTCCGTTTGGAGATAGTGTTAGTATCAATGAAAGATAGGTGCACGGTTTGTGCCAAACAAGGCTCGAAAATCATTTTGGAAGCACCCGAAGGAACTCCTAGGTGATGAGGCTCAAGTGGAATCTTGTTTCAGTCCATTTGGAGATAGTATTAGTATTAGTGCAAGGTAAGTGCATGGTTTGTTCCAAACATGGCTCAGAAATCATTTTGACCGCACCCGATAGAACTCCTAGGTGACGAGGCTCAAGTGGAATCTCGTTTCGGTCCGTTTGAATATAGTGTTAGTATTAGTGCAAGATAGGTGCACGGTTTGTTCCAAACGTACCATAGGATCAGAAATTGTTTTGGACGCACCCGATGGTACTCCTAGGTGATGAGGCTCAAGTGGAATCTTGTTTCGGTCCATTTGGAGATAGTCTTAGTATCAGTGCAAGATAGGTGCACGGTTTGTGCCAAACAAGTCTTGGAAATCATTTCAGAAGCACCCGATGGAACTCCTAGATGACGAGGCTCAAGTGGAATCTTGTTTCGGTCCGTTTGGAGATAGTGTTAGTATTAGTGCAAGACAGGTGTACGGTTTGTTCCAAACAAGGCTCATAAATCATTTTGACCGCACCCAATAGAACTCCTAGGTGACGAGGCTCAGGTGGAATCTTGTTTCGGTCCGTTTGGAGATAGTGTTAGTATTAGTGCAAGATAGGTGCACGGTTTGTGCCAAACATACCATAGGATCAGAAATCATTTTGGACGCACCCGATGGTACTCCTAGGTGACGAGGCTCAAGTGGAATCTTGTTTTGGTCCGTTTGGAGATAGTGTTAGTATTAGTGCAAGACAGGTGCACGGTTTGTTCCAAACAAGGCTCGGAAATCATTTTGACCGCACCCGATAGAACTCCATGGTGACAAGGCTCAAGTGGAATCTCGTTTCGGTCTGTTTGGATATAGTGTTTGTATTAGTGCAAGATGGGTGCACGGTCTGTGCCAAACGTACCATAGGCTCAGAAATCATTTTGGACGCACCCGATGGTACTCCTAGGTGACGAGGCTCAAGTGGAATCTTGTTTCAGTCCGTTTGGAGATAGTGTTAGTATTAGTGCAAGACAGGTGCACGGTTTGTTCCAAACAAGGCTCAGAAATCATTTTGACCGCACCCGATAGAACTCCAAGGTGACGAGGCTCAAGTGGAATCTTGTTTCGGTCCGTTTGGAGATAGTGTTAGTATCAGTGCAAGATAGGTACATGGTTTGTGCCAAACAAACCATAGGATCAGAAATCATTTTGGACGCACCCGATTGTACTCCTAGGTGATGAGGCTCAAGTGGAATCTTGTTTCGGTCCGTTTGGAGATAGTGTTAGTATCAGTGCAAGATAGGTGCACAGTTTGTGCCAAACGTACCATAGGATCAGAAATCATTTTGGACGCACCCGATGGTACTCCTTTGTGATGAGGCTCAAGTGGAATCTTGTTTCGGTCCGTTTGGAGATAGTGTTAGTATTAGTGCAAGACAGGTGCACGGTTTGTTCCAAACAAGGCTCGAAAATCATTTTGACCACACCTGATAGAACTCCAAGGTGACGAGGCTCAAGTGGAATCTCGTTTCGGTCCATTTGGATATGGTGTTAGTATTAGTGCAAGATAGGTGCACGGTCTGTGCCAAACGTACCATTGAGTCAGAAATCATTTTGGACGCACCCGATGGTACTCCTAGGTGACGAGGCTCAAGTGGAATCTTGTTTCGGTCCATTTGGACATAGTGTTAGTATCAGTGCAAGATAGGTGCACGGTTTGTGCCAAACAAGGCTCGGAAATCATTTCAGAAGCACCCGATGGAACTCCTAGGTGATGAGGCTCAAGTGGAATCTTGTTTCAGTCCGTTTGGAGATAGTGTTAGTATTAGTGCAAGATATGTGCACGGTTTGTTCCAAACAAGGCTTGGAAATCATTTTGACCGCACCCGATAGAACTCCTAGGTGACGAGGCTCAAGTGAAATATCATTTCGGTTCGTTTGGATATAGTGTTAGTATTAGTGCAAGACAGGTGCACAGTTTGTGCCAAACGTACCATAGGCTCAAAAATCATTTTGGACGCACCTGATGGTACTCCTAGGTGACGAGGCTCAAGAGGAATCTTATTTTGGTCCGTTTGGAGATAGTGTTAGTATCAGTGCAAGATCGGTGCACGGTTTGTGCCAAACAAGGCTCAGAAATCAGTTCGGAAGCACCCGATGGATCTCGTAGATGACGAGGCCCAAGTGGAATCTTGTTTTGGTCCGTTTGGAGTTAGTGTTAGTAATAGTGTAAGATAGGTGCACGGTTTGTTCCAAACAAGGCTCAGAAATCATTTTGACTGCACCCGATAGAACTCATAGGTGACGAGGCTCAAGTGGAATCTTGTTTCGGTCTGTTTGGATATATTGTTAGTATTAGTGCAAGATAGGTGCACGGCCTATGCCAAATGTACCATAGGCTCAGAAATTGTTTTGGACGCACCCGATGGTACTCCAAGGTGACAAGGCTCAAGTAGAATCTTGTTTCAGTCCGTTTGGAGATAGTGTTAGTATCAATGAAAGATAGGTGCACGGTTTGTGCCAAACAAGGCTCGAAAATCATTTTGGAAGCACCCGAAGGAACTCCTAGGTGATGAGGCTCAAGTGGAATCTTGTTTCAGTCCATTTGGAGATAGTATTAGTATTAGTGCAAGGTAAGTGCATGGTTTGTTCCAAACATGGCTCAGAAATCATTTTGACCGCACCCGATAGAACTCCTAGGTGACAAGGCTCAAGTGGAATCTCGTTTCGGTCCGTTTGAATATAGTGTTAGTATTAGTGCAAGATAGGTGCACGGTTTGTTCCAAACGTACCATAGGATCAGAAATTGTTTTGGACGCACCCGATGGTACTCCTAGGTGATGAGGCTCAAGTGGAATCTTGTTTCGGTCCATTTGGAGATAGTCTTAGTATCAGTGCAAGATAGGTGCACGGTTTGTGCCAAACAAGTCTTGGAAATCATTTCAGAAGCACCCGATGGAACTCCTAGATGACGAGGCTCAAGTGGAATCTTGTTTCGGTCCGTTTGGAGATAGTGTTAGTATTAGTGCAAGACAGGTGTACGGTTTGTTCCAAACAAGGCTCATAAATCATTTTGACCGCACCCAATAGAACTCCTAGGTGACGAGGCTCAGGTGGAATCTTGTTTCGGTCCGTTTGGAGATAGTGTTAGTATTAGTGCAAGATAGGTGCACGGTTTGTGCCAAACATACCATAGGATCAGAAATCGTTTTGGACGCACCCGATGGTACTCCTAGGTGACGAGGCTCAAGTGGAATCTTGTTTTGGTCCGTTTGGATATAGTGTTAGTATTAGTGCAAGATAGGTGCACGGTTTGTTCCAAACAAGGCTCGGAAATCATTTTGACCGCACCCGATAGAACTCCATGGTGACAAGGCTCAAGTGGAATCTCGTTTCGGTCCGTTTGGATATAGTGTTTGTATTAGTGCAAGATGGGTGCACGGTCTGTGCCAAACGTACCATAGGCTCAGAAATCATTTTGGACGCACCCGATGGTACTCCTAGGTGACGAGGCTCAAGTGGAATCTTGTTTCGGTCTATTTGGAGATAGTGTTAGTATCAGTGCAAGATAGGTGCACGGTTTGTGCCAAACAAGGCTCAGAAATCAATTCAAAAGCACCCGATGGATCTCGTAGATGACGAGGCTTAAGTGGAATCTCGTTTCGGTCCGTTTGGAGTTAGTGTTAGTATTAGTGCAAGATAGGTGCTTGGTTTGTGCCTAATGTACCATAGGCTCAGAAATTGTTTTGGACGCACCCGATGGAACTCCTAGGTGACGAGGCACAAGTGGAATCTTGTTTTAGTCCGTTTGGAGACAGTGTTAGTATCAATGAAAGATAGGTGCACGGTTTGTGCCAAACAAGGCTCGGAAATCATTTCAGAAGCACCCGATGGAACTCTAAGGTGACAAGGCTCAAGTGGAATCTTGTTTCAGTCCGTTGGAGATAGTATTAGTATTAGTGCAAGATAAGTGCACGGTTTGTTCCAAACAAGGCTCGGAAATCATTTTGACTGCACCCGATAGAACTCCTAGGTGACGAGGCTCAAGTGGAATTTTGTTTCGGTCCGTTTGGATATAGTGTTAGGATTTGTGCAACATAGGTGCATGGTTTGTGCCAAACGTACCATAGGATTAGAAATCATTTTGGACTCACCCGATGGTACTCCTAGGTGACGAGGCTCAAGTGGAATCTTGTTTCAGTCCATTTGGAGATACTGTTAGTATTAGTGCAAGATAGGTGCACGGTTTGTGCCAAACAAGTCTTGGAAACCATTTCGGAAGCACCCGATGGAACTCCTAGATGATGAGGCTCAAGTGGAATCTTGTTTCGGTCCGTTTGGAGATAGTGTTAGTATTAGTGCAAGACAGGTGCACGGTTTGTTCCAAACAAGGCTCAGAAATCATTTTGACCGCACCCGATAGAACTCCAAGGTGACGAGGCTCAAGTGGAATCTTGTTTCGGTCCGTTTGGAGATAGTGTTAGTATCAGTGCAAGATAGGTACATGGTTTGTGCCAAACAAACCATAGGATCAGAAATCATTTTGGACGCACCCGATGGTACTCCTAGGTGATGAGGCTCAAGTGGAATCTTGTTTCGGTCCGTTTGGAGATAGTGTTAGTATCAGTGCAAGATAGGTGCACAGTTTGTGCCAAATGTACCATAGGATCAGAAATCATTTTGGACGCACCCGATGGTACTCCTAGGTGATGAGGCTCAAGTGGAATCTTGTTTCGGTCCGTTTGGAGATAGTGTTAGTATTAGTGCAAGACAGGTGCACGGTTTGTTCCAAACAAGGCTCGAAAATCATTTTGACCACACCTGATAGAACTCCAAGGTGACGAGGCTCAAGTGGAATCTCGTTTCGGTCCATTTGGATATGGTGTTAGTATTAGTGCAAGATAGGTGCACGGTCTGTGCCAAACATACCATTGTGTCAGAAATCATTTTGGACGCACCCGATGGTACTCCTAGGTGATGAGGCTCAAGTGGAATCTCATTTCGGTCCGTTTGGATATAGTGTTAGTATTAGTGCAAGACAGGTGCACGGTTTGTTCCAAACAAGGCTCAGAAATCATTTTGACCATAGCCGATAGAACTCCTAGGTGACGAGGCTCAAGTGGAATCTTGTTTCGGTCCATTTGGAGATAGTGTTAGTATTAGTGCAAGATAGGTGCACGGTTTGTGCCAAATGTACCATAGGATCAGAAATCATTTTGGACGCACCTGATGGTACTCCTAGGTGACGAGGCTCAAGTGGAATCTTGTTTCGGTCCGTTTGGAGTTAGTGTTAGTATTAGTGCAAGATAGGTGCACGGTTTGTTCTAAACAAGGCTCGGAAATCATTTTGACCACACCCGATAGAACTCATAGGTGACGAGGCTCAAGTGGAATCTTGTTTCGGTCTGTTTGGATATATTGTTAGTATTAGTGCAAGACAGGTGCACGGTTTGTGCCAAACGTACCATAGGCTCAAAAATCATTTTGGACGCACCCGATGGTACTCCTAGGTGACGACGCTCAAGTGGAATCTTGTTTCGGTCCGTTAGGAGATAGTGTTAGTATTAGTGCAAGATAGGTGCACGGTTTATGCCAAACAAGGCTTAGAAATCATTTTGGAAGCACCCGATGGATCTCGTAGATGACGAGGCTCAAGTGGAATCTTGTTTCGGTCCGTTTGGAGTTAGTGTAAGTATTAGTGCAAGATAGGTGCATGGTTTGTTCCAAATAAGGCTCGGAAATCATTTTGACCGCACCCGATAGAACTCCTAGGTGTCGAGGCTCAAGTGAAATCTCATTTCAGTCTGTTTGGATATAGTGTTAGTTTTAGTGCAAGATAGGTGCATGGTTTGTGCCTAATGTACCATAGGATCAGAAATCATTTTGGACGCACCCGATGGAACTCCTAGGTGATGAGGCTCAAGTGGAATCTTGTTTCAGTACGTTTGGAGATAGTGTTAGTATCAATGAAAGATAGGTGCACGGTTTGTGCCAAACAAGGCTCGAAAATCATTTTGGAAGCACCCGATGGAACTCCTAGGTGATGAGGCTCAAGTGGAATCTTGTTTCAGTCCGTTTGGAGATAGTATTAGTATTAGTGCAAGGTAAGTGCATGGTTTGTTCCAAACATGGCTCAGAAATCATTTTGACCGCACCCGATAGAACTCCTAGGTGACGAGGCTCAAGTGGAATCTCGTTTCGGTCCGTTTGGATATAGTGTTAGTATTAGTGCAAGATAGGTGCACGGTTTGTTCCAAACGTACCATAGGATCAGAAATTGTTTTGGACGCACCCGATGGTACTCCTAGGTGACGAGGCTCAAGTGGAATCTTGTTTCGGTCCATTTGGAGATAGTCTTAGTATTAGTGCAAGATAGGTGCACGGTTTGTGCCAAACAAGTCATGGAAATCATTTCAGAAGCACTCGATGGAACTCCTAGATGATGAGGCTCAAGTGGAATCTTGTTTCGGTCCGTTTGGAGATAGTGTTAGTATTAGTGCAAGACAGGTGTATGGTTTGTTCCAAACAAGGCTCATAAATCATTTTGACCGCACCTGATAGAACTCCTAGGTGACGAGGCTCAGGTGGAATCTTGTTTCGGTCCGTTTGGCTATAGTGTTTGTATTAGTGCAAGATGGGTGCACGGTCTGTGCCAAACGTACCATAGGCTCAGAAATCATTTTGGACGCACCCGATGGTACTCCTAGGTGATGAGGCTCAAGTGGAATCTTGTTTCGGTCCGTTTGGAGATAGTGTTAGTATCAGTGCAAGATAGGTGCACGGTTTGTGCCAAACAAGGCTCGGAAATCAATTTAGAAGCACCCGATGGATCTCGTAGATGACGAGGCTTAAGTGGAATCTCGTTTCGGTCCGTTTGGAGTTAGTGTTAGTATTAGTGCAAGATAGGTGCATGGTTTGTGCCTAATGTACCATAGGCTCAGAAATTGTTTTGGATGCACCCGATGGAACTCCTAGGTGACGAGGCACAAGTGGAATCTTGTTTTAGTCCGTTTGGAGATAGTGTTAGTATCAATGAAAGATAGGTGCACGGTTTGTGCCAAACAAGGCTCAGAAATCATTTCGGAAGCACCCGATGGAACTCCAAGGTGACAAGGCTCAAGTGGAATCTTGTTTCAGTCCGTTTGGAGATAGTATTAGTATTAGTGCAAGATAAGTGCATGGTTTGTTCCAAACAAGGCTCGGAAATCATTTTGACCGCACCCGATAGAACTCCTAGGTGACGAGGCTCAAGTGGAATTTTGTTTCGGTCCGTTTGGATATAGTGTTAGGATTTGTGCAACATAATTGCATGGTTTGTGCCAAACGTACCATAGGATCAGAAATCATTTTGGACGCACTCGATGGTACTCCTAGGTGACGAGGCTCAAGTGGAATCTTGTTTCAGTCCGTTTGGAGATAGTGTTAGTATCAGTGCAAGATAGGTGCACGGTTTGTGCCAAACATACCATAGGATCAGAAATCGTTTTGGACGCACCCGATGGTACTCCTAGGTGACGAGGCTTAAGTGGAATCTTGTTTTGGTCCGTTTGGAGATAGTGTTAGTATTAGTGCAAGACAGGTGCACGGTTTGTTCCAAACAAGGCTCGGAAATCATTTTGACCGCACCCGATAGAACTCCATGGTGACGAGGCTCAAGTGGAATCTCGTTTCGATCCGTTTGGATATAGTGTTTGTATTAGTGCAAGATGGGTGCACGGTCTGTGCCAAACGTACCATAGACTCAGAAATCATTTTGGACGCACCCGATGGTACTCCTAGGTGATGAGGCTCAAGTGGAATCTTGTTTCGGTCCGTTTGGAGATAGTGTTAGTATCAGTGCAAGATAGGTGCACGGTTTGTGCCAAACAAGGCTCGGAAATCAATTCAGAGCACCCGGTGGATCTCGTAGATGACGAGGCTTAAGTGGAATCTCGTTTCGGTCCGTTTGGAGTTAGTGTTAGTATTAGTGCAAGATTGGTGCATGGTTTGTGCCTAATGTACCATAGGCTCAGAAATTGTTTTGGACGCACCCGATGGAACTCCTAGGTGACGAGGCACAAGTGGAATCTTGTTTTAGTCCGTTTGGAGATAGTGTTAGTATCAATGAAAGATAGGTGCACGGTTTGTGCCAAACAAGGCTCGGAAATCATTTCGGAAGCACCCGATGGAACTCCAAGGTGACAAGGCTCAAGTGGAATCTTGTTTCAGTCCGTTTGGAGATAGTATTAGTATTAGTGCAAGATAAGTGCATGGTTTGTTCCAAACAAGGCTCGGAAATCATTTTGACCGCACCCGATAGAACTCCTAGGTGACGAGGCTCAAGTGGAATTTTGTTTCGGTCCGTTTGGATATAGTGTTAGGATTTGTGCAACATAATTGCATGGTTTGTGCCAAACGTACCATAGGATCAGAAATCATTTTGGACACACCTGATGGTACTCCTAGGTGACGAGGCTCAAGTGGAATCTTGTTTCAGTCCGTTTGGAGATAGTGTTAGTATTAGTGCAAGATAGGTGCACGGTTTGTGCCAAACAAGTCTTGGAAACCATTTCGGAAGCACCCGATGGAACTCCTAGATGATGAGGCTCAAGTGGAATCTTGTTTCGGTCCGTTTGGAGATAGTGTTAGTATTAGTGCAAGATAGGTGCACGGTTTGTTCCAAACAAGGCTCAGAAATCATTTTGACGGCACCCGATAGAACTCCAAGGTGACGAGGCTCAAGTGGAATCTTGTTTCGGTCTGTTTGGAGATAGTGTTAGTATCAGTGCAAGATAGGTACATGGTTTGTGCCAAACAAACCATAGGATCAGAAATCATTTTGGACGCACCCGATGGTACTCCTAGGTGATGAGGCTCAAGTGGAATCTTGTTTCGGTCCGTTTGGAGATAGTGTTAGTATCAGTGCAAGATAGGTGCACAGTTTGTGCCAAATGTACCATAGGATCAAAAATCGTTTTGGACGCACCCGATAGTACTCCTAGGTGATGAGGCTCAAGTGGAATCTTGTTTCGGTCCATTTGGAGATAGTGTTAGTATTAGTGCAAGACAGGTGCACGGTTTGTTCCAAACAAGGCTCGAAAATCATTTTGACCACACCTGATAGAACTCCAAGGTGATGAGGCTCAAGTGGAATCTCGTTTCGGTCCATTTGGATATGGTGTTAGTATTAGTGCAAGATAGGTGCACGGTCTGTGCCAAACGTACCATTGTGTCAAAAATCATTTTGGACGCACCCGATGGTACTCCTAGGTGATGAGGCTCAAGTGGAATCTCATTTCGGTCCATTTGGATATAGTGTTAGTATTAGTGCAAGATAGGTGCACGGTTTGTTCCAAACAAGGCTCAGAAATCATTTTGACCATAGCCGATAGAACTCCTAGGTGACGAGGCTCAAGTGGAATCTTGTTTCGGTCCGTTTGGAGATAGTGTTAGTATTAGTGCAATATAGGTGCACGGTTTGTGCCAAATGTACCATAGGATCAGAAATCATTTTGGACGCACCCGATGGTACACCTAGGTGACGAGGCTCAAGTGGAATCTTGTTTCGGTCCGTTTGGAGTTAGTGTTAGTATTAGTGCAAGATAGGTGCATGGTTTGTTCCAAACAAGGCTCAGAAATCATTTTGACCACACCCAATAGAACTCATAGGTGACGAGGCTCAAGTGGAATCTTGTTTCGGTCTGTTTGGATATATTGTTAGTATTAGTGCAAGATAGGTGCACGGCCTATGCCAAATGTACCATAGGCTTAGAAATTGTTTTGGACGCACCCAATGGTACTCCTAGGTGATGAGGCTCAAGTGAAATCTTGTTTCGGTCCATTTGGACATAGTGTTAGTATCAGTGCAAGATAGGTGCACGGTTTGTGCCAAACAAGGCTCGAAAATCATTTTAGAAGCACCCGATGGAACTCCTAGGTGATGAGGCTCAAGTGGGATCTTGTTTCAGTCCGTTTGGAGATAGTGTTAGTATTAGTGCAAGATATGTGCACGGTTTGTTCCAAACATGGCTCGGAAATCATTTTGACTGCACCCGATAGAACTCCTAGGTGACGAGGCTCAAGTGAAATATCATTTCGGTCCGTTTGGATATAGTGTTAGTATTAGTGCAAGATAGGTGCACGGTTTGTGCCAAACGTACCATAGGCTCAAAAATCATTTTGGACGCACCCGATGGTACTCCTAGGTGACGAGGCTCAAGTGGAATCTTGTTTCGGTCTGTTAGGAGATAGTGTTAGTATTAGTGCAAGATAGGTGCACGGTTTGTGCCAAACAAGTCTTGGAAACCATTTCGGAAGCACCCGATGGAACTCCTAGATGATGAGGCTCAAGTGGAATCTTGTTTCAGTCCGTTTGGACATAGTGTTAGTATTAGTGCAAGACAGGTGCACGGTTTGTTCCAAACAAGGCTCAGAAATCATTTTGACCGCACCCGATAGAACTCCAAGGTGACGAGGCTCAAGTGGAATCTTGTTTCGGTCCATTTGGAGATAGTGTTAGTATCAGTGCAAGATAGGTACATGGTTTGTGCCAAACAAACCATAGGATCAGAAATCATTTTGGACGCACCCGATTGTACTCCTAGGTGATGAGGCTCAAGTGGAATCTTGTTTCGGTCCGTTTGGAGATAGTGTTAGTATCAGTGCAAGATAGGTGCACAGTTTGTGCCAAACGTACCATAGGATCAGAAATCGTTTTGGACGCACCCGATGTTACTCCTATGTGATGAGGCTCAAGTGGAATCTTGTTTCGGTCCGTTTGGAGATAGTGTTAGTATTAGTGCAAGACAGGTGCACGGTTTGTTCCAAACAAGGCTCAAAAATCATTTTGACCACACCTGATAGAACTCCAAGGTGACGAGGCTCAAGTGGAATCTCGTTTCGGTCCATTTGGATATGGTGTTAGTATTAGTGCAAGATAGGTGCACGGTCTGTGCCAAACGTACCATTGTGTCAGAAATCATTTTGGACGCACCCGATGGTACTCCTAGGTGACGAGGCTCAAGTGGAATCTTGTTTCGGTCCATTTGGACATAGTGTTAGTATCAGTGCAAGATAGGTGCATGGTTTGTGCCAAACAAGGCTCGGAAATCATTTCAGAAGCACCCGATGGAACTCCTAGGTGATGAGGCTCAAGTGGAATCTTGTTTCAGTCCGTTTGGAGATAGTGTTAGTATTAGTGCAAGATATGTGCACGGTTTGTTCCAAACAAGGCTTGGAAATTATTTTGACCGCACCCGATAGAACTCCTAGGTGACGAGGCTCAAGTGAAATATCATTTCGGTTCGTTTGGATATAGTGTTAGTATTAGTGCAAGACAGGTGCACAGTTTGTGCCAAACGTACCATAGGCACAAAATCATTTTGGACGCACCTGATGGTACTCCTAGGTGACGAGGCTTAAGAGGAATCTTATTTTGGTCCGTTTGGAGATAGTGTTAGTATCAGTGCAAGATCGGTGCACGGTTTGTGCCAAACAAGGCTCAGAAATCAGTTCGGAAGCACCCGATGGATCTCGTAGATGACGAGGCCCAAGTGGAATCTTGTTTTGGTCCGTTTGGAGTTAGTGTTAGTAATAGTGTAAGATAGGTGCACGGTTTGTTCCAAACAAGGCTCAGAAATCATTTTGACCGCACCCGATAGAACTCATAGGTGACGAGGCTCAAGTGGAATCTTGTTTCGGTCTGTTTGGATATATTGTTAGTATTAGTGCAAGATAGGTGCACGGCCTATGCCAAATGTACCATAGGCTCAGAAATTGTTTTGGACGCACCCGATGGTACTCCAAGGTGACAAGGCTCAAGTAGAATCTTTGTTTCAGTCCGTTTGGAGATAGTGTTAGTATCAATGAAAGATAGGTGCACGGTTTGTGCCAAACAAGGCTCGAAAATCATTTTGGAAGCACCCGATGGAACTCCTAGGTGATGAGGCTCAAGTGGAATCTTGTTTCAGTCCATTTGGAGATAGTATTAGTATTAGTGCAAGGTAAGTGCATGGTTTGTTCCAAACATGGCTCAGAAATCATTTTGACCGCACCCGATAGAACTCCTAGGTGACGAGGCTCAAGTGGAATCTCGTTTCGGTCCGTTTGAATATAGTGTTAGTATTAGTGCAAGATAGGTGCACGGTTTGTTCCAAACGTACCATAGGATCAGAAATTGTTTTGGACGCACCCGATGGTACTCCTAGGTGATGAGGCTCAAGTGGAATCTTGTTTCGGTCCATTTGGAGATAGTCTTAGTATCAGTGCAAGATAGGTGCACGGTTTGTGCCAAACAAGTCTTGGAAATCATTTCAGAAGCACCCGATGGAACTCCTAGATGACGAGGCTCAAGTGGAATCTTGTTTCGGTCCGTTTAGAGATAGTGTTAGTATTAGTGCAAGATAGGTGTACGGTTTGTTCCAAACAAGGCTCATAAATCATTTTGACCGCACCCAATAGAACTCCTAGGTGACGAGGCTCAGGTGGAATCTTGTTTCGGTCCATTTGGAGATAGTGTTAGTATTAGTGCAAGATAGGTGCACGGTTTGTGCCAAACATACCATAGGATCAGAATCGTTTTGGACGCACCCGATGGTACTCCTAGGTGACGAGGCTCAAGTGGAATCTTGTTTTGGTCCGTTTGGAGATAGTGTTAGTATTAGTGCAAGACAGGTGCACGGTTTGTTCCAAACAAGGCTCGGAAATCATTTTGACCGCACCCGATAGAACTCCATGGTGACAAGGCTCAAGTGGAATCTCGTTTCGGTCCGTTTGGATATAGTGTTTGTATTAGTGCAAGATGGGTGCACGGTCTGTGCCAAACGTACCATCGGCTCAGAAATCATTTTGGACGCACCCGATGGTACTCCTAGGTGACGAGGCTCAAGTGGAATCTTGTTTCGGTCTGTTTGGAGATAGTGTTAGTATCAGTGCAAGATAGGTGCACGGTTTGCACCCAAACAAGGCTCAGAATCAATTCAGAAAGCACCCGATGGATCTCGTAGATGACGAGGCTTAAGTGGAATCTTGTTTCGGTCCGTTTGGAGTTAGTGTTAGTATTAGTGCAAGATAGGTGCATGGTTTGTGCCTAATGTACCATAGGCTCAGGAAATTGTTTTGGACGCACCCGATGGAACTCCTAGTGACGAGGCACAAGTGGAATCTTGTTTTAGTCCGTTTGGAGATAGTGTTAGTATCAATGAAGATAGGTGCATGGTTTGTGCCAAACAAGGCTCAGAAATCATTTCGGAAGCACCCGGTGGAACTCCAAGGTGACAAGGCTCAAGTGGAATCTTGTTTCAGTCGTTTGGAGATAGTATTAGTATTTAGTGCAAGATAAGTGCATGGTTTGTTCCAAACAAGGCTCGGAATCATTTTGACCGCACCCGATAGAACTCCTAGGTGACGAGGCGCAAGTGGAATTTTGTTTTGGTCGTTTGGATATAGTGTTAGGATTTGTGCAACATAATTGCATGGTTTTGTGCCAAACGTACCATAGGATCAGAAATCATTTTGGACGCACCGATGGTACTCCTAGGTGACGAGGCTCAAGTGGAATCTTGTTTCAGGTCCGTTTGGAGATAGTGTTAGATCAGTGCAAGATAGGTGCACGGTTTGTGCCAAACATACCATAGGATCAGAAATCGTTTTGGACGCACCCAATGGTACTCCTAGGTGACGAGGCTTAAGTGGAATCTGTTTGGTCCGTTTGGAGATAGTGTTAGTATTAGTGCAAGACAGGTGCACGGTTGTTCCAAACAAGGCTCGGAAATCATTTTGACCGCACCGATAGAACTCCATGGTGACGAGCTCAAGTGGAATCTCGTTTCGATCGTTTGGATATAGTGTTTGTATTAGTGCAAGATGGGTGCACGGTCTTGTGCCAAACGTACCATAGGCTCAGAATCAATTTTGGACGCACCCGATGGTACTCCTAGGTGATGAGGCTCAAGTGGAATCTTGTTTCGGTCCGTTTGGAAGATAGTGTTAGTATCAGTGCAAGATAGGTGCCCGGTTTGTGGCAACAAGGCTCGGAAATCAATTCAGAAGCACCCGATGGATCTCGTAGATGACGAGGCTTAAGTGGAATCTCGTTTCGGTCCGTTTGGAGTTAGTGTTATATTAGTGCAAGCTAGGTGCATGGTTTGTGCCTAATGTACCATAGGCTCAGAAATTGTTTTGGACGCACCCGATGGTACTCCAAGGTGACAAGGCTCAAGTAGAATCTTGTTTCAGTCCGTTGGAGATAGTGTTAGTATCAATGAAGATAGGTGCACGGTTTGTGCCAAACAAGGCTCGAAAATCATTTTGGAAGCACCCGAAGGAACTCCTAGGTGATGAGGCTCAAGTGGAATCTTGTTTCAGTCCATTTGGAGATAGTATTAGTATTAGTGCAAGGTAAGTGCATGGTTTGTTCCAAACATGGCTCAGAAATCATTTGACCGCACCCGATAGAACTCCTAGGTGACAAGGCTCAAGTGGAATCTCGTTTCGGTCCGTTTGAATATAGTGTTAGTATTAGTGCAAGATAGGTGCACGGTTTGTTCCAAACGTACCATAGGATCAGAAATTGTTTTGGACGCACCCGATGGTACTCCTAGGTGATGAGGCTCAAGTGGAATCTTGTTTCGGTCCATTTGGAGATAGTCTTAGTATCAGTGCAAGATAGGTGCACGGTTTGTGCCAAACAAGTCTTGGAAATCATTTCAGAAGCACCCGATGGAACTCCTAGATGACGAGGCTCAAGTGGAATCTTGTTTCGGTCCGTTTGGAGATAGTGTTAGTATTAGTGCAAGATAGGTGTACGGTTTGTTCCAAACAAGGCTCATAAATCATTTTTGACCGCACCCATAGAACTCCTAGGTGACGAGGCCTCAGGTGGAATTTGTTTCGGTCCGTTTGGAGATAGTGTTAGATTAGTGCAAGATAGGTGCACGGTTTGTGCCAAACATACCATAGGATCAGAAATCATTTTTGACGCACCCCGATGGTACTCCTAGGTGACGAGGCTCAAGTGGAATCTTGTTTTGGTCCGTTTGGAGATAGTGTTAGTATTAGTGCAAGACAGGTGCACGGTTTGTTCCAAACAAGGCTCGGAAATCATTTTGACCACACCCGATAGAACTCCATGGTGACGAGGCTCAAGTGGAATCTCGTTTCGGTCCGTTTGGATATAGTGTTTGTATTAGTGCAAGATGGGTGCACGGTCTGTGCCAAACGTACCATAGGCTCAGAAATCATTTTGGACGCACCCGATGGTACTCCTAGGTGACGAGGCTCAAGTGGAATCTTGTTTCGGTCTATTTGGAGATAGTGTTAGTATCAGTGCAAGATAGGTGCACGGTTTGTGCCAAACAAGGCTCAGAAATCAATTCAAAAGCACCCGATGGATCTCGTAGATGACGAGGCTTAAGTGGAATCTCGTTTCGGTCCGTTTGGAGTTAGTGTTAGTATTAGTGCAAGATAGGTGCTTGGTTTGTGCCTAATGTACCATAGGCTCAGAAATTGTTTTGGACGCACCCGATGGAACTCCTAGGTGACGAGGCACAAGTGGAATCTTGTTTTAGTCCGTTTGGAGACAGTGTTAGTATCAATGAAAGATAGGTGCACGGTTTGTGCCAACAAGGCTCGGAAATCATTTCAGAAGCACCCGATGGAACTCTAAGGTGACAAGGCTCAAGTGGAATCTTGTTTCAGTCCGTTGGAGATAGTATTAGTATTAGTGCAAGATAAGTGCACGGTTTGTTCCAAACAAGGCTCGGAAATCATTTGACTGCACCCGATAGAACTCCTAGTGACGAGGCTCAAGTGGAATTTTGTTTCGGTCCGTTTGGATATAGTGTTAGGATTTGTGCAACATAGGTGCATGGTTTGTGCCAAACGTACCATAGGATTAGAAATCATTTTGGACTCACCCGATGGTACTCCTAGGTGACGAGGCTCAAGTGGAATCTTGTTTCAGTCCATTTGGAGATACTGTTAGTATTAGTGCAAGATAGGTGCACGGTTTGTGCCAAACAAGTCTTGGAAACCATTTCGGAAGCACCCGATGGAACTCCTAGATGATGAGGCTCAAGTGGAATCTTGTTTCGGTCCGTTTGGAGATAGTGTTAGTATTAGTGCAAGACAGGTGCACGGTTTGTTCCAAACAAGGCTCAGAAATCATTTTGACCGCACCCGATAGAACTCCAAGGTGACGAGGCTCAAGTGGAATCTTGTTTCGGTCCGTTTGGAGATAGTGTTAGTATCAGTGCAAGATAGGTACATGGTTTGTGCCAAACA